>NC_080189.1:123736244-124361244 GCF_030028045.1 Hippopotamus amphibius kiboko
ACCAAAACTGAACAGTTAAGGAATCAAGTGGATGAGGGACCACTGCCTCTTGGCCACTGGGCTCCTTGCTGCTTGCACACGTCCCTTCATGCCAAACCAATATGGTACACGTCCTGGAGTCACTGCTGAGCTTCCAACTCAGAGACATTTGATCCAGGGTTTCCAGGCCAAGAGCGCTCTCAGGATGTTATCACTCCCCTGGGGACTCCAGACTGTCACTTTGTTAACTTTGGAATTATGTGACTTTGCCCCCGCTCCTGCTTCTTCTACTCCCCTTCCTCCCCACCTCTCCCCCCCCACACCAATTCTGGAAGTGTTTAATAACATCTGTGAGATCACGTTTCATGGGCATAAATCTTAGAACAGAAGGAAACTGAGAGCCCGATATTAGTTCCCTTTTACAGAATATCCTGACATCCTACCTGTTATAGGAACTAAGTAACATTGTTCACCTTCTGTGTGCTCCCATTCCTTCAAATGAATGGAAATTCTTCTACCATGAGGGTTGTCAGTTATCACCTAGTGCCTCTGCTGCTGGTTTAGGGGCTGTGGAATTTCCAGAAACAGCGACAAAAACAAAGCAAATAAACATATAACAAAACTAAAGAAACACCTCTAAGAGTATATGAGTAAAGATGATCCAGAATAGTTTTAGTTTCTCAAGGGAGGGCCTTACAATCTGCTAATCATTTAAATATGTATATTGCAATTTCTAATTGGCCTTAATGTTTAAGTTTTCACTCTTAAATGATATATGGTGGGCCTCTCATATTACTTGGTAAAATCTCTAGATTCTATTAATTGCATCAATAAAAGTTTATTGTTTCCCATAAAACGTTTTAAATGACTTTTTATTAGTCTTAGATTCATTCATTAAAAAAATTATTATATTCATAATTCTCCATGAGAATTCCTTAATGATCACTAGTTTATATATAATGTTGAGGGTGGAAAAGCTATGATTAAAAGATACTTAAAATGTTTTCCCTGGACCAGAGTGGCTCAGATGAATATTTTTGAACCCTTGGAAAAGAAAAGGGGTTGCAAAGAACCCAGTGTGAATGTGCAGACACTTCTAATTGGATCCACAGCTGCTCAAATTTCATGGATACCTGTTACTAATAATAATGATGATATTTAAAAAATAATAGCTACTGGGACTTCCCTAGTGGCGCAGTGGTTAAGAATCTGCCTGCCAATGCAGGGGACACGGGTTCGATCCCTGATCCAGGAAGATCCCACATGCCACAGAGCAACTAAGCCCATGCACCACAACTACTGAAGCCCGCGCACCTAGAGCCCCTGCTCTGCAACAAGAGAACCCACCGCAGTGAGAAGCCCAAGCATCGCAACGAAGAGTAGCCCCCGCTCACTGCAACAAGAGAAAGCCTGCGTGCAGCAACAAAGACCCAATGCAACCAAATAAATAAATATAAATAAACAGATAAATAAATAAATAAACATAATGGCTACTGACTTAGGTACCATGTGTCTGACACAATGCTAAAAACTGTAAGTGTAGAAAGCATCTCAGTTAATCCTCTCAGCAACTCTGTGAAATAACAATGCCATTATGATTCTGTAGATCAGGCCTTTACAAGATTAAATAACTTGCCAAGGTTGCACAGATATAACAGACAGCCTGGATTCACACCTGAGTCTCTCAGAAGTCAACCTCTGAGTTCCTGGGATCTTTTCATGGCTCTTCAAGGTGCTCCCTTTTCTAACTGCGTATCCACGAGACCACATCCTCTTCCTACACTTCAGTCAAGACAACACTGCCGCAGATTGAATGCACAAGCACATCTGAAGAGTCAATTGTCATTTTTTTAAGCTAGATGTTAAAGAGATTTTCAAAGTTATAAAACAGTGCAACTCTTCTCATTAAATGTTTGTTTCAGTTTCGCAAATAGAATTATCTGTTGTAAAAATAGGTTATTTATGTTAGCATGTAATGGATGTATAATTTTTAAAAATAATGCATAAATGTCTTTAAAATTCTCACTTAGAATTTCTAATTTGTTAAGTATTAATAGACACAACTCATGGAAACAAAAGCTCTCAGAGATCCTCAATAATTTTTTAGTACAGAGGGGTCCCAAGGCCAGAATGTTTGAGAGTTGCTGTCTTACACTAGACTTTCTGCTGGGGTTTGTGCTCTAAACTGAACTTCCTTCTGTGCTCATGGTCTAGGAATTTGATTATTTGCCATGTTCCCCCCCTCTTTACTCAGTTTTTGTTTGTTTTTTTGCAGAACTTACAATTCATTTCTTGTCTCTTGTCCTCAGATAGGGAGAGCCACTTCCCTGCCATTTAAAATTAAAAAAATTTTTTCCTAGTGCAATTTAAGGGAGCTCAGGGAATTCCCTGGCGGTCCAGTGGTTAGGACTCTGTGCTTCCACTGCAGGGGGCATGGGTTCAATCCCTAGTCAGGAAACTAAGATCCCGGCGCAGCCACACACACAAAAAAAAAAATTAGAAAAAAAGGGGAAGCTCATCTTCAATGCACTAAGAGAGTAGATTTACTCTACTCTCATGAGTAGATTTGCTTGTTGCCCTCCTCCTCCTCCTCTTGCCAGCTCCTCCCCCCACCCCCACCATCATTCCTCCCTGTGGGGCTTCCCCAGGAAAGTCAGTGCACTGCACTGATGACTCTGGGTGCCCAGGCTAATTTATCGCCACGTGCTCCACAGCACAGCTCCTTAAACTCTCAGAGCATCTCTACAACGTAGATATGATTATCCCCATGTTACAGATGAGAAAACTGAGGCTTGGGGAGAGTAAGCAGCCTGTCCAATTTCACACACCTAAGAAGTGGCAGAGGCAGCTCTTGAACCCCGAAGGCAGTCAGGCTTTGCATTTAGATAACCCAAAGTTCCTGTGGCTGTTTCATCAGGTCTCACGCTTCTCTGGTATGCTTAACATCTTCCATCACTGTTATTTCTTTTCGATTTCCCCCATTCCTACATTTAGAACACACAGATTTGTTCTGTTTCCTAACATGCAACAGTTCATATAGCTCCTCATGTTTTTATTCCTTGTCTGGCATTGAGAGGTATGCCTTCAACATCAAAGGAACAAGAAATCTTGGATGTGACGGGACAGCATCTTTAGGGGGCATGCAGTGGGCAGATTGTTCACGGAACTGGCCTTGGAATCTGGCAGAGGCAGTGGGAATCTAACCATGCTCAGTGGAAAAATGAGATGGGGCACAAAATGCTCTTTGTATGTTAATAACAGTCTTTGCAGCTGTAGTGTCATGATGTCTAACACAGCTCTGAGAAAAAGTACTGCTCGGGCACTGGCTGGCCTTCGTTTTCCGAGGCTCACGGGACATCTGGCTCTGACGAGAGTAACACAGGGATCCTGAGACGTGTGGACACCTCGTTGGGACCAGTTCGCGTGGAGGTCGTCTGCAAGCAGGTGGGTGTTTTGTTCCCCCCGCCACGATGCTGCCCGAGTGTCGCAGAGAGCTCACTTGTCCTTGTGTATCTGGTGTTACGCACGCACGGGAGTGCTTTTGTCATGCAAGCAGTTTGGGTTTCTCCTGTGCTGCTGCTGGTCCCTCTCTCCCATCACTCTGGGCACTGCAGACCTGAGAATGCCTTTCCTTGCAGAGATGGGAGCAGAGCAAGGATCTGAAAGAGAGAGCTGGCCCTTCACATTCTGTCGCACAGGGAGAGGCAGCAGGAAGGCCCAGCATGGCTGGCATCTCTCCACCCCCTTCCCACTCTGCCACGTGTCACCAACAGGCAGAGCAGTGCTACAGGTGACATTGCATTACTCCTCCCACTAGCCTGGTAGGAGAGAGTGGCTTAAATCCAGACAGCAGATTCACTTTGATATCCTTGGGTACTCAAACGTTCTGGTTTTGTAAGCAGATAAACATAGCTTAGTCTTGTCTTCATTAAAAAACAATGACAATACACTGGCTACAAGATTACCAAGTACTCACCCAGGAATTGTGTTAGTGCTTGAAATGAGTTGTATTAATGAGTCATCACAACAGCTCTGTTACGTAGGTATAATTATCATCCCCATTTCATAGACAAGTAAATCAAGGCCTAAGTTAAATCACTTGCCCCCATTCTCACTGATAAAGTAGAGAGCTGTTTACCACTACTGTGCTCTGCATCCTTTCGTTTGTTAATTGAATTCTGATACAGTAGACCTTTTCCCCATACTGATGTCAAAGACTAGTGGGATGACCATGTGGGATTCATGTGTCTGGTTTTACCTAAAGAGCCTTGTCCCAGTTGAGAAATGACAGAGGCTTCTCTCCTTGCAGTGCGAAGCTCACCTTGGCCATGTGTTTCCTGATGGACCTGGGCCTACTGGTCAGAGATTTTGCATCAACAGTGTGGCGCTCAAGTTCAAGCCAGGGAAACACTGACTATCTCCAGGGGCCCCCTTCTCTTGCCACTCCCTCATTTCCAAACTCAATCTTCATAATGTATGTGAATGGCTAGTTTTTTTTTTAACTATCAAACCAGGCTAAGTTTGCTGCTGGCACCAGGCAAGTCACACCTTCTCTAACTTACTACCTGGAGTCAGCTCAACCCTGGCTCTGACTTTGACTGGAATTTCACAGAATGACAGAGGGGCAACTATTTCCATTAAATCAACTTCTGCGGGCTTTGCCTGGACCAGAGGGGCATGACTCTTTGGAGACATTTGGAGGCTGATGGATAAACCAAAAAATTCCTACAAAACTACCCTGAACTTTCCATTGCAGTTAAGTTCTTCATGGACATACATAGGTGAGAGATCAAGGGAAAAGAGGAAGGAAAATAGGGGATTCGAGTAATCCACAGTCCCAGCATGGAAGAGGCAGTGAGGAGGAGGGTTGTGGATGAGCTGTGCAACTTTAGACTGTCTTGAACATTCTGGTTTCAACCTCTCTGCCTGCCGCTGAGTTTCAACGGGAGTTTGCTGGATTTCAGTGATAATGAGTACAAGTGGCTGCAAAGTTAAACATTAAAATGTTCAAATAAAATATGTGCTGAAATTCGTTTGCTTCTTGTCAGTTTGCTCTTTTATAAAATGACTAAATCAAATGCCAAAAAATAATTAGGTCACATGGTAGCAGGTACTTGGTTTCACCCATGCTAATGGCAGTTCGAGTGTTTTTTACAAATTGAGAGTCTTGAATAGTTTTGAAAGTGTTTCAGTCATTTTCTTTGCAACTTTATGGACAGAAGGAGGCTTAAGTATGCCATTTTTTCTCTTTATTACCATGTGATACATATGAACTCCGCTTTTAGTGGTTACCCTGGAAATCACAACATCCATCCTCAACTTGTTACAGTCATACAAAAATTATTACTTTTTTCTACTTCTCCAAGAATGTTAACCTTAGAACCCCTTAGTGTCATTAACATCCTCCTGTATTTTGTGTTACTGTTGTCATGTATTTAATTTTACACACGTATAAACCCCACAAATCAGTATTAGTGCATATGTCAGTATTCATATATGTTTACCTACATATTTGCCATTCCTGTTGCTCCTTATTTCTTCCTTAAATCCCATGTTTCCTTGTGGGATTTTTTTTTTTTCTCCTGCTTGAAGAACTCTTTTTCTTTTAGTCCATGATTTCTCGTGATGAATCATCTCAGCTTCTATTGGTGAGAAAATGTATTTATTCTCCTTTCATTTTTTAAAGCTTTTCTAAGGTACAATTGATATATTTAAAAATTCCACATATTTAATGTATACCTTTTGATCTCCTTTTATTTTTGAATAATTCTTTTCCCTGGACATAGAATTCTAATTTGGAGAAATTTTATTTTGACATTTTTAGAGTTTCATTCAATTGTCTCCTGGCTTTTATAGATTCTCCTGAGAAATCAGCTGTCAGTGCAACTGACATCTCCTCTGAAGGTAATATGTTCCCCTCCCCCACACAACTTTTTATGATTTTCTCTTTTTTATTTGATTTTCAATAGTTTGTAATGTGCCCTGGTGTGGTTGTCTTTGTATCTATTTTGCTTGGGGTTCACAGAGCTCTTTGAATCTTAGGTTGATACTTTCATCAGTTTTGGAAAATCTATTAACTCTTCACTATTGTTTTTCCCTAGACTCTCTTCTCCTGTATTATACAAATTTTAGACCATTTATTGCATCCCATGTATCTCTAATTTCTGTATCTTCCCATTCTTTTAAATTTCTGTACTTCTGTGTAGATATTTTCTGTCAACCTCTTCTCTAATTTACCAGTCTTATCCTTTTACCAGTCTAGTCTGCTTTTTTTTTAAATTTGTTTATTTTTGACCCCATGCATTGGGTCTTTGTTGCTGCTCGCAAGCTTTCTCTAGTTGTGGCAAGTGGGGACTACTCTTTGTTGAGGTGCATGAGCTTCTCATTGTGGTGGCTTGATGCATGGACTCACTAGTTGTGGCTTGTGAGCTCCAGAGCACAGGCTCAGTAGTTGCGGCTCACGGGTTTAGTTGCTCTGCGGCACGTGGGATCTTCCCAGCTCAAGGATTGAACCCATGTCCCCTCCATTAGCAGGCAGATTCTTAACCACTGCACCACCAGGAAAGTCCCTACTCTGCTTTTGAACACATCTTATGAGTTCTTAATTTTAAGTGTTGTACTTTTATAGTCCTAAAATAACCATTTGATTCTTTTTTATGGATTCCAGTTCACTGTTAAAATTCTCCATCTTCAACAGAGAGAAAAAAAAATTCTATGAGGGCTTTCCTCCTAAAACCATTTGAAATTTTAATCTCTGCTTACAAAACTGATGAAAAACAGTGTTCTGCATTTCAGAGGCTTTCCACTTAGGGTTTTAGCACTCTGACCTACACAGATCCCATATTCATCAAATATGCTAAGAGGAAAACTAGCCATTTACTTAGGGGCCCCAAGTCTCTGTTATAAACGCTCTGCTCATTTATGTGTCTACTAGCAGATGCCCAAATTCTCAGGCTCTTGGTGGAGTTCAGAATGCTCTCAGGATAAAGGGGGCTCTCTGGGGTTCTTCCTTCTCTACAATTGTGGTAGACAGAATAATGGCTCCCCCAGAATGTCCACATCCTAATCCCCAGACCTGTAAATACACTACTTTCATGGTAAAAGGGTCTTTGCAGATGTGAATGAATTACAGACCTTGATACAGGGAGATAGATTATCCTGGATTCTCTGGATGGGTCCACTCTAATCACATGAGTCCTTAGAAGTAGAGAACCTTCCCTGGCTGCTGGGGTCAGAGAGAGATGTGATGATGGAAGAAGGGTCGGAGAGATGCTGCATTGCTGGCTTTGAAGATGATGGAGGAAAAGGACCACAAGCCCAAGAATGTCAGTAGCTTCTAGGAGCTGGAAAATGGATTCTCCCCTAGAGTCTCCACAAAGAAACACAGCCCTGCCAACATCTATTTTATCCCAGGGAGACTCTTTTCAGACCTCAGTGTAACTGGGAGATGATCAATGTGTTGTCTTAAGCCACCCAGTTTGTGGTTGGTTGGTACAGCAGCAATAGAAAAGATAACACAGGAATCTTAGCCCCTTTAATTCTCGTTACCTCAGAACCTTTCTGCTGCCTACAGAGATAATAATTTATAATTACTTAATAATTTATAAATTAACAAATTTAATGCATATTTATAAAGTAATAAATAATTCCTGTATTTTGCCTAGCTGTTCTAGTTGTCCTGGATGGGATTGCTGATATGCTGCTAGCTACTCACTGCTCCTGGTTAACAGCTCAGAATTTTAGTCTCCAAAGCCTTTTAACTTTGCCCTCACGAACGTCCCTGTGAGGAAGACAAAGACAGTATGTTTTTTGCTATTTTATATTTGGAGTGGAAGCTCAGGAAGGTTAAATGAATTATTGCAAATTAGATAATGCTTAAGAAGCCAAGTCAAGCCTGTAATACAGGTCTCTAGACAACACGGCCAGTCCTTTTTCCATTATTCTAATTCCTGTGACCTACAGTCAGAATCAAGGACTCCTATATCTTAAATTATTTACATACAGTTGCTTTAAGTGGAAAATTTGCTGAATGGTAATAATTTCAGGGGACTTCCCTGGTATCATAGTGGTTAGGGCTCTGCGCTCCCAATGCAGGGGGCCTGGGTTCAATCCCTGGTCAGGGAACTGGATCCCACATGCATGCCACAACTGGGGAGCCCACATGCCGCAACTAAAGAGCAGGTGAGCTGCAACTGAGGAGCCCGCCTGCCACAACTAAGACCCAGCACAACCAAATAAACAAATTAAAATAATAATAGTAATTTCAAACAATCATGTAACCTCTACCACAATCAAGATACAGAACAATTCCCTTACCCTAAAATTAATTAATCCTTCCCCCACCCTTGACCCCAGCCAACTACTGACATTTCTCTCACTAGAGCATTGCCTTTTCTTGCATTCTATGTAAATGGAAACCTATAGTATGTAGCCTTTTGTATCTGAAGGCTTTTACTTGGCCTAACAGTTTCAAGATTCATCCATGTTATATTGCGATTTGTTCCTTTTTGTTGCTGAGTAGTATTCCGTAGTACATCCACAGGTAAACAATTTATTCACTAATTAGTGGACATGTAGGTTGCTTCCACTTTTGGCTGTTATAAATATTGCAGCTGTGAACATTTACATACACACTGTTGTGTGGACACACGTTTTCATTTCTCCAGGGGGGGTGAAATATATATTTAACTTCATGAGGTCCTGCATACGTTCTTCCAGAGTGGCTGTTCCATTCTGTGTTCCCAACAACAACAGACGAGCATCCAGTTGCTCCACATCCATATCAACGTTTCCTTTTCCCTCCACTACATGTGGCCTGTGGCCCCAGGACCATTTGTTGAAAACTTTCTTGGAAGTCCTTGACATCTTTACAGAAATCAATTTACCATATAAATGTGGGTCTACTTCTGGACCCTCTGTTCCATTGATATGTCTATCCTTGTGGCACTGTGTTATTTTTTCTTTATATCAAGTCATGAATTCAGATCATATGGGTTTTCCAGCTTTGTTCTTTTTCAAAATTGTTTTGGCTCTGCTGGTTCTTTTGCATTTCCATATAAATTTTAAAATTATCTTGAATATATTAGATCAATTTGGGGATACTGACATCATAATAATGTTGGGTCCCCTAATCTGTGGTCCTGGTATATCTCTCCATTTATTTGTCTTCTTTAATTTTTCATTAAATATTTTGTAGCTTTCAGTGTTTGATTCTTATACTTATTGTGTTAAATTTAGCCCAAAGTATTTTAATTTTCTTAATGCTATTATAAATTGAGTTGTTTAAGTTGTTTATTGCTGTTATATAGAAATACAATTAGCTTTTGTGTTTTGACCTTGTATCCTGCACCTTTGCTAAATTGACTTACATAGCTTTTTTCTGAATTCCCTAGAGTTTCTGCATTCACAATCATATTGTCTGCAAATAAGACAGTTTTACTTCTTCCTTTCCAATCTGCCTTTTATGTCTTCTTCCTGCTTTATTCACTAGCTGGGCCTTACAGTAAAAAGTTAAATCAACATAGTGAGAGTGGGTATCTTTGCTTTGCCTTGTTTCTAATTTTAGTAGAAAACATGAAATCTTTCACCATTGAATATAATGTTAGCTGTAGCTTTTTCATACAGGACATTAATCAGATGAGGAGGGGACTTCCCTGGTGGCAAAGTGGTTAAGAGTCTGCCTGCCAATGCAGAGGACACGGGTTTGATCCCTGGTCCGGGAAGATCCCACATGCCGTGAAACAACTAAGCCCATGCACCACAACTACTGAAGCCCACGTGCCTAGAGCCCGTGCTTCACAACAAGAGAAGCCACCACAATGAGAAGCCAGTGCACCTCAATGAAGAGTAGCCCTCGCTTATCACAACTAAAGAAAGCCCGGGCGCAGCAACGAAGACCCAATGCAGCCAAAAATAAATACATAAATTTAAAAAAAAAAAAAAAAGTTGAAGAAAACTCCTATTCCTAGTTGCTGAGAGGTTTTATCATGAAAGAGTGTTGATTTTTATCAAATGTTTTTTCTGCATCTATTGAAATAGTTGTGTGGTTCTCCTGTATTCTGTTAATGTGGTGGAGTACATTGGTTGATTTTCTAATGTTAAACTAACCTGGCCTTCTGAGATGAATGTCACTTGGACTGAAGTATAGTATCCTTTTTGAATCCTGTTGGTTTTTATTTTCTAATATTTTGTTGAGAATTTTTGCATCTGTGTGTATGAGTGTTATTGCTCTGTACTTTTCTTTTCTTGTGATGTCTTTGCTTTTGTAATCAAGGTAATGTTAGCCTCCTAAAATGAGCTGGGAAATGCTCCCACTTCTATTTTCTGAAAAAGTTTTTGTAAGACTGGTATTATTTCTTCCTTAAATGTTTGGTAGAATTCACCAGTGAAGCCATCTGGATCTGAAGTTTTCTATGTGGGGAGGTCCTTAATTGTGAGTTCAATTTCCTTAACTTATATAGGTCACTCAAGTTTTCTTGAGCCAGTTTTGGTAAACTGTTTTTTTTTTTTTTATTTCTTGGTAAATTGTTTCTTTTAAGGAATATGTTCATCTCATCTAGATTGTCAAACTTATAGGCATAAGATTGTTCATAACAATCTCTTATCCTTTTAGTGTCTGAAGGGCATGTGGTGAGGCTCCTTCTTTCATTTCTAATATTGGGAACTTGTGTCTTCCATTTTCTTGATCAGTCTGGCTAGAAGTTTTTCAGTTTTCTTGGATTTATTTTAAAGGGTAGCTTTTGGGTTTATTGATTTTCTCTATTATTTTCTGTTTTCTATCTTATTGATTTCTACTTTTTACTCTTTTGCTTGCTTTGGGTATAATTTATTCTTCTTTTTGTAGTTTCTTGAAGTAGAAGCATTTAAAATTCTAAATTTCTCTGTATACCCTATTTTGCCTACATATCACAAATTTTGATGTTTGCATTTTCATTATCATATTTATATGATATACTATCAACATATTTTCTAATACTCCCAGGAGTCCTCTTTGACACCCTCCGCCCCCTACCGCCCCGAGTGCACCACAGGCTTCTCTTAGCCTCGGGCTAAAATCTGGGCAGGTGAGACTTGCTGCTGTGGCTGCACTGCGCCTTCTTCAAGCGAGCTTGCATTCTTCACTGCAGGTCATTTGCTTCCTTTTACTCTCTGGTACCTTCAGGTAGTTGCTCCTTGTATTATGTCCAATTTTATAATTGTTTTTTGCAGAAGCACAGTCATCTGGAGGCCTCTTAGTCATTTATTCTGGGAAGTGGATACATAAGACTCTCAGTTGCCAGTACTTTTCTCAGTGGTATGTCCTCCTTTTTGGCATAACCTCCAGAACTTTAATTGGATTTTTGTTCAATGATGTTATACATTCTTCAACTGGTATGTCCTGGAGGGCTTGCCAGGAAGCTACACAGATTAAAAATTGATGTTTCAGAGGCTCATCACGGAGAAATTTTTCTGAAGCCAAAAGCTATTGGCCAACTCTTAATGTAAATTTTTTCCAGCCTATAACTCTCATGGCTATGCTCTGTGGCTTCACTTCTTAATCTAGGATCCTTTAATGGGCTTGAGGGGATTCAGGAAGCCCTGAAATTTTTTTTAGAAAAGTGACTTATGTGTGTGTTTTTTTTCTGGGGAGAGGTTTTTTAACTTATCAGATCTTCAGAGGGGTCCTTTGCCTAAAACTGACTGAAAAGCACAGTGCACGTCAGTGGAGTTACGGGGCCCTGCGTATTGACAGAGATGAGGTGGACAGAAACCTTGTTTTGATTCCTTAATTTTCATAAAAGAATATCAGCCCTAATTTTGCTTTATTGCTCTTTCAGATGTGGCCTTATAGAACATAGACATATGTAGCAGGTGGGTCTTTAACAGATGAATTTATATTGTGATTTCCTTGATACCTAATAGCCTTTTTCCCCCCTCCCTGCATAAATTCCCCGCATAGGTTCCAGCAGCTCAGGCTCCTTTCTGCTGGTTCTCATAAAGCGGGCTTCTCTGGGTGGAGCAGGCTGGGCTTCAGCTGAATCAGATATCTTTGTCTTTAGCTTCCTTCTTTTTCTGATCATTCTCCTTCATGTGTTCGGGAAGCTTTCTCAGGTCTGAGAGTGCTTAATATGCTCAGAATGTACATTGATTATCTTGGCAAGAATCTTGCCCTTGCTGGTTTTCAACAACACCAAAGGCACACTGGTAACACTGCAGACCCTTCCAGTTCTGCGATGGAGGTAGTGATGGGGTGTGCGTTTTTAACTGCACCCGTTTCTGTGACATCTGCAGCATCACCTTTCTGGCAGATTCCCCTATACGTGGCCAAAGAAACAACTCCAGCCTTTCTAAAGGCCTAGAGAACGCATAACAGGTTCCTCTTCTCTTCCCTTTGTGCTTATAATTTTAGCAAATTACTGGAAGATGGAGGTTCCAGCCGAAGGCCTTTTAACTCCTCTTGTGGTGTTTGATGAATCAAGATATTTTCTGCTGGATGCTGGCTATGAATACAATTTATGTGCCTTATTCTGGCTCCTAAACTTTTGTGGGTTTTAAAATATATTCATTATATCACAGCCAGTTGAGATCATGTTACAAAAATATAAATCACCATTAATAGCTGGTTATTATCGTATTATAAAAAATATAAATCATTGTTAAGGACCACAGATTTCATTTGCTGGATGTTATGCTGTGGCTTTAAAAAAGAATCCCTGGTGCCAATTTCATTTGCCTGTCAGTTGGGTTCTAATATTTTATTTTTTATCGCTTTATAACAGTTTGAGGAAATGTATTTATTCCAGAAAAGAAGAAATTTCAGAAGGATAGTTGTATATTTAGATGGTGGCCATTTTTCCTTGATATTAACTGTTGATTTCCATTTTTGTTTTTTTGTTTATTTCCAGAGGGCCCACTCTGCTTGTCTCTGTTCCTTCTCTTTTTCTTTGCATCTCTCACAACTTACAGAAATTGTTTGAAGTTGCTCTCATTGTCAGAGACTATGATTCAGGCTCTTGGGCTCTCATAGCATCTCAGATAGAATCTCCTGGACTAAGAGGGTGGGAAAGAACCATTCAGAAAATAATGACTAGGGTTCCTCAGTGGCACAGTGGTTAAGAATCCGCCTGCCAATGCAGGCGACATGGGTTCGAGCCCTGGTCCAGAAAGATCCCACATGCCTTGGAGCAACTAAGCTCGTGTGCCACAACTACTGAGCCTGCACTCTAGAGACTGCAAGCCACAACTACTGAGCCCACGTGCTGCAACTACTGAAGCCCACTCACCTAAAGCCTGTGCTCTGCAACAAGAGAAGCCACCACAATGAGAAGCCCATGCACCGCAGCGAAGAGTAGCCCCCGCTCGCTCTCTGCAACTACAGAAAGCCTGTGCACAGCAGCAAAGACCCAGGGTAGCCAATTAAGTAAATAAATAAATAAATAACAAAAATTAAAAAAAAGAAAACTACTCAGGCAGGACCCTTCACCTCATTCATTGCCCACCTCCATAGCACTTTTCCTCAAGGTGTTTTGCCTGATTTCAGGTGTGTTTGTCACGTAGCTGTTACGTTTGCACTCTGACCATATTTTCATTTAAGAAGGACCTTTCCTAAAAAATGAAAACAGTAGTTTCTGCCCTAGTCGACCCCGCTTTCTGGAGGCCTCCGCCACTCACTCAAACCAAGTACTAACTGTGTGAGGGTTCTCACGCTGACGCACCAAGTAACGCCTGCAGGGAAATGACAGCAACTTAATAGAAAATTATTTTCATCTGCTCTCCAGGCATGTTTTTCTTTGGCCACAGAAGAGAACCTCAATCATTTTTATTGGATTAGCAACTTTATAGATTAACTTCATATCTAGGAACTTCATGCCTACCCCTCACCATCAAGTCAGCATACACCACATATACACAGTGTTAAAAAAAAAAAAAAGATATAGTCAGAAAAGTTGAAACCATGACTTTGAATAACTATAGAGAATTATGACTGATGAAATGATCATTGGGTTTTGTAACGGTGGGTTGGTTACACCTCTGCCTCTCTTTGTTCACAACAACAAACAAAAAACACAA
Organism: Hippopotamus amphibius kiboko; assembly: GCF_030028045.1. Taxonomy (NCBI): domain Eukaryota; kingdom Metazoa; phylum Chordata; class Mammalia; order Artiodactyla; family Hippopotamidae; genus Hippopotamus; species Hippopotamus amphibius. The sequence continues at coordinate 123,750,273 of NC_080189.1, forward strand.
CACCCCATAATTGTTTTGAATTATATCTTAAGATCTAGAAGGAATATCAAATGACTAGAGCAAAGAGATCGAATTATATACTTGTGTTAAAAAATAAAATATTAAATAACATATAGACGGCAATGCTGCAGTGCGGTTCTGACACAAATTAGCACCCTCTCCACAAGACTGCCCTCGTGTCAGATGCCAGTGGCACATTTTGGGGGTCCCTAGGCCACCTGCGCTTCTGCCCAACTGGCTACAATCCAGGGGTGCTCTTACGACCTCCTCAGCTTCAATTATTCAGTAGAACGACTCACGGAACTCAGGAAAGTGCTATGCTTATTTTTACACTTTTATTCCAAAGGATACAAATCAAGACCAGTCAGTGAAGAGACACATAGGGTGAGGTCCCAACACAGAGCTTTGGCGCCCTCTCCCTGTGGAGTCAGGATGCACCACCGTCCCAGCACATCCATCAGGAGGCTCACCCAAGCCTCAGCATTCAGAGTTTTTATTGGGGTTTCATTACCCAGGGTGATTGACTGCATTGCTCGTGTGATGATATTCAATCTCTACTCCCCCCTTCCCTACCTGGAGGTCAGGAGGTTGGGCTGGCTGGTATCTCGTGGCTCAAAACCAAAACCCTCTAATCACATCGTCTTTCCAGCAAGACCAGCTCCCACCTGAGTCACCTCCTTAGCATAAACTCAGCTACAGTCCAGTGCTCATTATGAATAACAAAAAACTCAGACATCCCTCGGGAATTTCCAACGGTTTAGAAGCTCCATCCCAAGAACCCAGGATAAAGACCAGACAAATTCTTGATTATATGACCTATAGGAAGTAACGTTACATGTAAAAAATTATAGGGTCTTTTTAATACTATATTTATAGCCTTAAATGCTTTTTTTATTTATAAGAGAAAATGAAGTTAAAGTTTCATTTAATGAAGTTAGAAAAAAAGAATAAGGTAATTTTAGGGAAAATAGGATAAAAGACAAATTAAATGGAGAAGAATGAATTAGGAGAGAAATACAGTAGAGTAAAACATCAAAGAAATGGGTCTCTGAAAAACTTCTAGTAGCTAATCTAGAAGAAAAGAATATTTATCTGAACTAAAATTAGATATGAAATGCAGGGTATAAAAACAGATACAAGAAAATTAAGAATTGTTAACATATGCTCTGTAGAGCTCAACTGAAAAACATGGGTGAAATGTATGATTTTTGCAGAAAATATTAAATTATCAAAATTACTATAATAAAATCTGAATAGACTAATGTGCACAGAGGAGACTAGAAATTATTCAGAGCTGCCTGCAAAAATGACCCTGGGCCTGGAGAGTTTCGTGAGCTAGTTCTTTCAAACCTCCAGTAATGGGACTTTCCCAGTGGCACAGTGGTTAAGAATCCATCTGCCAACACAGGGGACATGGGTTCAATCCCTGGTCCGGGAGGATCCCACATGCCATGGAGCAACTAAACCTGTGCTCCACAACTATTGAGCCTGTGCTCTAGAGCCCACAAGCCACAACTACTGAGACTGCGTGCCTAGAGCCCATGCTCCACACCAAGAGAAGCCACCACAATGAGAAGCCCACTCACTGCAACGAAGAGTAGCCCCCACTCACCGCAACTAGAGAAAGCCCACGCGCAGCAACAAAGATCCAACACAGCCAAAAACAAACAAACAAACAAACAAACCTCCAGTAATTCCTGTGCCATAACATAGTCTCCGGGTTGGTGGGATGGGGGAGGTGGAGAGAAAGTCGATTTAATATTTGGGAAAATAACATAACAAAGAACATTAAATCCTGTCAAAGGCAGAGGATAACACGGAGATGTATAAACCAGTTTCACCCAAGAAAACAGATGTGAAAACATTAAGCAAATTTCTAACAAAATAATTTCATTGGGATATTAAAAGAATCATTCGGCTTTTACTCTGATCAGTATGAAAAATTAACGTGCTTTGGAGGTCACTCCGATTCAAGACAACACAAAATAAAAGTAGAACCTGCATGAAACACTCCCCTTTCGAATTACATTGCTTGGCCTATATGACCTAGGAGAAATCGTCAAGGCATGTTGTGGGTGGCGAGGCCAGGACTCTAATAGGAAGTATTCAGAAAAAGCTGGGTCGTCTGGGGGTGGAGAGGGGTTAAGCCAACATCACTCATCCATTCAATCATTTCTTTAACAAATACGTAAGGGGTACCTGCCCGATGCTGGGCTCTTTTCTAGGTACTGGAGACCCAGCCGTCAACAACATGATATCTGAGCCCGGTCCTCATTTGGAACATCCATTCTGGCAGGGGAGATGGGCAACAGAATCAATTAATCAATACAGTATAATTGTAGGTGGTGCTAAGTGCTATGGAGGAAACTTAAGCCTGGAAGGAGGATAGGACGCTCTGGGTGAGTTACAGGTTTAGATAGTGTAGTCAGGGGATGCCTCACTAAGAAGGTACCATGAAAAGACTTGGAGATGAGGCAAGCCATTCCAGGCAGAGGGAACTACACCCTCTAAAGGTTACGTGGAGGGGGTGTTCTTTAGAAACAGTGAGGAGACCTGTGTGACTGAAGAGGAGCCAGGAGAAGAATGGCATCGGGTCTGAAGGTACAGTGGCTGTCTGCTCTTTCCTATATGGTGCATTAAATGGAGATGAACTGGGGACGCCACCCCATATCCTTTAAGTCTCTGAGGGTGGTACTAATTCCTTTAATCTTCCCCCAAAGGGACAGAGAGTCATGTGCTATAGCCACTGTACACTGGAGGGGAGAAAACCTCGAACTTTTGATGTCTGTTGGATGTGGGATCTGAGCCGTTGCTGGGGCCCCAAGAGCACCATGGTCACAGTGGGGATACACAGAGCACACGGGCCTGGCCCAGATTCACTCATCAGGGGAATCACTGAGCCCAGGGGCCCACCCTGTGGTCATTTTGCCAGCCACTGAGCACTTACTCAGGACACATATACCTGTATGTTGGCACTCACCGTTGCTCTGAGGGCTTTTAAGAAAGCCTGTCCTTAGGAATAGCCCAAGGGGTTTCTCAAGGGTTATCACGGCTTGATTCTGCTCTGGCGTAGGCTGTGAACAACATTATCCACACCCCATCACATTATGTCACCAGTGACCTTGAGTTTCCCAGGTCTGTCAACCCACTGACATTGTAAGGTGTCCTGTGAGACACCACCGGGGCTTCAGGACTCCAAGAAAAGGCCATTTTCTCAATATACCAGCAAAAGAGGAATTCTTCAAAGAACGGGTACTCTGCAGGCTTGCCGTCCACAGCCGTCCAGTTTCCTGTCTCCGTACTCACTGACCTTTCTCCCATATTACAACGCACTACGGAGGGGCCCCTGAGTCTAGTTCTGGGGGGCGGGATGGGAGACAAAGAGGCTGCTGCTCATTTCACCTGAACTGGGGGCGTCCTTTGAGGCTGCCTCCCTGCCTTGGTCAGGGAGGGGGTTTGTGTCTGTGAAGTTATCCAAGCCGGGGTCTTGGAGTCTCCGCTAACAGTCGTGAACAAAAGAGTAATTCCTGTTGCATTTAGATGCTGATTATGGGGGTGGGGGTAAGAGATGAGGGTGGGGGGTGGGATATTCTTAGTAATCGGAATATTTGACTGATTGGTAACTGTTTACAGCTTGTTTCTTTCTAGCGCATACCCCTTGTAATCATTTTCTTTGTAAATGTTAAAAGCCATATGAAAAACACAAAACCAACCTTGATTACCCTTCTTTGTACTTCAATCAGCAGCATGTCAGCCTGTGAATAAACTGTAATTCCTTCACCGTGCCTGTGAGGAGAACATTTAGGCCACATTAAAAAAAAAATCTTGGTAGGGGTCTCAAGAACAATTAGCAATTAAAAGCACCTATTTTCCACACGTTACTCGATAAACACGGCTGCTGGACTGATTTCGGTCTCAGGCACTGATTCGCTCGGGTATCACCATCTTCACCGACTGCCCAGCTCTTGGAAGCACTGGAGGCATCTCGAGTGTCCAGGAAGCTCCTGGTGTTCGTGAATCTCTTAGTGCATCATTAACTTGAGAACCGAACTTGCTGCCTTTTCCTGCCAGGCTTCTGGGGGTCACCAGCACTCCCCTCCAGTCTCCATTGCTGGGGACTAACATCTTGGTAAGAAACCACCTGCCAGGGCTGGCGCTGGTGGAGGACGTGGGGCACCTGTGCTCTCCCTGGACCCCGGCCACAGCCTGCAACGTGCTTTGCCTACAGATACTATCCTCTCATCAGCACTGTTCCCGGAGTAACAGGCTCTGAACACAGTAAAATGCCACAGAGAGAAGAAAATGGAAAGGCACTGGGTCCAACCCCTGTGCATTTTACATTTAAACAAACTGAATCCCAGAGAGACTGAACTAGCTTGTGACGGCCGAGACACCCAAGCTTCCGGAGTGCTCACACCAGCCCCCCCACTAGCCAGTCTTCATGGGAGGAAATTGGGTTAGGGGGTTTCTGTAGGATGTTAAATTGCACAACAGTTCAGGTACAATCCTGATTTCAGGCAGAGGAACGGACTCGAGGACTTTTCAAGGGCGCACGCAGTCAGGACCAGGAATCTCTGAGAGCTGCAAAACTGTGCTCCGTCTTCAGCTGTGTTCCACGTAAGTGGGTGGCCATCCTGCATCACCTCTGGCCCATCTGTCTCCCTGGAGCCCAAACACTGAGGATTGTCCAGGGCTGTATGAGGTGGGAGAGGCCCCTCACTGGCCAGGAGACACGCGCCCTCAGACCCCAAGAGGCAGCCCAGGCTGAAATTTCACATCTCGGTGCGTCTCTGGCCTCACCCTGTCCCTGCGGGTACCCCAAAGGGTGTAGGAACAGGGGGGTGGAAATGGCGAGGGGCAGAGGACCCGCAGAGGGGGTGGGCACTGAGAAGAGTCACCAAGATGAGGTGCATTGAGAAGAAACGTCCCCAGTGGGAATGGAGCCTACCTCACCTGGGCCCAGGGTCTGAGCCAGGAGTGGGAGGAGGAGCCCCTTTGAGAGGCCCTGGGGTGACCATTTCCACTAAGCCTAAGACATGCAGCATCCCCGAATCCCAGGCTAAACCTAGTTCCGGGATGGGAATGACTGCAGAGGCAGAGCTACTCCCTGGAGTCTCCTTCCCGGGCTAGAGACCCTCAGGCAATCCACAAACAGGTGGGCCAGGCCAGAGCAGCTGAAGGGGCCCCTGTAACCATGACAGGTGGAGATATGGTACCCACATCCCTCCAAAATGGCTTCAGTGGATTCAGTGAAACCTAGACCCGGGTTCAGTATCAGTTCAGGGATGCTTCCAGAATGTCTGCGCAAAGTGTCACATTGTTTCGACATAGACAGGAAGCCACCAGGGGCCCAGGGACCTCCCCACCACCCTGCCCGACAGTAGTCTGCCCTTAAGAAAAATGGCTCCAACTCAAAAACAAATCCGTGACAGCTTATGAGGCCGAATAACCAATTATTATAACAAATAGAGTAGTAAAATATAGTAAAAAAAAAAAAACCCCAAAGCACTAAATAGTAAATACAAAACAAAAAATTTCTGGCAACCTTTTTGAGGCTTTAAGCATTTTTTTCACTTACCATGATTTTGTTTTTGAAATGTAGGAGTGTTTGGGTGAGGACCATAATATTTATGAGAACTATGAATTTTATGTATTTTTTAGGAACATTGTTTCCAAATTGGGGCACATTTTTCCTAATTATTTTAAATCAGTGTGCTTACTCTGTTTGCTTAACAGTGTTTTCCATGAATTTAAAATTTCCTCTTTGGGGACTTCCCCGGTGGCGCAGTGGTTAAGAATCCACCCACCAATGCAGGGGACACGGGTTCGACCTCTGGTCCAGGAAGATACCACATGCCGTGGAGCAACTAAGCCTGTGCGCCACGACTACTGAGCCTGTGCTCTAGAGCCCTCAAGCCGCAACTACTGAGCCCACATGCCACAACTACTGAAGCCCGCGAGTCCAGAGCCCGTGCTGCACAAGAGACGCCACTGCAATAAGAAGCCCACACACTGCAACAAAGAGTAGCCCCCGCTTACCGCAACTAGAGAAAGCCCGTACGCAGTAATGAAGACCCAATGCAGCCAGTAAATAAATAAATATTTAAAAAATAATAATAAATAGAATAAAATTTCCTCTCTGGTTCTAAGTAAATCTCCAAAAGAATACTGATCAAAATGAATCTTTTGAATCACTAGTATTTTTTATTGTTAATGTTTGTGCACTTCAGGATGATCTACATTTAAATGTATTCTCCAGTAATTTTGTCCACTTTGTCAGTTGTTTTGCCTTTTAAACTGATGTAAGTTGGCTTTCAGTAATTCCCGCCTTACTATTATAAATCAGAGCCAGCTAATTGTGTATTCTGCTGTGTGCACGTGAGACGCATGTAGGTGCCTGTGGGACGGGACACTAGGGATGCTGTTAGTGTAGGTAATGCTTTAACTCATGTTCCCATAGCTGCTTGCATTCATGTATACGCACGAGAGTGTTTGCATCATAGAGCAGGAAGGCCTCTTAGATGGCGTCTGAACCATCCAAGGAAGAAACCCTTTCCGTGAACATCTCCGTAAGAGTCTGAACAAGAGTCAGAAGCCAGAAGCAGCGTGAGGTCTTCTGGAGATGCTTTGGAGAATAGTAGAAATTAGGGGAGGGGTCAGGAGATAGTCTAGCGCAGTGCTGGGGCAGCCATTCCGCCAGCCTCCTCAGGTGTCCTAGCACTGTCTCGTCACCTCCGCAGGGCCAGTGGCAGGGTAGGGAGGTGGGGGTCAGCGTTGCTGTCCTCACGGCCGCCACCACTGATGCATCGCCACACCCCAGGACCCTGCACCAGCAGGAGCTACACAGCAGGGGAGACAGTGGGGCAGCAGCCAGACTGGTGACTGCAGCAAAGAGACTGGTTGGTGGCTGCCTTCAAGGTCCCTTTTGGAGACTCCCCAGAATAACTGGGAGACATAAAGATAGCTATGTCCCATTTAAGGGTTCAATATTATTGTAATTGGGAACCTCATATTATTGTAATTTGGGCATTAAAAGTTAATCAGACTTAATGTTGTAGCCACAGGCTAATAAAGCCTGGGTGTAGCCCACGTACCTGTGATGACTGTAATGAAAAAGAATACTTTCTAGACAAAGCATTTCTTACCTCTTTATTCTCATTTCATATAGTAAAAAAAATCACAACATATTAGCAACTTCAACGAGATAATATGTCTCAGGTCTGAGACTGGCAAAGTCCAAAAATGTGGTAGTATACTCTGCCAGTGAGACTGTGGAGAAACATGTCGGGAATACAGAACGGCACAATCCCATACAGGGCAATTTGGTGATATCTACCAGAAGACATACGTTTACCCTTTGACCCAGCAACTTGACTACTAGGAATTGATCCTAAAGCTATATTAGCAAAAATAAGAAAGAGAGAATGTACAAGGATTTTCACTGCAGTGCTGTTTGTAAAAGCAAAGGACTGGAAACGATCTAAGTGTTCATCAACCAGGTGATGGTTGAATAAGCTATGGTACAGCCACACAATGGAGTACTGTCCGATTATAAACAGGAACGAAGACTGTCTCCATCTACTAGCGTGGGGCAACCTCCGGGATGTATAACAATGGGGAGGAGTGTGTGTCATACACTACTTTTTTTTTCTTTGCTGGCAATACTATTTTATTAAAAATCTGGAGTTGCACAAATAGTTCTTTAGAACATAAAACAATGGGTTTGTACATAACAATGACATTCAGCAGTTATAAGAGGCAGAAGTAACTTTAAGACATGGTAATCTGACTGTCTATCCATAATGGGCTAATACCTAGGACAAAAAGAACTGCCAAAGAAAAAATTAAGCTATTTTCATATCATAGTGTTGGCATATGAGCAATTATGTCAGTGTCATTGGGAACTGGGATTTTCAGTGTGGAAGAAAGGGGAAACCAACGGACGATAGGTAAGGTGACGTAAAAAGCCTATAGTTTTCAATTTGAGCGGGAAATTCAAGTATGTAATCATGTAAAACTCATTTCATCTTAAACAAAAAATAATTTCCTAACTCTGTCCATGAAGATGTCTGAAAACAAGGATCATTCCAGTGACAGGCGGCAAGCCCCCAGCATCCCTGGTCAGTTCTGTATCCTGCATCAAATATCCCAGATTGATCTTCCAGTGGAGATCTTGGCAGTGAAACTACTGCCCCAGAAGAAAGGGCAGAGCCAGCCCAGCAGAGGCAAGGAGACTGCTTTCATCAGCACCAGATTTGCCCCCATCTCAGTGATCAACCCGGCTGGGCCCCATCACTGTGATCTCAACCGGATACAGGATTCCTGGGCCACTTGAAAGATAAAACCCTAACACAGGAAGCAGCAACAGGGAGTTGGGGACATCAAAATCAGCTCGTAAAAACGTGTGGAGGGGCGCTGACAGGACACAGCTGCTGGCCCACGGCCGTGTGGGGCCACCAGCGGCACATGTCACAGGATGCTGGCTTCGCAGGGCTGGAGCAGGGGTGATTCTGTTCCCGGGGTCAGCATTAGGAAGAGCTTCTCCCACGCTCCCTAGCTGCTGTGGAACTCCCAGGCACGCCCCAGGAAACCAGTGAGTCTGCGGACTGCTTTACTCAAAACCACCAGAAAGCTTTTTATTTAATTTTCATAGGTGTATATTTGATTCACAATGTTGTGTCAAGTTCAGGTGTACAGCATAGCGGTATTTTTGCAGATTATATTCCAGTATAGGTTATTACAAGATACCGGGTATAATTCCCTGTGCTGTACAGTTTATCCTTGATGCCTTTTATTGCTGAGTCAAATGCTCACAATGAAGTACGGCTTTCAACAACAGGATGGGATTTTTTTTCTAATAATGTAGGAAAATAAATAAATAAACCAAGCACATGAACTTCCCATTTGGATCCTCAGACGTGCCATGTGCTCCTTCTCACTTTCTAGCATGAGAAGGGCCTCTGCATGGAAACCCCGGCTTTCTTTCTCACCAGCCTCACTCCTTTTCCTCCCTCAGGTCTCAGCTCCCTGTCGCTTCCTTGGGAAAACCTGTGAGCATCTAAGCCAGGTCAGATCCTCCCGTTCATACGCCCCGGACTCTCTGAAATCACTTATTACATTTGCAATTCATAAATTATGTAATTACTTATTTAACATTCCTCCCCTCTTGAGGATGGGTCACAAGGGTCCCCCTATGGTTTCCCAGCTTCCACGCAGCCGCAGTCCCTCCCCGTCCCCTCCAGGGAGGCATCAGATGCAGGTTTAAATAGCAAGTCTCCTGTGTAGCCTGAAAAGCCACAGCCTGATGTCACCCTGTCTCGGAGCAGGGGGCTCTGGAGACGTCCCCAAAGGCACGGCCGGTCCTCTCGGTGCAGGTGATGGCTCAGAGGGGGCACCAAGGCTGTCATGGTCACTGCTATTTTTCCAGGATATGTTTTTCCAATTATACCCTACATGATGCCTGGTTCACAGTAGGTGCCCACGAAGTGACAGTGAATGTTGGGTGGCTGGCCGTCTGGGATACGGCTGCACAAAGTACTCCCGACAGTCGTCATTAGGATGATCTCATGTCTCGTGTGCCAGGCTGTCCTGATCTGTCAATTGTCCCTTCCCTCCTAAGAATGTCCTAGTTGGGATGACATGCCCCTGCAGAAGCATCAGTCAAGCCCACTTCTTCCTGTTAAATAAAAGCATCTTAATGAAGAAATGAAAATCCTTTCAAGGTGTTCATATTTTCTTTTTTCCTTTTTTAAAGAGGATTAGTATCCAGATCACTTTTTTTTTAATTTTACTTATTTATTTTGTTTTTTATTTATTGGCTGCATTGGGTCTTCGTTCCTGCACGTGGGCTTTCTCTAGTTGCCGAGAGCACAGGCTACTCTTCACTGCAGTGCACAGGCTTCTTATTGCGGTGGCTTCTCTTGTTGTGGAACAGGGGCTCTAGGCACGTGGGCTTCAGTAGTTGCGGCACATGGGCTCAACAGTTGTGGCATTTAACAAATGCCCTACCTTTGGACATTTACCTTTATGTTTACAAGAGTTTGCTATTATAAACAGCACATGGGAACTAGTGCAGCAGAGTGATAAAAGGATGGACTTTCTTAGCTTCAGAAAAAAACCTGGCTTGGCACTTCCCTGGTGGCGCAGTGGTTAAGAATCCGCCTGCCAATTCAGGGGACATGGTTTTGATCCCTGGGCTGGGAAGATCCCACATGCCATGGAGCAACTAAGCCCGTGTGCCACAACTACTGAGCCTGCGCTCTAGAGCCCGTGCTCCACAACAGGAGAAGCCACTGCAATGAGAAGCCCCTGCAATAAGCCCGTGCACCACAACTACTGAAGCCCACGCGTCTAGAGCCTGTGCTCCACAACAAGAGAAGCCGTCGCAATGAGAAGCCCGTGCACCACAGCAGAGAGTAGCCCCCCGCTCACCGCAACTAGAGAAAGCCCGCGCACAGCAATGAAGACCCAACACAGCCAATAAATTAATTAATTAATTTTAAAAAATAAAAAAGAAAGAAAAGACCTGGCTTTCATCTGGGACCCACTGCTTGCCAGCTGTGCCGTTCCCTCCGAGATAACCCTCCAGGATCTCATGGTGCAAGAGGTGGCTGAAGTTCAGCCTCCAGAGCCAGCTACTGTTTGAATCCTGGTTCTGACACTTAGCTCTGTGGCCTGAAGAAAGTCCTTTAACTTCTCTGTGCCACAGTTTCCTCAGGTGTAAAATCGGACATAATAGGACCTACTTCAGAGGGTTGCTGGAAGGAGGATGCAATAGAACAGATGATTTAGCACAGTCTGGCATATGAGAATAACTAGCACTCATTAGATGCCTACTATTCAAGTCTGATTGAAATCAAACAGAATCTAGGTACCACAATGGATCTGCACAGTTAAGCTGGATTTGCCCAAATGGAGAAAATGCAGCTCACAGGGACTGGTGATCAGCCGGAGGTCACACAGCTAGTTACTGTCAGTTCGATTTGTGGAAAGAAAATGAGGGCGGCCACAGGTGTGCGTTCTCTGGTGCTTCAAGCTGTGTGGGGACAGGACAGCTGGAATGCCGAGAATTTGTAAACAAGAAGTCATCCCTTTGGCACGCTTCATTCCAGGAGGTCCAAACAGCAGCTCTCCTCCATGGATGTTCCGGAGACATTGGCTGGCTCACCAGTCGCTCTTTCTGGATGCAGATGTGCTCCAGGCACGACAGGTGGGTGTCAACCTGAGGTTTCCTGCACTTTGTCGCCAAGCCTGGGTGCCAGGGCAGTGGAGGTGCCAAGGCCTGTGTGTTCTGCTCATGGCTGAGTACCAGGAGAGCCTGATCCGTGACTGAGGCCACTGATTAACTGCAAGCTCTAATTGTCTGCCAGAGAATCCTCACGGGGGCGGGGGTGGGGAGGGGAGCCGTTAAGACACTCAAGTTGCCAGACAGCATGCAACCTGCATGACCTCGAACATCTTGTTGCTGCTCAGATGATCTATCATCTTGCCCAGAGCAGGGCTGGAGCACACCTGCCCTGGTGCACACCTGCCTGCTCAGCCCGGGCCATGCCCCACGCAGGCGCAATCAGGCGGCTCCCACGTGGGGCGCTGCCAGCAGCCGGCAGGAGAACAAGGCCTGGGGGTCTTCCCTCCACACGGGTCTTTCTCCCACTGCTTTTACGGACTCTGTTCCATTTTTGGAATAATACCTGGGTTTTTATCATTCATATGAACCACAAGGACCTTTCCAAAAAGCAATAGATACAGTTTTCCTTTAAGGGGAACTCACTCGGGTATCCAGAAGATTATCCAAATACAGGGATCTGACCAACAAGATTTCTGGAGATTCTTTTCAATCCTATATTCGTATGCGAGGATACTGTCAACTACAACTGGCACTCGCCACGGGCACTCGCCATCTGCCTCTACAAGGATTAAATCACGTGCTGCTGCAGCTGCTGTCAACGCCCCCTGAAAGGTGTTCAGGGTGGAGGGCTGAAATGAGCCACTCTGTGCTCTGTGAAAAACTGGCAGAACAGGTCGTTAGATAGTCAGATATTTTCAGAAGCCAAATTTATGGGCCCAATGCTTGCATCTCCTCATATCTAGAAAAGCACTAAAATCCTTCACGGTGACGACGGCTCCTCGTGACCAGCAAAAACCTTCTGTAAACAATATGTGTTGACTTCATGTTTTTCCCTTTCACCAAAACCACATATATACTGAGCTTCCCCTCTGCCTCTTTGGAACAGTTTCTCAGAGCGATCTGGGATGCCGTCTCCTAGGCTGCAGTCCTCATTTTGCCCCCAATAAAACTGAAACTCGCAACTCTCACGTTGTGTGTTTTTTTTTTTTAAGTTGACAATATCTAGGAAAGTGTTCTAAGAAGCTGTAAGCCACTAGACATCTTCATCAATGTCAACACTTCTCTTTGTGGTTACAATCATAAGAAGTGTTAGAACTCATATTTGGATAAGTTGAAAAATGTCTCTCCTTTTCAAGACCCTTCTGGAAGAAAACAATGTATATATATTTTTTCTTATGTATATATATTTTATATATAAAATCTATTTTGTTGGGATTTCCCTAGTGGTCCAGTGGTTAAGACTCTGCACTCCCCATTCAAGGGGCCCAGGTTCCATCCCTGGTCAGGGAACTGGATCCCGCAAGCTGCAACTAAACATCCTATATGTGGCAACTAAGACCTGGCACAGCCAAATAAATAAATATTTTTTAAAATCTATTTTGTTTATAGATTCTATTATACATATGTGTGTATATATGTATGTATATTTATGTGTGTGTGTGTGTGTATAAACTGTCTAATTCAAAATCTCTCTCTCACTCCCTTCCTTCCTCTTAGGTCATTTTCCTTCTCTGTTGGATTTGAGGTCAATGTTATAATTGAGTTGATCACCAAAAATACCTTAAAAAGCCAAAATGCTTAATGTGTCCACTTTAAGTTTTCAGTACTTTTAAACGGTCCAGTTAGAGTTGTATCTGGGAGAAAAGAAGCAGTGGATTTGGGGAGGTTGAAGATGGAGGAAAGACAGGCATGGTCGCTGGGGCCAGACGGGGGTGGGGCGGGGGCGGGGAGACAGGGGTAGGAGAGAGGCCCGGTGAGGAGGAAAGGAGGGAGGGAGCCGGGTGAGCGTCTGATAAGTCTGAGGAGGGGGCAGCAAGCTAAGGCAGATGCTGCCTCAAGGTTCTCCCTGCAGAGACGGAGGCAGGTGCTTTCCTGGGGAGCAGTGAAAGCAACGCTGCCCTGGAGCTGGTGATGGACAGAAAGAAGAAGGAAGCTTCCAGACATATGCAAACAGGCTTTGCTCATTACAACAAAGGTTGGCATTTAAAACCTCCCAAGACCACTTTAAGAACGCATCAAGGCAGTGCGGTAAATCCCAGGAGCCGCACGCTGCTTCTCCGGAGGGGACGGCAGGGGTGGAGGCTTACTCGCCATCCTGGGAATCTGAGCCGCAGCGACACAGGCACAGGCACTCGTACCTGCGCAGAGCTAAATCAGACTCCATGTTGGGTCTGTTTCTCTGACTTTGGCCTTATGCTTTTTGCTGCTTTTGATATTGTAATCACACATGATGGCCTGCCTCAGGGAACCCTGCCCCTCTGCCTGAACGTCGAACTGAAGCGCCTCTGTTCAGCCCACGGGCGGACAAACTGCCCTGCCCACCTGTGAATGGCTGAAATGAACACATCCCCTCGTGGAGGCTGGTCATTCCTGGAGATCTTTTGCAAGACTAATGGCCCTTTCACTTTACTTCTTCATAGCCTCTCCCTCTCTGATTCTATAAAACAAACTGGCATCCAGACCCCAATAAGATGGTTTTTTGAAGACAGTAGTCTGCCATCTTCTCGGTTGGCAGGCATTCTGAAAAAAGTCGTGTTCCTTGCTTCAACACCTCGTCTTTGAGTCTTTGATTCACCGGCCTGTCGTGCGGCGAGCAGAGCAAGCTTGGAATCGGTGACACACTGACGTGGCAGAAGAGACGCCCCTAACTTGTAACTTCTGGCAGAAGCGGGTGGTGGATTTCTGCCTGGGTCTTGAACCCTCGCTCTGGGGTGGGGTGGGGACAGGGAGGGGGAGCTGCCACGGAACCACCCCACGCCCTGAGACTGCCACACAAGGAGAGGCCTCTCTGAGGATCCAACAGTCCCAGCCTCGCAGCTGTCCTGACGTGCGCGTGAAGCCGTCCAGGAGCCCCCAGCCCACATGGCGCCCACCCTCAGTGACCTCAGTCACCCCCCCATCCCCACCCCCGCACCTGTCCGAACTCCTGGCCCACAAAACAGATACGATAACGCGGTGGTGGTGGTGGTTTCAAACCACCGAATTTGGGGGACATTGGCTCAGCAGCCAACGTCACCAGAACAGGTAGCGTCCACTACAGCCGAACACACCCACCTCCCACCACCTACCAGGGCCACTCCCGGTAAATATCTAACCACGCTGGTCTCTGTTTGCACCAAGAGACCCATACAAGAAAGGTCACAGCTGAGCCACCTTCAGGACAGCGGCAAACTGGAAACAACCCAATAAAGGCAAGAGGAGAGCTACCCATCGGCCGGATTGGGCTGGACGGAACCAGACAGAGTCAGCGACGAGGATGGCAGCGGGGAAGGCTGGGCTGGCTGCCTGGGGCAGGGAGGGGCTTCCAGTGAGCTGGCTGCACAGCGCTGGGTACGACACCGCTGTGGCAGCTAGACGCCCACTGGAAGGGGAGGCACCAGCTCCCACCTCCCCCACCCCCGCAGCAGACGTGAGCTCGTCTCCCCCCACCCGCCCACGCTACTCGCGTGCATTTGCTCGGATCATTACAGTGTCCCTGGCCTTCTGCCTGGTGATAAGAAAGAAGGGAAGGAAGGAAGGGAGGGAGGGAAAAAGGAAGCACCAGGTCTCTTCTGTTTAAGGAACAGGCGTTTACAGATGATTTCAATACAGCGAGATGGTGAGGGCGTGTGCCAGGTTTGCACACGGCCCTGGTGTTGGCTGCTAGATTTCTCCTTGAACGCACCACCTGTCTTCTAGAAAGGAAACTCCATGACAGCAGGCACTGTGTTCTACTGACTTTTCAATTCCCACAGCGTCCAGGCCCTTGTGCATGGTAGGGACATCCAACTCATCTTTTTTTAAATCCATTTTTTAAAAACCTGCATGGCTGAATGAAGCCAGAGCTAGCTGCGTTTGTAAAGTCACCCAAGAGGTCACCTGTAGATCATGCGAACACGCCTCCTCCCCTGCAGGCAGGTGAGAGGAGATACGCCTGGGGCTGAGGAGATGAGAACACATGAGAACCTAGACTCTGGTTTGCCCTGAGTCAGTGGACTGAAGCCAAGGTCTGTGGACAGCTAGACACAGCCAAGAACTCCCTCCCTCGGCCATCACAATGGGCTCCAGGCACAATGGTCCCACCTAATAACATAGCATCATAGAAAGGTGGGCAGGAGATGGCCCTGGGTCCTGGGGGCTGAGGAGGGAGTTCAGCAGACCCACAGGTAGAAGGAAATACCCAGGTGGTGAGCAGTGTCTTACGCGACCTGCTTTTGTCCTCCAGGGGGGCAGACTCCCTGGACCCCAGAGAGCCTCAGCACCCACTGTGATCTATATCCCACTGACCTGCTGAAGTTCAGAAACCACACGCATGCACACACAATGCACAGAACGCAAATTATGCATGAACTTCATTGATTTTTATCATTAAATATCTTTATCAACCAATTATAAATGTAAAACTATATGGGGAGGGTGGGGTTCCCCTGGAACTCTAAAAGGCTCAGAAACAGCTCTGTGTAGGAGTAGATTCTGTTTGATTTTTCCCAATGGAGGGGAAAAAAAATCTCACATGTGGCACTTATCTGAGCCAATAGAGGGTGTCATTCGCCTTTACAAGTCCCTTCAACACTTTTTTTTGGGGGTGGTGCAGGTTGAGGGGTGGGGTGACCCTGAGATGTACGTTCTGAATCTGAATGGGCTTTTTGCTGTAGACTAAGGCAGTAGGGTGTGGGTGGGATTGGTAACTAGAAAACTGACATACAGGGACTTCCCTGGTAGCGCAGTGGTTAAGAATCCACCTGCCAATGCTGGCGACACAGGTTTGAACCCTGGTCTAGGAAGATCCCACATGCCACAGAGCAACTAAGCCCGTGTGCCACAACTACTGAGCCCGCATGCCTAGAGCCCGTGTTCCGCAACAAGAGAAGCCACCACACTGAGAAGCCCACGCACCACAACGAAAAGTAGCCCCTGCTTGCTGCAACTAGAGAAAGCCCACGCGCAGCAATGAAGACCCAAACGCAGCTAATAAATAAAAAAAAAAAAAAAAAAAAAGGAAAACTGACACACAAATATTGCTAAAATGCCATACGTCTTTTGCATGGAGTAGAGTTGAATCAATTTTCTCTCTTCCGTTAAGCTCTTCCTCTGACCACACTGACCTAAGGACATTAGCCAACTCCCCCACCCTTGGCATACAACTGAGAGTCTGAGTTGGTAGACTGTTACATTGCATCTTTCGGTTTTCCAAACAAGTGTGAGTTTGTTGTTTTTAACAGGGCTATACGTGGGGGAAATGAGTAATTCTGAAGAAGTCCACCAGAGGGAGCCAAACGACTGCTTTAGAACCACTCACTGCATGTTTGGGCAGCTGCTTGCTTGGCCACCCTCCTCTCCCTCCCCTAGCCATTTTTTTTTTTAAATCAGAAGTAATCATAGCAGCAGAAATGTATATTCTGTATCTTCTTACTTAGCAACCCATAGACTTTAAACAAACAAATAATACCGCTGTGGTGACCTATTTAACAACATGAAGATTCTCTACCGACTTCGTAGGGAGTAGAATAGCTAGAGAAATCTTGCCTTAGAAAGACCATTAGCTGGATGAACAGTGAGAAATAAATCCTCAAGTGTGTTGGGGGGCTAGGGAATGGGAGAATGGTTTATGAGTATAAACAACTTAGGTGGAGATGATAACTTTTCATATATTTTCAAATGACATTTTAAGCACCTGTTTGAAAGGGGACTTGACAGTGACTTTTTTTCTTCTACGCAGTGATAGGCATTGGCTCTGCATTAGGAACCACCCAGACAAGTACATCTTTCTCGCTTCTGCTCTGCTTTAGACCTAGGAGACTGTGCATCGAGGTCAACAGCATCCTCCTGTTGGCATTGTCCATGACTGGTCATTCTGTAGCCAGGAACTACTGGGAAACGGGTGCCTCTGACTTTCAGCCAAGTTCTTAAAATACCCTCCCTCCTTCTTGGTACCCACCCTTAAACCTTTTCAACCCACAGCCAGGGGGCTAGTGGGTCCTTCTCAGATTCCATACACTTTGTAACAAATTATAGCTCCAGTTCCATTATATAATTATTTAAAATCTGACTTAATAAACTGTCAATGCCTTGAGGAAAGAATTTTGCCTGAATTTTCTCCAGAAAATTTTAGCCCCAGAACCCAGCAGAGTGCAAGGCACACACTAGGAGTTAATCAGTTTTTAGGGAGTAAATAATACCCTCATGAACAAGGCTCAAAATAATAAAAGCAAGCAAGGACTTTCTCTGTGCCAGCCTCTTTCTCTAAGCTCTAGATATGTGTTAACTCATTTCATCCTCAGCAATACCCTATGAAATAGGTAATAGGTACTACTATTACCTACCTTTTAGAGTTGAGAAAATTGACCTCAGATTGACGAGGAGGTTTAAGTAACTTGCCCAAGGTCATGACTGGTATAAGCCAAGACTGGGGTTTGAATCCCCGAACAGTGATGAAGGAAAACTTGAATACAGTAACATGCAACTTACCTCATGTCTTAGGTAGGTCTAACCTGCTACAACAAGAGGATCCCCGCTACCATACAATGGCTTAAAGATAAAAATATGTACTTCTAACTCATATAATATTCTGGGGTGAGTGTTCTGGGCCAGCAGGCAGCTCTCTCCATGTGGTCATCCAGGGACCAAGGCTCTTCCATCCTGGGGGCCCTGCCCTTCCCAAGGGCCTTGTGGTCCTCTGTGTGGCTGGGACTTGCCCTGTCTTTGGAGAGAACTTGGTCACAAAGGCACATGTAACTGCTGGGAAATGAGGTCTCACTGTGCAGCCATGCACACGCTGACAAGTTCATTACCATGAAAAAAAAAGCAAACTTGGTAGGAAATTAGCTGCCTCTACCACACTCAGTACTCAAGCCTGTGCCAGTCAACATTTTATTACTCACTTTCCAAGGGACAGATGTTATCTGCTCATTAAGTTAGAGGATGACACCAGTATGGAAAAGAGAAAAAAATATATCAGATGATAGATGAGGATTGTTTTTTAACTCATAACTTTAGGAAATGGTTTCTTAGCTATGATACCAAAAGCACAAGCAACAAAAGAAAGAATAGATAAACTGGACACCATCAAAATTTAAAACTTTTGTGTTTCCAGGGACACCATCAAGAAAGTGAAAAGAAAATGCATAGAATAGGGGAAATTCTTTGCAAATTATTTATCTGATAAGGGACTTGTGTCCAACATATATAAAGAACTATTAGAGCTTGATTATAAAAAGATTATAAAAAAACCCAATTCTTTAAATTGGCAAACTACCTAAATAGTTTCTCCAAAGAAGATATACACATGTCCAATCAGCACATGAAAAGTGCTCAACACCACTAGCCAGCAGGGAAACGCAAATCGAACCCACGAGACAACACTCCACACCCACTAGGGTGCCTATAATCAAAAGGACAGATAATAACAAGTGTTGGTGAGGGTGTGGAGCAGCTGGAACTCTCATACACTGCTGTTATGAATGGAAAATGGTGCAGCCACTTTGGAGAACAGTCTGGCAATTCCTCAAATGTTTAAACATAAAGTTACCTCATTCGGCTCCTAGGTTTACACCCAAGAGAAATAAAATCATGTGTCCACACAAAAACCTGTACACAAATGTTCACAGCAGTATCATTCATAATAGCCAAAATGTGAAAACAACCCAAATGTCCATCAAGTGATGTGATATATTTGTATAATGGAGCATAATTTGAAAAAAAGGAATAATAATATTTTATAATAATTTTATATGGAGTATAATCTATAAAAATTAGCAAATCACTGTGTTGTACAGCTGAAACTAATGTAATCTTGTAAATCAACTACAATTCAACTTTTAAAAGTTAAAAATAAATGATATAATGTACTTCCACATTTTAAGAAAAGGAGTAAAGTACTGATAATCTACAATATGGGTGAACCTTGCAAACATTAAGCTAAGAGGAAGAAGCCAGTCACACAGACAACATATTGCACGATTCCAATTGTATAGCATGTCTAGCATAGGCAGATCTATAGAGACAGAAAGCAGATTAGTGGTTGCCTAGAGCTGGGGGGATGGGGAGGCTGGGGGGGGGGGTATGGTGTGACAGTTGAGGGGTATTGAGTTGCTTTGGGAGATAATAAAAATGTTCAGAATTGATTGTGGTGATGACTATAGCACATAGTGAGTATACTTAACATACTCAACGCCATCGAGTGGTACACTTTACATGGGTTTGTATAGTATGTTCACTATTCCGCAATAAAGCTGTTAAAAAATCATGGAACTTCCCTGGCGGTCCAGTGGTTAGGACTCCATGCTTGCATTGCAGGGGCACAGGTTAGATCCCTGGTCGGGAACGAAGATCCCGCATGCCTCGGTGGCAAGGCCAAAAAAACCCCCAAAACAAAAAACATAAGCAGCTAGAACAATGGGCCCCCCCCTAACAAATGAAAGGCAACGTCGCCCCACGGGGCATCCAGCTTGCAGACTCTGAAAACCCTCTGCACAAGTGCACACCTGTGGGATGGGGAGCCAGGCATCGACAGTGACACCAGGGAGGGGTCGGGAGTGCACTATATCAGAAGCTCACTACGAGCAAACAGCACGACGGAGCTGCCGGAGCAGTTAAACATGCTGAAGGGAAGGCTGTCCTCTCCCAGCGGAATTTCCCGGGGCTGTGATGAGCTTTAACGCACAGGGTGTTCTGGAAAACAGAGTCCACTCACAGCTCTAAACTCACTACTAGCGAACGCAAACGAGAAGATGGAAATCCTAATGGCGGTTATGGCCAAGGCTTCGATGTCAGGGGAGGCTTCCGTTCTGGCTCAGGTGGTCTGACTCACTGGAGTCAGCCTGCCTGTGACTCCCATCACCAGGGCCAGGTGAGAAGAGGCTGCACAGATCTGAGTGGGGGAGTCCCCTTCATTCAGGGCTGTTGGCTGGGGGTTCGCAAGGGCAGCCCTAACCCCAGGCTCCCTGTGGACACCAGTGAACAAGGGAGGGGATCAGGAATCCAAGGAGTTTGAAAGGAAGACAATCATAGCAGGTACAATATTTTACAACTATCTCCCAATGATGCTTCTTTATCACTACACCCGTTTCTCTCTCCCTGTACTTCCTAAAATGTCCACTTTCCCTTTCTTCATTTACACTCCGCTTCTCACCAAAAATAACCTCAGGACAGAACTGAACGTCTGAACCGCAGGAAGAACTTAATATTATTGCTCTAAGTTTTGGGGCATCCCTTTGAGCTCACTGGCAGAAAGAAAACAGAATTGCCTGAACTGTTCTCATTTTCAGGAAGGAGAAAGCATATCACGTTTCCAAAATATAAAAGAGTTAATGACACAACAGCTAAAAGAATTTTCTGCCATGACTCTTTGTTTTAGTGGATAAATGTAGGTAATGGAAAATCATTCTTCAATAAAGCAGAAAATAATCTTATTTTATATATGTACACGTGTTGCTCAGAAGCTACTGATCTATTATTTCTACCAGAAGCCCAGGTATGTCAGAAATCCACCTGAACAGTTTAATTTCTGCTAGAATTCAGCCTAAATAAATAAATTAAATAAATACATAAACGAGCAATTATTTATATGCCTCTTGTGTTTCAGAACTGGGGTGATGGAAGAGATGCCATCGAGTGAGGATGGTATTTGCATTCTAGAACATTCCTTGAGCGACAACAGTAACACGCAGGAAACAATTTGAACCGTCAAACAGTACAAACTGAGATCCTGGGGTGGGCGCCGCCAGGCACCTTACCTTGGACGTGTGGGGGTTCCGGCAGGAGAGGTCAGTGAGAACCACAGCCGTAAATAAAGAAGCGTCAGAATGAAGGTCTGGAAGGCCAGTCTCCAGGGTTCCGACCCGCCTCCTGCTTAAGGAGGGCACCAGGCTCACACCCATCCTGGAAAGGCTGGTCCCATGCCAACGAGGCCAGGGAGCGGAAACGGCCGCACTGCAAGCTCATTACAGGACAGCCGTCCCCTACAACAGATGCAGCCCCACCCAAACAAGAGAGTTTGGGGACAAAGGAGACCAGAATCCCTTGGCCACCCCCGAACCCCGCCCCTCTCAGCCCTGCTGCGGCCTCAAAGGGGCCAGGTGGCACCTAGGGCCAGTCTGCCATCCGCTCCTGGGAACTGGCATTTTTAATCCGCTCAATTAGAAATGTAACGACTTTTTTGCTTCCATTTGCCAGGCTGGCGGGGAGAAGGTGCAGACAGCCAAGTGCGCTCTACGATACTCAGCAAAAGCTGAGAAAGCGGAACCCCACAGCATCCTCCTTCGGAGTGACAAGCATTCCCGAGAAAAGACCCGGATGTGCCCAGCTCTACGTCAGGCTCCCCCACCCCCGGAGTGCTCCTGCCTGTGGGGGCGTGATGGCCAAGGGCACCTGCTACGACCCTCTTTTCTTCATCTCTAAATTAGTATAATAATAGATGATGTCTATTTTTGCAAAGATTAAGACAGAGCCTATAAAGGGTTTATGCCTGATGTCTGGCATATAGCAGTTTCACTGTAGCTCTATGACTCTGTTGGTTTCTAGTATTTTTAGTCCCTTCGTCTGGTATTTCTAGTCCCTCCACCACCGGGAAACATTCCAGACAAAACAGCTCCTGAGATGCAGGGAAAGAGGGCTCAACCATGCGACGACCCAGCACATCAGTGTGTCAGCAACAAGTCAGGCAGTGGCCTGAGAACACCCAGAGAGTCATAGGGATTTCAGTAAATCCAAGGATATCCCTTCCAGGATCGCAGTGCACTGTCACGTCATTTCCGGGGCTTGCTCACCTTCCTGCACCTCTGCCTCACCTGGGGGAGGCAGGGAGGCAGCTGTTTTTATACTTTCCCACCTCCACCCAGGGCCTCCTCCCCCTTGGAGCGCGGCAGCACTGTCAATCAAGCATGTGTGAGGAAGGGTCTGTAGTAGGTGGAATAGCAGCCCTCTGAGTATACCCACACCCTAGTCCCTGCACCAGGTGACTCTGCGAGCTTCCACAGCAAAGGGCAGCTAAGGTGGCAGACGGAATTAGGGCTGATAATCAGCTGACCTTAAGACAGAGAGATGAAACAACAAATGCTGGAGAGGGTGTGGAGAAAAAGGAACCCTCCTACACTGTTGGTGGGAATGTAAATTGGTGCAGCCACTATGGAGAACAGTGTGGAGGTTCCTTAAAAACGAAAAATAGAACTACCACATGACCCAGCAATCCCACTTCTGGGTATATACCCAGAGAAAAGCATAATTCAAAAAGACACATGCAACCCTATGTTCATTGCAGCGCTATTCACAATAGCCAGGACATGGAAGCAACCTAAGTGTCCATCAACAGAGGAGTGGATAAAGAAGATGTGGTACATAAATACAATGGAATAATTCTCAGCCATAAAGAGGAATGAAATTGGGTCATTTGCAAAGACGTGGCTGGACCTAGAGACTGTCGTACAGAGTGAAGTAAGTCAGAAAGAGAAAAACAAAGATCGTATTGTAGAATCTAGAAAAATGGTATAGATGATCTTATTCATTTGCAAAGCAGAAACAGAGACACAGACATAGCGAACAAACATATGGATACCAATGGGGAAGCAGGGGAGGGTTGGGATGAATTGGGAGATTGGGATTGACATATATACACTATTGATACCATGTATAAGATAGATAACTAACGAGAACCTACTGTATAGCACAGGGAACTCTACTCAATGCTTTGTGGTGACCTAAATGGGAAGGAAATCCCAAAAAGGGGGATATATGTATATGTATACCTGATTCACTTTGCTGTACAGTATAAACTAACACAACATTGTAAAGCGACTCCAATAAAAATTTAAAAAAGAGAGAGAGAGATGATCCTGGATGATACTGGAGGGCCCCACATGACAACAGGGTTCTTAAATGTGGAAAAAGGAGGCAGAAGAAGAGAAGTAGAAGGAGGTGTGACAATGGAAAAGAAACGGCCAGAGAGGTGCCATGTCACTGGCTTGGAAGATGGAGGAAGGAGGGCAACCAAGGAATGTGGGAACCTCCAGAAGCCGGAAAAGGCAAGGAAACGGATTCTACCCGGAGCCCCAGAAGGAATGTAGCCCTGCTGAAACCTTGATTTTAGTCCAGTGAGACCTGCGTCAGACTTTCGACCTACAGACTGTAAGACAATAAATCTGTATTGTTTTGAGACTTTCCGGGTGGTCCAATGGTTAAGAATCCACCTTCCAATGCAGGGGATGCGAGTTCGATCCCTGGTCAGGGAACTAAGAGCCCACATGCTGCAGGGCAACTAAGCCCACACATCACACCTACTGAGTCCTTGTGCCTCAACTAGAGACCCCGCGTGCCACAAACTATAGAGCCCATACGCTCTGGAGCCCACACACCATAACTAGAGAGAGAAAACCCGCATGCAACAATTACAGAGAAGCCCACGCACCACCACCACAACAACAAAGATCCCACATGCCACAACGAAGATCTGATGCAGCCAAAAATAAATAAAATAAATATTTTTTTAAAAAATTTAAAAGAGTAAAGCCATAAGTGCACCTGTAAATTTCTAAATGCGTAGAGCAACAATTCCAATAAAGCCTTAGAGTCTTCGATGTAAAATGAGAATATAAACGTTAGATTTGAAAGAATATGTGTGAGTACAAATGAGATGATGTGTGGAAAGTATTAAGTAGTGTGTCTGCCCCATAACAGATTGTCCATGGACGTGAGTGTGCTTTCTTCCCTTTCTCCTGAGACTCATCTTTCTCCCCCAGTGGTGATAGGATCAAGGACGAGAGAGAAAGAGGAGGGAAATATTCAGGAAACATAGCGATCATGACTTCCAAGTATATATTATGAGGCAGAAACATTTATAGGATGTAGGTAGTGAGGCTCTTATCCTAAATCTTGCATTCACCTGGACTACACCTGGGAGTCTTTACCATTTGAGTCATTCTTACAAGCTAATGAATTGTCACCAGAAGGCTGAATGATTTGCTTCTCCATAGTTTTGTCTAGGGTAGTGTTTCTCCAAATGCGGTTACGGGACCTTTTTATAATCAACCTGGTGTATTAGGGCAAGTAAAGCTAGAAGCTGTAATAAACAGTCCCCCAAACTCAGCGGCTTCACAGCATGAAGATGTAGTTCTTGCTCACTTCATAGTTCAGTGTGCATTAGCAGGTTGTAAAGGATGGTCTTCCCACCCAGCGGCTGAGGTTCTTTCCACCTAATGTCTCTGCCGTCATCCAGGGCCACAGAGTCCTCTTCCGCATCCTCTGTATCCAGCTGTCAAATAACAAGAGGGGGGAAAGCCAACATAGAGGATTGAAGAGTGGTTTTAGGGGAATTCCCTGGAGGTCCAGTGGTTAGGACTCCATGCTTTCACTGCCGCAAGCCTCGGTTCAATCCCTGGTCAGGGAACTAAGATCCCACAAGTCAAACGTCACGGCCAAAAAAAGAAAAAAAGAGTAGTTTTAGGGACCAGTGCTAGAAGTGATCTACATCATTTTGCTGACATTCTATTGGTCAGGACTCAATTACCCAGTCCCACACAGCTGTGGGAGAGGCTGGGAACTATCCTCTGGGATCGTTTAGCTCTATACCAGAGGAAACAGAAATGATTTTGGTGATCTCATTGCATTCCTGAAGTGACTGCAAATTTTTTTTTTTTCAGTAGGTCTGGGTAGCCTCAGATCTGATGTATAACTGAGGCTACCCAGACCTACTGAATCAGAATCTCAGGTGCCCAGGAATGTGAAGTTTAAACAGATGATTTTTATAGGCACTAAAGCTGGAGCCCAGAGACAGCTACAAGGCTTCCAGAACAAACACCTCTTTTCCAAGGGCAATCCTGCCATTGATCTTACCTTAGATCCCAGTCTGGGTACCCAGAGTATTTTTGCAAATCTTTCAGAAGCTGCAACAACTGTACTTTAAGGACCTCCAGGATGGTTTGCCTCCAACACTCAGATTCCAGCATCCCATTAAAAGTTTGGGTAAGCATGGCATGTGCTAGGTCCCTTTCTCAGAACTTTTATCCTTCTTCAGAAGAGGGGATAGTGTAGGGCTACAATGAGTGATACAAAGAGAAGCCAGCCCTTGCAGCCCAAATCTATCTGCTTTAGAGACATTGTTGAGGTCACTATTCAGGACATCATCATTTTATGGGGACACACGGTAAAAATTCTCTCAGGTGTCAGTACTTTAAGTAGTTGTTTTTCTGTGAATAATGAAATTTGTTGTATTGGCTGCCGAGAAGTTTGGAGCCAAAACTTGAGACCACCTCTAGCAAGTATACAGAACTTAATCCCAGTTACATCTTATTTTTCCTACTTTTACCCCAAATATTCCCATTTGTTTATTTTATTATCTTATTAAAATGTACATATTTGCTCATGCTACTCAATATCTATTTTGAATAAGCAGGTTGTAGCAGTTGATTTTTAATGGTTGAATAGATCTTGTGACAGAAAAGTGAACAGAAATATTGGTTCTTAGTTTTCTGATCACGTTTTAGTCCAAGGGAAATATTCCCCACTAATGACATGCATGAAGCCTTAATCACTGGTTTAACTCAGTACAAACTGAGTTTTTTCAGAGACCTCAGAAAAATTCATTAATTAAAACCACATGTACCTTTCCAACATCACTCTGTCCCAGTTGTCATCTCTTTTCCTGAGATAGAATCACCATATTCTGGGCCCAGAGATAGTACAAAACTGAATTGCCATTCAAAAGTACAGTGTTGGATGAACAAGTCTTGGCTTTGATAAATTTGGCTCTCTGTCCAAACTTTCCCACAATAATACTTAAATCCAATGGAAAGAAAGTGAGAAAGAATTCACATACACTTAAGACATCCTTAGACGATTACTTAGTAAAAAGTTCCCCCATGGAATTTAATAAGTAACTCATGGAAGGGGCTGAGAGAAAGGTATCCAAATATCCTTTCAATTAACTGAAATTTACTAACTAAAATTTATTGAGCGCCTGTTTATGTTCCAGGCACCATGCTTTAACGTGCGATTCCCATTTTACACACACACACACACACACACACACACACACACACACACACACACACACGAAAGAAACTTGTAGTCTGGGCCGGAGGTATTATTAAGAGGGTGTGACCACATTTCTTTGAGCAGCTTGATGGGAAGGAGGTTGCCTCCAGAGGCCTCGCCGTTACCTTCAGCACCAAGGCCAGCGCACCTGGCTCTTCCGGGATCCCCTTACCTTCCCCATTTCGGAACTCTCACACCCAGAACTACGGTAAAGAAATGCTCTTTCTCAATGAAACATTCCTTCTTAATTCTTGAAATAAGCTTCATAAATGGCTCTTCATGGAGTGGTCACTGGTACCAGCAGAAAAGCTTTTGACAACGAGAGATGAAAATGGTCAATTTATTGGAGACCTACCCCTTCTGATCACAGGAGCCCACGCAACTTCCCCCCCCCCCCACCGCCATACACACACATACACAAACACACAGGAGTGCGCACTGACAGATGGGCTGAATGTTGGTTGAATTCTGCTCTTGTCACTCTCAGCACCTCTTCTCACAAAGAAGCAAAGCATTCTTTGCCTCCTGTCCGAAAAAGCAGTGACTCCTGTGCCCGGACAGGGAGGAGAGATGGGTGAGGAGCACAAGCGCTCAGGATTCTCGTTTTCTGAGATGTGTGCTTCTAGGAGCTTTTTATGCCTGGGGTTTGTGTATAGCTCTTGACTTTAAGGCTAACAAACAAAATATAACAACCTACCATAAAGATTGCCCTTCCCAGTCCTGTAAGGCAAACATATGGGACATTGGTAATACTATTCCCATTTCACAGATGAGGACGCTGAGCCCGAGATTAAGCTTCTTGCCCAAGATAACACAGTGAGTCAGTGACAAAGACGAACCAAAAAAAGCCAGATTTCCAGTCTTCCTTTCTGCTGGTCCTTCCCCAGCAAAATACAGACACGTATTTGCCAACTGTCTCCAGGATCCAGGTTGCGCACCCCCTCCCTCTGGCCCAATTATCTGAAAACCAAAAGAGTAGAAAATCGAAAATGAGATGGAGGTCGGCAGGGACGTGAGGCAGCGATTGCTGCCGCTTCCTTGCCTCCTTTTTCAGAAGCTAAAATCGACTCTGCTCTTCCTCGCTGACAGCCCCTTGCCTGCGGCGCGGCTCCGGGCCTCGGCGGGGGTCCGCGCAATCTGGGCGCCTCCAGCTGCCCCTTCTCCAGAGTCGCCAGCCGCAGAGCTCAGGGCCAAACTGGGACGGAGCGAGGGTGCCCGGGGTGCCCGGGACGCCCGTGCCGGTGCCGCTGCCGGAGCCGCCCTGGGCGCACTGCGTAGGGCGCTGCTCTCGTCTGCTCGTCCCGGAGCTCAGCGGGCGCCGCGGAGGCCAGTGGGCAGCCAGAGAGCTTCCGGCCTGCGCCCCAGGCCCAGAGCCTGGGCAGTGCGGAGCGCGGAGCCCCGGCTTCCCCCAGCCAGCTCCCTCCTGAGTTAGCACTCAGTGCCAGGGAGAAGCGTGGGTCTCTCTCCTCCCCTCCCCAAGCGCACCGGGCCAGCTTCCATCTGATTAGAATGTTTCTTACATCTGATTAGAATGACAGTAGCTTTCAAATCATTCATTATAAGAATTTTAGTCTTAAAAGAAAAAGAGGGTCCCACTGTAATTGTGAGCTATAATAAATGCGAACTTCTGGTGCCTTCCTCTGCAGTATGTAAGACAGTAAAAAATGTGTCTCATCCAAACGCGCCTCCTCCCCAAGCCCATTGTGAAGTCAGTCTCTAACAAAGGGGACGTGTGAATATTCAACACTGAGTCTTTCAGTTGTATTTTCCGGAATCCCAGAGTCGGCCCCCCCCTTTTTTTTTTTTAAATCGGCGAATACCTGTTTAAGTTTTAAAAGCACATGGAAATCGCCCGCGAGCGACCATATAATTTGATTTGCCAGGCAATCTGCAGAGCGATCGCACATCATTTATAATGTTCATTGAGCATTTTGCCTAATTGTGTCTGTCTCTGAAAGGGCGGCGCACCCCCTCCCGACCGCGAGCAGCACAAGTGGCGACATTCCCATGGAGCGGCCGCGCCGCAGCTTGTCGCATTCAGCGCGGGCGGCCAGGCCGCGCGCTTCCCTGCCCGGCGACCGGGCGCGCCTGACACTAATAGCTCGCGGCTCAGGTACGAGCGGGCGCCGCGTTGGACTCCATTCAATTCACAACCGGCCGCGCTTGCAGGTGTCGCCTTTTGAAACTGCCATTCAGGCGGCCGCTGTTCACTTCTCGCTGCGCCGCGGGTTTTGTGGAAGCGCAAGAATGGGGCTGATTATTCCCGTGCCCACAGGCCGCCCCACACGCCCCCACCCCCGCCGGACGCGAGGCTCCCCTCCGCCAAAAGAGGCGTTTAATTAGTTCTGGGGCCGCGGACAGCCAGCGCGGCCGACAAAGCCCGGCTCCCCAGGTAACCCCGGTGCCCCGCGGCCCCGGGAGGGGGCGCCCCGCGCCGGAGCACTGGCCCCGGGCCGCGCGCTCCCTCCCGCCGTCCCCCTGCCCTCCGGCCGGCTCTCGAGCGGGCCAAAGGCTCGCTCGCCCGGCTTGGGTGACCTTGGCCAGTGGCGCCCGCTGTCCCCGGCCTCGAGCAGCTAGCTCTCAGGCTCCTGCGACCCCCTCCCGCCTCTCTGTCCCCATTGCCAGCCGGGAGATGGAAACTCGGGTGGCAAGACAGGTGGCCCTGGCTCTCTTGTGTGTGAGTGTCCTCTCCATGACACGTCACCCCCCCCCCAACTCGCATTTCGGGGAAATATAGAGACAGTGTTTGGGGGAAACACTAGAGACACTTTCCCCCTTTATCCGCCTTTGCGTCTCAGTGCCGCGCGCGCTAAGCCCGGGGCGCAAAGTGGGGCCTGGGAGATGGTGAATGGCTGCCTCGCCATCGGGGCCAGTGACACTCCCTTCGCCGCACTGGGTCGGGTCCGCGAGCTGACCTCAAATACGCACGTCTAAGGACAGCGTCGGCCGGGGTCGCACACTCTAGGCCACCGGGGCCACAGGTACCACCACCACCCTCCAAACCCCCCAAAGGGATCGCGCCCGCGGGAGCCCGGTCTTTCGCTGCGGGCCGCGCACGCCGGCGGACGGAGGCCCAGTCCAGCCGGACATCCGCCTGGTACCTTTCGGGGGGTGGGGGGTGTGGTGGGAGGGAGTGGGCGTCGACCGCCGGGCGGGGGCCCCTCCCGCCTCATCATTTGGTTTCCGCGAGCGTCCGAGGACGCCGGCACCCATTCGTTCCACTCGCTGCCTTCTAAGAACGAGCGTGGGGCGGGCAGGGGAGGCCGGGCCCGGGGAGGGCCGGGTGGTCTCCCTCCCCCGCCCGCCCTGCCCGCCGAGCCGCGGCACAAGTGTTGCGATTCCCACGGACCGGCGGGCTCTGCGGCTGGAGGCCCGGGCACCCGGGGCCCGGGAGACGGGGCGGACACTGAAGGGTTTGTAGACACGCTGACCTCCGCGCTCCCGCTCTGAAAAGGCCTGAAAGGAGCCGTTTATGGTGCATTACCAGTCAAGGGCTCAGGTACCAGCGCCTTGTGTCGGCGAGCCCCTGGCGGCCGCCCGTGCTGCAGGTGTCAACTATACAAACGCCCGGGAGGAGGGAGGACGCCGGGGAGGGCCTGGGAGGGGAGCCCGGCCTCTCCCAGCCCGCCGCTCGCGCGGTTTCGCTCTTCCTCCTCTGCGGCGAGAGCAGCCGGCCTGGGGCGAAGACCCAGGTCCTGGGGCTTGGGGGTTGGTAGAGAAAGCAGCGGGAGGCAGGGCCCACAGGACTTTATTTATGGGCTGCATTTGATGGAGAGGGGAGTGGGGGAGGCTTTGAGCCTCTGCCCAGCCCCGACCCAGTTTCAAGGCTGAGAGCAGAGGGAGGTCATGGGAGGCTAGAACTCCCCAGTGGAGGCCAGCGTTGGGCCGTACAAGGAAGAGGCATTTTGCCCGCCCGTTGGGCTTCTTGGGCCCCCAGGGTCCTGCCCTGATTTAACTTGAACTTCCCAGGTAGGTCCATCGTCTTCCTGTCTATCTTCCTGTGCAAAGATGGGCCTGAACCTGGGTGCACGTTTAATAGATGTTCTTGGTTAAAGCAGTGGCCCTTTCCTCACTGGCCTCTCCCCAGAGCCAGAGTCACTTCTGGCCCAGAAGAAACCAAGGAAGGCACTGCACCCTCAGTGGGTAACCCCCTTGGGCCCCTCTGTGCCCCTAAAGGCCTGGCAAGAGGAGAACTCAAACCCCTCAAGTTGGCTTCTATAAAGTAATACCTGGAAATGCTTTTTTTCCCTTAGGGAGGAGATTGTTAATGGAGTTTACTTCCTAGGTTGGCCTTCAAAAGCCTTCACGGAGCCAAACTACTAAAAGAGGAAAAATAGTAAAACAAAACAAAACCCCAAGCACCACTGCTATGGTATTAAGCAAGACAATTAAAAAAAAATAACAAATGGTATTTAATGATTTTCAGAGCCAACTAGAAAAAGAGGATGAGCAGACAGAAAGTCTTAGGTGTGTCTGAAGAAAGCTTCTGGGTGCTCCTAAAGGTTTTAGAGGTTGTCTGCCTTGCTTCCTTTATCTAATACTATCTGGAAATGTCTTTCTTTCTGCAGCTCCATCACCATTACTTTTACATGTGTCATCTATGACTAGAAGGAGCTTTTGAGTGAGTAAAACTGAATGCTTTTCTTAATGGAACAGAGGAATTGGACAAGGAATGGTGCAGAAGATTTAGAAGATGGGTGTGTGTCTGAGAGAATAAAGGGGAGAGAATAGATTCCTTACTAGATGAAAGAAAGCCTTTCCCACCTGAGAAACAAAGAAAAAAAAAAAAGTCAGCCCTGCTCTATCATCACATTCACAACTAAACTTCTTGAATAAGTCATCCAAAGTAGGGGATTTCTATTTCCTCACCTTTATTCAATCCTCAGCACAGTGCATTCTGGCCCACACTCTCACACTGAAACTCTCACTAATTTAGTCATTTTCTTCAGTAACTTCCATGGCCCACAATTTAAGAACAATTTCTGACCTTATCTTGCCTAAAATTGCAGCAAACAGGCCCACCATTCATCCTGATACCAAAAGCAGAATCCTCAGTACCATCTTTTGTTTCTCTCTCTCCTCCAAGCCCACAGTCAGTAAGTCACCAGATCCTAAAAGTATTTCTCCAATCTGCCTGGCCACCACCCAGTTCAAGCCTACATAATCTCTCAGCCCTTCTGCTGCAGCTTCCTGATTCATCTCCCTACCTGTAACCTTGCTTTGCACCAAACTGTTTCTCATCACTGCAGCCTTGGTATCCTTTCTAAATGACAGATTTGATCATGCCACCTGTGGCTTCAAACCCTTCCCCAATTAATTATATATAAATTATAAACATGTGCTATTGTACTAATCAATTGCATTATAAGAATCAGACACACACATTTTAAAAGAATGAGATAAAAATGCAGATGATAGTTCTAATATTTTCTTCCAATACCGCAATGGATCTTCTCCTCCACTCTGGAAATACCTTTTCTATATTATGCCGAAGTCCTTATCACAGCTTGTAAGCTTCCTTACTCTAGACTCTGCCTCTGTTTCCATTTTCACCATCTCTCTTTACTTCATCCTTAGTAAAGTTCTTTTATATTTTCAAATGCCACGATAATCATGCTCGGTTTGTCTGTTTCATGTTTATTTTAACCTCTACTCTCTGTTCCCTCTAGTCTGCAAGCTCCATGAAAAAGAGATCTGTTCTATTTATTTTTCTGTGATTAGTGCTTATCACAATTCTCAGCACAGAATTGGTCTTCAATCAATGTTTGTTCCATAAACAAACGTACTTCTTGGAAGAAGCCATGTTTTCTACAAAGAGACTGGAAAGCAGAGAAAACTGATCCACAGAAAAATAAAAAAATGAAGCAGATATGCAGAGGGGAACAGAAAGCACAGGAAAGATGTCCAGGCATCTTTCTAGATCATGGTGTGTTAACTAGGATACAAGTTGGGCTGCTCTATAAAAGAGTTGAAATAGTGGTTTAAATGAGATAGAAGTTTATTCCTCTCTCACAAAAACAAAACTGAATAAGCATTCCAGGCCTCATGTGGGATCTAAATGATGTGGGAGACTCAGATTCCTTTATCTAGTTATTTATCCATCCTCAATATGTAGCTTTCAACTCATGGTTCAGAATGACTGCTCCAACTCCTGCCATTGCATTGGCATTCCAACCAATAGGAAGTAGGCTCTTCCTCTTCAACGAGTCCCCAAAGGTGAATAACACTCCTACTCATTAGTTAGAAATTAGTTTTATAACCACACTGAGCTGCAAGGGTGACTAGAAAATGTATTTTTTATTCTGGGTATTCATGTGCCCAGACTAAAATTGTGGGGTTCTATAGATATGGGGAGAATTTTCAGTCTCTGACACTCCTGGTACTGCTGCCTTCCTGATGCCTAGCTCTATTCCTGCTTATGGATTCTAGGACATACCCTGAATCCCATACCATAGCTCCCTTTTAATGTTTGTTAGTTCAAGTTGATTTCCAGTACTTGAAACCAAGAGATTTAAAACTAACACACAAATTTACTGAGTAATAAGTGCAAAAAGCACAGGTACATCAGATAAGCCAGGTCATGCTGCAGTAGCCACCCCCAAATCTTAGTGGCTTCACACAACAAAAGTTTATCTCTAGTCCAAGTTTCCTGTTCTACGAGAGCTTGCAGGGAGACCCTGTTCATCATAGTTACTCAAGGTCCCAGGCTGACAGATGTTCTGCCTTAAGTTGTGTTTCTACCATCTTAGAGAGAAGCAAAGGGGCCAGTTAGTACACAGGCTCCTAAAGCTTTCTCCCAGCCTGCCCCTGGAAGGCTGGAATCAGCCTTTCTCTAAGGATCTCTGGACCCTTTAAGTGGCAAATGGTTTTTAGAAACCAAGCTCTGAGAAAAAAGTGTGTTCATTACTACAAGGGCCCTTTTAGCAGACAGAGCTAGGGGAAAAAAAAAAGGATGTACACATACATATACAAGTACCTCTGTGTTTATGTCTATATCCATATGTCTCTATCTATACATCATAGTCTTTCTCCTTTCCATACTTATAACTCCCTTCTCTAGCAGTGAAAAACCCAGTTCTCATTTTTCTCAATATATACTCATTTATTTACTCTTCAGTTTACTCCTCTCAATATATACTCATTTATATATCTCAATTATGCTCATTTATTTACTCCTAGATCACACAGAAAGTCATTTAAAAATTGCTAACCTTGGGATTAATCTCCAAAATATACAAGCAGCTCATGCAGCTTAATACTAAAAAAGTAAATAACCCAACCCACAAATGGGTGGAAGACCTAAATAGACATTTCTCCAAAGAAGACATGCAGATGGCCAACAAACACATGAAAAGATGCTCAACATCACTAACCATCAGAGAAATGCAAGTCAAAGCCACAATGAGGAATCACCTCACACCAGTCAGGATGGTCATCATCAAAAAATCTAGAAACAATAAATGCTGGAGAGGGTGTGGTGGGAATGTAAATTGGTACAGTCACTATGGAAAACAGTTTGGAGGTTCCTTAAAAATCTAAAAATGGAACTACCATATGACCCAGCAATCCCACAACTGGGCATATACCCAGAGAAAACCATAATCCAAAAAGAAACATGTACCCTAATATTCATTGCAGCACTATTTGCAATAGCCAGGACATGGAAGCAACCTAAATCCCCATCAAGAGATGAATGGATAAAGAAGATGTGGCACATATATACAATGGATTATTACTCAACCATAAAAAGGAACGAAATTGAGTTATTTGTAATGAGGTGGGCAGACCTAGAGACTGTCATGCAGAGCGAAGTAAGCCAGAAAGAGAAAAATAAATACCATATGCTAACTCATATATATGGAATCTAAAAAAATGGTACTGATGAAACCAGTGACAGGGCAAGAATAAAGATGCAGATGTAGAGAACGGACTTGAGGACGCGGGGTTGGGAGGGGGCAAAGGGGAAGCTGGGACGAAGTGAGAGAGTAGCACTGACATATATACACTACCAAATGTAAAATAGATAGCTAGTGGGAAGTTGCTGCATAACATAGGGAGATCAACTCGATGATGGGTGATGACTTAGAAGGCTGGGATAGGGAGGGTGGGAAGGAGTTACGGGAGGGAGGGGATATGGGGATATATGTATAAATACAGCTGATTCACTTTGGTGTACCTCAAAAACTGGCACAAGAGTGTAAAGCAATCATATTCCAATAAAGAGCTTAAAAAAAAAACTGCTAACCTCGGGACTTCCCTAGTAGTCCAGTGGTTAAGACTCTGTGCTCCCAATGCAGGGGGCCTGGGTTCAATCCCTGGTCAGGGAACTAGATCCCCACACTGCAAGTAAGACCCAGTGCAGCCAAATAAATAAGTAAATAAGTAAAAATGGCTAACCTCTACCACTGTGAACATCAGGCGTACTAAATACAGTTTAGAATTTGTTTACAGCTCTTTTTACCCTGAGTCTGAAAGTATTGTGTTCAAAATTGACTTGGATTACTACTAATAATATTCTTTTTAAGCAGCAGGGAAATTACAACAATAAAATGCACTATTGAACATGAAGAAGAAGAAAAAAAGCTTCCTCCTGGAAGTGACATGGCATTTCTACTTATCTTTTACTAACCCAGGCAAGTCACATGGACACATCTCACCTCAAAGAAGATAGGGAAGTACAAGCTTATGACTTGCCTGGAAAAAGACAGAGATCTGTGGCTTGTCCATCCAGCTCCCATGACTTGGGATGTCCTATGATGGAAGCTTTTCAGATTAACCCTTATTGTGGAGCACCCAGAAAGTATAATATGGTCCCTCCATACTTTCCCTTCTTCTCTGCTCACACTTGCCCCGCTGAAGAGGAAAAGTACTCCCTAAGCACTGGGGATGTGTAAAGTCAGTGACAACAAAAATCCCTCACACATCACTTTAAATCAAGGCAGAGAAATGTCATAAAATGGATGACAGTTTGCGGAGCTTTGCTTTCCTCTAGGATATCTCAACACTCTTAGGAGTCTCTGCGCATTTTCCTTGATCCATCTTGGATTTTTACAGTGGGTTTGTACTCTGGTGTGGTAGGTTCCAAGTGTCTGAAAAAAAAAATACAAGGACCAGGAGCATGTGAGAAAAGAGGAAGACATTCTACCATGAGGTAAATACAGGGAAATAGGTTTCCAAGGATGGCCAAAAGCTAATCAAAGGTAAGATTCAAGGTTCTTGAGGCAGTCGCTGACTATCCCCCAAATGCTTTCAAGTGACTGCAATAGGCTACATTGTAAGAATTCATCCCTGTGATGGATGGCATTACCTTTCAAGGACACTAATAAAATGCCAGAGAGATGACAATCCAGTTGCTATGTGTTGCTTACACCTTAGTGGCACAGATGTTTTCCTTTAAGGCCTCTTGCTGAGATTGATGGCCCAGAAGTAACTGGCTTTTAAAGAGGGCAAAAAGGATAATTTGGAGCATTGGGCATTCTCTGAGGACACGGGTCTTGGTGGGGCATAGATGTGTTCACTATGAGGCCACGTCATGCCTGGGATGGGGATGGGGATGGAGGCAGGACCAAGATAGGAGATGCGAAAAGGCAAAAGGCACACAGAAATGCACTGCCCCAGGGGGCTTGCTTGAGATGGAGTCTGTAGCATCCCACAGATTTGCTGGCACTCAGGTCCCTAAACCAGAGAAAATCGAGGGCTATGGCATGCCTTCTACTTTCGTCAGTCTATTCAGCCTCCTAGGGACATACTTCTGCCCCTTCTCTTGTGGTCAGAGTCACTCAAGACTCACCTAACTCAACACTGTTCCCTTTACCACGTGCCCCCCCCAACCCCTCACTCTCTTCCTAAGCCTTTAAACCTCAACAGTAGCCCTTAGTACACTGTATTATAATCATCTCTCTTCTCTCTTCCTACTCCAAGAGTGTGTTAAGGCACAGAGACTGTATCTCTGATTCCCAGCATTTAACAGAGTGACCGTTCATAGCTGATGCTCAAACCATCTTTCTTAAAGAGATAAATAAATAAATTAAGGTTTAAAGTAGGGTACGTTTACATTTTCTCAGTATTTCCATATTGTTTTTAACTCTGTATATAACATGAAAAAAAAAACTTATTGATAAACCTACTGAGTATGGAGGGATACAGGCTGAAACCAGCATTCATTGAGTGCCTACTCTGTGTCAGATACTTTACATACATCATTTCATTAACTTTCCTCATCAATCCTTAAGGTATATATTATTATTTCTTCCCATATCTATAGCCAATGAAATTAAAGCTCAGCAAGTTTAAAACATATCCAGGAACAAACAACTGTAAGGAGTGGAGCAGATATTTGAATTTGAACTCAAATCTATGTGAGTCAAATGTCCATGCTTTTCCAGCCTCCACACATTCATATTTCAAATGCTTCCTCTTTCAAACATCCAAACTCTTCTTTCTGCCTCTTCCCTTTTCTCATTTTGCTTCACATCCTTTTTACTTTACTCCCCTGCTCCCTTTCCTCTCTGCCTTCTAATCCCTTCACCTGAAGCCAAACACATGTATTTGATAACCATCTGGAACAGTATTTCTCAAACTTGACTCTGATATATGTATGTATTTATATGTGTATACACATATGTATATACACATATAAATACATATATGTCCTTATTTAGAGAGTCTCCACCCTTTGCATAGAAAAACAAGGCAAAGCAATAACCAGTAAAAGCTTTCATGAGCCCTCAGTGTCAGCTTAAATGGTCATTAAAATGAAATTGCTTAAGGATAAAGAAGATGTGGTATATATACACAATGGAATACTACTCAGCCATTAAAAAAATGAAATAATGCCATTTGCAGCAACATGGATGGACCTAGAGACTACCATACTAAGCGAAGTAAGCCAGAAAGAGAAAGACAAATATCATGACACCATTTACATGTGGAATCTAAAAAAATGAACTTATTTACAAAACAGAAATAGACTCACAGATATAGAAAACAAACTTATGGTTACCAAAGGGGAAAGGTGGAGGGAGGGAAAATTAGGGATCTGGGATTAACAGATGCACACTACTATATATAAAATAACCAACAAGGACCTACTGTATAGCACAGGGAACTCTGCTCAATATCTTGTTATAACCTATAAGGGAAGAGAATGTAAAAAATAATATATGTGTGTGTGTGTGTGTGTGTGTAACTGAATCACTTTGCTGTACACTTAAAACTAATACAACATTGTAAATAATCTAATTTCAATAAAAATTTTTAAAAATGAAATTGCTGAAATATTTGCCAATGTGAAGTTGGTATAAACTCTTTACATATGTTGTTCTTATATAACTACAAAACCAAACACATTAAAAATTTTCTAAATCCACAAATCAATAAAATTCAAATTAACTTTAATGTGATATATGACCCGACTTCTTGTACCAACACTTGCCACTTATAAAGCTGACATGATGTGGGTCCCTATCTTCAGCCCACTGTGTGTCACATTCATTTCTCCCCCAGTTAAATTAAACTACCGTGAGAGCCTTGTTCATCTAGCTTGTTTTGTAGTTGTTTGGTTTCTTGGCACAAGCACAATATCTGCATATCTTTTTTAGGCCAGAGCAATTAAAATAGACTGGCACCCGCACAATCTTAAACACAAATGTAAACTCAGATTCAGGTTCCAAGTTCAAGGTAGGGCTAGGTGTTTGGGTGGCCATCCAGGTGGACCATAATATGCTCACCCTTTGCTGTCACTGTTTTTTAAGATTAGCATCTGAAGATGGTCACAAAATTGAAAAAAAAAAAACCACATAATTAACTTGTGAAGCCTTCATTTAAGAAGTATGGATCCAGAAAATTGAAGATGCACATAAATGAGAGAGGCCCAATAATATGTTGGGACCCTCACAAGGAAAACCAGACTCCTGGGTATGGAAACAGTCCCTTTGTTATGAAGAGGAAAAAGGCTGTAAATATGACCCCCAGATTACAGAGGCATGCGCAGATTACAGAGTGACTCTTTCCTGTAACTAGCCAGGCTTGTTTTCCCTTGCAGGTGAGGGAAGGCATCTGCCTTCTCTTCAGGGCTGGTGGGGATGGAGGAGTGAGAGGGGAATGCCAGCCCCCACCCCACCCCCATTCCTGCACTCCAGGCCCTGGTGTGCATCTAACTGATGTCTCTGAGAAGGACACTGCAGAAGAGAAACAGGAAAGGTGGGCCTGCATGAACGCACCCAACTGAGCACTAGGGTCTTCCTCCTCCCCTTCACAGGCTTTGCTCCGGGGGCCATCCTGTGTGAATGGACCACTTTTCCATCCCTGATTCATAACCATGAGCATTAACAAAACGCCATTACCAGGCCTAAACCTAACTGCCTCCAAAAGTTATGAGAACAGCTGAATAGAGGTGCATTGCCTCTTCCAGCGTCAAGGGTGAATCAACCTCAGTATTTGTTGATAGATTTGTTGATATTGGTCCACTATAAATCCAGGATCTTGGGGAGGGGTGGGCGAAGCCAAGAAGAATGACTCCTTCCTACTTAATAGGGCTCCCACTTGTAACTGATGATACACCCTTATCCACTCCACCAATATTGACAGAGCACCTACAAAGCTACTACTGCCATAAAAATAAATAGAATTAAGCAAATAAATAAAACTGAGCAAATACAACTGTGTGCCTGGCACTCGGTACGTGTTTATATTTGTTGTCACTTAATCCTCACAATAACCCAGCGCGGTAGTACTGTTACAATTTCTTCTTGCATATGCAGGAGTGGCTGCTCAGGTAGGTTGGCCAGCTTGCCAGATGGCTGGTCAGTGGCAGAGCCGCCGGAATCCAAGGAGTCAGGCTCCAGAGCCCATACTCACGAGCTCTGTGCTTCCCGGCCTCTCTGGGGTGGCAGTGAAAAGTGGGATGCTACTTTCTCTGCGACAAAAACAGGTTCAAACCTCTAGCAGTGTCCAATCTGAGAGGGGTCTTATGGTGGCAAAACCTGAGGCCTGGCAGGGTCTGTGCCGGGTGCTTATTTCTTGGAATGTCCAAGAACGAAACTGTTTTTCCAGACTTTTAGGTAATTTTCCCAAATAACTGGAGTTTCCTGACTAACAGTAGGCACTTCCCTGCTTGAACCAGGCATGGGCTGGCATAAGCTTCTTCAAGCAAGGCTAACCCAGCTAAGGAAAAGTTTTGCTCTAGACAGGATTTTAAGGAACAAGAACAAAAATGCCACTGCAGTAACCTACATCTTCAGGACCACTGATAGGAGTGAAAGCTAAGGTATCAATAAGATGAGACAGAAAATATTCCAAGGGAGTCACAATCGATGGCCTGCCAAGCAAGGAAGAAAATCAGCCCACAGGCAGAACACAAAGCTGATTCTGAGAGATGCACAAAGTACCACGTCAACTGTGACTTTCCAGGAGTGAGTGGCACTTAAGTGAAAATGAAATTACCCAACGATAAAGTCCTACGACGAACCATCACACCACCCTTAAAGCCTGTCAGTAAAGATAGAAGGAAGTGATGAAGAAAGTCAGTCAAGTGAAAAGTGCAAGATATGAAACTAGAAATACATGGGAGGAAACAGACCAAGATGTTAGCAGTAGTCATGTGGAGGCTGCGGGGCTGTGGACAACACAGACGATGTGGTGGTTTTAATGAGTAATTTTAAATTCCCTTTGTATTGTCAAATCCCTCTAAATTTTGTTTGCTATTGATCGCATGCAGGGAATGACACATCATCCCATTTCAACTGCACTGTAGGCAGGACTTAGACAACTACACGAGGGCTCACTCAGGACCTGGTCCACATGCTGCCCGGGCCAACCCTCACTGGTCCCACCTGCCAGAGAGTTCTTGCCGCTTTTTGAAGATGGCACAAGCTAATAATATCCAATGTTTCTGGAGGGCTTCTCCAGGGCTTATATGAAGGGATCATAAACTGTTAAAGTTTTGTTTTAAAAGAAATTCATTATTTAAAAAAAAAAAATTTAAAAATTAAAAACATTTCTGCATATATGTTCACATACTTCAAAAATCACAAGATCCGAAAGAGTATATAATGAAAAATTCTATCCATTAGCCACTTAGTTCCTTTCCCAATGTAGCTAACGTCATCAGTGTCTTGCGAATCCATCTAGAGATATTGGACGGTTGCATAAACAAATGCGTTCACATATATTTACTGTCCTCTATCTAAAAAAAAATGCAACGGGAACATACTAGCCACTCTTGCTTCCTTCATGTTATTGATATAACTTGGAGATTATTGCACATCATGACATCAAACATTCTCGTTTCTTTTTTTTTTTTAAGTTCTTTATTGGAGTATAATTGCTTTACACTTGTGCCAGTTTCTGCTGTACAACGAAGTGAATCAGCTCTATTTATACATATATCGTCACCATATCCCCTCCTCCCGTGACTCCTTCCCATCTCCCTATCCCATTCTCGTTTATTTTTTATTTCTTTCTTTCATGGCAGCTGAATATTCCATTATATAGATGCACCATAATTCACTTAAGGCCCTATGGATGGACATGAAACCAGAAAAAACATATTGCTTTAAAGAGAAAAAAACAAAAAAAGCTCAAAGTTCCTGTTTCTATTAAATTCTTTTTTTTTTTTTTCTTTTCACTGCTCACTACAGAGGCCAAGATGCAGAAGTCTGGTAATAATGACCTGCAGTGTTTACCTGACTAAAGTCCAAACACCTTTTGGAATAATAAGACTGAAGGACAAAGCTCAGAAGCTTTGCTATTCATCAAATAAACCTTGGTGTGACAGAAAACACTGATTTGGATAATTATATCAGCATTTCGGTGTTTCTCCCTCCAAAGATTAATGTTTAACAAGGGGAAATTCTAGAAGGAAGGCAGTGTGTGTTGGACGTTAGGATTTTCCCTGCATTTCGTGGCAGCCATGTGCCTCCTGCCCTCAGTCCCAGACGGGACAAGGCCCAGCTTATTCTTTTAGGCTGAGTAGCTTCAGAGTGGAGAATGTCTGATGGGAAAACCTAGAAAACGATGCTGACACCTTCCCCCACCCTCGTGCTGGAAATCCACTTATTTCCCCTCGTGGCTTCATCGTGCCAGCTGTGTTACTCCACGACAGTGACTTAGCCTTTCTGGATCTTATTATTTACAAACAATAAAAACACCTGCCTGGTTTATCTCACAGTGCTGTGTTAGTAAAAAAGAGAATCCATGTGAAAATAGTATTAAATCAGCTACATTCAGTGCAGAGACAAAGAAGGACCCGGAAGGTGCTACGTAAGGCAAGTGAGCCAGCCAACCTGGTGTGGAACTCGGTCCCCTCCTCGGACGAGTCATGCAGCCCTGGGTTTAAGGCCGAGTCTTATCCATTCACAGATTGAACTAAGTAGGGTGCCCTTCAGCTTTGCAGAGTTATGGGGGTAAGTGACAAATATGAGAGAAAGCCCTCCAAAATGCTCATCTCCATCTTTCCAACCTTCGTTTCATTCCTTCTAC
Organism: Hippopotamus amphibius kiboko; assembly: GCF_030028045.1. Classification (NCBI taxonomy): domain Eukaryota; kingdom Metazoa; phylum Chordata; class Mammalia; order Artiodactyla; family Hippopotamidae; genus Hippopotamus; species Hippopotamus amphibius. The sequence goes on from NC_080189.1 coordinate 123,792,103, forward strand.
CTATCTTACAATGCACATAAGATCTTCAAAACAAATAAATATAGGAATAAATATAGAATAAATATAAGATCTTCAAACTAAGGAGCTCAGAATAGTGGAAAGGACAATAGAAAACCAGAGAAAGGTGACTTCCCTGGTGGCGCAGTGGTTAAGAATCCGCCTGCTAATGCAAGGGACACGGGTTCGATCCCTGGTCTGGGCAGATCCCACATGTTGCAGAGCAACTAAGCCGGTGTACCACAACTACTGAGCCTGCGCTCTAGAGCCCACAAGCCACAACTGTTGAGTCCCCTTGCCACCACTACTGAAGCCCACACACCTAGAGCCCGTGCTCCACAACAAGAGAAGCCACTGCACTGAGAAGCCCGCGCACTACAATGAAGAGTAGCTCCTGCTCAACACAACTAGAGAAAGCCCACGCACAGCAACGAAGACCCAATGCAGCCAATAAATAAATAAATAAATTTATTTAAAGCAAAAAACCAGAGAGGTCATCATGGCATTGGAAGACACGCTAAGTTAATAAAGATTGAAGTAAAGAGGAGACTGGGGGAATGATAGGTGGGTGGGGCTAGTTCAAGGAAGGCCTTTGAAGTGATGTCAAGGAGCTCGGCATCATCTAGTTCAGTCCTTTCCAGGATGGAATAAAATGCCACCTGATCAAAGTGCACTTTCTGAGTGGAAAAATCATTCATAATCTATATACAGAGAGAGAAAGTCCCATGAGTCCATATTTAATTCTGCATCCTTTGTCTTATGCTGGTAATTGCACCATTCAGTTATTCCTTCCTCAGCACATCAGGAGGCACTGTGGTATCTGCAGTGTAGCCAGGATTCTGGAGAGGCCGGGAAGGTGGCGTTTGGTAATGTGGGCAGGCTTAGATTGGGTCCTGAACTGACTGCATTGCACATCAATATAAATACACCTTTTATCAGTGGGTAGAAGGAGGGCTGGAATCTACTCTCAGCAGCCTGTGGGACCAGCACTGGGCTGGGGTGGGCTGGGATTGATGGTAACCTGCTGGGTGACGTTAGGGAAGTCACTGAACCTCTCTGGGCTTCAGAGGCCTTTCAGCATTAGCCCTGTGATTCTGTTTTTCAAACCCTCTCCTAAGAGTGTAGGGATAAAGTCTGAGTTGATGAGGGCACTCAAGTGAGAAGAGAAAGTTTTCACAGAATGGGGGAGGGAGGCGGAGTGGAAAACAAAGGGGAACAGACGCAGGTGAGGATGATCCAGCCACCTGACATCCCCACTGTATTCTCGAGTTGGGACGAGGACAATTTGGGTCATGAAGAGTTAACATGGGCCCATTTTCAAGCTGGGAGACAGACCACAAGTCACATGTGCAGGTGCCTGCTTGCAAGCACTAAGCGAGGAGCATGGGACACTGGTGGGGAGAGAGCCGCACCCCGTTTCTGGGGAGCTGGGGCCCCAGCAGGGAGGACGTGTGCTGAAGGGTGTCAAGCTCTGTGGAGCCATATGAAGGGGGAGCGGAGGATGGAGGGCCTGGAGGCCCCACCCTTCGTGGGTGCTCTCTGTCCAGAATCCATCTTTGCAAGGAGCCAGAGACCAGGCTCCAACCTCCAGTCATTATTCCTAAAAGCCAGGGAAAGACTCTAGAAATGTTTGCTGAGAAAGCAATGAGCAAGTATTCAGGTCCGTGAGACCCCTGGGCGGGAGAGAGGGCTGAGAGAGACAGAGAGTGCTTGAGAGAAAGAGAGGGATGGACAGGCAGACAGACAAAGCAAGGCTTCCTCAATGCCCCACGGCCCTTGCCACACCTTCTCTTGGGACTGAGAGGCTTGAAGAAGGCCTGAGGCTTCCGACAGCCCCAAAGGCAGCGTGGTGCAAGTCTGCTGGGCCTAGATGTCAAGTGCCACTGACTCTCTTGGAAAGACTTGGAAAAAAATCTCAAGACCTCACCAGAATTTGTCCCTATAAAGAATCAAGCACCTTGCCACTGCCTAACCTCAGGGGATGACTGTTACTTTATACTGAGGCAGGGACGTTGTTAGGGGACATCTCTCCTGAGGATAGAGGATGCAGCAGAGAAGCTAGAGCTTGGCAGAGGATGGAGGGGCTTTTGGCTCTGGGACCAGCCCTGTCCCTCTTCCCTGAAGTACCTGGAGCCTTTTGTTCTTGTTCCTCCCCATGCTCCTCTACTGCCCTGGGGATCCAGGGCGTGTGGAGGGAGGGGCCAGAATGAGAGCTGGGGCCTGTAGCCTGGCAGGACAGGGCTCTGTCCCAGCCATCTCCTTATCCAACCTGTTGCTTCGAGAGGCAGAGGGCAGCCGTCCACACTGTTGTGACCTCCAGTGACCCAGAGAAAATTTCCTTTATTAGCAGTGAAGCCTTTCTTCTTTTTAGTAGAGAAAAGAACAATCATGTCTTACTTAAGGACAGGCCGTGTGTGTGTGTGTGTGTGTGTGTGTGTGTGTGTGTGTGTGTGTGTGTGTGTGTGTCTGTGTGTGTGTGTGTGTGTGTGTGTGTGTCTGTGTCTGTGTGTGTGTGTGTAGCAGGCATGCCCACACCAGCATGCCCACATCAGCATCTGCACCAGTCTGCAGACAGCCAGTAATTCTCTGAGGGAAAAAGCGGTGGGGGCGGGGAGGGAGAGGACGAGGAGGGTTCTGTCTGGAACAAGTGACTATCTTTTCTTTTCCTCCTACCCCAGGCTCATCCATGCAGCCCCAGGAGCTGCCCAGAACATCCACGCTAGCTCTGCTCAGCTTCACAGGACAGTAAGGTTTCACCACCAGCCCTGGACTTCCCTGTAGCTCCCTTGGGTGTCCAAGGTAAAGTTCTGAACTCTTCCACAAACTCATCAAGCATATAGATGATTTTCTGTGGACCCTGATTGTTGAAATCACACTGGGTAAAAATATCCCCAAATACACACTTACCAACTCCCATGTCTCCCAGCTTCTCCCCCTGCCTCCCACCCCCATATCCATGACACAAATATCCTCTCAAGAGCCATCTAGACCTACCAGAGAAGGCCCCTCCTAGATCTATCAGAGAAGGCCTCTCCGCCTCTTGAAGAGAGCCTTTGTAGGCTGGAATCCCAGTCTTTCCTCCACTGAATGGTTATCAATATTTTGGATAAGGCTTTGAAGTCTGGTCATTTGTTACTCCTCCATGTCCTCGGATTGATCCAAGGGCATGTCCTGACTGGGTTTTAATCTAACCAGGTGAGGGGAGGGGAGGAGGGCCTTTAAAATATAAAGAGACTTGGGTCCCCACCAGCAGCTGGCTAGATCCCTAGTCTTGACCTTCTCCCCCACAAACAGCTTCCCTCTCTCTGAGGTGAGAAAGATTAAATAAAGGAAACTGCAGCCCAGGCATGGACACAGGGAAACTCCACATTTGCATCATTTTAAGTTAATCACCCCCCTAGGAAGGGGCCTGAGCTAACACAGGAAAGAACTTGCTGAAAAACAGTAAGTCTTTGGGTTAAAATGCTCTGGTGTCCTTGGCAGTTCAAGATACGGTAATCTCTGGTCTTCTTATATATCTTTTGCCCTTAATTTTTTGGTCTCAGAATTCAGTTAAATACAATGTACTGTCTAAAATCAAGAAGCATGTTAAAATCGCTGTTCTAAGAGACACGCACTTGGCTTTTGAGAGGGGTCTAAACACCCACTAGAAGCCTCTGGTGGGACAAGTGTCTGAAAAAGGAAGTGGCTGACCCAGGAAGGCGGTGACTCTCAGTCTTCTGTTGAGAGAACACGCGCGGTCGGCTGCACTTCTGAACTCTCTAGAGCTTGGCTTTTAACAGAATTCCCTCGACCTTGAAAGTGTTTCTTTGTTACCTTTCGACTGAGCAATTCATGTTGCATCGCAGCCTGTGATAGATTGTGTCATGGGCCAGAGCACAAATGTTTTGTGTTTGGTTTAAAAAAAAAAATTTTTTTTAAGGTCGGAAAGGAAAAAAATCATTCAGGGATGGTCCCGGTGGCCAGTCGGAAAGGTGAGAGACTCTAGCTTTGGAAACGGTTCACATTCTGCCCTTTAACTTCCCTGCCCTCCCTCCGGACTGCTCCAGAGCAGAAGATTCAATTGACTCCTTTTGTATCCGGTTTTATTGCCCCGGACCCCTAGGGTCTCGATTTGCTCTCAGAAGAAACATGCCCCGCTAAGCCTCTCTCCAAGGCGGCCCCTCCGGCGTCTCCATTTCTGTCTCCGGGCGGGGAAAGGGAGGGCAGCGAGGCCCGCCGCGGAGCACGGGACACCGGAGTCAGGATGCGGAGCAGCGCCCCTCAGGCGCGCGCCCCTCGACCCCGCGCCGCGCCTGGAACGCCCTAGGAGCTGTGCCGCATCAGCTTCCAATCCCAGCGGCGCACGCTGTGCAGACTGGGCCAGAGTCTGGAAAGGTCCGGCGACGAGACAGAAGTCCGGAATGGAACCCAGTCCGGAGGCCCGCGCGCGCGGGTGGGGGTGGAGAAACGCACCGCCCGGACTGCCCAGGCTGCCGGCAGTTTCTGCGCCGACCCCCGAGGCGCAGCGAGCCCAGCTCGCGATCCGCTGCAGCCGTCTGGGCCGGGAACGCGCCCCCCTAGGACCTTTTGTGGCTGAGTGGAGACACCGCGCGCCGCTACCCCAGTCAAGGGGCGGAAGGGCCCGGCTCTGAGCAGCGCTCGCGGGCGGGCGCCGGGCACCAGGGGCCTCAGGTGCCCCCGGAGCCGCGCGCCGGGCAGGTACGCGCTCGCGGAGCAGGCGGGGAGGGGCGAGAGGAGCCTTGGGCCGCGCAGGCCCCGCCTCTCCTTCGCCCCAGGAGCTCCCACCCGGAGGAAAGCCTCCCCCGGCCCCGCGCCGCCGCGGGCCTCCCGGCCCCCTCCCCGCTGGCACCCCGCACTCGGTGATTGGCTGGCGCCGCGGGTCCCTGGCACGCGCCTGTGGATGTAGTTATAAGAATCCTCGCGTGCCGGCCCTCAGCTCCAGCCTGTCGGCACAGCCCTCCCCAGCGCAGCGCGGGCGCGGGACAGGGCGCAGCGGCCGCGGTCACTCCAGGGAGGCCGGGGACGGGAAGCGGGCGGGCCGTCCTCGCCGCCTCCCGCGCCGGACCGGGAGGGTGGGGGCTGCCAGACAAGCCCGAACTGCAGCGGCAAACTTCTAGAGAACACCCCCACCCCAGGCCAGCAGTCCCCGGGCCCTCGGCGGCGCAGAGCATGGACGCGGTGCTGCTGGAGCACTTCCCCGGGGGCCTGGACGCCTTCCCGTCTCCTTACTTTGACGAAGAGGACTTCTTCACCGACCAGTCCTCTCGGGACCCTCTGGAGGACGGCGATGAGCTGCTGGCCGAAGAGCAGGTCGAGGTGGAGTTCCTCAGCCACCAGCTGCACGAGTACTGCTACCGCGACGGGGCGTGCCTGTTGCTGCAGCCCGCGCCCTCCGTGGCTCCGCACGCGCTCGCCCCGCCGCCCTCGGGGGGACCCGGCGAGCCGGGGGATGGCGGCGGCGGCGGCGGCTACTGCTGCGAGACGGGGGCGCCCCCCGGCGGCTTCCCCTACTCGCCCGGCTCGCCGCCCTCGTGCCTCGCCTACCCGTGCGCCGGGGCGGCCGTGCTCTCCCCCGGAGCGCGGCTGCGCGGCTTGAGCGGGGCGGCGGCGGCGGCGGCGGCGGCGGCGGCGCGGCGGCGGCGGCGTGTGCGCTCCGAGGCGGAGCTGCAACAGCTGCGGCAGGCGGCCAACGTGCGCGAGCGGCGGCGCATGCAGTCCATCAACGACGCCTTCGAGGGGCTGCGCTCGCACATCCCCACGCTGCCCTACGAGAAGCGCCTTTCCAAGGTGGACACGCTGCGCCTGGCCATCGGCTACATCAACTTCCTCAGCGAGCTCGTACAGGCCGACCTGCCCCTGCGCGGCGGCGGCGCGGGCGGGGGCGGGGGACCGGGCGGCGGTGGGCGCCTTGGCGGGGACAGCCCGGGCAGCCAGGTTCAGAAAGTCATCATTTGCCATCGTGGCACCCGTAAGTGCGTCCGCCCCCCAGCTCGGGGAGACGGGGACGGGCACGGGAAGGTCCCGGAGGGGCTAGGTGCACAGACTGACCAGCCGACTGACGGATGGACAGACGGATGGCCGTGGGCACCGGCCGCCTTGAGCGCGAGCTGGCGTTTCTGAGTTTTATTCCGCCACTTTGACCGCAGCTCGGAGGGTGCGCGTCCCCGACAGACTTGCAACTTCTGGGCTTGCGGGGTGGGGGCGCTGGGGCTTGAAGGGTGGAGGACTAGGGTCGTTCTAATGTAACCTAAGACGCCTGTCTGTCCAGGCGCGCAGGAGGGGATCCTAAAGGACCAGAGGGCACCGCTGGGAACAGAGTTGGACGTTCACAGTCTGTTTTCTCTTCTCACCCCTCAGGGTCCCCCTCCCCCAGCGACCCGGATTATGGCCTCCCTCCCCTTGCAGGACACTCTCTCTCTTGGACTGATGAAAAACAACTCAAAGAACAAAATATTATCCGAACAGCCAAAGTGTGGACCCCAGAGGACCCCAGAAAACTCAACAGCAAGTCTTCCTTCAACAACATAGAAAACGAACCGCCCTTTGAGTTTGTGCCCTGAGAAGTCCCAGACCTGTCTGAGGATCTGATTATGTCTCTGTGCATATTGTACATGTAAATATCTATAATGTAAATGTAATTTAAGAATCACATTTTTCTAATGGCAATCAACTGTTTGTTATTTATCTATTTATTATCCTGTTGAGTTAATGAAATAGAGGATCTCTTTTTAAATATGTAATTTATATAATTTATCCTGATTTTCTAAAAATATGCAATAGCCTATGATTCCCCCCAGCACCTTTGGCAGAACTCTGCGTTGCTGGAAGAACTCTGGCCAGAAAACTTCATGCTAATTTATTGCCAGATATGGTTTCTTTCTAAGCAATGTTAATAAAAGTTATTTGTTTAATACTTGATGGGGGTGTAGCTGTATCTTGAAATTAAAGGTGAATTAACCTACTTTGTAAAAGAAATAACGGAACCAACGACTCAAAACGTAGCTATACAGTAAAAGCCACCTTTTAGATTTAGCTGAAAGGGAGTGGGTTTAGAGGGTTAGGCCTCATTTCTCTTGGAGTGCCCTGAATAGTAACTTTCGCCTGTATTTTTAGCCAACCCTCCAAACACCCTATGAAGCAAATAGGTCATGGAGTATTCATTATTTTCATTTTTCAGACGGGAAAGCTAAGGATGGGAGACGTATTGATGGTAAGTCAAGACGATGTTTGACTTACCGAAGGTCACTGGCACCCTACGTAATCATCGTGTCTAAAGTGAATGCTGTCTCTGGTGGCAACAGGGGGCTAGTTTCTGGGCTAGCCAAGGGAAGGGGCCTTTCTGCTTCCATGGGCTGGGGAGAAAGGGTTGCTGTTGAGCTGCCCTGTGACCCATCCCTTCTGCAGTTACAGCATCAGGTACGTGGAACTCAGATGTACTCCTCTCAAAGGAGTTGAGGAAGGCGACCATGCTGAGGCCGGAGACCCCCTCGGATGCTTCCCAACAAAGCCCAGGGTCTTTTGGGTAAGGCAAGAAGGAGAACGCCCTCTGCCACTTTTGCAACTGGGTTATTTCTGGAATTGATTCTGTTTTGTCTCCAGAATCTGGTCCTTTTAGGCAAGCAGCCTGGGGAGAAGGCGAGGCTCGGGCGGAGAGTGCAGGGCCGCCCCCTAGCGAAGAGGAGAGGCGCAAGGGCGCGGCCGGGAGAGCCCATGAAGCTGGGGCTCGGGCTAGTCTCCGCCGTGGCTACCGGCGCCTCCCTGGCCCTCTGGGTGCCCTGGGTTGCAGGCGGGAGTCAGGGCGCGCCGCTCTGAATGCGGGGCCCTGCGCGCGGTCGAACGGCGCGGGCGCGGAGGGAGAGGCGCGAAGTGCGGCCTTGCGCGTCCGGCGCGCACTTGCTGGCGGATCCACAGTCCCAGTGCCCGGCCGGCCCTCGGAAGCGCGGTGCGGCTCCTCGCCCGGCAGCGGCCTGGTCAGCCAAGGTACGATCGCTCATCTCCCCCGGTACCCACCGCCCTGCCGAAGGACAATATGTCGGCAGCATGCTAATTGCTTTAACCTAGTTTCAGACCCACCAAGGGGTTCCCCGCGCGCCGCGGGTGCCATGGACGTCATCCAAGAGCAATTAAAGCGAGGCCGCGAGCCCGACCCGCAGCGCGGCCTGGCCAGACGCGCGAGATTCTGGGTCGCGAAGCTCCCAGGAGGCCCTTGGCCGTGGACCCTCGCACCCCTTCCAGCCTCTGCAGCCTTTCCATCCCTCCCGCTAAAAGATGGGGATTTCACGCTGGAGGCAGAATTTGGGAACGAGAGAAAATAATTCGATTTTGTCCTGTATTAGGGCCTCATTAAACACGAAAGTTGCTTTTGCACAAGTGCTTCTATCAGGCATGTAATCTCATTACACTCATTAGAAAGTCAAATGGTAGGCAGACTTCAGTGTAATTATAAGTTATGTAAGTATTGTACCGTTTTCTTCGGCTGTGTAGACCTGCGTTTCAATTGGATTAGGGAATGTGGCACTCCGCCGTTAAAACACTGCCATCATTGTGATGTGCCACCTTTTATTTTGCGTGCCACTTTTTTGTGATTCAATGCTTCAACGACATCCTTTAGTGCGGTGCAGATGAAGCGGAAGAGCCGGGCTGAGCATGTAAAACACCAGGGTCTCTATCTTGTCACTCTTCTGTCCTGACTTGGCAAGTCCCTTTAAACACAACCTTCAAAGAGACTGACAGCTTCTTTTTATTAACTCATAATCCATTCATTCTAGTGTTGCAATTCTTAAAAAAAAAAAAAATGTGGCAGTAAAAGCAGAACAACCGTATCATTTCAGAGTCTCCTTTGGCATTGGAGAGGCTGAGCTGCGCTTTGCTCCATGCAGGAGCGGCTCTCCCTGTGGCAGAGCCGGGCTGGAGAGCCTCTGGCCTGGGGCATCTCTGGCCAGTAGATACAGCCTGGCACTGGAAGAGCAGTGTGGAGGCAGTTTGAGTGACAGGTATTCAGCAGTCCTTCTCAGTCTACACTTTTCTTCCAACTTAAAAATGCTTATAAAAATAATCCAGGAAGCCAAACTTCTCGATGGATGTGGAAACTCTTTGCTGAGCCCTGCCCTTCTGAAACCCAGCCTGGGACTACTAGAAGAAGGAGTTTAAAGTCCTCCCTGGCTGCCCTCGTCCATTTAGCATCATAAAGAAGCTGCAAACCCAGAACGGGATGCATTTTCTAATCTCTACTGGCTAACTGACGAAATCATTACCCAGTGGTCCAGGCTCCGTGGCAAACAGTCATGGGGGGATGGGGTATAGGGGAGGGTTTGGTAAAGCCAAAGAAGAGAGTTTGGGTGGGGGGCCTCCCTTCTCCCCACACCTTACCCCCTCCCACCAAATACACATCCTCAATTCCAGCCCATTCTTCGGGTCTCCATCCCAGGTTGCTGGACCATTCTGCCTTGGTGTCAGAGTGTCTATAGCTCTAGCCAATAAAAACCTGTTCTCCCAATCCTTCTCTCTCCCCTACATTTCTGGTGGGCGTTGGGGTTACGGTCCTCTCATTGTTGCCCTAAAAGATATTACATATCACAAAAGGGCAGCTTTCTATTTTCAGAGGCTGGGAACCAAGGCACCACACCTCTTTGCTTTGTTTTTTCATCAGGGGATTCTCGTGTCTGAGGTGAGGTGAGGTGGGGTGGCCCCTGAGGGGGGAGGAGGACAGAGACAAGAAGAAGGGAGCCCATTTCCCTATCCTGAGCTGGGTGGCTTCTGGGATGGAGCCCCTTGTGGAGCCTCTTCCTTGCTAGGGAGGGCACACCAAGGATTAATTAAAAGCCCTCATAAAAAGTTGAATTCTGGAGCCCATCGATCCTGTAAGGCAGAAAAAAGTAGGTGGGAAAGAGAATGAGCTTCCCACCCCAGGCTGGGAGCAGCGCGCATAAAGGACCTTGTTGGAACCCCTGTGAAATCGGCCGCGGGTGATTCCCAGGACTGCTCATCTGCCGGGATCAGGATTAATGCCCCCTCCGTGGAGAGGGTGTGAAGCCTCTTAAATCCATAAACTCATCCCATTTCCATTAATGGGCCTTTGCGGTGGCACCGAGTACCAGCTGCGGGGTTGAACAAACACCAGTTGAGCACTCCCTGGCCAACCTCTCTGGGAAGAGCCCGCGCCCTCCCTCTCTCCCTCGCCCTCCCTCTCTCCCTCACCCTCCCCTCCTACTGCCTTCCAAAGCCTTCTGCAGCCTGTGGGAATGGTCCTAAATAATTCCACAACCAATTGCATTTTTGAGATCTGGAACCACTGGTAGGAAGCGATTCCCACGACAGGATGTGGGGTCTGGCCAACAGGTGTTCGGATTTGGCCCAGGGAGATGGGGAAACCCAGGGAGTGAGACGGGGCTGCCAGAATGCAGGCTGCTCAGGGCCTCCCGGCTTTACAGGCCGTGGAAGCCGCAGACAATCGCAATGATATCTTTATTGCTAGGTTCATGTCCTGGGCTATAACATATCAATCCCTGTCGTGGTTCTCTAGGGTGCACCTGGTATTTCAAACTTGTTCTTTTTGTGCTTCTGGGTCCTGGGCTGCAGCTGCCTAAAACAAGCAAAGAGAGAGGCCCTTACAATGTCTCCAAGACGTGTTGGCATGGTTTGCCTGTCTTTAATGTACCATTAACTATTGTCTTTACACAATATGGGAACTGTAAAGCATGACATGTGTTATAATAAAACACATTTTCAATGATACACTTGGACTTGAGGCTGGGGTGCAGCAAACAAACAGGCCCAAATCTTGTTTTGTCTCCCTTGCTAAGCCTACTGGCAATTAAACTTAAGACCACTGTTTCCCCCCCTCCTGATCAGCCAATTAAATTTTATGTCTCCTAATTTTTCACATAGAAAAAAGTCTCCGTGCTGGCCCCTAAAGACATTGATTTTCTTGCTATCACCTGGCGCTCAGACCTTAGTTCCATTTATCAAGAAGGGAAACGTCAGGCGTTACATAAAGTGACTCTGTTACCATAAGGCTCTCACCATCCTGGCCTATTGTTTTCCCTTGTTAATAACTCATTACCAGGACTTAACAAATCAACCATTACATATGTTTTGTGTCTCCATATTTTGATCCGTACGATTAAGCAGATGTTACGATTGAAAATTGAAAAGTCCAAGGCTACTCTAGTCTGAAAGAAAGAGGGCAGCCTCAAACAACGAGCTAACAATGAGATTCAGAAGATCTTCAGAAAAACATTTACCACCAATAAACAGACTCCAACCTGCTCCATTTCAACCATTGTGTGCTTTGGGGGAATAATTAAGTTTAATAGGAATAGGTCTGGAGGGTTTTCAATGCCAAGACCACAGGTGCGGGGTGGCATGATGAATGATTTGCCTGATTTTTGCCAAGCTCAAGGGCTCTTCTCTTGGACTTTCAAGCAGATAGAAAATATTGTCATTTCTTTTAATTCACAGCATTACTTTCAAGCCGAACAAAGGCCGGGGCCGGGGGGAGGCGGGGGAAGGGCTCGGCTGTAATGAAGCGCCTTGGAGGCGGAGGTGCAGCGGCGGAGGCTGAGGCGACGGCGGAGCGCGCTTCTGCGTTTGTGCGCAAGTGACTCTCCTGTGCCACACACAAAAGCCCTCCTTTTCCCCACCTTCTGCCGCCTTTCAGCCCTCGGGCCCCCGCCGAGCCGGCTCCCGGGACTCCGGGGGCCTCCTGGCCGCATCCCCAGGGCAGCTCGGCCTTTGGGACGTCCGCTGCTGCCAAGGCAAACCTCGCCAAACTTTCCCCAAACTCGGTGGGCTGGGGAGGGAACCCTGACCGGAGGCGCGCATGCGCCCCGCCCGCCGCTCGGCGTTCCCAGGGTTCCGGAGAGCCGGGGTGGAGTCGGACCAGCATCTCCCGAGGCACGCCTAGCCCCTGCTCGCGGGGCAGTCGGGGCTCCGGGGCTGTCTGTCTTCCCTCGAGGCTGGAAGTGGCTGCCGGGCTCCGGGCTCTCCGCGGTCCTGCTATCTTTGCGCATGGAAGTCTCCAAGAGGGGCTCCAGGAAGCGGCGAGCAGAGAGGGGGCCGAACGGCCTGAAGGAGGGCAGGAGATGGGACCCAAGGCTTCCTCTGGGGAGACCGGGGGTAACAGCGACCCCTGGGCAGGCGGGAAGCCCTCGGGCGGCCGCCTGCAGAGGGCCCTGTGGCCCAGGGCGCAGGCTGCAGCGAGCTGGTTCTGCCTCCGGGCTGAGGCGCCAGCGCCAGCAGGGGCAGTGGCGGGGCGCAGGTCTCTAGCCCGCCCCTGCTTTCGGGGGCCCTCGGCATCTATCCTCGCTCCGCGGGGCGGTCTGGGCCCTCCGCAGGTCCCCGCAGCTTCACGCCAACGCTTTACTTGGGGGATCGGCACCTTTTCCAAACAAGCTGTTGCGCTGACTTCGCTTTGGAGGGGCGCCGGCGCTTTGCTTGAGGGTGGCCTGCTGTGTGGAGGCCCCCAGATGTCAGGGAAGAATTTAGGGTTCCCTACTAGTGAGAGGTACCCCTTCCCTGCCTCTTGTGGCGCGCGGTGTGCCTCACCCCTGCCTTTGTCCCGGGAAAGCAAGGCGTCCGGGGCACTCCTGCACTTGGCCACTCTGGGGACTTATGCATCTCCTTGCAATCCGAGTGCAAGGACTAGACAAAGATCCGGATTAGGGACACACCGCGGGCTCATTAAATCCTCCCTTTTCTCCTCCTCGTGCCCCCCCACCCCCCACCCCTGCAGCCAGAAAGGAATCTTTAGCCCCCCATCCCCACCCCGAAGGGCTCCTAGAGAAAGCTAGTTTCCTTCACACTCCTGTCTCAGAGGAACTGGCACCTGGGACATTCTAACCCTTAAAGTGAATTTTCCTCAATTATGTCTAGTTTTACGATTTCTTTCCAGCGATTGCACGGGATCCACTCTAGCTCCTTTCTTGTTTGGGCCACAGAATATCCCCCAAACAGCTAGGTAGTCACCTACCTTTCGTGTTCAAGCCTTTGGAATTGGATTCCTGTGAGAAGGCTAGCTAGTGGATGTTTCTAGGAGTTTTATTATGAAATCCAGTTGGGCAAGGGTCGTGAAATGGATAGCAACAGTGTGTTGGCATTTGGATTTTCAAAGAGAGATGTGAACTTGAATTGGGGCAATTCTGGAAAAAAAAATTATCTCCCGACCTTGGTCAGTGACATGCTAACTACAAGTGAAATGTGTAAAAGACCCACTTCTCAATGAAGGATTGCCGGCTGGCTGCACCGCCCCCCCCCCAACACATCTAATACTGGTGCCTAAGTCTAAATATTGGGGTTCAGCAGTTAGCATGTGTGAGAATAACAAATGTGAGACGCCTCTAGGCAATTATCTGGAAGTTTTCCCATACTTTTGAAAATATCCTTGACGCCTCATTTCTTTGATGACTGCTCAATAGACACTAGAGGCTGGCTGAGCTGTCCCTCCCCAGCCTTGCTCTTGCGTGCAGTGCTTTCATCCAGCGCTTGAATTGTGTTGTCAACGTTTAGTAGACGAAAGAGGAGGGGGCATGAGAACTGGGGGGGGGGGGGGGTCCTTGAAAAGTCTTGGAAATCGGTATTTTTGCAGGTGTAGAATGTGCCTAATAACCATGGCTAGTGCGTGCTCCCCAATGGCGAGGGTATGACAAGGACAGCTGGCTCAGTTTTCAGCGTGAAAACACCCCCTCGGTGGACCAAACACAACGACACTGACCTTTCTGCGGGGGGAACTGAGATGTGCCTTTGACTGAATTAGCCATAAAGACGTCTTGCTATGACTTTTGTTCCCCGCGAAAGCAAAGAAATATTGCGTTTAATATGAGAAGTACTGTTCACAGCTTTTCTGTGCCCCTTAAGAAATATTACAGTGCTGATTTACTGGCCCTCTTCCACAGAGCTGGCCCCAAGGCCGGGGGTGGAGGGGTGGAGATGGGGCGGCAAGGACAGAGGAGGAGGCGGCAGAGGGAGTGCACTAAATTGCCTGTTGCCTGCTTCCAAAGTTCTCCGTTTGCAGCAACAAATTTATCAATCTTTTCATCTGACAATACTTTGAAATATATCATTGTCATCCAGAGTTGTCTGATAGATTATCTGCAGGCACACAGGCTTTTTCAAGGTCAAGTTGAAGATTCTTGTTTGCTGTTTAACTGAGTTGTTTAAAAACTCAGAACAATGCCTGCCTGTTAAATTTTCACTTGTTCTCATGGGGCATTCCAAAGCAAGTTTTCCTGTTGACCGGATGTCAGGACATTTCATCCTCTAGAGCTTCTAAATGCAGCAACCAGGGCTTGGCAATGAAATCAACAGGAGAAGAAATGAGATTTAACCTTAGCATTTGCAGACACCAAGGAGATTGAGCCATCTTACATCTCCTCAAAGTGTGTACTAATTTTTCTCCGCATGTCACAGGGTGCTTATAGCCACACACACTCTATTCAACTTTCTGCCTTTATTCCAGTGGGAAGCTGTAAATATGCTCCCCTTTAAGTAGAAGTGCAAAGAGACTGCAGCCACTCTCATCTTTGTCAGAGCATAACCTGTTGCTCTAAGGACATTTTATGATAAAGTCAGCCTCTAAGTTGTCATGTTTTATGGACATATTTATTTACGTTTTTAATGGAGACGGGCTTCACAGCTTCCACTATATCTGCGATGATTGATTTTTTTTTTTTATTCAGCCAACTTTTATTTACCTTGCAAAAATGTTCTGGACCAATGTGATAAATTACAGATATGCAAATTTCTTTGAATGGTGTTGTAAGTGTGTCTAGCTGGAGCTGAATAACGCCTTGCAAGTCAGTCTGTGCGTGCTCAGGACCCCAGGGAGCTGATCAAAGCACCCATTCTCTTTCATCCCCGGTATTCTCCTCCAAACTATTTCGATACAATATGTTTCCATGATGCACTTAATGTGCTAGGGACATAGAACTCATTACAACCTAGCTAGTTGTGCCGACCTCTTTGTTCTGAGGCAGAAAGTCAAAGAAAAAAAAGGAAAAGCGCTGCCAGTTGCCAGCTTTCTGAAATGCTAAAGCATGCGTCATTTTTCACCAGGTCTCGTCTTGATATCCTCAAAAGACAAACTATGAAACCGGCCTCAGCCCTTTCTGGCATTAATTACACTGCTGTCCAGCCGATCTGTTTTTCCTATTATATGCATTTCTCAGCAGGGATTTTTTTTTTTTTTTTGCAAGAGTGATGCAGCTGCAAGTTAAACTATGAATGCATTTTTATCACTATGGAAAAAATAAGTGAAAAGGCTGGAAAACATATAACTAAACTTTGTAAAGGCTTCTAGTAGATAAGATTGAGGGTGGGACTTAGGAGGTTTGTGCACTGAAATTGACTAAGAGCCTCAGGCATTTCCAATGCGCCCTCAGTGTTCTGTGGAGACACTCATTGTGCCACTTGAAATTCCACTTTGGTACCCAAATAAATCATAAAGGTGAAACCTTTCCAGGTTTCTGTGAAAATTCTGAAATGAAACAGTCTATTCTACACCCAACCAGCAGGCTGCTTCCAAGGAATTTCTGTCTAGGATAATAGCACAGAGAATATAAATTCTATTTCATTTCCTCCGTTTCTTGTAGGGTTGATTGGTTGGTGGAAATGGCTGGCAGCCAGTTCTGGGAAAGATTCCAGACCTGACTCCGATTAACCCTCTCTGGTGAAACTCTGCTGGAAACCAACTCACCAGCAATTGCCATTAATCTACTTACTAATTAAGCCAATTCATTTCTAAAGGAGAAAAATTCCTTTCTTTAGCCAAACTGATGGGAGGAAATTTGAAAGAAGCGCCAAACTGTGTAACTGTAATTCAGCCAAGGACTGCTAAAACAAGGTGTTGATATATAGCAGCAGAGTTAAAACAAGTTTCTAGGGCAACACTCCTTTGGAGACGGTGGCATATAGTGCATAGTAGATGAAGCTCGAATAATGCTCCACCGCGCTATGCCACCCCATGTACTCGCGTTGAAAATAACACGTCTCTCCAATTAAATCCAGTGCCTTTTACGCACAAATAAATCGCCTCTGTAGCTTTCTTTTGCACCAGAGTATATCAGCTTTTTGTGACAGCTACCACAAATATATTTCTTGAGATTTAATAAACAGCTTTAGAAATCTGTAATCCAGAGCCTACGATCTTGAAACTGGGCTGCAGACTGGGCCTGACTTGTAGTCAAGGAAACAGAAAGGACTGAATTGACCATTACGCACGAAAGAAAGCAAACCGGTCTTTCAGGAAATGGTACCTGACATTCCGGAAAGAATAGGTGCGTGAATCTTCATCTTGGTACCGGCCGGGAATCACAACTCCAAAGAATTTCCACACCTACTAAAGAACTGTTAACGGCGTTTAAGATAGGTCTAGGAGCCCCGTGCCTATGTAAGAGTGGACCTCCTTAAAGGAAATTAAAAAACCCCTTCGAGGTTTTCTGGTTGGCCTTTATGGGATCAGTTGGCGGGCGAGGAGCCAGCAAATCAGTTTGACTTCATCTTACAGAGAAACCAGGTGGGTCAGAGAGAGAATGACACAGGGTTAGTGCCTCAAACTTTATAATTTTAATTGAAGTTCGTTCCTTCCCGCCCTAAGGCGCTGGGAGCACCTCGCTGAGCCAAGGGGCGCCTGGATGGATTTAGCGGCGGCTCAAGGTCTGTGCGCCCCGCTCACCAAGCACCAGCGAGCGGTTTCCGTAAGGGCTTGGAAAGGTGCGCAGAGCGCGCGCACTTGGCATTCTCTTCAAGCGCGGTGCTCGACTGAGGGTACGATATCTGGAGAGACGGAACAGTTATGTTAGAAACGCCTTGGAGATAGTTGTCCCTTGTCAGGGAGGCAGGGCTTACGCCAGGATGGTGAGGGCCCTCTTCCTGGGGTGGAGGGCGGGGGTCCCCGCTCTGCGCAGCCCAGTGTCCTGTGCCGCTACTCAGGAGCATCCGTATCTTTCACTGGGGTGTTCCGGGGCATCGACTGCTTCTCCAAAGGCTCTTCTTCCAGGGTTTCTGACAACCTCGCTAAACATACGGAGAGACAAAGAGATGTGAAATTTGTTTTACTTACTGTACATAAACCACTGCCCACTCCTCACCCAAAGCTCTTTCCCTCCTTGGCTTTCAAAATAGCGTGTGCCCCTCAAGTTTTGCCCTGAGGTAGTTTCCCCCTGAGGTAGTTTCCCTGCTGCCCCAGACTGGAGAAATGGTCTTATGTGCCTGTGACCAAGGCCAGTAAATGACCCTTTTCTGAGAGTCACCTCCCTAGGATTAGGTGCTGTTGCAAGAGAATAAAACAAGGCGGGGGTTGTCCTGTGTTTGGGTCCAAGCATCTGACTAAGGTTTACATTTCCATCTGCGTTTTCCATCTTTCCTGCTTATGAAACAGAAAATTGTGAATGAGGGAGAAAGAAAATCAACTTGGTGGAGGCTCTGAAGTTGGGGGATGGGGAGGTTTTGCCCTCCCCGCCCCCCACCCCAGGCTGAGCTCTCTGCCCTGTAGGGAGGGACATTTACCTGGTGTGTAAATTGTGAGGAAAGCGTTGGGGGTCTGAGACAGGAAAGCCACAACATGGGATGTGATGTTCCAGCTTTGAAGGGGAACAAAGGCCCTGAGCTGATCCCAGTGAAAGCCAGGAGCGTGGAGAAGGCAACAAAGACTTGCAGCCTGCGGTCACCGGTAGGTGTCAATGTGGACACTCACAGCCGGGGCCGTGGAAGAGGGGGACACAGAGCCAGGCTGTCATTCCAAGGCTTAACATGAACAAAGATAAAAACGTGACAAGCTCAGCTTTCAATGGTCGGGAGGTTCAAAGTGGAGTGCTAGGGAGTGTATCTGGGTCAAGTCTTCTCTGAAGCAGGGCCCCTCTTTCTCCTGTCCAGTAACAGTCAGGGAAGTTCTTAGGCCCTTTTCCCAAGGTAACTTTTCTTACTAAAAGAAGTATGCTTCAAAATAATGTCCAATTCTACCCACTAACTAAGGTGAAGGAATGGAACTTTCAAGACTTCTGGATCCCAGAGACCCAGGTGGATGCATTAAGCCTTATGAACTTGAGCAGCTGACTTTAACTTTGGGGATAAAGGTCACGTACCCTTGTATGAATTTAATGAAAAGAAATAACATTTCTTTTTATGAAACTGTGCACACATGCAGCTGAATCGATGGGTAACATGATTTAGAAAGTATTCATCCAACAAAGAACTTTCAATAGTAAACCATGGAAAGAATAATGGAGACCTGGTAAAAGTAAACACGCCTGGGGTTTCAGATTCCCTAGTAGAAATCAGCAGACAAGGCATTTACCAGCAAATGACTCTCCTCTAGAATCTGGGAAAGATAATTGTGAGTCCTCCACTAATGCAACTGATTAGCAAAGACAATCTTAGAGAATGAATAAGTGGAAATGATAACACATTATGTCTATCCTGAGGACGCGGACAAACTGTGTTCCTAAACTCTGCTGCTAGAACCAAAATACAAGTTTTTTAAATTGTCACATAATAAAATTCTGATTTTTTAAAGTTGAAGTAAGTCTCCTAAATAATAATAAAAAAAAGGATGTAAATATCCTTAAAAGACTAATGACATTTCACAGGTAATGCAATTTAGAAAGAAACACTTCCATGTTTTCTTTTCCAACAATGTGCATTTTTGTAAACTGCTATAAATTGCAATTCAAAAGCACTGATCTCACCATCCCCAATCATTTTTTATACTGATCAAATGAATGCAGATACTCCCATTTGGGAGGGGCGACATGACATTTCACTTGGCAGTTCTAAACAGGTCACAGACCTTTCACAGACCCTAAGGCAGTGGGAGGGAGCTCTTTACTAAACCGTGTAACCAAATCAAACCAATGGTTACCCCTTTTCAAAACCATTGGAATGGTTTGCACAATGCTATTCACATAGCAGCACAGAAACTGAAAGGATGGTCATCCAATGGAAATTTCTTTCCTTTTGTTTACACTTGCAGAGCTCAAAAAGTAATACTTGGAAGAAAACAATTACATTTGCTATGATAAAAGTCATACACACTTCACATGCATTTTGGCTGGCGTGACCCGGCATAGAGAGGACCGTCCATTGGTATGTATATATATGCACATGTATGTATGTATACGCATGTATATTTATTGGAGATGTCGCTTTGTTTGAAACCTTAGGCACAAAGACACAACATGGCTGCCCTCAAGATGACCTATTGCTTTCAAGTTGCTTGAACACATCAGAATTTCCATTGTTCAGGTTGATTAATTGAAACTGATAAGTTACCATGAATAAAGATTGTTTTTCTGTTTAATGTGGTGGGCCTGATTTGGTAAATGCCTTATTCATGTAGCTTTGCAGCGCAGCATATGGGCAAGAGTCATTCAGTATCACAAACATATACAATTTATTATGCTTGTATGGGCACAGCCAAAAGGCCTTTCTATTTTAATGACAAAGTTTCAATGAAAAATTCCATTTAAAGAGTCACTAGGAACATGAGGTGTGATTTTGTAATTTATTCTTGAGTTTCCATCTCTGAGTTTCTGTGAGTAGTTTAAAAGATACCACACTTAAATACAATTTTAAAAAAAGATACAAACATCCAAATTATACCTCAGCACTAGTCATTGGGAATACAGCAAAACTTATGTTAAATGTTAGCGGACACATGAAGAGAAAGCACTCTCTCATCTGATGCTAACTTGTGTGCTCTGCTACTGATAAAGTTACCTTAAATGTTTTATTGAGATGCCAGCAGTAAAAGTTCGCACTGCCCAGTTTACAAGAAAATGCAAAGGATACTGGTGAATAACATGTTAACTTCCTGACATCTATTTTTTTCCCCTTAATAAATGAAATCAGAAGACAATATTTTAAAATAATTTAGGGACTGTCACATGAAAATACAGAGGATTTATTAATTTTTCCACAATTTTACTACTGTTAGCTTCCTTTACTTAAAAGCTTATGTCACTTTCAGACTACATTAAAAACTGTCACGAATATTTACCGCTATAGTAGTAAGTTTTAAATTTTTTTCAAATGATGTTGTACAGAAATGTTTTTCTCCCTCTTTCATTTCGGCTGCTCATGTAATCCCCAGAAGAAGAATAACAACAACAAAAATCTACACGAGACTTGCTAATGAACTAAAGAAATGACTGTATCAAACCATCAAAGAGAGTTACCATATTCAGCCTTTAATGTCTTATCAAATAAATTCTCTGGTCATTCATGTCCATGAAACAGTTCAAGTTCACCCAACATTTCTCAATTAAATTAGATGGGTAATCTCAGTTCAACTCTTCGGGAGAGTAATAAACCACATTGGTCACAGTTGACCACAGCTAGTATGCGATTCATAAAGGACTGGGTGTCCATTGGAAAGCTAATCAGTGCACCGTCACTTGTAAAATTCCCTCCTGCATTTTGAAGCAATAATCTGTATCTAATTTTTAAAGAAAAATTTACTCTCCTTTCACTCTTCTGAGGCCAATTTCTTTTCTGGACCTGAATAGAGATCATTGGTGTAACAGTACCAAATAGCTTTGGTATGTGTATAACAAAAACCCACCTCTTTGTAGAACATAACAAATTATGCAATGTTCACAGATGCGCTTCACATTGTGCCTTTTGTGAGAAAATGAAGGCCCAAGTCAATTCCCCACCCCCCTCTTTATGAAAGCCAGGGCTCCCCATGCAATCTGTCCTAATCCTAGAGAAAAATCATTATACCTAATATGGAAGCTTCAGATAGTTATTTGAAAAGGGATTTTTCATTTGCACTTTTGGTCTTTGAAATTTGCACAAGTATGAATTTGAAGTTGCAAGCAAATTTATTCCTATAAACAAGCAAGGAGGCTTAAAATGTTAATTGCTCCTCTAGCCAACATGTGATATTTACAGGAAATGCTGTGTTCACACAGTCTCATGCTTGAATTTATAGGCTACCAAAGACATATAGTAATTTGTCAATTACAATTTAAAAAATTTACACACTGAAAATAGTTTAAATCTTGTTTCTATGTTTTGGCTTTTTATGATCTTTATGGGGGAAGAGGCTACTAATGGCTAATCCTGATTGTCACGAGGTAGCAATTTCTGCAGAAACAGTGACAAATGCAGAGAGGTGTTCTCAGGTTCATCTTGCCTCATGGGACCTCTGTAAATACTGGTATTGAATGTGCTAGTCTTTGAGTGTCAGTCTTAGAATAGATATTTCTAGCACTGAGAGGACTCTTTGTATCCTCAGTGCCTCGCCTAAGGTTTTGTTTATAGTAGATGCTCACAGTTTCCATATGACCCAGCAATCCCATTCCTGGGCATATATCCAGACAAAACTCTAATTTGAAAAGATACATGCACCCCAATGTTCATAGCAGCACTATTTACAATAGCCAAGACATGGAAGCAACCTAAGTGTCTATCGACAGATGAATGGATAAAGAAGATTGTGGTATATATACACAATGGAATACTACTCAGCCATAAAAAAGAATGAAATAATGCCATTTGCAGCAACATGGATGGACCTCGAGATTATCAAACTAAGTGAAGTAAGTCAGACAGAGAAAGACAAATACCACATGATATCACTTATAGTTGGAATCCAAAATATGATACAAGTGAAATTATTTATAAAACAGAAACAGACTCAGACATAGAAAACAAATTTATGGTTACCAAATGGGGAATGGGGGTGGGGGAGGGATAAATTAGGAGTTCACGATTAGCAGATACAAACCACTATATATAAAATAGATAGGGAATTCTCTGGTTGTCCAGTGGTTAGAGCTCCACACTTTCACACAGGGGGCTCAGATTCCATCCCTGGTCAGGGAACTAAGATTCCAGATGCCACATGTCGTGCAGCCAAAATAAAATTAAATAAATAAATAAGTAAAATAGATAAACAACAAGGTCCTATTGTATAGCACAGGGAATCATATTCAATATCCTATAACAAACCATAATGGAAAAAAATATGAAAAAGAAAATATATACATATAACTGAATCACTTTGTACACCAGAAAGTAACACAACACTGTAAATCAATTATACTTCAATTAAAAAAAATAAAATGTCATAGGTGCTTAACATCTGTGGAATTAATGAATGAACAAAAAGAAGGTGAAACCTAGGAGGTTAAGTAGTGTGGGCCCCTTGGCATCCACGGCCTTCCCAGTTGCCTCCCACATTGACTGGTCTTGGTCATGAGACTCGCTCTGACTAACATGACAGGAGCAAATGTGGTGCCAGCAGACTCTGACACTGACAGTCCTCGTGCACTGGTGCTGGCCCTTTTTTGCTGCTCTTGAGAGGCCTGACACCACCATGAAAGCAAGACTGGGTTTGCCTGATCAATGATGAGAAATACAAAGTATGGTTGCCCTTGTCACCCAAGCAGATGGCCAGCCTGAGGCCATCGACGGCCAGCTAAGCGTAGAATATGAGTGAGCCCCAGCAAAAGCAGCCACAAGACCTACCACCTAGGTGCAGGCATGTATAAAGGCACAGAAGCATGGAATAGCAGGGACCAGCAAGTGGTTTGTTATGACTAGATTAGAGGGCTCACGTAGGGCAGGGACTATGCCTGGTTTTATATGCTAAACTGAAGATTTGGCTTTACGCTGAAAGCCACAGACATCTACCGAAGGATTAAACAGAGGAATGAAAAAGTGTGTAAAAGTGAATCAAAGAATGGAATCGTTAGTGATCCCAACACTTAATACTCAGATCAGGACTTCCCTGGTGGTGCAGTGGTTAAGAATCCACCTGCCAATGCAGCAGACATGGGTTTGATCCCTGGTCCAGGAAGATCCCACATGCCTCAGAGCAACTGAGCCCGTGTGCCACAACTACTGAGCCTGTGCTCTAGAGCCCGTGAGCCACAACTACTGAGTCCACATGCTGCAACTACTGAGTCCACATGCTACAACTACTGAAGCCTGCGCACCTGGAGCCTGCGCTCCACAAGAGAAGCCACCTCAATGAGAAGCCTGCGCAACGCAACAAAGAGTAGCTTCCGCTCGCCACAACTAGAGAAAGCACGCGCGCAGCAACAAAGACCCAATGCATCCAACAAATAAGTAAATTTGAAAACAAAAAATACCCAGATCGGGGACAGAATTAAGTAACCAGGAGAGAATGAGAGGGATGCTCTGGGAAGCATGAACAAGAACAAGTCAGTGTCTTGGAGTCAAGAGGAGAGCATTTCAAGTTAAGGGAGGCTCATTAGTAACAGAGTGCAAGGGGTGTGGCCCCGTGCTAGGGGATTCATCGGGGGAACTGGAAACTGTATTCACATCTGAGGGATTCCGGTGCCCTAGGGAGGAGCAGAGTCAGGGAGATGCAGAGCCAGGAGGCAAGTGCAGTAGCCTGGGGCTAGAGAAGGAGCGAGAGCAGGTTCCGATTGCTCTCTGGAGGGCTGACATTAAAGGCAAGGAGGACCAGAAGGCACTTGCTTGAAGAGGAAGGGAGGGGAAGAGTAAGAAAAGGAGGCATAGACAGGATTATAGGAGGAGAGCACTGGGACATGGTAGGACTCTTTAGTCTGAGGACAAATAGGGATGTTAGGTTGTAACCCAAGGTCATACAATTATGACGTGACACAAACTTCAGACTCAGTTTTACTAAACATTTACTGATCAGTTACTGAATGCCAGGGAAGTGGCAGGCACATTTATACACAAGCCTTATCACATATGATTCCTTAATACTACAACATACCCTGAAGCTGGAGGGAGCAGCTTTCTAACCAATCAAAGGGAGATGTCTCCGCATTACATGAGAAGCCAACGGCAGAACTCCTTACCCTACGATGTAATGCCAACTGGAAACACAAGGTCCCTGAACTCATTTGGGATGGTGGCTGTCTATTGAATGTGGATGTCATGGAAGTTATCAAATTGCCATCCTGCTTTTAGCTTCCTAGAGCCGCTGTAACAAAGTCATGTAAACCACATAGCTTAGAACAACACACATTTATTCTCTCACAGATCTGGAGCGTGGAAGTCTGAAATTGAGATGTTGGCAGGACCTTGCTTGCTCTCAGACTCTGGGTACGATCCTTCCTTGCCTCTTCCTAACTTCTGGTGGTGGTTGTGGACCCTTGGGGCTCCTTGGCCTCAGCTGCATCTCTCTGGTCTCTGTCTCCCTCATCACATGGCATTCTCCCTGTGTGTCTGTGTCCCAATTTCCCCTCTTATAAGGACACCAGCCATATTGGACTAGAGCCCACGCCAATCACCTCATCTTAACTTGATTATATCTGCAAAGACCCTATTTTACAAACAAGGTCACATTCACAGGAACCGAAGTTAGGGTATCAACATATCTTTTGGGAGATGGGGGACATAATTCAACCCATAACAAATCCTTTTCCAGAAAAGGTAACTTATTGCCTGTTTCACAGACAGAACACCAGGGGAAAGGACTTCTACTAAGATGCAACAGAGATGTTTAAAATGTTCTTTCAAAAAATGACAGGTATTAGATATTGAATGCATGCTTTTGATGCATAGGATAATAAGAAGATAATAAGAAATGTGGCCATTGTACACAAAGTCTTAGAACAGACTGTAGACATAAGGTAGGGCTGAAATCAAATGAAGGGTCTTTGGTCCTGAAACATGAAGAAATCTGGTTTGAGCACATAGGAATTTTTTGGTGAGGGGAGAAGGAAGTACAATGTAGCAAGTTAATGATTAATTACACTGTATGGACATGATAAATACAATTTAAAAAGAAATAAATCAAAAGGCATACTGGGAAAAACTAGATAAACATTTCTCAGGTAAAGAAATCTAAAGCAATGAACGAAGCTCTTACGGACTGAATTGTGTCTCTCCCAAAAGACGCTGCAGTCCTAACTGCCAGGACCTGTGAGGGAGACCTCATCTGGAAACAGGGTCTTTGCAGATGAATGAGTTAAGATGAGGTCATTAGGGTGAACCCTAACCCAGAATGAGTACATTGTAGTAAAACTACAGACCATCAAAAATAAAGACTAAACTTTAAAAGCTACATAAAGAAAACTCAAATAATCACAGGTGGTTGACAAATTGACAACAGACTTCAATAGCCTTAGCAGAGGCTTAAAGGCAATGGTATAATAAAATGTGAAGGAAAAAAACTGCCAACTCAGAATAGCATAGCTTGCTAAACTACACTCAAGAGGGAGATAAAAATTAAGACAAATAGAATTTACCGTCAATAGGTCCTCACTAAACAAATTATTGAAGTAATGATACTTTTTAACATGCACATATACTAAAACATACACATACACGGAGGCTCAACATGTAATTCTGTGTTTTCCGAATATTTGAAATATTTCATAAAAAATTTAAAAAAAGTTTCTAAATTAAACAAGTCTATGAGCCTTTCCTCAATTCATGGTTACTTATATGAAAACACAAATAATAGGATTATTTTATAATTTTTTGTCACTCTAGCTTACATTTGTGCAGAATGTGATAGTACACAACATACTTATTCCTATGACCTACTTTTTTTCCATGTGGTTGTTTCATTTAAGATGAGGAACATGCATTAAAGAATCTGAATCAGCCAGGAATGGGACAGGCTGAGGACTGGAGCCCAGTGACACATCTCTACACTGACTTGTAAACATCCGCTTTTCTGATTTCAATTTATTCCCTCAAATTCCAAATTTGGGGTTCCTCCCATTGAAGGGAATATTCATATGGTATCCTTCACATACAAAGATGTCATTCCCAGTTCACTTAAGGGTGCACTCGATATGTTTATGAATTTGCATGAATTCATACACATCTTGTAACATTTTGACATTTCTTTAACAGAACCATTCCTAAATTAAAAAATTAATACCCATTCAACACTAATTAAAACCTTTCTCAATATTTCGTTACCACCATAAAAGGCTTATGTGGTTTATAATGACTCTTAAGTAACTGGGCAGCGATGGGCAGCTGAGGTTTGGGATGAAATCAGTGACCACAGGGTCCAGGGAGGTTGCTGGAATCCAACTCATGGCCCAACGACTGAATAACAACACATACCAGAAAGCATGCTTGCCTCATGCTACATGCTTTGGAGACCTCTGAGTATCAGTTTGGGGCATAATGAGGAGTATACGCTTAGTGGCGTTTATTCAATGAAACGTTGCCTACGTATGCTTAAAAGCATCACTAGACTGAATTAATACAAGACAGTCCATCAAATTAATAAAGTACATTTTTCATATGTGTTAGTCGTGACCTTTTCTCCTACTAAATTGTCATGATCTTATAAATTCAGAGTACTTTGCCTGCCTACTTGTTTCAACTATTAACACTATTTTCAAAGCATATGTTATCTATTTTCATTTTCACATTTTTCAACTCCCTATCTGACCAATGGACAAAGCTTCAGTTAGCTAGAGAACTTCAGATTAATTCTTGAATCCAATTGGTCATCTTGGCTCTTTTCTATGCCAGTGAGGATTTCCTGTATTTGTATTTTCTATGCCATTGGAATTCCCTGTATAGAAGAGACACACTGCTGCTCTTCCAGGCTTTAATCTGTCATTTAATATCCTAAATCCCATGCCTTGAATAGAAAATATCTCTGGAACACAGGCATAAAGAGCAAGGAAAATTCCTAAGAAAAGGTAGTTGAGAATCAGCCCAAATTTCAAAGACAAGGATGACATATATAACTCAGCAATACATTTCAATTACAGGTAATTGGTGACAATAAGGGAAGTAGTAGAAAAGTTGGCAGTAACATCATAAACATTAACAGACCCTTAATATATTA
The DNA here is from genome assembly GCF_030028045.1 of Hippopotamus amphibius kiboko. NCBI lineage: Eukaryota > Metazoa > Chordata > Mammalia > Artiodactyla > Hippopotamidae > Hippopotamus > Hippopotamus amphibius. The sequence continues at coordinate 123,818,867 of NC_080189.1, forward strand.
TATTTAGTAAATCAGGTTAGTCCTATTTTAACATTTTTAATAATCATCAATTACATGCTGTGATGTTATATATTATTTATGTATGTATGTGGTATATTTGGTAATACTGTAAAATATCTATTTGATGTAAACCAACTACGCTTCAAATTAAAAAAAAGTATTTGAATATGATCACCTTACTAAATTATATTAATTATAGCTGAAGTCTAGAAACAATATATAAAACAATGCTAACACTTATGCCTAAAATGCTTTCCTTTTTATCATTTAAGTTCCAATTTCTTACGAGATTTTTAAAATTATTTTTGTGTTTAAAACAAAAACGGGCAACTTAAGTCCACTTTCAATTAATTTTTTTTTTTTTACTGGTGGATAATACTCTTAGTCAAAAAACAAACAAACAAAAACAACAACACTTTTCAGGTTCAAAGTTTCAAAGGGTGAAAAGAAAGTTTTTAAAATCCTACTGAATGTATTGCGATTGTCCTACTATTCTTTAAAGCCTTGAAAATCACCTCTTCCATGTTTCTTCTCTAAAAGTCTGAGAGAATTAACAATACAATGTAATCTAGGTTTAAATTTGGGTTTCTCCTGTGTTTCAGATATTATGTTTGAACTTTCTCTTACCGACAAGCCACTTAAAGGGTCACTGTTACTTTGAGGTTTTATCTATAAGATTCGTGTCTTTGGGGCTCATTAGGAACATTTTCAAAGATTACAATGTCAATAGCACCTAATTACTGGACTGTGAGAAAGGTCTTCCTAAGTACATAAAATCTGTGGCAGTGCACAGTACACAATGGGCAGCTCAGATCCCAAATTTTATCACAGTTAAGCAGCAAACAAATTAATAATGTTACCTGGGATCTTTGGGGATAATTACGACCGTGTACAAAAATGGCTTTGAAATTCTGCAGATAGTATGGTACCTCATTTTTTTTATTACCTCATATTAACGAGGATTTATTTATCTCAAACTTTCTTTGTTGCAAGAGTAACTCTGTTCTTGCTAGAATTATCTGGAGTAAATCTTGCAACATAACAAAAGGTTAACTTCAACTTGCTTAGGAAAGATACATCACCTGATATAATGTTGTTTTAAGTTATATTTTGTTTTATTTTGCTCTTTTCAAAATATCTACCCTATGATCTGATACTAATGGCAAATTTTACTCTTTCTTAGGCCTGGTAGACAATTAGTTCCTAAAGAATTAAAGGAGAGACTAGTTCTTTTAAACCACTAGCCTACTGCTGTGGACATTACAGCTCTCGTGTAGTGGGTTAAAAAGCAGGTCTGCCAGGCGTTTTTTTGGCAAGCCAGGAATTATATTATCCATCGCTCAGGAGGAAAGGTAGGGATGGGGTTAGCTGGGCAAGTCACCTACAATACCTCATTTAATTCTCATAACAAAGTTGGGAGGTGGGGTCACTGTCTCAATTTTATTACAGCAGGGCGAACTGAGAGGAAGTCACCCAAGGAGTAAGTGGCTGGAATGAGATGGGAACCCAAGTCTGTGTACCTCCAAAGCCTTTCTGCTACATCACATGTTTTCCCATTGTGTGTTGCTGAAAATGGGACCACACATTGTCATGCGAGACTCTTGGGGCAAGTCAGTACAATTGAGTGGTGACAAGCCTGGGCTCTGGGGACCACAATGTGGGGGTCTGAACCCAGCCTTATTTATAAATTAACCTATTTATTTGTGGTCATAACCCTGGCAGCTTACGAAACCCCTCTGTATCTAATTGTCTCCTCCAAAGACTTGAGAAAGCAAGAGTGCTGACCTTAAAGGGTTTTTGTGAGAATCAGAGTTAAAATCTGAAAGGCATTTAGAATAGTGCCTACACCCACTAGATGCTAGTTATCCATAATTTTCAAAAGTATCTTGTGGTATGGAAAGATAATATAAGAACCTCAATCTTGATGCAACACTGAGGATGCTGTTAACAGAATAAATATTCCTAGGGTATTTAAAATATTAATATTCTATTTACATAATTTAAAAAACAGAACTCAATACCACAGTGACTTTAAACCGTTGAATTTGCCTTCTGTCACCAAATGGGTTAGTGTTATAGAAAGTAATTAAGATGTGTCTATAAGCCAGGTACACACAAACCATGTAGTTAAACACCTCTCTGAAAATGTATTTGTGAATTAGTGCTTGAAAACACTGATAACGCACTGAACTATTTCCTAGGGCCTGAAGGAGGTTCTCCACCTTCCAAGGTACCTGGGAAGCTTGGAGTGACTTGTTTTGTGAAAACAGTTTGGCCCTTTGAACGTCTAGTGCGAATACTGTTCAGTCCCCATAAAAAAAGTATGAAAGACTGATTTCTAATGAAAAAATTCACTTAGTCCCCAAATTAGTAAATTTGTAATTCAATTTCTTCCTAGCATTCATGTACTGCTTTTTTTTAATCCATTAAAAATAGAAAATTTATTTCTAATCCATTTTGGATTAACTGGAATCCAAGTAACCAGAAACTTTTGTTAACTGAGTTACCTCCCCACACTATCCTATCCTCAGAGGGGAGAACGTGATGTGTCAAAGTTATAGCAGAGGTTTTGTAGAAAGAATGTTAGGGTCATGTGCAGAGGCTTTCAATGTGACACTGTCACCCACGCCTCCTCTGCACTGCAGAGTCATATCCAGAATGATGTGCTCTGGGGCATCCTGCAAAATTATGGATCATAAAATAGCATTTACTTTCCATTTTATTAGTAAGGCAAAAAAAGGGGGCTAATGAATTTTAGGAGAATTTTTGGTAGACAGGTCAGAAATAACTCCATACTTTGCATTTTCAGGACAGAGGAAAGGGAGTGAGAGTGTTCGTTCCGGCTGAGGCTGCCAGGTGGCCATCAAGGTTGGCCTATAGGATTACAAATGGACCTTTAAAAAATGGTTTGCTTGGCTGATAAAAATCATTTTGGGATGTAAAATTCTCAACTGACTTTTCTGCTGTTAATTAACCTCTCTAATTAAGATGTCGGGTAAAACGCAGGTTCCAAATTTAACAATTTATATTTTTATGATAAATCATGAGAGTGTCTCTTCCCCTGATACATTATGATATTTTAGAAATAACTTACTGTATGGGTTGGAACTCCCAACAACTCAACAGATCTAGCCCATATTTAAATGGTGATATCTTTGGGGAATTCCTTGGCAGTCCAGTGGTTAAGATTCAAAGCTTCCACTGCAGGGGGCCCGGGTTTGCTCCCTGGTCGGGGAACTAACATCCCCCAAGCCATGCAGTGTGGCAAAAAAAAAAAAATGGTGACATCTTTAGAAAGTTGCCATGCTCTAGGCTAGCAGCTGCTACGGAGTCCAGGCTGGGTATTACTATCATCTAAACGCCAGTTCAGGAGGCAGCCAGCACTGTGATTGCTGGAAGATTCCTCTGCACCCAGGCCCACGCCTCTGGAAAAGATACTACCTATACCGTAAACACTACAGAAAAAGCCTCTCCATTGCACAGAGGCCCAGAAGAGAGGTTCCTTTCTCAACCTAGTTTTCAAAAAGTTGAATATTTTAAAATTAGGGTCCAGGATTTAAACTCATATCACACATTTCCACCTTGTATAGAGATCCACTATCAAAGTCTACTTTTAAAGATTCCCAGACATGAAAAACAGCAATTACTGACACCCTTTGATTACCATCAATAATTCAAACAAATAATGTCATATTTTGTTAATTCAACTTGTTTATTAGAGAAAAGCAAGCACAGTTGTTTCCTAAAGACTTATAGAAACTTGTGGACAAAATGTACTTCTGCCTCCAAAAGAGTTCAATTTGAAGCCTCACAAGGACTGATGGGAGATAAAGGATGCTAGAAATAGCTGTACTTCTTTTAAGTATTACATCAGAAAAACAGAGATTAAACAGGAGCTTCAGGTTTGCTGGCAGTTTAATAAAAAAGAAACAGGATTCCAACGGAGATAGTTTCTGCTTTTGAAGTATGACTCAATTCATTTTCAGTTAGCAAAGATCAATACTCAGAAATACATGTTAACATTCTTCTACTCATCGTATCTATGCATTAGTTTAATAAATTGACTGAAAAAAAGTCATGCATTCAACCAGAAACCAAACATCTCAGGACAACAAAGAAAAGCACTATTAATCTTGATTAATTACCCATCCTGTGTGTGTGAACCATTTCTCAAACTATAAGGATTCTTACCTTTTGGTGAAACAGGAAGGGATATCTGATCGCCGCCTAGGTCAACATAGGTGTTGTCTATCTGTAGGTAAACCAAAACGTTTCATTACTGAGGCTGAATAATACTGACTGATTAAATGTTAAATAGGGAAAAAATAATCTACCTACCGAAGATGAATGATAAACACTTGCAGAAGATGTCGACTCTGTTATCAAGTTCATTTTGGATTGAACAAATAAAGGTTTAACTTTCTGAAAGACACAAACGGTATGTACCGTGTTATCCAGGGGAAATAATGATCAACTCAAATGGATGTAGAATGTTCTTCAGTCCTTAGTTAACCAAGATATGAAAATTATGTTCCTAACTTATTCGCTCAAATATGGTTGGGGAAATCTTTTCCTTTAAACCCAAGGATTAGACCCCTTCCTAATTCAGGCTACTTTGAGAGAAACTTCCAAAAAAATGTTTTCCTTAATGTCTCTTCTGACTCTACTTCCTTTTCATTACCCCTATGTCATTTGGGATTTACCGTTTGTAACAGGTCAGGTACCACCAGGTCATCCCCAGCACCGCCCAGTTCCTAGAGGCTACACAGCGGTGGTCCTGATTCCCAGGAACTGAAGAGTGAAAAAACAAAAGCATCTCTTTCAGGAGTTCAGAAGCAGCAGCACACAAGCAGAACTGCCACTAACATCATATATTGCAAAGTAAATCATGATGTTAAACATGTGCAGGTGAAAAGGATCATGGGTGCACCCTGGAAATTTCTGTGATGTTCTCTCTATTTAAGGCTTCTCTCTTGCTGCTTGGTATGTATGTATACACGCGTGCACATAGGTGTGTCTGCATGTATTTTTCTACTCTCCTACAGTCAGTTCCTCCATTTTTGTTCCCCTCACCAAACCATTTAAATATTTATGTGTATTTTTTATTTGAATATGTTCTTGCAAAAATGTGTAATTTTGTGCAAGTATTTTAATTTGTGCTAGTGGTATTATGTGATATTCTATTTTGTTGATTATAAGGCATAGCCTTCTGATATTTTAACATCCTTAAAATTAGGATGCATCTGACAATAGATGGAGTGTACAGTCTTACAAAATCTTGAACCAACGTTAAGCACATCTTAGATGCAAGGTGAAAGACTGCATACCTTGTGTGTTCCCACTTCTTCCACTAAGGACTATGTACGAAGTAATTTCACTAAGTACTATGCTTTTAAGGTCTGTCCATTTTGCTACACATACATAAAATCTAGCACCGCATAGTACTACACAGGACTCCATGTACTGTGTATCTGCCCCATTTTGCCCATCTGCTCTCCTAAGGTGGTCCAAGCCACACCATCTCTTATCAGCATCATTTCAATAGCTTCCTAATCTGCTTCTTTCCCTGATCCTTTAAAATGTTAAGTGAGACTGTCTTACTCTTCTGCTCAAAACTCTAAAAGGCTCCCAATTTTACTGAGAGTTAAAAAAAAAAAAATCAAAGTCCTATTATCCCTTTAACCTTATTTATTCTTGTTCGCTCTCCTTCCTCACTCTGCTCCAGCCACACTGGATGTTCTGTTGTGTCTCAGACATGCCAGGCACACTTCTGCCTTGGAGTCTTCCAATGGTCTTTTCTCCGTCTAGAAGACTCTTCTAGATATACATATGGGTTCTGTCCTCACTACCTTCAAGTCTTTCACAAAAATGGTAAAAGAAACCAGTGTTAAATGTACGATTGCTAGGAATTTAAGTTTCCAGCAATCATAAGATATTGTTGCATACCGTGGGTGTAAAAGAAAACACAACCTCTCTGACAGGACTGGAAAAGGTAAAATCCTGCTGAAATTGGGGTCAGAAACAGGGGCTCTGCACATCAACCTGCCTTCCAGCTGACACCTAAAAGGGAGATTTGAGTAGCTGATAACACTGGGTTTCAACACATCTCACCCTGTCAAGAATGAGACAAGAGTAAATAAAACAGGGACTATGAAAACACTGTAGAGTCAGCTAAAGAAACAGTATCCGGAAATCAGAAGAACTATATACTTTAAAAAATGACCTATTATGAGATCTAGATGAAAACGTCATTAAGCTTTTTGTCCCCAACAATAGAGTACAAGAATATACGATTTTTAGAAACTGCTGATAAAAAAGTCACTGGAAAAGAATTGGCTGAGATAAAAATGCAAACGAACATCATATTCTTGACAAAAGCTATAACTTGTTTACAGATGAGATGACGGAGCACCAAAAAGATGCCAACTGTGCCCAAACTGATCTATAGACTTAATGCCCTTTTTTAAAACTCTTTATTGGAATATAATTGCTTTACACCGTTGTGCCAGTTGTTGCTGTACAACAAAGTGAATCCGCTGTATTTATACATATATCCCCACATCCCCTCCCTCCCGCGACTCTTTCCCGCCCTCCCTATCCCAGCCCTCTAAGTCATCGCCCATCATTGAGTTGATCTCCCTGTGTTATGCAGCAACTTCCCACTATCTATTTTACATTTGGTAGCGTATATATGTCAGTGTTACTCTCTCACTTCATCCCAGCTTCCCCTATAGACTTAATGCACTTCTAATCTATATCCCAATAGAATTTTTAATTTGTTTCTTATGTTTTTTTAATACTCAATATTGACAATTTGAATCTAAATTTTACATGGAAATATAAAGATCTGATAAAGCCAAGGCATCCTTGAAGAACATCAGGGCAGGAGTATTTGTTTTCTCAGAAAAAGATTTAAAATAAAGGTACAGATATTAAATCAGTGTCACATTGATGTGAGAGTAGGCAAATAGGACAGTAGGACAGTATAGACAGAAAAGACTCATACGTATATGAGCCCTTAATATAACATATAACAGGTGGAATTATGTATCAGGGGAGAAGATCGACTTTTTAATAAATGGTGCTAGATCCACTGACTATCTATATTAAAAGAAAATGAAATCAGATGTCTACATTTCTGTACCCTAATACCAATTCTAGGTAGATCAAACCTCTAAATATGAAAGGCAAAACAAGAAAAAAATTTTAAGTTTATAGAGCAGAAAATATTTTTTGCATTTTAGGTTTTTTAAATTATCAAAATATAGTTGACAAAATTATGTTAGTTTCAGGTGTACTGCATAGTGATTTGACATTTGCATACATTAGAGAAGAAGATATTTTTGATTAAACGTTAGGTAAGGTTTTCTTAAAGACAGAAAAAAATATAAAGGCAAAAAAGAAAAGTATTAAACTAACATTGAACACTTATTTATGAAAAGATGCCAAAACATTGTCCACAAACTGGGAGATGACATTTACAACCCAAGCATGCTGCTTGGTATGTACTTGTACACAATAAATATTTGTGAATGGACAAGTGACTAGAGTATAGGAAACCAAGGGAAAATGTTAGTTTACCCAAAATTCATTTACTCATTCACTCATCACTCTCTCCCCTTCCCCCTCTCCCCATCTATTTTTCTTAAATATTCTCTATCTACTCTGATGAGTGTCTTGAGTCCCTATATACTGTGCAGCCGTATGGATAAGGATTCATGAGCCTGAATCCCAAATAAATAGTGGCACATAGATGTATTCTCGACTAGACAGAGTCCACCCCTCCTCCACAGGAAGACAGATTGCATGAACATCTGAGGCAGGGCCAAGATTTTTCTCAAGAAAAAAATGGATCTATTACTATGCTTGGACTGGTAGAATTTTCAGATTTTAGAAATCTGTTTCATAACGCCTGGACAATTCAAATTTGGACCAGAAAATTTTACCAGATAATCCTTGAAAAGCCTGATTTTTGAGTAGCACAGCATTCTCATGGGTCCTCCAATATTTTATCTGTCCAACTGATTAAATACCTAAAATGAGGATTACTCCAATTAACGTTGTAACCTTCAGTTGAGAAGAGAAAAAACCAAAAGGAGAAGAAAGAGACTATATATATTCCCATCTGCAAAGACCAGTTTTGGAACACTTTTGGGAATCAATTATTAAAATCCTCAGCAAGGTTCATATCACTATGTAAATTTAGTTGAAACTTAGAAATAATATTATCTTGCCAATGTTCTTAGGTCCTTTGATCTCTTGCAGCAAACCTGAATTTAGAAAATCATCTTAAAGTGAAAATTGTGGAAAAAATTTTAAAAAGAAAGTGGTTTTAGATTGTAAGCCTCTTGAAGCAAGAAACCAAAATTTATATTTCTTGTGATCTCTCCCAGAAACCTGACTTGTCCTCAGAACACTTAGCATGGTAGCAGTTTCTCAATAGCATTTATAGTATGTTAATTTACTGATTGCTTGCAATTTATTTATTATATTTCTACACTGGTCATCATTTACCTTTACAATTACAACTCCCAAGTGAAAACATTAAATAAACAGGTTTAAAAATAATCTATTTTATATCATTTGATATCACTTATATGTGGAATCTAAACAAATGACACAAATGAACGTATTTACAAAACAGATATAGACTCACAGACACAGAAAACAAACTTATGGGACTTCCCTGGTGGAGCAGTGGTTAAGAATCCGCCTGCCAACTCAGGAGACATGGGTTCGATCCCTGGTCCGAGAAGATCCCACATGCCATGGAGCAACTAAGCCCGTGCGCCACAACCACTGAGCCTGTGTTCTAGAGCCCACGAGCCACAACTGCTTAGCCCACATACTGCAGCTACTGAAGCCCACGCCTAGAGCCCGTGCTCTGCAACAAGAGAGGCCACCACACTGAGAAGCCCATGCACCACAACGAAGAGTAGCCCCCACTAACCGCAACTAGGGAAGGGCTGTGCACAGCAATGAAGACCCAATGCAGCCAAAAAATAATAAATGAATAAATAAATAAAGTTGGGGATTAAACAGATACCACTATATATAAAATAGATAAACAAGGACCTACTGTACAGCACAGGAAACTATATTCAATATCTTGTAAAAACCTATCATGGAAAAGAATCTGAAAAAGAACACAGATATACTCAGTTATATACATGTACATATTCAGTTATATATATAACTGAATCACTTTGCTGTACACCAGAAACTAACACAACATTGTAAATCAACTATACTTCAATTTTTTAAAAAAGCCTATTTTAGAATTGGGCTTTATCTACAGGTGACTTCTAGTGTGAAAACAAATGGCTTGGTACAAGGAACAGATTCTTTTACCTCCTTTTTCCACTTGGAAGTGACTGGTTACTTGGATCTTGAGCTGTGATAGTTCCTACATTCCATCCATGTTCATGTATGGTCAGGTTGATAGATGCCTCCCAGGGGGAATGGGTCACCCTCCTCTAAAATTTTCACTTGCCTCCACTATAGCTCAACCATATTGCGTGGTAACGATTTGTTTACACATCTATGTCTCACACTGGATTGAGCTCTTTGGGTTCAGACACGCTGTCTTATGCCACTGGCATTTAGCAGAGTGACTCATATACTATCTCCAGAGCCTCTAACGTCATGGGTTCAAAAAATGTTAAGTTCAGAAAGGTATGTTACAGATATCATTAAAGAGACAAAACGCATCTACCCCCATATGTACTTACAGCATAATTGAAGGATGTATCAGTCAGCACTGCAAACTGACGAAACAATGTATGCCGAGTAAACATCTCGTTCTTAAGGACGTGAAAGCTGAAATAAAAGAAGCAATGGAATTAAAATGAACAGAAATTATAGGAAAGGGCAAATCGGTATTATGTTTTCATGATTAGCAACTAGAATTTTCACTATAAGAGCAAAGAGATACTAGTACAAACTTTAAAATATTCGTATGAACTTATCAATCTTTGATTTTCAAAATTATGTATTTTCCCAGCCCTGAAAAGCAAATAGGAGAGAACAGCCATACTAGATATTAACATATATCACAAAAATCACACTATAAGAACAATTTGGAAAGGAAAAATAAATGGAATCGAATAGGAACACTGAAACAGATTCAGGAATGTACCTGAACACAGTATGTGACTGAAGTGGCACCACAACCCAATCTGGAAAGGATTGGAGTTAAGACCCAAATACGATAGGTAAATCAATAAGGCTTGTCTAAAAACATGGGAGAATGTCTTAGTGGAGATGGAGAAAGACTTTCTACACACACCTAAGGCAAAAATATTGATGGATAAAAATTAAGAATTTCTGTACAATAAAGGACAACATACACGAAGTTCATAGACTGGGGGAAGGTATTTGTAACATCCAAAATTGATAAGGGATTAAAAATAAGAATACACAAATTTCACACTCTGACAAGAAAGAAAAAGATGAAGCGTTGACAAAAGATGGACATACTTTAGAGGGAAAACCTCAGATCAAAAAAAGCTTTCGAAAGTCAGATATTAGCAAATATTAGAACTCAATCCTTGTATCTCTCTATTTTTCTCCAACACTCATTCTTTAGCGGGTCTAATTCAACTCCATGGCTTTAAATACCATCTGTACTAACGCATTCCAAATTTATGCCCCCAACCCCAACTTTCTTCTGAACTCCAGACTCATATACTCACCACTGCCATTAGACATCTACCCCTAGGTGACTAATAGGTGTCTTAAATTTAACATATCAAAACTGATTTCCCGCCAAAACATGCTTGTTTGTTTCGGTTGAAGGCAACTCCATCTTTCCCGTTGTTTAGGTAAAATCCTTGCAATCATCCTTGACTTCCTTCTTTCCCACCTTATCTCCAATCTTTCAATACATCTTACTTTCAAAATATATCCGCAATTTAAGCATTTCTAAACACTTCCATGTCTCCCATCCCAGTCAACTCACTATCGTGTTTTACCTAAGAGAGGCTTATTTTTTCTGGAGCTCTTAACTTTTCTCCCTGTTTTTCCTTTGGCTTCCCTATGGCCTTTTATCGACACCGAAGTCAGAATAATTGTTTTAAGACATCAGATCATTTGGGTCTTTCCTCAATTCAAGACTCTCCAATGAGGTTTCAGGGTACCAATGCATTATTCTGAATATTGATAAATAAAGGGAATCAAGCATTTATCTTATCTTATCTTGCCTGAAACTATATTTCATGGTAACCAGTTGGGGAAAATTTTTTTTCTTTAATAGAATTTAGCTAAGAAATGCAGAAGGAAAGATAAAATTAAGGTATCACCAATTTGCAATCTTGGTTTATGGTTTGTGATCATTGATGGATGTTAAAATTATTCGGAGAAAGATCAATGGTGACCTGGTAACACTTGATTAAAATAACACACCAGACATTATATGCCCTATTATGTGATGCATAGGAATACCACAGTAGTTTGAGTGAAACAGTCTTGCTTAAAATATTGAACCCGAGTCTAATCAACTCTCTGGATTTAAAGATCAGTTTGTAGGAAATACAAATACAAGAACATGTTAAATGACACCACACACACATACACACATGCACATACGTAATTAGTCAAATCCAGAATGGGGGACATTCTACATAAATGAGCATATTTCTCTAGCAAATCAATGGGTTGGAAAAAACGGGGACATAAGTGGGGCCATTATAGAGAAAAAAGAGATTTAAAGGATATAACACCCAAATGCAGTGGCCCACCTACTCTGGATCCCAATTTAAACAAACAACTGTAAAAGATTCCCTAGAGATAATCAAGGAATTTGAATATGATTTGGTGAAACGTAATACTAAAGGATTTATATTGCTAACTTTATCAGGTGTGGTAATGACCCACTAGGCGTGTAAAAGAGAAAACTTTCTTATCAATTAAAAACAAAGCTTCTAGTGATTTCCCATCTCGGAGCAAAACCCCAAATGTTCTACCTCGCTGAGCTCTTATACCACGTGCCCCTGCTCATGCCACTCCAGCCACCTGGCTTCCTCACTATCCTTGAACACAAAAGCAAACCCCCACCCCAGGACCTTTGCATGTGATGTTCCTTCACCTGGCAGTCCTTTCCAGGTAATCACACGGCATGCTTTCTCACTCATTCAGGTCTCTATATCTGAAGACAGATATTATCATGTGCAAATGAGCAGGAAAATGTTTTAATAGCCCTATAGAGGAAGATGACTGTGTAGGTCCAATTAAACCAGAGATCAAGAGAGTCAGTTGATCATTTAAATTTGAAACACTGAGATCAGGAATAAAACAGAGTTTTGAGTTAGTTTGTCTTTGAAGTGGCTTTGATTATTCTTCTTTTTTAGGTCAATTATTTTGCATCTCTTGAAAGAAGTATGTGAAGGCATTTCATATTAGTTAATATACACATATTAGTTAATATAAGTGCAAGGCTCCCAATTCCTTAAAAGACAATTAGTTGCATTTTTTTTTTCACCCCCCACTCCCCATGGAGGTCTACCCCCATTCCTAGTTGCATTTTCATAATCAGAATTTGTATATATCACCACACTATACCTGTTCCTGAGAATTAAGAATTTCTTTTCCCAGTTTTTGCTGATCTGATCTGATTCTTTCTTAACCCTGTAATAAATTTATATGTGGTTAAATACTGTATTAGCTGCAAATGAACAATTATGAATTATTACCAGTACCTTTCTGACTTCTTTTTCTCTTTTTCTAACTTAGCCTTTAACATTTCTATTTGCTCTTCCAAAACATGTTTCTCTTCTTCGATCTTTCAATAGAAAATACATCACAAAGTTAATTATACCATTTCTCCATAAATCTGAAAGGTTATTTCTATTAAATAGCATGCATATTCTAACTACCATCAAAAATTTGACGGAACAGCGAATTACATTTACTTGCAAATTCCCATAAATTGGAAGAATTTAAGATCTCATGCCTCCATTTCCTGTAAACGATTCACTTCAAAGCAGCCAGTGTGAGACAATATTACCAAGTAACCAAAATTTATCTTCACCACCCCTCCCCCTACAAGGTATCCCTTTTTCTAAATCTCTTCACCATAGCAGCAGCTGCCCCTGGTTACTCTAGTTCCTCTTTCTAGCAAAACTGTCCTCAGGAAAGGATTCAATCACAATAGAGCTCTATGTCACTCCTCAGTATTGTTTACATTTTACAAGGGGACAAAGTTTTGGCAAAGGAATGAATCTGTAACAGTGGAATTGTCATGAATGAGATTTCTTTGGGTGTGGCAGAGATGTACCCCAGAATCATACTATGGAGGAAATCAGGTCCCCTGTCTCTTCACTGGACTGATTCTTGGTGTAGATTTCAAAGTCATTGCTACTTTCTAAGGATAGTCAGCATCTATATAAATAACATTTAGGTTAATAATAAGGGTCATATTAGTCATTACTATACCTTAGTCACTGATAGTCTTGCTTTTTCTCCATGTATCACAGCAGGTATTGCATGTTTAACCTGGAAAGAAAATAAACCAAGGTAAGTATAACATTTCAAGTCAATGCATAAAGATGTCATTTTCCTGCAGCTTAGAGAAAGGCAAATGAGACTAAAAATATGCCAACCTTAGTCCCATAGGGGTCTTGACTGTCTCATTTAATTTACAAGACTCAGTGTTTATACACTGCATTTGCAATTGGACAATTACATCCCATTAAAGCCAACTTTCCCACTACTGTTTGTTTTTAAAATGCATTACTTTGTAATTATATATGGGTGAAATTTTACCGTTACACTTTTTTTTGAATGAAGTGGGCAGTTATTACCCAGTAAAGTCACAAGCTTAAAAGAAACTTATTTTTCTCAACTATCTTTTAGATTAAATCTAATGAATCCCAGTTATAGATATAAAAACACTGCATTTCAAAATGGTTAAGTAAATCACATATTGCACTTTTTTGTCTTTTTAGGTTTTAATGCATTAATTTGCTCATTTATTTAATCATAAATAAACTTTTATTTTAAACGACAATTAAGATGAATTTTCACTACTATACCTCTTCAGTAATGCAGAGAGCAGATGGCAGTGAGAAAATATACTGAATATAAAAATCTGCTTGATTAGCTATTCCTACATTCCCATACAGTAGATAGAAAAAGGTGCTTCTTATTGCCACCACCACCTTCTCTGGTGGGTTCTGTGACCCAAAAGCTTTTGATCGGTTGCCCATTTTGATAGGATGGGCTCTGCCAAGCAGGGCCTGGAGCCAGGTCTGCAGAACAAAATAAAAGGAAACCAGGGACTTCCCTGGTGGCGCAGTGGTTGGGAATTCGCCTGCCAACGCAGGGGACATGGGTTCGAGCCCTGTCTGGGAAGATCCCACATCCCTTGGAGCAACTAAGCCCGTGTGCCACAACTGCTGAGCCTGAGCTCTACAGCCTGCGAGCCATGACTACTAAGCCCACATGCTGCGGCTACTGAAGCTCAAGTGCCTAGAGCCCGTGCTCCACAAGAGAAGCCACTGCAATGAGAAGTCCGCCCACCGCAACGAAGAGTAGCCCCTGCTCGCTGCAACTAGAAAAAGTCCGCACGCAGCAACTAAGACCCAACACAGTCAAGTAAATAAATAAACACATTTATTTAAAAAAAAACACACACAAAAAAACGGAACCCAGAGCTCCCCCGAGCAATCATAAGTGAGGGCTGAGAAGAGCTAGAAAAGAAGAGAATGGCCAGGCAGGACCCCAAGGCTGGAGGTGCCAGTGTGTGGTGAAGCCATAGGTGACCAGTGCCCAGAGCTGATGACCAATATTTAATGTGAAATGGCATCTTGGTGATGCAAACTGTCCCTGTCACTCACCTTCTTCAACTTCATCCAACTACAAGTGTCTTGTGAATGAGTGGTTTTAGTAGCAATTGCAGAACTGGGTTGAATTCATTTCTGTCTGATTCAACAAAATGTGAACTGGGATGACAGTGCAGTGGGACTCAGAAATTGACTTCTTTCAGTGGAAGAAGGAGCCCAGACACAGCAACAACCACCATAAGATGCCATGGGCGTGTGGACACACTTTCGGCTGCCACAAAGCACATAATGTGGGTTTGAGCCGATTTAACTTATATCTGTAGGGGCAGAGAGAACCCAGCTGACATTAGCTGCCATATATAAAAATAACAAAGTTTGTAATAACAGCCACAAAAGTTATAGTTTTTTGAGTGCCCACAATGTGCCAGGCATGTCACACAAATTACCATTTATTTCTATATACTAATCTAATGATTTCATGATCCCTGTTACTTTAGATTTGTAGTGACAGAGAATGCATGCAAATGTTCTAAAAATAAACTGCAGATAGCATACATGAACATAAAACTCTCACTTCCCAGAAGCCAAGGCTTTGTTTTTAGGTTTTCTCATCGTTCTCATTATAAATAAACAATAGCCTTTATTGATTGGGGCTCCCCACAAATAAAGATTAAGAATTTAGAGCATTCAAATTACCTTCCATCTTCTCTCTTCCCTCACATATCCAATTTTTTATTTGCAAATGTTTAGCTCTTACTGTGGTTACCTTTATTATGATTTCAATATATGCACACTTCTATATCATCATCTATGAACTCTCTGCTGATAACTATCTCCCAGCTGATAGGAGAATTCTCAGCACAGACTTAATCCTGAACTTGAACCCTAACCCATTGCTCTTACCTTAGTTCACTAAACTCTAACTTTTACTCCATCAGTCCCCTCAGTCCTGGAGAGCTTCCTGGTGGTTCTAGAACTACCCGAATTATTGTTGCCTTGGCTGTCTACACACCTTCCTGGAGAAAACTACCACCTACAACCACCAGCATAGAGACTCAGTCTTCCCAAGGCCCATGTGGCAGGAAGGGAGCCCAAAACAAAGCCCGAGGCACAGCAACACCAATTTAACAAAACAGTTAAAGTCTTTGTGACCATTAACCTTCCTTGGCTTCCATTATGTGAGGGTCACCCAAGTCATGGCAGGCATGCACGTTGGGGGCTCCCTCCACGTATTTATTCTCAAAGAGCCCAATCCACTTGAACTGCCTCTCTGACCAAGACACAAGGAGGACACAGTGAGTTCACTGCCATTTGCTTAACAGTGGACCAAGGAAACGAGGGGAGTAACAGCCCCAAGCTTTGGGGGCACTTGCTCGTATGCTGATGGGAACAAACTAACCCAAATTTAAAACACAAATCCACAGCAAGTTAGGAAAACAAAATAAATTTCCACTTAGAAAGACACATTTATTTATTTCACTCTATCTGAAGTCCTATCAGTAACTGAAAGTTTATCTTAAAAAAAAAGATTCTGTGTTTAAATTCGCATACAGTAAAAATTAGTTCCAATTTTCAAGGCTCCCTTTTCCTGACTCTCATATAATGATCAACTCTGTAATAACCAGAGATAAAACCGTGCTAAAGCATATCTCCTGTAAAGCAAATAATTATTCAATCTCTCCCAAAGACAATACTCTGACAATGACAAAGATAGCTTCTCTTTTCATTAAAAAAAAAAAAAAAAAAAAAAACACATGTAGACTAGAGTGTGTGCTCTCCAGTTTGGGCTGAACGTTCAACTTCCGCTAGAGCAGGTTTATTCAATCCTGGCTCTGTCCACATTAAACTGTCATTTTGTTTTGCCAGCTGCTGGCATTCCACTTTCTCTGGAATACACGTGCTGGTCTTTATGGGGCTACTTCATTGACAGGTGCAAACACTGGACTGTGAAACAACAGATAGAGGTGAAAATGAGTGGTAATAGAAAAGTAGATAACTTCCCAAGTAGGAAAATGTAAATTAAATAATTACAAAGATAATCGAACATTGTGACTAGACATAATTCATTATAAACCTCTCTCATTTTCTTCTGAATTTGTATATGTTTATAGCTAAAAATCTATCAAATTAAGAAATGTTTTATTTACAATAGAAACTATGATTCTTAAATTTGTTTCCCATTTTTTACTTAGAACCTGTTAAAAAAACCAACATTTAAAATAAATATAATTTAAATTTGGAATCAACAGGCAAGGTTTGTAGCAACGGAAGGGCAATTATGTTTATTAACCGTCATATGACCAACCATATTCCTTATCATATCCTCTTTCTCCTTTTCTTGTCAATCAAAGAATCATTACATTCTTTCATTTCTCCCAATTTCCACAAACATCTTTCTTCTGAAACTTGGGCCGTTTGTTCTGGTTTTAATGCCTCCTTGAATCTCTCCTTTAGACCATCAAATATGTTACTGTCAAAACACTGGTTCTAACTCATGAAGAAAGATGACCCTCTGTCCCTAAAACTTCATTGATCTTGACTTTCATAGTATCATTTTTTTTCCTAATTACCTTCTAAGCAAACGACTATTTTTGAACACCAGTAATGTGCCAGTGGGTGGTAGCAGGTGTGGGGGGTGGGGTGGGGAAGGGGAGAGTGATACAACCACAGGAAGAGACAAGAAGCAGCCTGTGTGCTTACAGTGTGGTGGGAAGAGACTTTAAGAATTGAGAACACTGAGGATGCAACAGGAGGTTGTATGCAATCGAGCACTAATCACTGCGTAGGCCGGAAGTCAAAACAAAACATTTTCCTCCATGTATCATTGGTGAATTTTCTTCTAACAAAATTATTAGAATTCAATCTCAAAATTCTTTCAAAAATAGACAAAAGTCCTTATTTGATGTGCCCCAAGGGTGCCTCTCGCAGGGCTTTCTTTCCTAGGAAGGAAAAGCTCTGAACTGCTAGGGAGGGAAGCAAAGCTCACAGGGCATAGGTGAAGGCATAGTATGGCAAGGGGGCAAATAAAAGAAGGGTTTTCCTGTCCTGGGTGAGGGGTCAGTAATTGTACTGGGCTTTAGAGTCTGTACTAATACTAAGGGGAGGTTTCCTACTGCAGAAGAAACAGGAAACTCCTGCCCAAGGTCAACTTCAGCTATAAGGTGGAGGTAGACTGCCACAGGGAGGAGGGGCAGGAATCTTGAGCGAGCCCACCTCTGAGCCAAAGGCACACAGCACTTCCTAAAGAGTAAGTCTGCTTTAGAACAACAGAGAACTCTGCCCTCACTGGTGAAGTCCCAAGCAATCGCAGTCTATTACCGAGGGAGGCAGAAGAGCATAGAGAGAGCCCTACTTGGTGGCACAGGTGGGTGGTTCTGCTGAAGGCTGAGGGTGGAGCAGCACACAGAGAAAAGCACTCTGTTACTCTCATTCCCACTCTAAGCACACACCCACCACAAGAACATCAAGGTTGTGGTGCACTAAGAGGAACCCCAGCAACAACCAAACTCAATTCAATGCTTGGCTAGATTGGCTCAACCTCTTACAACAGCAGTCTAATACACGAGGAGGCATGCCATCTCCAGGTGTGAATACTGTTTGCTTCAATCTCTACTATTCTACATCTATTTGATATTCTAGTCAATACCAAATGGTCTAACACGTGTAATCAGAGTCTCAGAAGGTGGAGGGAGAGAGAATAGGGCAAAAGACATAGTTGAAGATAATGGTGAGGAGTTAATGAAAGACACCAAACCATTAATTCAAAAAAGTCAATCAGGACAGAGGGAAAGACAGAAAGAGGAACAACAAACACTCCAAAACACATAATACTCTTTTGTTTTGTTTTGTTTTGGGGGGTTTTGGTTCTGTTTTGTTTTGTTTTATAAATTTATTTATTTATTTACTGGCTGTGTTGGGTCTTCACTGCAGCACATGGGCTTTCTCTAGTTGCGGTGAGCAGGGGCTACGCTTTGTTGTGGTGCTTGGGCTCCTCTTTGCCATGGCTTCTCTTGTTGCAGAGCATGGGCTCTAGGTGTACGGGCTTCAGTAGTCGTGCCACATGCACTCAGTAGTTGTGGCTCATGGGCTCTAGAGTGCAGGCTCAATAGTTGCGGTGCACAGGCTCAGTTGTTCCGCAGCATGTGGAATCTTCCTGGAGCAGGGATTGAACCCACGTCCCCTGCATTGGCAGGTGGATTCTTAACCACTGTGTCACCTAGGAAGTCCAGTATAACTGTTAAAAAGCAAAGATAAAGAGAAACTCTTGAAGGCATTCCAAAGTAAAAACATTACAGACAGAGAAACAAAGTTAAAATTTACGGTAGACTTTTTGTCTGAAACTATGCAAGACAAAAGATAAAGGAGTGGGGACTTCCCTGGTGGCACAGTGGTTAAGAATCTGCCTGCCAATGCAAGGGACACAGGTTTGGGTTTGATCCCTGGTCCAGGAAGATCCCACATGCCACGGAGCAACTAAGCCTGTGTGCCACAACAACTAAGCCTGCACTCTAGGGCCTGTGAGCCACAACTACTGAGCCTGCGTGCTGCAACTACTGAAGCCCGAGCATCTGGATCCTGTGCTCTGCAAGAAGAGAAGCCACCGCGATGAGA
Source organism: Hippopotamus amphibius kiboko (assembly GCF_030028045.1). Classification (NCBI taxonomy): domain Eukaryota; kingdom Metazoa; phylum Chordata; class Mammalia; order Artiodactyla; family Hippopotamidae; genus Hippopotamus; species Hippopotamus amphibius. The sequence continues at coordinate 123,838,258 of NC_080189.1, forward strand.
AGCCCACGCACCACAACAAAGAGTAGCCCCCACTTGCCGCAACTAGAGAAAAAGCCTGTGTGCAACAATGAAGACCCAACACAGACAGAAAAAGAAAAAAAGGGAGTGACATCTTCAAAGTATTAAAGAAAAGAAACTGTCGACCCAGATTTCCATACTCAGGAAAAAAAAATGTCAAAAATAAAGGCAAAATAAAGTTTCTTTCAAACAAGCAAAAGCTGAAAGAATTTGTTGCCAGCAGATCTGCACTATAAGAACTGCGAAAGCAAGGTCTTCAGGAAGACAGAAGGTGATACCGGACAGAAGCTTAGATATGTAAATAATAAAAGCTCCAGAAATGGTATAAAGGAAGGTCTTATATGCAAATCTTGCCATGGCAAATTACATCCACTTTTGTTACATGAAAATATCTATGTTAAATTATAAATTTTTGAAGGCTATAACGTTAGAAATGCCAAAGAACTGTACTTTTGATGGAAACATTGGAAAAGATCATCCAAAGGCATTTTCAGCAACATGAATGGACAAATACGAGCTGCACAGTGACTTTCTGGACAACTCTTAAGAAACACTATCTTTACTGCTGAAGGCTAAGCTATTTGGTGGGAGATTTCCAGAGCTTCCTGCAAATTCCAACGACTTCTTGCTGATCTCTTATCAACCAGTTGCTTGGGTGCTTCAGTCTGAAATCTCTTTCTGCTGCTTTCTTAATAGGTGTTTTCCTAGCTATTCCAGTGGTTGTGTAAGAATCCAGAACTACTGAAATCTTTTTAATTTAAATATAAAAATTACCTTTAAAATAGACTTACATCTTATTTAATGTAAACCAGAAAGAAATGTTATGAATCTGAATCCGAATCCACTTGCATGTTTTCAACTAGAGAGACCACCAGAATTACTCTCTAGGATGTTCAGGCTCATGTCCGTCAGCTCTGGTGGCATGAAACCCAGTATGGGTTCGCCATATGCTTTCAGCCATTGAATTAACTGGACTCCATACACTTCATGGCACTGGTTGTAGGTAACTCCTTTTTCTATTCCAGATGTATATATATTCATATAGTCAACAGAGGAATATCTCCCACATAGAAATTGGTGAAGGAGATCCTCAGGCTATTTTCAAGGTTTTTTCAAAGCCTAGAAATCGGTATACCTTGATTCCCTAACAAGGTTGCACAGGCTAACAAAACATAAGAACTCTTTGGATTTGGCTGGCATAAAACCAACTCCTTGGTTACCAAAGGTTGATGAGAAATGCAAGTTAGCAGTAATATGTAATAGGTGAATAAGGGGAAACAAATAGCTTTCCTTTAATCAGTTCAGTTTTTTGATGAACAAACGGAGCCTACAACTGAGGCATCACATGAAGAAAAGTCTAAGTACCACCCCCCACGAAAATACATTCCTAAAGAAAGGGGAACCAAAATATGTTGCAATCTATGTAGACTAATCCCTAGGATTTGAGCAGAAACCTGAAGAGGTCAGGGCTGGAGAAACTGACAAGCTGGAAGAGCTGGATCCAAAAAGGGTGGCTGACTGTCTAATGCCAGCATCCAGTGGGGGGTACCTACCTCAGGTGGATGGTGGTGAACGTCAGTATTGAAGCTGTCCTGTGACAGTGAGTCTGTGATAGAATTCATAGCAGAAATGGTACAAGCAACGATGGATGTTAGGATGAGTGGCAGCACGTCAAACGTTCAGGGGGTGAGACCCAAGTCCGGGCAGTGTCAGGACTCTGGCAAATGACCTGGTGTTCAAGACTGACCCCAACTCCCAGGGAGAACTGGAAAGAAACTCATGTGGGAAGACATTCAGGAGCCTTTCTGAAACCTTGAAAATGTTAAAGTATGTGGGCTGAGCGATGGGATTCAGAATGTCCTGCTTGAGCAGTGGAGGAGCTGAGGGTGTGGGGCGTGGAGACTAATATCACCCTGTTTGGCCCTGGAGGATGGCTGGTTAGCCAGAGACGGGTAAGATTCCTCAGGGGAGGAACAACCTAAGACAGGCACAGTCGCAGAGGGGCCAACAGGGGTGGGGCACAGACCCCTAATATCTGAGAGAGGTCTCCTGCCCCCAGGGCTGTTTTGCTCCCCACGCCCAGCTCAGACCCACACCTGCTCAAATAGGGCCCAGGAGGCAAACAAAGATCATTGCCCCAGTCATGTGAAGCCTATGATTGTTTATAGGATGAACCTGGGAGTGTTAGCCAAAGAAAAGCAACGTGGGATGAATCGGCGAGGCTCTTGATCCTAGAGGTCTTGAGTCCCCCGGTCCCATCTTTCTCTTCAGTCTGTGTCTGTGTTTTCTTCAAGCTTGCGGCACCCGTCACTCACCTCGAGTCGCCGAGCTGGTCTCGGCAAACTCATAGCTGAAACCAGGTAAATGGAATAAAAGCACACCACGCAGTGAGGGGTCAGATAGCTGCCCTGTGAGCTTCCGAATGACATTTCCTCTGTTACCACCAGGGTGATATTACATGTGGTCAGGACCTAGCATCTGCCCTATGGCTAAGCGTGCTCAGGGAGGAATAGAAATGGATACAAATCTCTTCTTTCCCTGATTTCCACAACAATCTTAGGCCCTTAAATGAAATTATACTAAAATATCATAAACTCTACAGTAAAATGTTATCATTGTTCCCCTACAAAAATAAACAAGAACCCAAAACATAAAACCTTTCAAGTGATTTTTAACAAAAACCATTTTTAATTTGTGCAACAAATGTTGGATATTATTTTCACTAAAACATTTTCAGTTCCAAATATACTGAAAGTACGTATTTATCATCAAACTACTTAGAATAAAATCATACAGAAAGTCAAAGCCACCTTTTTTTAACTATGGTATTACTCTGGGCTTCCTTGGTGACACAGTGGTTAAGAATCCGCCAGCCAATGCAGGGGACACGGGTTCCATGGAGCAACTAAGCCTGTGTGCCGTAACTACTGAGCTTGCGCTCCAGAGCCCACGAGCCACAACTATTGAGCCCATGTGCCACAACTACTGAAGCCCATGTGCCTAGAGCTGGTGCTCCGCAACAAGAGAAGCCACCTCACCGAGAAGCCTGCCACCGCAACGAAGAGTAGCCCCCGCTCTCCGCAGCTACAGAAAGCCCATGTGCAGCAAGGAAGACCCAATGCAGCCAAACATAAATTAATTAATCAAAAAAATAAATATGGTATTACTCAGATTTTTCAACTTTGGTCTCTGACAGCAGAATCTAAAGATGCATTTGCTTTAGTGGCAAATGACAAATTTGATTTTAAAATAAAAACAAGTAATTGTAGCATATGATTTCAATTGTCTCTACATTTTAAAGTTATTCCTATTTGGGAATTCTCTGGCAGTCCAGTGGTTAGGACTTGGCGCTTTCACTGCCATGGCCCTGGGGTTCAGTCTCTGGTAGGGGAAATAAGATCTCACAAGCTGCGCAGCAGGGCCAAAAAAAAAAAAAAAACCAAACCAAAACAAAACAAAGTTATTCCTTTTAGGAAACAAAGATCCAGTATGATAAGAAAAATTCTCTTTGTGTCAACACAATCTATCAAAATACAGTAAATATCCTTTGACAGCCCTTGAAGACCACACGACCGTACACGTGTCTGGGACTATCCTAGCTCTGCACTCCTCCACCACCCCGGGCCAGGTCAAAAATGAGCAAAATGCTGGCTTTCTCACACAGCTCTGCAGAACTATGAGCTGCGTGCTTTATCAAGCCAAGCCCAGGGGAAAAATAACAAAATAATGAAACAATAAACAGGTTATATGATTTTCTTCTCTGATGGAGTTTATTTTAAACTTCATGTGCAATTCAATCAAATAAATGGGATGTATAGGAGAGGAATGGGCAAGATGTTGCTTTCACCCACCTCGCCTATAATCCTCTATACCTATAATAATTCCATATCTTATAGAAATAATTCCATATCCTATAGAAATAATAATTTTAAAAAATACTAGCTTGCAGGCTGACTATGGTCATCCTTGCAAAACTAATGCAAAAGTACTTCACCTCGCAATTCTTGAATGTTTAAAGAACGACGTTCCAGGGTTTTTATTAAAGCTTTTTATGATGTCCAAATTGCTTTGTATTGAGTGAACTTTAAGACTGGGAATACGACTGACTCTTTCTCCTGTCCCATTTCCCACACGGAAGGGTCCTGATGCTTTCCGCAGAGCTAAGCGCACACCATATGTTCCATCAGCGCAGACAGGTGACCCCATGGAAGCTCAGAAGTCTTCCAGGGAAGCATTTACTGGGTGCAACCTTAATTAACTAATTACCCTGGAGCTGGGAGGCGGGGGAACCTGGGAATCCAATTTAACCTTGTTCTATGAAACCACCGTATTTGAAATGTTTTACAGCTATCAAAAAATAAACTTTACACAAAAACGCTGTCCAAATACGAATTTCATGTTGTGAAATCTTACATAAATAGAAATCAGACAGCAATGTTCCTATCGTGCTTTTCAGACTGGCTAAACACTCAGTTTATCGCTGTGTGCGCCACTGGGTGAAGCACGTGTGCTGTTCCCACCGAATGACACAGATTTCAAAAAATAAGTATGATTAATTAGATAAGGTAAATGACTGATGTAAAAAGTTCCTGCAGCAAGCTCTCTGTTTGGTCATTTACATGTGGTCAAGATGATAAAATCCTTTAAAGACAATTTTTAAGAAGTCCAACTACCGCAATATAACAGAATATTTAAAAGAAACAGGAAAATTATAACCAGAGTGCATACATGCATAGTTAATCTGCAGTGAAGAGTACACCACATGGGGAGGTGCCGGAAGGGAGCACTCCTTATAATAGGATTATTATTAACAAAAGTGCATATGAAAGTAATAACAGTGAGCTAGGAAAATATATTTCGCCTTAAAATCGAGTCAATTCCTATGAAAGTGTAAACTCCAGTTTACATCATCTCTCCCCTCCCCCAGTCCAATTTTCACTTACTGTTACACATTAACTTCTGAGTCTCTCCAGCTGACAATATGTACTGTTAAGCTTCGGAAACATCTAGATAACAGTCATCACGGTCAGAAAGAAAGACTGTGACACTAAGAGAAAACCCTACTGAAATGACACCTTCTCAGAGACCCTGTCTGCCTTTGTCTCCCCTTCATGGTGTATTTTCTATGAGGGAGAACAAGGGTATTTCTGCCCCTTGTAGCTTGGACTTTGGAAGCTCAATTTTATCTGTCAGTTGGGGACACTGGAGTTTCTAGTCTGCAATGCTCGGATTCAGTTAGGGCCCTGGGCTTGCTGTAGGGACGGGGCTGCTCCCTCCGGGTCTCGACCCTGCCCTGCAGTCCTCCCGCCATCATCTCAGAGCCTCAGACCACGGACCCCGGCACACACCCTGACTTCACAGCAGCTGAAAGAGGTTTCTCCGCCACAGGCTCCCTAAGTCCCAGGCTTGGATCAGAGCCCCTCGCCCAGTAAGGCTGGGACCCCACCCAGATCACCAGGCAGCACCACACACTCAGCCCAGCGGGTTGCTTCTTGGTTTTTTGTTTCATTTTTTTGTTTTTTTGTGTGTGTGGGCCTCCCCCATACCCACCCACCCACACACAAAATACTTCCCAGACCTGGATTCTAAAAATCTGACTTCTAGAACCCAGTCATTGGTCAGTCATGTGACATATTCCCCAAATGTCATTCTCCTTGGGAAATTACATTGGTTTCCAGTTGTTGATACTTCCTAACTCTCTGCCAAGGGGAAGCGCCTTTACAGGAGCATGCTTTTTGTCAACTCCTGGGGTTTCCTTCCAAGTGGAGTGACTTCCACCAGTCTAACACCCTGGCCTCCCTCTACCTGCAGCTCTACCTCCCTCTTCCTCCTCCGCTGGGTTCCAGCGGTGAGCCAGCTGCCTGGTGAGTGAGCAAGAGAGGACTGGACCCTTTCCCACCTCCACTTGGAGCGAGGATCTCTGCTCTGCTCTCCTGCCCTGCGTGTTGCAGAGGCAGATTCCGCCCCCTGCGGGAGAAGGAGGAAGAACACGGGGACACGTAGAAACAAGACAAAAGAGGCTGGGAAACCAAAACGTGCTAGTGGACAGACCAGCGCTATACCTTGGTCATCTGCGTCACCAATCAGCCTCTAAGCTTTCTACACAACATGGAAAAGGAACTGTGACTGGGTTGCATGATTCACAGACTCCAGGGGATAGACCGATTGCTCAGAGAAATGCACTATTCCCATAACTAAGCTCAGAAGAAAGCTCCCCCCAGGATCATTTTAAAGGGAGGCATTGGGTAATGCAGTGAGCATGCCTCTGCACAGTCCACACAATAAGCCAATGCTGAGATGAACATCACAGACCTACTTCTTAATATGCCCTTTAATGTAGACCCATGGCACCACTGTAGGCTCAGTAGAAGTGATTCTGATTATCTGGGGGTAAGGAGATTAACAGCATATAATTTGTGCATGCATGTCTTTGATAGTATGAGCTAGTCCGTGGTTGATTTAGAATAGTCCATGAGCAAATGGACTTTCCAACTGCACCTCCTTCAGAGAGTCTTCAGGAAGCCTCTGATAGATACTGGGCAGCCATAAGTTAGAGATTATACACCCTAGAAAGTGCTTGGACTGTGCCTTCTCTATCTTGCTCATTAAATAGAGATCCAAGAAGGCTTGGTGACTAAGCCAAAGAAACCACCAAGCTAAGGACAACGGTGGCATCTTCCTGGTAAGGGGCCTGAGGAGGATGCGCTGGTGCAGAGAAGAGCAGCTAGAGCCCCCTGCCCAGATGCCCGCAGAGGGAGCAGGGGGGACTGGGGGTTTGAGACTGTTGGTCTTGCTGGGGACAGGAGGTGGGACGCTGAGGCTGCAACAGTGCTAACAGCACGATGGCCCCTCTGCAGGTGAAGGTGTCCCGTGGTGTGGTCCTGTGAGTGGGTCTTACCGTAGGCTGCTCTTCCTTGGAAGCCATCTTTGCACTTTTGACTCTTTTGGCCTTAGAAGGCAATGAAGCGATGAAGGAAGAATGTGGCCTCAGAGCGCCTGCACTCCTGAGCTGTGAGGGCCACGGGGACAAAGTGGTTTCTTTCCCCTTCGTGGCTCTGGGGCTCTGGCACAGGAAAACAACCAGCTCCGTGATCCTCAGTATTCATGCTGCAGCTTCAGTCCCAAAGGGCCTGGATCTATTCTTGCTCCCAGTCCCACCATCCCCCATCCCCCACTGCCCGCCCCCCAGCCTGGTTTAATTTGCAGGTGGGGTCTCTTTTTCCATTCCTCCCACTGATGCTTGTGTACTAAGAAAACCATACCAGCAGGTCAATGTTTTCTGGAAGCACCTGGAAAGGTGGGGTCTTCGTGGAGTGGGGTGAGGTGGACGCTTGAGGTGTGTATATTTGTAAGGAGGCGGGGGTGGGTGGGGAGGCTGGCAGGTAGGAGTGATGGGACAGGAGTCTGAAGGGCCACGGCATTGAGCCTGGGGGGTTGGGACACCAGTGACACCCTCCACTCTCACTCTCTCCTCACTGCTCTCACCCACCAGGCCCTCGTCTCCCATTCACAGGTCTTGCCTCATGTTTAAGCATTTTCTCCTTCAAACTTGGATGTGGGAAAGTGGAAAGCCTCGGGATGGTGTATATATGTGCTTCAACCCAGGTGCCCAAATAAGAGTTGAACAGAATAAAAGAAAAAAAAAGAAAAGAACTTAAATGCAAACCTTGGCAACTATGGCATCAAACTTTCTTCTCGTTTCAAGGTCTTCCTTCTGTTTATTAACCTATGAAATTAAAGACCCGTGTCATTTGTTATCATTTACAAAGATTAAAAAAGAGAGTTTTCGATAAACCTCCCTTAAGCAATGAAAGAGTAGCATTTTAAACCATTTCACTGCCCAAACTATCATGGGAATATAATACTGAATAGAAATCAGAAGGGAAAATAAATTTGCACCCAGAAAAAAAAAGTACTTTATAACAGAGATTTACAGGAAAACATGCAATTGTTCACTTATGTATATTTTATTAACAATATTGTGTATCAGGCACTGCACTAGGCTCTTAGAATAAATAATACATAGCCTTGTGTTCAAGCATTTAGGGTCTAGCAGAAAATGGGTTTCTAAAATGCTTCAATTAAAAAAATTTATATATATACCAAAAATGCATGCAATGCAAATGTAAGTTAGAAATAATAATATGACCATCTGACCTGAGAAAGAGAACAAAAGCCATAGTGCTGAAGCTCCCTGTGTAACTGCCGGTGTTCTGTGACCACCACCACCCTCCCAACCAGGTAACCACTATTCTGAACTTTGTGCTTGGAATTCCCTTTTATTTTCTTGATAATTTTTTGTGGGTTTTATAGACTTATCGTGTTACCCCATTGGCATCCTTAAACAGTATACAAATTTAGTTTTGCTTATTTTCAAACTTTGTTTAAAAATCATAATGTATGTGTTTCTCCTCAGCTTGTTTGTTTCGTAGTTTCTGAGATTAACTCATGCTGACGCTGGAAGTGATCCATTCACATTCGCTTCTGTGTAGTATCCAAGTGTATGAGTAGAGCATAGTTTATTCATCCATTTGCTGTCAATGAACATTTGGGAAATTCCAATTTTTTTCTTTTATACATAATATGGCTTTGAATATTCCTGTACCTGTTCCCCCAGGCACACGTGCTAGGGATCTTCTAGCTGACGTTATATGCCTAGAAGCGGAACATTGGGGCATATGCTAAGAGAATGATCAGCTTCAGAAGATAATCCAAATTTAGTTTCCAAAGTTTTTGTAACAATATACATAATCCAGCAGTTTATGAGAATTCTCTACTCCTGTTCTCACCAACACTTGGTACTGTTATATTATTAATGAAACCAAGCACATTTTCAATCAATGTCCATTGGCCATTGAGTCTCCTTTTTGTGAAGGGTCTGTTGAAAACTTCTGCCCATTTTTCTATTGGGTGGTCTTTTTCTTATTGATTTGAAGGAGTTATTCACATATTCCTGAAAACAGCTTTGTGAATACATAAACGGTGTGAATATCTTTGCCAAATTTGTGCCTCGATTTTTAAACTTTCGTTGAGGGGTCTTCTGATGAAAAGCAGCCCTTAATTTTCATGGGGGTTGAAATTTTTAACTTCCTTTTCATGCCTTTGTTTATTTTGTATCTTGTTTAGGCAATAATTTCTACTTCGAGCTCATACGATTTTTTCCCTAAAATTTTAAAAGATTGTTTTCCTTTATATTTGAACCCTTAATCCATACAAAATGGATATGCATGGTGTGAGGTAAGGAGCCAGTTTCATTTCATGCAATTGTTGAATCAATTGTCAAGCATCTTTAGTGAAAATTCCACCCTATTTGATCTGTGATACTGACATATATTGAGTATTTAAATATGTCCAGTTCTATTCCTGGGTTCTCTATTTTCTCCCAATGGTCCATCCCTGTCTCAGTACGATGATGTCCTAATTACCCTAAATTTACATTAATAGCTTACAGGAGACGTCACGCCCTACTCCATCATGTCATTATTTCACTTTGTTTCCTAGCTATTCTTGACCCTTGTTCTTCCATATTAATTTTAAAATAAGCTTGTCAATTTCATGAAAAACCTTGTAGTAATTCTGATTGGAATTTTATGAATATAGAGATCAGTTTGGTGAGAACTATTATCTCTAAGATAATCCCATCTGCCTACGGTGAATAAGTTATCTCTCTCCATTTATTTAGTTTTTATAATCCCAGCCAATAGGGGTTTTTTAAGTATTTATTGAATGTATTATAATATTGCTTGTTTTATGTTTTGGTTTTTTAGCTGTGATGCATGTGGGATCTTAGCTCCGGGACAAGGGATCGAACCCACACCTCCTAAATTGGAAGGCGACGTCTTAACCACATGGACCATCAGGGAAATCCCAATAGACTTTATAATTATTTTCCATGGAGATTTTTACAAATTTTTGTGAGATTCATTCATGAATCCTTTATAGATTTTATTGCTAGTTAATTATAATTTCTCCTAATTTTTGATTGAGAAATACAATTAATTTTAGGATGTTGATCTTATATCCAGCAATCTTATTAAATAATTTGTCTTTAGTGTTTTGGGAGATTGTCTGAGTGGACAATCCCATCCTCTTTGAATAATAACAGTCTTGTTTTTCTCCATTCTACTCCTCACGCCTCTTGCTTTCTTTTTTCTTATTCTACTACACTAGCCAGAATTTCCAAAATAACTAAAAAATATTATTAGGGAACCTTGCCTTGTACTTATTTTAAAGAGAATGTTTCCTGTGTTTCACCAAGAAGTCTGTTTGTTATAGGTTTTACTCTTTAGCAAGGTAAAGAACTTTCTCCTACTTCTCATAAGACACAGTGGTGTGTACATGCGTGTATATTCCTGTGTGTATGAGACTGGATGTTATTTTTACTCAAAGAATTTGCATGCATCAACTCAGAATATCATATAATTTTTCTCCTGTAATCTGATTGTGTTGGGAATTACATTAATAGCTTTCGCCTAACCCTTTTATTTATTTATTTTTACAAATTTATTTATTATTTTTTTTGGCTGTGTTGGGTCTTCATTGCTGCACACGGGCTTTCTCTTGTTGCGGTGAGCAGGGGCTACTCTTCCTTGTGGTGCACGGGCTTTTCATTGCTGTGGCCTCTCTTGTTGCAGAGCACGGGCTCCAGGTGCGTGGGCTTCAGTAGTTGCAGCACATGGGCTCAACAGTTGTGGCTCACGGGCTCTAGAGCACAGTCTCAATAGCTGTGGCACACGGGCTCTAGAGCACAGGCTCAATAGTTGTGGCGCATGGGCTTAGTTGCTCTGCGGCATGTGGTATCTTCCTGGGGCAGGGATCGAACCCGTGTCCCCTGCATTGGCAGGCAGATTCTTACCTACTGCACCACCTAGTAAGTCCCTTGCCTAACTCTTTTAAAACTTTACGCATTCCTTTGAATTTTGCAACTTTTGCCTAATATTATTTACAAGATTCATCCATATTGTTACATGTCACTGTAAATTATTCCACAATTAATTTAACTTATTCTATTTTATACAGACGTTTGAAGTGTTTCCAGTTTGGGGTTATAACCAACAACGCTGCCCTGAACATTCTTGAAAGTGTCTCTTCTTCATGAGTCATCCTAAGATATGCTCATCTTAAACATTAATAGAAAATTTGCCAAACAATTGTCAAAATTAGTTCTAGTACCTTTTGAAAGTTATGAAAGCTTCCACTGCTTCACAACTTTGCCCAAACTTAGTACTGTAAGTCTTCTATTTTTGTTTTTAAACAATCAGTCTGGTGTGAGCAACACTATTTCTTCATGGTTTTACTCTGTTTCACTTATTGTTAATGAGATTGGATATATTTTTCTATGTTATTCATTTGAATTCCCACTTTTCAACTCTTCACCTGTGTTTCTAGTGGATAGTATGTCTTTTATTAAATTGATTTGAGAGGACAGTTATATTTTGGGGGTGCTCATACTTTGTCAACTCTGTGACTTGTGAAATCATCACTACAATCAAGCCAATGAACATACTCACCACTCCCAAAAGTTTCCTTATGCCTCTTTGTAAGCCAGTCCTAGTTACTAGGCAACCACTGATCTGCTTTCTATCACTATACATTAGTTTGCATTTTCAAGAATTTAAAGTAAATTGAATTATACAAAGGTATTCTTTATTTTGTCTGGCTTCTTTCACTCAACATAATATTTCTGAGATTTATCCTTGTTGCTGTGTATAAGAACAATTCATTTGTTTTTATCTCTGAGTAGTATTCCCCTGGGTAGATAAGCTACAACTTATTTATCCACTTATCTATTAATAGACATCAGGGTTATTTCTGCTACAAACATTAACATACAAGTCTTTGTGTGAATATACACTTTCATTTATCTTGGATAAATACTTAGGAGTGGAATAGTCAGGTCACATGATAAGTGTATATTTACATTTAAAAAATATATAAATTTAAATTTTTTCTAAATGGGTGTATATTTTACATTCTCACTAGCAGTAAATGAGAGTTCTAGGTGTTCCTCATCTTTGACAAGACTTGATATGGTCAGATTTTGACATTTTAGCCATTTTAGTGAGTATATCTCATCGAGATTTTAATTTGTATTTCCCTAACAACTAACGACGCTGAGCATCTGTTCATGTCACAGTTCGCCACCCATACATCTTCTTTAGTGAAGTGTCTGTTCAGATTGTGTGCCCATTTAAAAAATTGGGTTGTGGGACTCCCCTGGTGGCACAGTGGTTAAGAATCTGCCTGCCAATGCAGGGGACACAGGTTTGATTCCTGGTCTGGGACGATCCCACATGCCACGGAGCAACTAAGCCCGTGTGCCACAACTACTGAAGCCCGTGTGCCTAGAGCCCGTGCTCCACAACAAGAGAAGCTACTGCACTAAGGAACCTGCATACCACAACAAAGAGCAGACCCTGCTTGCCACAATTTGAGAAAGCCTGCGCACAGCAACAAAGACCCAATACAGCCAATAAATAAATAAATAAATTTATTAAAAAAATAAAAAGAATCCACCTGCCAATGCAGGGGACACGGGTTCAGTCCCTGATCCAGGAAGATCCCACATGCCGCGGAGCAACTAAGTATGTGTGCCACAACTACTGAGTCCACATGCTGCAACTATTAAAGCCCGTGCCTAGAGCCCATGCTTCAGAACAAGAGAAGCCACAGCACTGAGAAGCCTGTGCAACTTATCGAAGAGTAGCCCCCACTCACCACAACTAGAGAAAGCCCATGCGTAGCAATGAAAACCCAACGCAGCCAAGATTAAAAAATAATAAATAAATAAATAAATAAATAAATAAATAATTGGGTTGTTGACCATGTTATTGAATTGTAAGACTACTTTATCTACTCTAGATGCAAATCATTTGTTGGATATGTTTTGCGAATACTCTTTTCCAACTCTGTAGCTTGCCTTTTCAGTTTTCTTTTAACATTTTGAAGAGCAAAAGTTTTTAATTTTGACAAAATGCAGTTACACTATTTACAGAAATCTCTGCCTAACCTGATGTGACTAAGATCCTCTCTCGTGCCTTATTAACTTGTGGGTTTAGCTATTACGTTTAGATTTATGATTCATCTCAAGTAAATTTTTATGAGATGTGAGGTAAGGGTTGGGATTCATTTTTTGCCAATAGCTATCCAATTATTCCAGCATCATTTGCTGGAAAGATTATTTTTTCCTGTTTGAATTGCCTTGGCACCTTTGTTAGAAATCAGTTCATCGTATATGACCCAAAGGGTCTACTTCTTGGCTTTCTATTCTATTCCATCAATCTATATGTTTACCCATATGCCAATAACACTTTATCTTGACTACTGTGCCTTTATAGTAAGTCTTGAAATTGGGTTGTGTGAGTCTTTTCTCCAGCTTATTCTTTTTCAAAATTATTTTAACTATTCAAGGTCCATGAATTTCCATATACATTGTAGAGGAGCTTGTTGATTAAAAAAAAAGTCCGCCGGGATTCTTACTGGGACTGCATTGTATCTATAAATCAATTCAGAGATAACTGACAGCTTAATAACATGCATTTGCTGAATCACAAACATGGTATGTTTCTCCATCTAAGTCTTCAGTTTCTCTCAGCAGTGTTTTGTATGGTTTTGTACATATTTTGTCAAATTTATCCATAACCGTTTCATATTTTTTGCTGTTGCAACTGGAGTTTTTTAAAATTTCAATTTTTGGGGGGCGGGGGGCTGCGTTGGGTCTTTGTTGCTATGCGCAGGCTTTCTTTAGTTGTGGCGAACAGGGGCTACTCTTCGTTGTGGTGTGTGGGCTTCTCACTGCAGTGGCTTTTCTTGTTGTGGAGCCCAGGCTCTAGGCACACAGGCTTCAGTAGTTGTGGTGCGGGCTCAGTAGTTGTGGCTCATGGGCTCTAGAGCACAGGCTCAATAGTTGTGGAGCATGGGCTTAGTTGCTTTGCGGCATGTGGGGTCTTCTCAGACCAGGGATTGAACCCATGTCCCCTGTATTGATAGGCAGATTCTTAACCACTTCACCACCAGGGAAGTCCTCTTGATAGGTTTTGACAATGATTTTTTGGGGGGTTGGGATATGACAACTAAAGCACAAGTAACAAAATAAAAAATAAACAATTCGGGACTACATCAAACTAAAAAACTTCTGCACAGCAAAAGAATCAACAAAATGAAATGGCAACATACAAAATGGGAGAAAATATATGGAAATCATGTATGTGATAAGGGGTTAATATTCATAACAATCTCATACAACTCAACAGCAAAAAACCAAATAATCCAATTAAAAAATGGGCAGATGATCTGGATAGATATTTTTCCAAAGAAGATATTCAAACGGTCAACAAATACATGAAAAGGTGTTCAGTATCACTAATTGTCAGGAAAATACAAACCAAAACCACAATGAGAGATCACCTCTCACTTTTCAGAGGTGTTACCAAAAAGGTGTTACCACGCTGTTACCAAAAAGACAAGAGATAACAAGTGTTGGCAAGGATGTGGAGAAAGGGGAACCCTTGTGCCTTGCTGGTGGGAATGTAAATTCATGCAGCCACTACATAAAACAATACAGAGGTGTCTCAAAAAATTAAAAATAGAACGACCATATGACTCCACTTTTGGGTATTTATCCAAAGGAATCAAACACTATCTTGAAAAGATATATGCATCCTATGTTCATTGAAGCATTATTTACAAGACATGGACGCAACCTAAGAGTCCATCAGTGGATGAATGGATAAAGAAGATGTGGTATATTTATACAATGGAATATTATCCTGCCATAAAAAAGAAGGTAATCTTGTCATCTGAGACAACATGGATGGGCCTGAAGGGCATTCTACTAAGTGAAATAAGTCAGACAAAGACAAATCCTGTATGGTCTCACTTATATGTGGAATCTTAAAAAACAAACAACAATAACAAAAACCAAAAAAAACAAAAAACTCATGGATACAGAGAACAGGCTGGCAGTTGCCTGAGGGTGGAAGTGGGGCCAAAATGGGCAAAGGTGGTTAAAAGGTACAAAATTCCAGTTATAAGATAAATAAGTCTTGGGGATGTAATGTACAGCATACTAACTGTGGTTAACAATACTGTTTTGTATATTTGAAAGCTAAGAAAACAAATCTTAAAAGTTCTCATTATAAGAAAAAAATTGTGACGGGAATTCCCTGGAGGTCCAGTTTAGGACTCCACGCTTTCACTGCTGCAAACTGTGTTGCACAGCCAAAAAAAAAAAAAAAAGAAAGAAAGAAAGAAAAAGAAAAAAATTGTGTAGCTTCTTGTGACGATGGGTATTAACTAACTAGACTTATGGTGGTGATGATTTTGCAATATATGCATGTATCTCATCATCATGCTGTATACCTGAAACTAATATGATATTATATGGCAATTATATCTCAATTTGACAAAAAAAAAGGGTAAATGAAAGTCACTAAGGGTAGGAATCACAGAAAAAGTCAAAATTATTTCATATGCTTCTCCTAAAACTAATCCAGGGGTAGGTACATCGTTCCATACTTATTGCTTACCTATACTTACTGATTCTGCCTTTTTACTACAAGCTCTTTGACTTTTTAAACTAGGCTCTTAATAGGCCAGAAAATAAACTGTATTGAGAACAGTAATAGACAAGCATGGAACAAAAAACCCTTCAGGGAGCACATCTTTAATTTTTACAAAGTGATTCTGGTCAACTCCACCTTCTGCCACTCCTCCATCTGGCCACAATCACAATTCTCCATTTCTGGAAAAAAAAAACACTGCGGCAACAAAGAAAGCCCAAATAGCCACAAAGCCAGCCTCCCCTCTGGGTGAATAACAGAATCCCTTGGTGGGGGGAAGGGGGCACCAAAAAGTGATCTTGTTGGGCCCAAAGTTATGCCATGGAAACCCGGTCCTGAGAAGAACCCTAAGTACACTCCCTCTACTGAAAATATGAACCTTCAGACCAGTTCTGAACATACTGAAGGCTCTTGTGCTGTCGTGAGGTTTGCGATGCAAGATCTTGCTGCTTGGCAACAAGCGTGGCACTCAACTTCTAAACAGCAAGATAAAACATGATTGGTTCCCCGTGGGCAATATAATGGCATCGGTTAACCGCTTATAGTTCAAATAAGAGGCAAAGTAATTCATAAACTGTGAGGTCTGTTGCTGGCGTAGACACGAACTCACTGACGAAGTAATTTCATTTCTTCTCTAATACTGCTAACAAACTGACAGTTCAGCATTTGCTTCCCACTCTACAAAAGCACTTTTCATTTTAACAACAATGTGTACATTTAGTTGTTTGTCTTCAGAAGCAACTCCTGGACTCAGTGGGGATGACAGAAGAGGATGGGGGTGAAATTGATCAAGGATACTCAATTCATGGAGATGATTTTTATACACCAGGTATTTAAAAGTAAAGAGTTCAAAATAACACCTTTGTTAACACATGGTTTCTGTGGACAGCTAACCGTAACCTTTTTCCTTGCCTGCATTCCCAAGTTGGTTTCATAGAAGGCTTTATTGTAGTCCCAGAGCATTGTTTTGCATTAATTTCTATGACAAGGCACCCAAAACACATGGTGCTGAGAGTAACAAAACAGAGTTAGGGAAACAGTCATGACTTGGCACAAAGTGTGACAAGCTGTAAAAAAGGGAACGTTTCAATATCTGAAGTGGTGTTCATTTCCTATGAACAACCTTTTCTCTTCTAAACAGTATCATATTCTTTTCAAGCACATTTAGAACGCAAGTCAAGCTGTGTTTTATTTTTGATTATAATAAACACGGTCAGTTTACTGTAACAAAGACATAGTAGTGGTGATCAGTTTGAAAGCCAAAGTACGACACCATAAGCTGGGCGGGGGGCGAGGTGGGGGAGCCTGGTGGGGAGAGTAGTCAACTGATAAAATAAAAGACCAGCCGTCTGGAAAGTTCTCTTAAAAGAACATAAAAAAGGCAGTGTTTTCTTATGAGACTAACACAGAATGCCAAAATATCTGGCTGGGCTCTTTTTTGTTGTCACTTATGGCAATTTGCAACTAAAAATAGCAAATCCTTCAAAATATTGGTCTCTCGTGTTGGTTTTTTTAATCCCTATAATAAAATACAAAAGTTTTGTACACTGCTTTAAATCATAATACTATTTCTTGTATGAGACTCTTTTATGTAGTAAATATATTTATTATAGTACTACTCAAAATGTTTTCTCCAAAGCAATCATTTAAAAATGTTTACAATTATGCATGCATTTAGATTATTGATGAAGGTGAAATAAAGAGTTCACAGTAAACAATTACAAATAACGTTTATAAAACTTTGATGATTAAATTCCTGGATTCAAATTTATTAAGTAATGTAAATCCCCTTACCATTTCTTGAACTAATGATTTTTCCAAATCAAGCTCATATATTAATTTGTCTCTGCCATCAATTAGCTGAAAGAGAGGAATATTACATTTTGATTAAAGAGCAGAACACCCGAGATTCTTCCTCAGCGAAATTTAGTGGAACATTTTGATTCTAAATGTGAAAAAAATGGATCCCAGTATGATCAAAGCAAAAATTAAATGTCCATAGATTACCATGTAATAATAATATACTATTATATAATTATTATTTTTATTATATAAGCAAGCAAAACTTATACAGAAAATGCCAATTTATTTACAAACTTTCTCACACCCCTCCAAAATGTGACATCAATACATAATAAAGCAAGTCCTAGTCTATCAAAAAGAGCAATTTTGCTTTATTCTTTATAGGAATGCATTTCTCTTATTTTAGGTTTTGGTACTATATTTATATACACATCAAGCCATATTCATACCAACTGAAAATAGCCATCAGAGCATACACTGCAGGCCTTTTGTACCAACTTGACTTGCCTCAGTATTTTAAATGACTGTTTGGGGACTTCCATGGTGGCTCAGTAGTTAAGAATGTCCCTGCCAATGGGTTCAATTCCTGGTCCAGGAAGATCCCACATGCCGTGGAGCAACTAAGCCCTCAAGACACAACTACTGAGCCTGCGTGCCACAACTACTGAAGCCTAGAGCCAGTGTTCCTTAACAAGAGAAGCCACTGCAATGAGACGCCTGAGCTCTGCAACAAAGACCCAACACAGCCAAAAAGTTAATTAATCAATTAAAATAAATAAAAATAAATGACCATTTACCATTTGCAATATGGTATATACACTGACAAAATTCAACCTTTGGTTTTGACATCCATTCAATTCAAGTAATTCGTATACTTACTAATTTAATAAACATGTATGGAACACCTTTGAGATGCCAGACATTTTGTTTGGCTGTGGAGATATAGAAATAAAGTTGAATAGATCCCTTCCCTGGAGCACCTACAGTACGCTAGGAGAGCAATGTGAAAAAAATGACCCTAATATGTAAGAAAAAATGTAAATAAGTCAAATCTTCAGGGAGTCAAAAAGCATAAAAATCCACATAACCTGGCAAACATAATTATAACAAGTTCTGCTATACGTGATGTTAATGGCACAGCAGGGCCATTTGACAAGGGTCTTGAAGGTTCTGTAGAAATTCAACAAGTTGGAGAAAGAGAAAGGCAGAGAAAATGGCAATAAAAACAGCCAAGTAACCAGAAAGAAACCTGGGGTAATGGAGGAACTGGGAAAAGTTGGGTGTTTGTGGACCCAGGGTGCATAGACAGGAACATCAGAAAGTAAAGGAGACAGAGATTTGGGGTGATACTATGAGGGGCCTTGCTCACCTCAATCAGGAGTGGAGGGCAGACTGGTGTGATGTGCAGAACAGGAGTTGATTCAAATCAGAGCTCTGCTGCTTACTAGCTGTGTGGGGAAATTAATTCTATGCTTCAAGTCTTCGTTTTATTGTCTATAAAATTAGGATAATAAAACCTACTTTGAAGAGTGCTTCTGAAGAGAATCCGAGACAGCAAATGTGAACATGCTTAGCTGCTCCCAGCACATAAAAATCACCCAGAACATTTTGAGGCACCCTGCTTTTATGCTGAAGGCAATGGGAAGCCACTGCAGGTTTCAGCATGTAAGATTAGGGTATTAGATAACCATGGCAGCAGCGTGGAAGCTAGATTTGAGAGGGGATGAGTCTAGAAACAGGAAAATGAAGTAGGAATCTACGGAAATGATGGGGCCTCAACTAAGTCTGTGACAATGTTGTTCCACAGAAAGGGGGGGATGGAGGTAAATTTTGGAAGGAATGTCTACAGACCCAACGACCAACCAGATATAGGGTATGAAGGAGAGAGTAGCTGGGAATATCCCTGGACGTCCAGTGGTTAGGACCTGGCGCTTTCACTGCCGAGGGCCCGGGTTCGATCCCTGGTTGGGGAACTAAGATCCCACAAGCCAGGCAGTGCAGCATGGCCCCCGCCCCCCAAAAAAGGAGAAAGTAGAGAAGGACCCTAGATTTGTCAATTAATCCTCTGGGATAGATGCCAATGTCATTCATTTAAGTGGGGAACACAGCTGAGTCCACATTGGAGGTTAAGATTTGACACTGAATTTGATGAATATAGAAAGATTTTTTTCACGAATATTTTTGAGGGCTGATATAAAAGGAATAAAGGTGACACAGTTCTTGACCTCCAGGGAGCAAACAGTCCCAGGAATGTGGGGGCACAGAGGAAGCCCCTAATTACCACAGGGGACAGAAGGGGACTGTCAAAGAAGTCTTTCCAGTGCACGTAACATGGAAATTGAGGATGAGGACAGAGTTGATACTATAGATGTGGTGTTGAGGGAAAACATGAAGCAGGAGGGAAAGGTTTGGAGATAAACAGATGTGCTAGTTATGGGAGAGTCTGAGGTCAGCCAGAGAGAAAACAAAAAAAGACCAAGGATAAGGAGAATTCCTGAGAACAGCATTCAAGTGAAAGATGGAGGAGGAGAAACCACCAACAGATAGTCCTTAGGAAGGAGTGAAGAAATGAGCAAAACATCGGAAGCAAGCATCGCTGCAGAGGGCGTCTCTGACTTGGCTATGTCTGTAGGCTACAGGGAACTGCTTAAAGGCGAGACAGACAGACAGACAGACAGACAGACAGAGGCTGATGAAGAAAGGTCCCAGAAGAGGAGGAAGGAAGAGATGATCAGGCAAATAGGTGGAAGGATGGGTCAAGGCAAAGAACGTCCCCTCTTCCGATGAGAAGGAGTAAAGGTGAGGGTAGGTAAGCTAAGTGACAGGGTGGGCAAGAGAGTGCAGAGAAGAAAAAGCAACCCAGGTGTCCACTACGTTCTCTGTGACTTAGGGAACAGCGTGGAGGAATGGAGTGTGGAACTCGGGAAAGTAGTAATGACGGGAAGAGCCGCAGTGGGTGGTTAGAAAGGGTGCTAATTACAGATACAAACAGCTACATATAAACCAGATAAACAAAAAGGTGCTACTGTACAGCACAGGAACTATATTCAATATCCTGTGAAACCATAATGGAAAAGAATATGAAAAAGCATATATATATATACACACATATATATAAAATGGAATCACTGTGCTGTACACCCTGAAACTAACATAACATTGTAAACAAACCGTACTTCAATCAATCAACCCATCAAATAAAAGTTTGGTTTTTTTTAAGGGTGCTCATTAGATTCAAGAGAAAGATTGGGTAGAGGGAGGACGCAGCGACTCCGGATTAAAATCCCACATACATCTTGCAACGTCACCTAAAGGCAAGGATCAGCCTGTGTCCAATGACACAGGGCAGTCCCCGAGCAGGGCTGGGGAACAGTGGGTACTGGTTACATCAGAACCTCAGAAGGGGAGGTGGGGGTGTTGCTGAAGATGTGAAAGGCTGAACAGCGGGTTTAGAAAAGTAGAGGAATGAGAAGTGGAAGGAAAGGAAAAGATTCTGCGTTGAGTCATGATACCTTGATCTGAAAAGAAGTGTCATTAAGTTTCCAATGGGCGTCAATCACTGGAGAACACCTAGGCCATTGGCCCCAACCCTTCTTGCCTCCGTAGATCTCTCCCGTCACTCATCTCTTCTCTCTGCTGTACTTTTACCCTCTCATTCTTCTTTCCATTGATGTTATTTATAAATACTCTCATTTCACCTCTTAAAAAATTCCTTCCTCAACTCAATGTCCCCCTCCAACGACTCCGTGACCTCTCCTCGGCCATCCACAGCCAGACGTCTAGACAGGTGCCCGTGTTCACTGTCTCTACGTCTGCACTCATCCCCCACCCCAACAGCTTCCATGTTCTAGTAAGTGACCCTCATTAATTACGAGGGTCATTTTACGTGCCAAAGCTAATTGTCCAATCCTCCCTTTCTAGCCTGTTGCACACCTGGCCTCTGGGCAGCACTGGACACACTGAATGATCCCTTTCTTTTGTGGTAGCCACTCTCTCTCCTGCTCTCCTCCTGCTGTTCCGTGGTTCCCATTTTCATTTGAATGTTATCCAGCCTTCATTTCTCTCTGCTTTCTCTTTCCCACCTTCAACCTTATCAAAGGCCACAGCTTTTACTGCCTAATCATCCCCTGAATTCATCCATCCCCTTCATCCCTGTGTCACTGTCCTCCTTCTGTTTCAGGGCTCCATATCGCCCCTCGTTTACACAAGAAATCTTCTAACTGGTCTCTCTGGCTCTGGATGTTCCTTTCTTCCATTCGTCCTTTTCCTGAAACATGAATCCGATCCTGCCCCAACGTTCAAGGCTCCCCATCCGCCCAGAAGGCAACTCAAACCCTTTGGCATGAATAACAATCCTCCACGATGTGCCCTGCTTCGCACCATCCCTGTTCCCACACGTCCTCTGGCCACGGCAAGTCATGTGCCCTCCCCTTTCTCCTGTTCTGGCTCTTCCACCTCCCCTTCATCCTTTCCGGGCTAACTCGAACCTCTCTTCCAGGAGTCAGCGCGGTGCCCCTCCTCCAACCTTCCCTGATTCCTGACAATCCAGGCTGGCTGTGCCCCCACCTGCCCCCACAGCAACCCACACTGCCCTGCATCCTGACGCTGATCACACCTGGGCTACAACCTCTGACTACTGGTCTGTCCCCTCTCAGGAGGAAATTCATATTGTAGCCACAGCTGGAACACAGACTCGGCTGTCATTCAATTATTAAAATTTAAACATAAAAGCTACAGAATCCCATAACTGACAGCGCTTAGCCTACGTAGACGGCTAGAGGTCAGCCTCCCCAAATTCAGTCTCATTTTCAATTTGCTTTTAATTGCACCCAGGGCTGAAAAGGGGAACATGTGGCTTACCCAGAGGCTTCTGAGCTGCCCCTTTCCACTCTTCTGGTTTCTGTTTACTCCTTCCTCACACCCCAGACTCCCCCCTCCTCCTGCCCCCACACCCATTCTCACCCCGTGGTTTCACCATCCCGCCCCCTGCTGTAGCCACACGGAATCACGGATTTCCATGGCCGTAGCTTACACTTTATGCAGTCACACTCTGCAAGCAGCTCTTCCACCCTCCTACCACCTGGAAAATTCAGTTCAAGTGAAGGAGTGTGAGATAGGTGTGGAACAATTTGTGAAGCCTTTCTAGAACCTTCAGGTAAAGCCAGGCATCTCTCCTCTATGTATGTTCTTCTGTTTCAGTCCCTATCACACAGCCTATGGCTTTTGTCTCTCCCTCCAGGCTTGATCTCCTTCACAGCAAGACCTCCTATATGTGTGTGCGCGTGTGTGTGTGTGTGAGACACACACACACACATAGAGAGAGAGAGAGAGAGATGTGTGTCTATAAAATTTTTGTATCTCAGCAGTGCCTGGCACTAAAAGGCACCTAATGAACACTGCTGAATTAACTGATTTAGCGAAGGATATTAGAAACAAACCAGTAAATATCAGCTCTCATTTTGTTCAACAACTCCTGATCTGCTTTCCAATTGACAAAGCACTTTGATGTACATTATTCCACTTTATCCACATAGTAAGCCTGTGTGATTCAGGAATAAGCAAGATGAGGAACCAGCCTAAGCGGCCATAGTGTCAGAAATGAAACGGGAACCCAGGGTTCTCGATTTTTCCTGCTCAATACCAAATTACACCTACATTCAACATCTGTGCAGAGGCCCAGTGCATATAAAGGAAAAAAGAAAACAGACAGGATAAAAAATATGATCAAACAAACTAGGCATTTGCTGTATTTGTCTAGAACAGAGCTGGTCAAATAAAAATATAATGTGAGGGCTTCCCTGGTGGCGCAGTGGTTAAGAATCCACCTGCCAATGCAGGGGACACAGGTTCGATCCCTGGTCTGGGAAGATTCCACATGCCACAGAGCAACTAAGCCCATGTGCCACAATTACTGAGTCTGTGCTCTAGAACCCACAAGCCACAACTATTGAGCCCATGTGCCACAACCACTGAAGCCCAGGGGCCTAGAGCCCGTGTTCTGCAACAAAAGAAGCCACTGCAATGAGAAGCCCGTGCACCACAAGGAAGAGTAGCCCCTGCTCACCACAACTAGAGAAAGCCCGCACACAGCCACGAAGACCCAACACAGCCAAAAATAAATTACTTAAAATAAATTTAAAAATATGTAATGTGAGTCATACACATAATTTTAAACTTTATAGTTTATAGTTGAACTACAGCCTTGTTAGAAAAGTAAAAGAAACAGGTGAAATTAATCTTAATAATATATTAATATATTTTATTTATCCCAATAGCTATTCAAAATAGTATCATTTAAATGTGTAATGATCAACATTCAAAATCATTAGTGAGATATATCACATTTCTCACAGTACCTAAGTCTTTGAAATCCGGTGTGTATTTTTCACTTAGAACACATCTCAATTTGGGGGACATGCTTGATCTGCATTTAGATTTCATCAAATTTACAAATAAAAAACAGATTCACATATTCAAGTTATCCAAAATATACACAAAGTTATTTCAATAACTCAAACAAATATCAGTATTTTTATAATGAAATTTAAAAATTAAAACTAAATATAATTTTAAATTCCAGTTTTTCAGTTGCACTAGACACAGTGTCCAACAGCCACACGTGGCGAGGGGCTGCCAACTGGGCTGTGCAGCTCTCGAAAGCTGAGGCAGCATTTCATCGAAATCCTTAAGGTCACACAGGGTATAACTAACCAGCCACTCAGTGGGGGTGTTTCTAACTGATGGCTTCACGGTGAGACTTCTTGCTTTAATTTCCCTGAACTCCTCCCAGAGACGGGTAGGCTCATCCAACTCATCCTTACCAGCGACAGTACTGACTGAGTAGCTGGAGAAACATTTACATAAACCGAGATGGTTCCCTTCCAGGTTATTAAGTGAAACTAGAAAGCTGAGATTTCATTTTTAACCTTAGAAGTTGATGCCAAGAAGGTTAAACCTGTCTGTTCTGCAGACTCTTGTTATCTCTGTAAGAAAAGCGTTTGCACCCTCACCATTGAAAACAGGATGAAGCACACGGAAATGACATCACGTTGTGTAAACCTGTGATGGGTTCAGTGATCACAGAAAACATCTCCCGACTCTGACCCTTCATGGTACCCATTTCTTTAAAAAAAAAATAGTTCTTGGAAGTAATTTTATCTAAAACCTAAGAACACCCAGAGCTGCAAAATCAGGTTGAAATCTGAATCTAAGTGACATGAGCTCTGGATATGAGGGCTAGTGTGACTGAGGAACTGAATTTTTAATTTTACCTTATTTTAGTTAATTTTCATTTAAAAATTGATACTTGATTCAGTTCATGGAAAACATTTATGCTTATTTGGAATAATTCGAGGGTGTAAATCCACATTTTCACCTTTAAATTTTATGAACTCTAACTACATTCTCATTCTCTGAATCACTCAAAGAGTATTTTTATTTTTAAGCGTGCCAGGCACTGTGCTGAGAGCTGGGAAGAGATCAGAGATGAAAGGTAGTGCTGTGTCTGGGTTGTGGAGCCTTTGGCAGCCCAGACTGACCATCACAGAAAAGGGTTTTGAGAGCTAAGAAAGCACAAAGCATGAGCCCCTGACCTGGGTGTGGAGGGCAGGAACTGCCGTGGTTCTGTAGCATCTGATGCCCCAGGAAATCTTGATCTTCATGTTATCAAAAGAATTCCCTGCTTTAAATACAGATTTCCTGGATAACACAAACCCAGTTCATTCAAATACAGAAAAATGAACATAAACCAACAACTGATCTGAAAATACGGCTGCTCATTTTTAATAATATCATTTTTCCACAAGCACATCTTCCCTGTGTCATATATGATTTTTCAGTTCCTTACAGCCAACAAGGTAGACACTCAGTTATCCCAAATAAAAGAAAACATGAATTTGTTTTCAAGATGGAATCCTTTTTCATTACTAGAGAAATAATCCCAAATAACAGGAGAGATTAAATACAGAAATTGACTTTTCTCTATGTCACAAGACAAGGGGGGCACAGTGTTATTTCACCAATTATGCTGATATTTCCATTGAAAAGAGTCATTCATCAATGTAAAAAAGTTACAGTACCTTTTGAATGGTTTTATGATCCTTTTCTGCTGTCTCTTTCAGATGTATAATTTCATCTTCTGTAAACAAAAGGAGAGAGAGGCCAACCATGAAATTACAAGCTTATGGCCCTGTATTCAATCTGCCTGCTTCAGGGCAGGCTGTACATAGCTGGCAGGCATGGTGGACGCAAGTCCTAGCAGGACTGTGACCTTCACAACTGCCCTTGACATTCACAGCCTTCTTCCTGCTGTTCAGATGGCTGGTCAGATAGGGATTAAGAACTAAGTTCAAGATCCAAGTGTGGCTGAGGGTTGAAAGCTTTTCATCAGTACTAGCAAGGGACATTTTTGCTGTTAGTCACAGCCAATACAAACGGCTTTAGCAGGTGGTACTTTATGACTTAGTAAGAGCTACCGAAACCTGAAAAAGCATGATTATGCCACGTCAGAAGAGAAACAAAACTACACTGGCATGGTATAATTTTACATTCAAGGAATATTGTCCTATATCTGATTCTATCAATGTTTAGCTGTAAATCCTGTACTGCCTACTCAAAGCTTTTCATACTACAGATTAAGGGCAACACTGTATAACTAACATAAATACAAATACAGCAGTATGTGTAAATACTTCAAAGCAATCTAACTTTGGTGATTTAAATGCAACGTTTACCAGTGTTTATGGTATATAAGAAAGGGTGCATAAAGTCTACAAATGGAAATCTGTACTTAAAATTTGCAAAAATTGAAGATAAAGTAGTAAGCGGTGACATATTTTTCTGAAGGGCCAACTCTGTTTCTGCACAAGGCATACCTCAACGTATATGTTTAAATATTAGAATGTTATAAGTTTTAGACAATTGATTAAGCACATGAAACAGAAATCAGCACAAGTTTCTATCTGTTTATAATATTTCTAAGTGATACAGAACACTGATTAGCACATTTTTTCAAAGGCCAATGCTTGGCTTAAAAAACAACCACTCTGAGCTAAAAAGTCCTGGCTGCTGGAGTATGACCAATTTCTGCCCCAAGAAAAGAATGAAAATCGAAAGTGGCTAACGAAGTATTTTATATGTAAATAACCAAACCAACACATGTTTGGAAAAGACAGGCACAGCTATGAATTTCACAAAGTGCCCAATGCATAGCGTTTTCTCAAAAATGACTTTAAAATGTTACCTAATACTGAATTTTCTTTTAGATTGAGTTGGAATTCTTCTTCGAGTTCTGAAACGACTTGCAGCAGCCTCTCATTTTCCAGTTTGTACTCCAAATTTTCCTTTTCTAGAGCTGTTCTTAGAGGGCTGCCTTCTTTGATAAAAGAGTCCTAAAAGATGGAGAATTCCATATTTGTAAGCAGGGAGCCAAGGATTTAAATATGCAACACGAGACAATACAGATACAGAAGAGCTATCATATAATTTTCTGAATTCTATTACGCACTTATAATATGAATAGTAAAAAGGAAGGAGACTAAATAGAGCTTGCTGGGAGAAAGGCTGCAGTACATTCTGTACAAAGACCACAGCACATGGGGACAGTTTATTGACAGGAATAATGCATATCATACTGTTTGTGTGCCCTCATCATTCAGGTCAATTCATTATGGAGGCTGTGTCCGGGGAGGCAGCTGGGGCCCCTCCACCCACACTTGCCTCTGTGTGTGTCTGAAGTGCTGTCCGCCCGTAACTAGGCAGGCTGGGGAGACCGTGGACGGGCAGCAGCGCCGGGGGTGGGGAGGGGGGGCAAAGTGCACGGCTAAGGAGGGGGGCTTGTTGCCTTTGTGGCATTTCCCAGTGTCAGCGCTGCCAGTGTCATGAGGAGCACATCACATGTCAAAGTGGTGACGTTTTCAGGCTGGGAGCCGCATGGAGTCCATCAGGCACACGGATATCCACACAGTTGGTTTTCTGCTTGGTGGAGGAGCCACCCAGAGGCAATTCATATTCTGAACATTAACATGGCTTTGCATGCCTGTCACACTGGGACTGTGCAGGCGTTTAATGCTATTGAAGACTTCGGTTTAAATCTCTATGCAAACAGTGATTACCTTGTAAGAAGGTTTCAGGATAACTTACAACAAAAGACTTTAAAGTTATAGTTTTAGTAAAGCAAACTCATTTACATTTTTATTATGTGCGTCTTTTGTTTAAATCTTGCCATGTCCATTATGGGAGAAGCTTTTTCTTACGCAATAGAAGCTTATTGGGACAGCTACTCTTCTTTTCTTCTTCTTCTTCTTGTCTGTTTCAAAGCTATTGAAAACATCTGAATATATTTGCTTATGGCTGTCTAGATTTTACTGCCACACTTTTTAAAAAAAAAAATTTAAGATGTAATGAATTGGAGAAACTGGTGCAGAACTTTATACTTCATGATGGTAAAATATTAAACTGATTATGCAGTCTCAAAATATTAAAGAACATACTTTAAAGTCAATATATTATTACGCTAAAAGATACTGAAGCATCTATATGCCTTCCTTCAAAATTAATATAAACACTAGAAATACTTTTGAACTTTAATCTTCAGATGAATTACAAGCTATTCTTTTTGTAGCAATGCCATGACTGCAAATACACAAGAATAAAGTCTCCTCTCAAAAACAAAACCATTCCTCCCAATAGAACTGGTGTCCTTTTGAAACTACACTTTTATTTAACTTTAGAGATATCTGAAAGTAAATTCTTAAAAATGTTTTCCTCTGTAGTCATAATGGTTCAAAATGGTACAGTATTTTATAGTACATGAAAAAACCTTGAAAAACAAGTGACTTACTAATGAACTTAGTTATAGCAGAGTTAATATTTAAAATAATATTTTAAATTTTGCACTAAGCTCAGTTATGAATCTTCACGATTCTGACTCACCATTCCATTTAAATTATTTAACCCCAATTCATTCTTGACTAATGAGAACTAACAAATCTAATAGCTAATAAATGACACTGTTTTTTTAAATAAAGAATCCCAGTCATTAATTTCTTGTCCCACATGGTTCAACTTGAGAACATCACACAATGTACTTATAGACTAAAAAAGCTTTTTTAAAAAAATAAACAACGTTTGCCTTAACAGGCTTAAGCGTACATTTCCTAACTGGCAGAAAATGAACATCCACTGTGGATTATGTGAGCACCCGTTAGTGTAAACTAAACGAGAACTATTTGAATTAATCAGATGAAATGTAAAATTTACAAGTGGTAGCAGCTAACACCTAAGTATGTTTTCTCGTAGAAAAGCAGGAAACAAGGAAATGTCCAACTCGAGGGTTTTTTCCTCCACAAATCCATCGACAGCCCCTGTTCCTGAGAGGTTAACCTTTAGCTCTGTCCCCACCATCTGTCAGCTGCAGGAACTGCAAGTAATTAACTATTCAGATTCCCACAGCAATGAGGACACTCATTAGCAAAATGAACAAAGGGATAGTTCTGGGCGGCTACGGTCATCTGTTACACTCTGAGTGGCAGGTTTTGTGGTGGTGTTCCTTCTACCATCTGCCCACACCACTAGCTTTGGCTCACTTAAACCATGAGACTTCTTTAAAACAAACTGCATTAATAAACCAAAGTTAAGAAGGATGGAGATCATTAAAAGGTGGTTAACTAGTTAAAGCCATTTAAAGCCACATTATAGCCTAAGACAGCCGGTGTGTGATCCATGGTCACTCTGGAATTTTAAATTTATAAAGTAACTTGCCAATTTAGAGTTCTTCTATCATGCAGCGAAAGCTAGGACTTCAGGTGGTGGCTTACATGCTATTTCTCTTGTGAGCAGTCACAAGATGTGCAGTATCACAGTTCCCAGGTTTCAGAATCCCAGAGTCTTGAAAGAATTCTGAAAACAGGTGTATTCCACAGCCTTGCTACTCAAAATGTGGTCCAAGGAGCAGGAGCCTCAGCACCACCTGGGAGCTTTTTGAAAATGCAGAATCTCCGGTCCCAGCCCAGAATCTGTATTTTAACAAGAGCCGCAGGTGACCTACACACACAATAACACAATAAAGGCTGAGAAACACTGTTTGGAGCACTGCAGGTGCCTTCCCAGCAGTCTCCCTTCTGCATATTGCTGTCTTAATTCTGCAGGCTCCATGTACAGTACTTGGACATCTCAATTTGATGCTGGGGGTGGAGTGGGGTTCTGATGCGTGCCCATGCTGCATGACAGTCACGGAGGAGAGCAGGTGCTTTCCCAGTGAGTGACAGCCAGGAAAGTGGCACACTGGGGCAGTGCAGCCCTGTGGAGCTGCCGCTCTTGAATGACAGCTCTGTTTCAGAACTGTCAGTAACAAACGGTTATGTTCACCTATTGGTGGGGGTGGGGGGATGTGGGCGTGATAGCCGCATAGCTCATCCATGTTGGGGTAAGAAAGAAAAATAAAGTCTTTTTGAAACAACTCCAGTTGCAATGAAAGCACACATGCATGTGCGTAGGCACACAGACACACAGGCACACGTACCGGGATGGGCTAGTTCCTTTAGCAATTCTCAAGAGGATTTATCAGCGTAAGCACGACCACCTGATAACTACAGCGGCGAGCCATTAAGTCATTGCAGGGTCTTACACATCTCTTGAATATAGTTTATCGAGGCGGGGGCGGGGGTGGGGGGTGGTGGTTGGAATTCAACATTAAGGGTGTTCTGACCTGGAGAGATGAGGCTTCTGTAACTTGAAAAGATTTATTTTTCTGATTTCCATTTTGTCATAAATATAAGTTAAACTAGCTGTTTATTAAACCTTCCCTTTTTTATCACACTCTTAGATTTTGCTCTACAACAGTCCTAGAGAGAGATTATGACTACTAACTATAAAGCGATTTATGTAATCGGACTATGAGAAAGAACAAACTAGATGGTTTCCTTACTGTTTATCCAATTTGCTTACTTCAAGCTTTTTGCAAGTTACTTCCATTGCTGCTTTGAAATTTTCTAATTGTTTCTCCAAATTCGGTTTTCCAAATCTTGCTGTCTCCAGTTTTTTTTAATACCACTAGAGGGAGCAATCGTATTAAATGAAATTTCAAATTTAAAAGGTAAATCACCTAGAACTTGAGTGGCATGGAGTTCTAGGAAAGCTCGTTCTTAGAGGATTTTTTAAAAGGAATTCTCAGACGTTTATTTTTATATAACCCCGTGATCTGCTTCTGCAGCGTTCAGGTCCGCCCTCCCAAAATGCACACTAGCCCTAGTCTCCGTTGCCCTCAGTCAGCCTGGCGCTTTGCTGGGGTCCTAAGGAGCTGAGAAAAATGTATATACCCAGTTAATCAGGAGTCTCACTTTCCTCAAATCTTGAGGTGTTTACAGAAATACTGGTGTGGTGTCCTCGGTGACAAACTACAGTGGAACAACCAAGATCTTCAGCATGCCACTCAGAGCCAGAGAACATCTGCTTATACAAGGGCGGGGTGGAGCCTTCCACTTTCAGTGGTCCTCACCAAGCCCCGGCCACCCTCATCCTCTTCTTTACCCAGGACGTCCAGACAGACCAGTTAACGGGCTGAGGACGCTCAGAGGTGTAAACATGCCAAGAAAGACCTCATATCCTACTGGAAGAAGCTCAATTACCGAACCGGGATGTTCTCAACAGGGCATTTCATGGAATGTAAACCAGATGGTCATAAGGACTTGTGTATTTCCTCATGATGATAATTAGAATTTACATGCATGTCTTTCTTCAAAGAACTCACAGCAGTTCACATTCACTACAACCTGGTATCCTCCTCATAACTCTGCTGGCTAGGCAGGTATCACATTCCATTTCACAAATGGGAAATAAACGGATCAAAACTGCCTTGCTAATCGACGCTGGATATTGTTAGCCGAGGCAGCATTAAAAGCCACAACTATGACAGTCTTTTTGAGCCTCTTCTATTAAATTATTTTCTCCAAACAATAAGAGTAAATGTATACCCAAGACAAGAAAGATAAATGCAAAAATTGGACGTGCCTCTCCCTCCAAGGCAATCAGAATGTGTAAAAATAAACATTCAGTTTTATTAGATCTACAATAATACTTAATACTACATTGCTTAGAAGATGTTCCCGTTTTTTAGACCATAACAAAGCACTCCTCCTCCACTCAGTAAACAAAGGCCTTTAGAATGGTGCAAGTTCAATTCCTTATCTTTTCTAATGTTGGGGTTTTAAGTAAGAATACTAGTGTGGGACTTAGATAAACCAAGGACTGTACTTAAAGGGCCCAGCAACCCGCAAGTGTTTCTTCCTAGTGTTAACACTTTGATGCATAACTTCTCAGACTTCTTCCATACATGTGTATGTATGTGTCGATATTTATGCATATCTATACACAGGTATTAATATACACTATATTAATTATAACATACATTATAATGATATAAACCATAATATCATAATCTATTATAACGTATATATAATCTACATTATATAGAGAAGTATACACACACACACATAGCAACCTTTAATTCTCACTCTATACAGAGGATAAAGCTCTACCTCCTCATGGGGGCCTTTGGATTCAGCTGGACCTCAGTTCTCATGCCACGTCAGCATTTACCAGCTGCATGCCAGGCGTAAGTCTCTGCTTCCTCATAGGTAAACTGAGCTGTAAGGTGAGGAGGTACTCCTCCAGCTGACACTCAACAGGCTGTGATTCTCTGGCCTCTCTACTCACCTCTCCTACTCAAACAATCCACTTCTTGCTCTTAGAAGCTAATACGATAACCCCTCTGTAGCTCTGGACTGCAGCTGGGCCAGTACAGCCGGCAGCTCAGAGCTGATCTGAGATGAAAACGAACTTGCCCTCAGGGTCCAAACTTTCCCAATCCTTCAAATTACCCCCTTGACAGGCAGCTAAGCTCTCCTTTCTGCTTTCTCTCTCTTCGAATCTTTGTTCTCATCAGCCCTTCGTCTGAGCAGTAAAGCAGCCCCTGGCTCCCATTGCAACGGGGAGAACAGGGCGAAAACCCTCTGAGAATTCTCCTTCTTGACATTTCTACTTAAGGTCGTCCTGTTCCAAGTTGGTTTCTTGGAAGCCTGTGACTTGAGACTGTTTTGTGTCTTTCAAATTATCTGGACTGCAAAAAAGGGTGGGACTCTTCCGAATTAAAACAAAAATCTATTTACATGCTCTTCTAGGGTGGGAAAACTTTTGCAGTGGACGATAGGTTATTTCGTTTCCACTACAAACAAAAAATTGAGAACAATTACAATGCTCCTATTTATAGTTATTGTGAGTCTTCTAGACTATGGTGTCGAGCAGAAAAGGGTTGGGCTGGCTTATGTTGTGGAGAGATACCCAAGATACATCCGCTGTAGCTCCTTTACTCTGAACCCAAGCTTTTAGACACTTGTAACTTCATTTACATATATTGAAATGAATTCCTCTTTGCTGTGAAACTCACAACTTTTTGAAATCCAAATTCTTCATATTTGTCTAGTTCTTCTCTTAATTGCTTAATGAGTTCTTCTTTCTCTTTCAGCTTTTTTAACAAAATATTCATTTTGACAGTCATCGCGTCATGCACAGATGTCTTCTCTTCTTCCACCTCAAAGAACTGCTGGGGGGAAAAGCAGCATGAAAAGTCAGACACTATGCAGGCACCAGCAGAAACCATTTCAT
This sequence comes from Hippopotamus amphibius kiboko, assembly GCF_030028045.1. Taxonomy (NCBI): domain Eukaryota; kingdom Metazoa; phylum Chordata; class Mammalia; order Artiodactyla; family Hippopotamidae; genus Hippopotamus; species Hippopotamus amphibius. The sequence goes on from NC_080189.1 coordinate 123,871,299, forward strand.
GTTTTATTTAAGCTCCTGTCTTGTAAAGTTATTTTACCTTTGCAACTTGCACACAAGTTTTAGTAAATAACTCATTTATATTGAACAATACACTAAAATGTCATGGTAGACAACACAGTATTATCCTATAAAAGACAAAGCATGATGTCTTACTCTGACTGCATCAGCCATGCCGATAATTAATAATAATAATAGTAAACTTTAATAGTAAAACTACATCACGACTGGGAATGTCCTACTTCAATCTTCCTCTAGAAAGGAAGCTAGCAAAAATTTTGAATATATAAAAAAAGAAATGTACTTCAATGGTGCAACTAATTCCCTCAATGGCTTGGAACTGAGATGTGGAAAAAAAAGAACCATTTCTTGACAGCCTGTTTTAAGCACTGAGGTGCTAGCCTATGTGCAGTCATTACTCTGAAGAATTGCATCACAAAACCAAAACAAGGAAAAATGCTTTAAAAATGGATGTCATTATTTACTTCCAACATATAAAAATCTCATTTTCAACACAGACATGCAAAAGCATTTTGTCCATTTTGGACTCTTTTTGGGAATTACAGAAGAATTATTTTATTTTTACCATTTGTTACTAATACACTTGGACACATGGACATAGAGGAAATATAGAAAAACCTAACCATATATGCTTGTATATTTAATGTTATATTTCAAAGAGTTAGGGTTACAAACTAAAATTGTTCTAATATTACATTAATACAATAATTACAATAATATTATCTGGCCAGAGTGCGGATAATTTTTGACTCACCCTCATATATGAATACTGGCAGACTGAGAAGAATAATATTATGTCGAGGTAGCATTAAGAGTTAAGCTGAGGATATAACACTGACATGGTCTATACCAGCACTAATGAAAAAAAATCAGTAAATGAATATGCAGTAGAATTAAACGGAGTAAAAACAGAACAATCCATATGACAATACTAGCTTTTTAACTGAGTGATTTTAAAGAACAGTATTGAGTATGTAGATTTATTCTTCACATTTATTTTTTTTAAGAACTTTTATTGAGATACAGTTAACAGACAATAAATAGCATATATTTAGAGTGTACGATTTGGTATCCCAATCTCCCAATTCATCCTCCCCAAACCCTCCCCACTTTCCCCACTTGGTGTCCATGTATTTGTTCTCTACATCCATGTCTCTATTTCTACCTTGCATTTCCTCTTTCATAGTTGTTAGCATTTGCCTTATGTATTGAGGTGTTCCTATACTGGGTGCATATATATTTATAATTGTTATCTCCTCTTCTTGGATGGATCCCTTGATCTTCATGTAATGTCCTTTCTTGTCTCTTGTAACATTTTTTATTTTAGTCTATTTTATCTGATATGAGTATCGCTACTCCAGCTTTCTTTTGATTTCCATTTGCATGGAATATCTTATTCCTTCCCCTCACTTTCTGTCTGTATGTGTCCCTAGGTCTGAAGTGGGTCTCTTGGAGACAGCATATATATGTGTCTTGTTGTTGTATCCATTCAGCCAGTCTGTGTCTTTTGGTTGGGGCATTTAGTCCATTTACATTCAAGGTAATTATTGATATGTATGTTCCTATTACCATTTTAATTGTTTTGTTTTTGTTTTTGTAGGTCCTTTTCTTCTCTTATGTTTCCCGCTTAGAGAAGTTCCTTTAGCATTTGTTGTAGGGCTGGTTGGGTGGTGCTGAACTGAATTCTCTTAGCTGTTGCTTGTCTGTAAAGCTTTTGATTTCTCCATCGAATCTGAATGAGATCCTTGCTGGGTAGAGTATTCTTGGTTGTAGGTACTCCCCTTTCATCACTTGAAATATATCATGCCACTCCCTTCTGGCTTGCAGAGTTTCTGCTGAGAAATCAGCTGTTAACCTTACGGAAGTTCCCTTGTATGTTACTTGTCGTTTTTCCCTTGTTGCTTTTAATAACATTTTTCTGTCTTTAATTTTTGTCAACTTGACTACTATATGTCTTGGCGTGTTTCTCCTTGGGTTTATCCTGCCAGGGACTCTTTGCGCTTCCTGGGCTTGGGTAGCTATTTCCTTTCCCACGTTAGGGAAGCTTTCAACTAGAATCTCCTCCAATATTTTCTCGGGTCCTTTCTCTCTCTCTTCTCCTTCTGGGATCCCTATAATGCAAATGTTGGTGCATTTAACATTGTCCAAGAGGTATCTTAGGCTGTCTTCAGTTCTTTTCATTCTTTTTTCCTTATTCTTTTCTGCATCAGTGATTATCACCATTCTGTCTTCCAGCTCATTTATTCGCCCTTCTGCCTCAGCTAATCTGCTATTGGTTCCTTCTAGTGTATTTTTCATTTCAGTTATTGTGTTGCATATCTCTGTTTGTTGTTCTTTAATTCTTCTAGGTCTTTGGTAAACTTTTCGATCTTTGCATCCAGTCTCTTTTCAAAGTCCTGGATCATCTTCACCATCATTATTCTGAATTCTTTTTCTGTAAGGGTGCCTATCTCCTCTTCATTTAGTTGTTTTTCTGGGTTTTTATCCTGTCCCTTCATCTGGTACAAAGTCCTCTGCTTTTTCATTTTCTCTATCTTTCTGTGGCTGTGGTTTTCAGTTCCTCAAGAGAAAATACTGCTGATACTGCTTGATACCGCTGTCTGCCCTCTTGTGGAGGAAGCTCTCTAGGAGCCTCCTGTGTGCTTCCTGATGGGAGGGACTGATGGTGGGTAGGGCTGGGTGGGCAGTGCTCAGTAAGACTTTAATCTGATTTGGTGGGCAGAGCTCAGTAAAACTTTAATCTGCTTGTCTGCTAATGGGTGGGGCTGTGTTCACACTTTGTTGGTTGTTTGGCCTGAGGCTACTTAGCTCTGGAGCTTACAGGCTCTTTGGTGGGGCTAATGGTGGACTCTAGGAGGGTTCACACCAATGAGCACGTCCCAGAACCCCTGCTGCCAGTGTCCCTGTCTCCTTGGTGAGCCACAGCTGCCCCCCACCTCGGCAGGCAACCCTCCAACACCAGCAGGTAGGTCTGGTTCAGTCTCCTATGGGGTCACTGCTCCTTCCCCCTGGGTCCTGGTGAGTACACTTTTTTGTGTGCCTCCAAGAGTGGAGTCTCTGTTTTCTCCAGCCCTGTGGAGGTCCTGCAGTCAAATCCCACTGACTTTCAAAGTCTGATTCTCTGGGGATTCCTCCTCCCGTTGCTGGACTCCCAGGTTGGGAAGCCTGACATGGGGCTCAGAACCCTCACTTTAGTGGGTGGACTTCTGCAGTATAACTGTTCTCCAGTGTGTGAGTCACCCACCCAGCATTTATGGGATTTGATTGTAACACGATTGCGCCGCTCCTACCATCTCATTGCGGATTCTCCTTTGTCTCTGGATATGGGGTGTCTTTTTTGGTGAGTTCCAGTCCATCTATTCTGTTTTATGTCTACAGCTCAAATGCTCTGCAGAGGCCAAGACCGTTATCCCACTGGTGCCCTGAGTGTAAGTTACAGGGCATCTGAAATTCAACAGGTCAAAATAGAGGTCCCCATCTTCCTTCTCCTCCTCTCTGCCTCCCTCATTAACAGCAGCCCAAGCCAGGAACCCACTTTCTGTCATTTTAAGCACCTTCTACCCCCTCACTAACTCACCAAATCTGTTCAACCCACTCCTAAATCACTCCCGAACCCACCCTCTCCTTCCCTGCTCCAATGCTTTCATGTTACCACCAAAACTTGGGTCCACTCGACGACACTCAGTAAAGCCAGTCTACTAACATGGGGCTGTGGTGAAGGAAAGTGTAGCGTTTATTGTAACGTGCTGAGCAAGGAGTCCAGGAAAGCTGGTGCTCAAAAAGCCTGAACTCCCCAATGGGTTTCGGCAAAGTTTTTGTTGTTTTTTTGTTGGGTTTTTTTGTTTGTTTGTTTGGCTGCACTGCACGCAGCAGAGTGCTAACCACTGGACCTCCAGGGAATTCTCAGCAAAGTATTTTTAAAGGCCAGGTGAGGGCAGGAGCCCAGGGTGTGTGATCCGCTTGTGCAAAATTCTCAGCGTGGTTGATGGTGAGGTAACAGGACAGTGTCACAGGGCTTGATATTATCAGTCCTTAGGCTCCAGGAGGCCAGAGGGCTGTGGGCTCATGGTCATCAAATAGTTAATAGTCTTCCACTTGGTGGAGGTTTTAGCATCTGTGAAACAACTCAGGAAATGTGCATGAGATACTGTTATCTGCATACTTCAGAGAGGAGCTACAGCAGAGGATGTGGGGGAGGGGTCTGTCCAGGTAAGGCCCCTAGGGTTCTGCTTCGTGACAATTGGAGTCCTTGTCTTGTTCACCTGGACTGTTGTACTAGCCCTTACCTCACCTCCCTGACTCTTCTTTTGTCCTCTCTAACCAATCTCCATCCTGTGGCCAAACTGATCTTTCTAAAATGCAACTCTCCCCGTCCCCACCAGGTTAACATCCATTCCCTTAGCACGATGGACGAAACAGCACCCCTGACTGCTGCCGGCTTACCTGGCCCCTGACTTGTGCCAGCCTTCTTTCCCCTTTCCCCATCAGACATTTTATCAGTGCTGATACTCAGCAGGCACTTTCTCAGAAGCACCGCGGCACCACAGGTCTCCATGCACCTGGAATTTCTAGGCCACCTAATAAGCTCTTACTTGTCAATCTCCTGAATGGCATTAGAATAAGTTGGCCTGGGTCTGCAGACCAGCTCTGTCACTTAGTAGCTTTATGACCCTGAGCAAGTTTCTTAAATCCCCTGTGTCTCAGTTTTATCATTTGCAAAATGGGACAAATAATAACACTACCTGAACTGTTGTGAGAATTAAACAAGCTAACGCACATAAACAATTTTAGACAGTGTCTACAGCACCATCAGCTCCCAGGATTATACCTTAGCGTTTCTTATTGTTGTTACTGCTTGTCATCCAAGCCCAGATGCCACCTGCTCTGGGAAGCCTTAGCATCCCTCCCCTGCCCACCTGCCTTCCACTGCTCTGTTCTTTCTATATCTTATAAACACTCTTCTTGGGTCTGCTTGTTATTTGTTTTTTGCTCACGAGTCTTTATGTTCTGAACAGGATGGATTTATTTTCCTCCTGAAAAAACAGCAAAACAAAGACGCTTCTGACAAGCTGGCAGAATCACCTCCTTGATAACACAGCACAAACCACCCCTGGGAGCGTGTTTAAAATCTCAGCAGGAACTGCGCTGAGACGCTGCACACACGCGGCATCGCTGGGGCCAATCTGCCTTTGGGGGGCACTCGACCCCTCTGGACTTCAGGGCGTGGGGGGTGGGCGGGCACGGCTCTTTGGAGGAACAAAAAGGTTCACTTTTGACATTTCATAATTTAATCATAAGGACCAAACACATTGGATTCATTTCTCTTCATATCCAGGAATGTTTCTGATGTTTTACTAGTGTTTATTGAACAAGCTGGGTGCAAGAGGAAGTGAGGAGAAAGCAGTTGTTGTTTTTCACCACAGCTTCAAATCTGATATCTTGTCTCATGTTTCAGTCTCTTAGAAGAACTCTCAGGAAAGTGCCCTGGCTTTTTGTTTTTTTTTAAACTCTTAGATAGCAACAAGGACATGGAAGGAAGGAAGGGGAGAGAGAGGGAAAGGGAGGAAGGGAGGAAAGAAAGGAAGGAAGAGCCAAAAATTTTTAAAAACCCCAGAACGCAAGCCCCCAAATCCCATTCCAGCCGAGTCTTACCCATCAAACTCCTGACCTTCCCCAGCCCCCGCCTCCCTTAGACTAGCAGCCTGCAGGGCAGGAGGGGGGTGGGGCCTGGCTTCCTTGTCTAGTACCCAGAGATTTGGTCAAACACCAGTTTAGATGTTGCTGTGAAGGTGTTTTTTCATGTGAGATTGACATTTGAATCAACAGACTTTGAGTGAAGCAGATTACCCTCCACACCGTGGGTGCTGGGTGCGTCTCATGCAATCAGCTGAAGGCCTTCAGGGAAAGACCGAGCTCCCCCGAGGAAGAGGGAACTCTATCTGCAGAGCGTGTTCCGACTCGAGCTGTGACATCAGTTCTTCCCTGGGTATCCAGCCTGCCAGCCTACTGCTCAGACTTCAGAACTGCCAGCCTCTACAACCTCAGGAGCCAATTCCTTACACCTCCATCTCTCTCTCCACACATCCTATTAGTTCTCTTTCTCTGGAGAATCCTAATACAATAGCTGCATCTAAAACACATACATTCGGGGACTTCCCTGGTGGTCCAGTGGCTAAGACTCCGAGCGCCCGATGCAGGGGGCCCGGGTTCGATCTCCGGGCAGGGAACTAGATCCCACATGCTGCAACTATGAGTTCACATGCTGCAACTAAAGATTCCACATGCCGCAACTAAGACCCGGAGCAGCCAAATAAATAAACAAATAAATATTAAAAAGAAAGAAAGAACATACATGCACACCAACCCCTCCCACTGCAGCCCAACACCACAGCGTTTATCACGGCTTGTCTCCTCTCCACAGTACAGCCCCTTCTCTAGCACGGGTGTCCACGGTGCTCCACGCACGGGCATCTGCTCCATCCTCCCTTCATGTAACCGATCTTCTGACCACCCTGCACCCTGAGAGCTTGGCTCTGATGCAGGGCACAGGGAGGGGAAGGAGGCAGGGGTGTGTCTTTGGTTTTTTAATTCACATGGCAAGAAATTTTTATTTTGGACTTTAATTCTTTTGGTCTTACAAGAAAATGTTTAATATTTAATGTTTCCTTTGGCAGTTGACAGTGACAAGGAGTTAATATTCAAATCTGGGACATAACTGTTGGCTTATTATTAGAATAATTTTATGATGTTATGTGGCCTCATGCCAAAACCTCTTGACAGATAATATTGGTCAACACAACTGGACATAATCTGGAATGAGAAACAGACAAGGAAGTAAATTCTCAGTATGGGATACAAAGTGACCTTGGGGTTTAATGTGAATGGTGCACTCTCCTAACCCATGCGGAGTCTCCTGGGGTACCAGCAGTCTCGGGATCCCCAGAGGAGCAGTGGTTGGTATTGGGAGGCTGCATCGTGAAGGTGGGAGCAGGGCCTTCCTCTCCCCCAAGGCTTAGACCCACACCTAGTTGTTCACAGGCTAAATGGTTAAGTTTGATACGTTAAGAGAAGAAAAAAACCCCAGGGAATGTTGTTTCCTTCCATGTGGAGTGACACCCTCCATCGATTATGTGATTAAGGCCTTGGAAGAAAGAACTTGGTCACATCTTGGCCATCCCCTCCGCCTTGCCCTCCTCTTTGGGGAGCAGACGCTCTGCTCTGGCAGGAAGGGACCTCCTCAGCCCATTGCTGCCTGTGATGGGAGTTAATCTGCCAAATTCGGGGGTTCAGCACTGAGCAGTCTGTTTCATCAGTAAAACAGATGATCTCCATCTGCTGGCTCCCTGACTTTATTTTAACTGGTTCTGAACCTGAGTGGGGTAAACAAGTATTATTTACCAAGTCTCATAAATACTCCAGTAATATTTATCTCTCAAGTCTGCAAATCTAAGCAGGTCACAAAAGCTGCTTGGAATTCTATAATGATTCTTTGATGCCTTTGAGATAAAATATAAATTCCATAGGTTCCCTTTCCTGTATCACCTCTCCCTGCTTTCTCAGCCCTCTCGTCTTCCAGTCATGCCAACGGACTGGAAGGTCCCTGGCTGTGCTTTGAACCTTAATGCCTCTGCGGGGTCAAGGGGGCCACCTCCCTGTCTTTCTCGCATTTTCCCTAAGCTTGCCAAAACCCATCATCCTTTATTGGGGCCCAGGGTAGGCCGCCCTAAAATGTGCCTCAATGACATATTATTTTGAATTAAAGTTACTTAAGAAACGGTCAGTGCAAGAGGGACACTGTGACCCTCCTTTCCATTCCCCTGAAAGCAGGAAATCAATCTCCCATAGGAAGGGTACCCTCCCTGCATCTGGAGGTAGGATACCATTATCACCAGGGTGTTCCACATCCTGCTGGCACTGGAGGAGGCAAGAGGGTGATCACACAGGAGAAAGAGCAGAGTTAAGGGGAAGGTGCTTCGTACAGCTTGTGTCATGGTGAGTATGGGATGACTTATTTTGTAACTCTTCTTTATAGTCTTTAGTTTCTTGCCACTTCATCTAAGCAGTTTTCTCTCTCGATCTTTTTTCAACAAAAAGCCTCATTCGGGCCACTGCTCCAGGGAAGGGAACTGGATGCAATCCAAGAGGATGTGTCCGTGTCCTGCCCTTGGCGGAAGCCCATCATGGTTTCATAAGTCAGAGTCCACAAAATTTAATCCCCTTCAAATACCAAAATGTTGGTATTTTATCACATAATACTGTTATTAGGACTTCTTTTTTTAATCTGGATAGTATTTGCTGCATTAAAATTTGGAATCTAAAGTTAGTGCTCAGAGCTTCCCTAGTGGTTAAGAATCCGCCTGCCAATGCAGGGGACACGGGTTCGATCCTGGTCCGGGAAGATCCCACATGCCGTGGAGCAACTAAGCCCATGTGCCACAACTACTGAGCCCACATGCTGCAACTACTGAAGCCCTTGCACCTAGAGCCCGTGTCCCGCATCAAGAGAAGCCACCGCAGTGAGAAGCCCACGCACCACAACGAAGAGTAGCCCCCTCTCACCACAACTAGAGAAAGCCTGCACACAGCAACAAAAGACCCAACACAGCCTAAATAAATGAATAAATAGAGTTAGTGCTCTTGTTAGAAAGGGATCTTCTCTCTCTCTGCAAACCTCCAGGGTGGAGGACAATGACTATTGACACAGTGAGGCTTCTACTGTAAGAATAAATACTTTGCCCGTTCAGAGACTTTTAAAAACAATTTTATTGTTTTACCATTTTAACAAACTCATTTTTAACATGACAGCCTTGAAACAGATTTGGGTACTTCAGAATTGAAACTTCATCTACATTTGAGAAAGTAAAGAAGAGGACAAACTTGAAACGCTCTCCTTGAAACAAGCACTACGACTTGCTATCCATAAAAAGGTTGCAGTTCTGCAAAATGAACTAAGAGTTGTTTGCTACAATCTCTTCAAAGTTGCCAAAAAAGGCATGTGATTATTTGATGGGGAAGATATCGTAGGAGACTATTTGAAGTCAACTTACAACAATTTTCCATTCCAGGAGATGATGGCTTAGCCAGAGGGGAGAAGACACATAATATCAGGGGTTTCTGCAAATATCTGAGTGAGGACATGTGGAAGAGGAGTTAGTTCCATTTCCCTTTCCTTCTGAATGCCGATTATAGTCGCACCAAAAAGGAATGCATTAAGATAATAACTTAGATATTAAAATTTGCATTTTTCTGCAATCCATTTGAGTTTAGCTCTAGTCTTTTTGTCTTTTTATGGAAATATAATTAATATGATGCTACACACGAAGCATTGTGCCCAGTGCCTGGGCCATAGCAAATACGTCATCAAGTGATAACTGCTTTCATTGTCATTAAGTATCTGCCTAGGGAAAAGGAGGAAGTTTCCCCAAGCACTGTCACTCACAGATCTATAACTAATGCCCCGTCACCAATGCCACCTGAGACAAAAGAACTGGAGCCCCAGACTATGCTAGATTCAAGGAGATCAGATCTGCGCAGAACAATGGATGTACAGCTTATCCGGGGCTCTCTGTACTCCTCTGTATCTTTTCTCACTGTAAACATTCCTCCATCCCCCTCTTCTCCTCCAAAGTCCCCTCAACAGTCAGTTCCCTAAAGCCCTCTGTCTAGCCCAGATTTTACTCACATTAGAAAGACTACCCACTAAGAAGGTAATGACTTCATTCATTAGCCCCCTGTTGGTGAAGGAGAGGGAGGTGATTTGATTTTGAGGGAATGAAATTCTGATGGTTCTATTTCAAGTGCTCTGGGGTGTGGATGTGCCTAAGGCTTTTGAACAATAGGAGGTATTCTCCTCCTCTTACTCTGGCACCCTAAGAGATCTCTTCTATACGAAGAGCCCTGCAAGAACACATCAGCATCTATTCTATACACACTCATAGGGCCTACTATGCACAGTTCTGGGCTAGTCACAAACTATTCTATGTATAAGAAAAGCCTCATCACCCAGTGTAGACAAAGAAGAGAATAAAGCTGCCAAGTCTCTCTAAAATTCTCTTTAAAAGACCTGGGAGACCATCATCTAAAGAAGCATCTAAGTACGTGTAGTAAGTGAGACACAGGAAGTGAGCATATTGCAAACTTGAAAGCAAAATTAAACGATCGTCCATGCTAAAAGGTCTGAACTGAGAATCACCTCCACCAGGCTGCCAGCCTTCATCTGCACTTTACCTTGATGCCTCTCTGCAAAGACACTTGTCTTAGTCTAATTCAGGCTCTTCAGTTTTATAGAAGTCACAGGACTCTCTTCTCTGCCAGGAGCTACATTCATCACGTGGGGTGTGAGGCTGGTTATAGGTTTTCCCGATGCATCAGAGCCAAAGAACTGTGTCCCTACCCCAATTCTGCTCCCTCTTTAGGATACATATTTGATTCCCCTCCTTGACAAGGCGAGGAAGCTTCCGGTCCTTCCCCATTCAGGGATGAGAGGCAGAGCCTGTTACACTCAGGCCTCTGTAAAGGGACCTGATTCATCTCAGCAACGCTGTTCTGGGAGCATTTAAGAACCCAACCTCAGGAGTTAGATGACCTCTGTGTCATCCATTCTAGCCTGATTTTTCTTAATCTTTTCTGGTTCCCTGACCCCCATTTGATAATGTACACCTAACATCCATCTCAAGTCCCTCTGATTTTAGCTCTTTTTGACCTACTCTTCTGGTGCAATTCTGGCATTCCCCCATAAATATATACTCTATTTTTATTTTATTGTCCAATGCACCAAGACTGTAGGTGAATTACATTTCTACCATCAGCCCTTCTCAAAGGACTCATTAGTCTGACTCTCCTTCCATCCAACTGCTCCAACGAGGAATAGATTCAATAAACTGTTCCAAACAAAAAGCCGTTCTTATACTTAACGATGAATTACTGGTAGGATTCCCTTCAAATTCAGCAGAAATGATCACTCTCTTGAGTACTATTTAATATTACTCTGCAATTTCTGTCTAGTGTAAAAAAAGTGATATACATTTGAGAATTTAAGGCATATAATCATTTTCAGTTAGTATATGTAAATACTTAGAAAATACCAATGGGACTTCCCTGGTGGTGCAGTGGTTAAGACTCTGCACTCCCAATGCAGGGGGCCCGGGTTCGATTCCTGGTCAGGGAACTAGAGCCCACATGCATGCTGCAACTAAGAGTTCACATGCCACAACGAAGGGTCCCGCCTGGTGCAGCTAAGACGTGGCACAACCAAATAAACAAAATATTTTTGAAAAAATTTTTTGCTCAAACTCTTTAAAAAAAATTTGTCCTTTTTACTTCTTCCCCCCCTTTTATTGAAATATTCTGACATACAATACTATATCAGTTTCAGATGTACAACACAGTGGTTCAATATTTGTGTATATTACCAAATGACCACCACAGTAAGTCTTTACCATCTGTCACCAGACAGAAGTATTACAATCTTATTGACTATACTTCCTACTCTGTACATTACACCCCCATGACATTTATTTTTGCTCAAATAAACTCTTAAAAATTTAATATGCCTCAGTTTATCACTTAACATGAGGAAAATATCAAATCAACGGAAAAGGAAAAGATATCCAACAAATGATGTTGGGAAAATTGCTTATTCATTTGAAAGCTAGTGACAGTCTCCCAAACTTTTATCCCTCCAGTCTCTCTAAGGGTTTTATATGCTCCCAAATCCCTCTGTGTCTGAGGGACCTAGAGTAGTGTGTTTTCTTATCTGCATCAGAGCTGATACATTTCCAAGACCAAAAGAGGCTAAATAAAGTGTAAATGTTAGCAAAACATTTTCTTTTATCTGAAAATAAGGTACTACAATATCACACATGAAATTGTTTTAACTGTTAAATAGATTTAAAACCTTGCTCCAAAGCTGAAAAAGCACTTGTACCTGTATCCTGAACTGGTCTCCAGAGGGCAGCAGAGAGTCATTTACACTTAACCAAAAGCTACCTCTTAACCAGAAGTTGTGTACTTTGGTTGTTTTTTCAACTCTTCTACTCTTCCTTATGACTAAGTCTTAACAAACTGGGTGGCCAGGATTTGGAAGGCTGTCTGAGGTCATGGATCAAAGTGAGGCCAAAGCAAAGATTCAAAGAATCACTTTTATATCTTTAAAATAATTCTTTAATTAGATAAACCAACAAACCACAATTAATACGCTGTTGGCTAAGCATATTTAACCAGCACATGTTTATGAAACACTGATGCATATAAAGCATTTATCCTTCCAGAGCTTTCTATTCCATCACATAGAGTGATAGTCGCTCATTCTGCTGTATCTTTTGAGCATTTAATACACACTAAAAGTTTATCAGTGACCCAGCAATTGTTAAAGACACAAAGGAATAAATGCATGTTTAAAAAAAATGTTATCCGACTTGCTCTTACTTTGTAAAAAACAAAAATTCTGAATGAGATGCTTCTATAAGCTGACAAAGTAAGGAACAGTTAGGCCAAAATTAAGTGAATGCAGACATCCAGAGACGTATGCACAACACTGAGGCTGGCCTGTACCTCAGGGCATTGCTAAACCTGGTAAAAATTTGGACTTTGGTTTACACCTCTTTACAGGACACAGAGAAAAGGCATTACACAGGTCTTCCTCAAAATGGTGATTCTAAATCACAGGAGACCACTGCAATTAAGGTTCAGACACCAAAGGGCCATCTTTTCAGTGTGAGAATGAACTAGAAGTAACCACCTTGAACCTTGTACCTCCCCCCACCCCAGTGAAAATGAAATTGCCTCCTGTCTGGAAACTTGGCTCCAAGTACAGAGGAGGAGAAAAGTCTCCTCTGAGTTTTTTAAGCAAGAGATGGCCCACATTCATACATCTGGGTGGTCTAAAACGCCTCAAGCTGAGAATTAGGTTAAAGTGGTCACAGACCCAGGAGTCTTGCAGAAGCAAACAGAAATCTTCTCTGCAAAGACTCACCTCAATTCCAGGCCTCAGAGAGTTTCTGCAGAAATATGAGTTCACAGTCAAAAATCATGAAACTCGAAAGTAAAGGACATATCATGAGTAACAGCCAGTACTTACCAGACCCTCAAAGGTGGAAGACACGGAGATTATGAAACATGGGATATCAATCAACTATATTGAAATATATTTATAGAAATAACATGACAAGTTATGGGCAAAGAGCAAGAGCCATTAAAAATTAACCAAACAGGGCTTCCTAGGTGGTGCAGTGGTTAAGAATCTGCCTGCCAATGCAGGGGACACGGGTTCGATCCCTACTCCAGGAAGATCCCACATGCCGCAGAGCAACTAAGCCCATGTGCCACAACTGTTAAGCCTGTGCTTTAGAGCCCGTGAGCCACAACTATTGAGGCCATGTGCTGCAACTACTGAAGCCCACATGCCTAGAGCCTGAGCTCCACAACAAGAGAAACCACGGCAACGAGGAGCCTGCGCACCACAATGAAGAGTAGTCTCCGCTCACCACAACTAAAGCCCACGCACAGCAAAAAACAAACAAACAAACCAAACCAAACACAGAACTTCTAGTCATGAAAAAAATTATAAGTGGTATTTTAAAACTCAATGAAAATGGATGTAATAGTAATAAAAATATGCGGTGGGGTTTAAAAATATAGGATATACGAGAGTCACAAATGTAGAAAACAATCTTATGGTTATCAGGAGGGAAAGGGGGAGAGGGATAAATTGGGAGATTGGGATTGACACATACACACTACTATATATAAAATAGATAATTAATAAGGACCTACTGTGCAGCACAGGGAACTCTATAGTCAATACTCTGTAATGACCTGTATGGGAAAAGAATCTAAAAAAGAGTGGATATATGTATACGTATAACTGATTCGCTTTGCTGTACAACAGAGATTAACACAACATTGTAAATCAACTATACTCCAACAGAAAACAAAAACAAAAAAACAAACGAACAAAAAAATTTCTAATTAAAAAAAAGAATTAAGAAATAGCCAATTGCAATGTATGGAACTTATTTAGATACTGATTCATACACACAAACTTAAAGGAAAACAAAGGAAATTTCAATATCAACTGTACATTTAATGAATTAAATTTTTATTGTCTAATTTTTAGGTGAGATATAATATTGTGGTTGCTTTTTTTTTTTTTTTAAAAGAGTCCCTGTCTTGTAGAGGTAAATACTAAAATATTTATGGATAAAATTTTTAAATAATAAAATATACGAGAGCAATAAGATATATAGGTTAAGCCTTTATTCCGACAAATTTTTGAGTTTAAAGGAAATAAACAAAGACCCTAGACAAATAATATTTCACTACATCTGACTCAAAAGGAATACAAAACCCAAATAGGCTCATCATCAGCAAGGAAATTGAATGAGGAGTTGAAAATATGTCAATCAATCAACTCCTCTAGGCCCAGGTGGCTTCCCTGGCAGTTCTAAATATTTAAGGAAAAAATAGTTCTAATTTTACCCAAATGCTTCTAGGGAACAAAATGCAGATAACATTCCCCAACTCATTTTGTGAAGCTAGCATAATCCTGATACCCAAACCCAACAAGAATAGCATGAAAAAGGAAAAGCAGAGTGCACCACTCTGATGTACACAGATTTAAAATAGCCTAAGCAGAATATTAACACACTAAGTTCAGGAACAAATTTAAAAAACAAACAAACGAAAAGACACATCATGACCAAGTTGGGCTTATACAAAGAAAGTAAGGTTGATTTAACATTTTTAAAAAGCAGCTAATTAAGTTCACGACACTAACAGATTAAGGGAAAAAAATCACATGGCCTCTCAACAGATGCATAAATCCCATTTTACGAAATTAAAATTCAGTCATGAATTTTTCAAAAGTCTCTTAGCAAAAGAAATAGCCTGTTAGTATCCACAGCAAGTACTATGTGTAATGTTGAAACACTATTCAGCATTAATATAAAATACGGACGCTTGCTGTCATCACTTTTACTTATCATTTTACTAGACGCCCCAACAGTGCAGTTGGCAGAGATGAATGAATGAAAGAAGAAGTGGTGTAAAAGCATAGGAGAGCAAAATGTGTCATCCCCAAATGCATCTCTTTGGCATGAGAATTAATTGGGCTGATTATTTTTAAGAAACAGAAAACTCAGAAAGTTTTTCTTGTTACCGCCCCCTTAGCTGCCTAAAGAATTCAGATAAAGGGCCTGTCTCCAGAATGGGACGATCACCAGACATATCTGTAAAGAGTATGGGGGACTCCCCGGGTGGCATAGTGGCTAAGAATCTGCCTGCCAATGCAGGGGACACGGGTTCAATCTCTGGTCAGGGAAGATCCCTCATGCTTCGAAGCAACTAAGCCTGTGTGCCACAACTACTGAAGCTCGTGCACCTAAAGCCCGTGCTCTGCAACAAGAGAAGCCACTGTACTGAGAACTCACAGCAACGAAGAGTAGCCCCTGCTTAATTACTGCAACTAGAGAAAGCCCCCGCACAGCAACAAAGACCCAACACAGCCAAAAAAAAAAAAAAATATGGACCAGGTGTGGTTGGGGGGATCTTGGCAGAGCTTAGAGATGAGAGTCCTTTCTGTGTCCCACTGTCACTTCAGACCCAGCAAACATTTGTTTACCAAACATTTGCTTTTCCATCTCTATTTTCTTCCTCCCCTTTGAAGTCCCAAACCATACCCCCAACATCCTCTTTTGTGCTTAGCTGAAGGTGGTATTTAGGGTGGAGGGCTTCAGCCATTTTGGCAAGTTACTCAGTCTCCCGGGGTCTCTCCCATGTGTACATGTTATTAAATTTTTGTTTTCTCCTGTTAATCTGTCTCATCTCAACTTAATTCTCAGAGCAGCCAGAAGAGCCTAGAACGGTAGAAGAAAATATCTTCCTTCCTGGCATATTCATTTTAAAATGTATATGGAAGAACAAAGAAAGGGCCATGAATATTCAAGCCACTCCTGAAGAAGAAAACAAAATGAGACAACTTATCTTACCAAACACCTACAATTAAGTATTGACGTAAGCAGATAGGGTAAGGGGCCCCGGGAGAAAGAGAACCAGGTATGGCTTAAGCCATTTTGTGATCTAAGCCTGGCCACAATGCTTGCTCAGTAATTAATGATCTTAAGGGAAGTGAGGGAAATTCAGGAACAAAGGAAATGCAGTCAAGAAACAACAGTTCAAGGGCTTCCTAGGTGGCGCAGTGGTTAAGAATCCACCTGCCAATGCAGGGGACGTGGGTTCGATCCCTGCTCCAGGAAGATTCCCACATGCCGCGGAGCATCTAAGCCCATGCGTCACAACTATTGAGCCTGAGCTTTAGAGCCTGTGAGCCACAACTATTGAGCCCATGTGCTGCAACTACCAAAGCCCACGCGCCTAGAGCCTGTGCTCTGCAACAAGAGAAGCCACGGCAATGAGGAGCCCGCGCACCACAACAAAGAGTAGCCCCCACTCACCGCAACTAAAGAAAGCCCGCGCACAGCAAAAAAGACCCAACACAGCCAATTGAATAAATAAATAAATACATTTATAAAAAAAGAAAAGAAACAATAGTTCAGTGATAAACAGAGTCCTAGCTCCTCCTCAAGGGATATACATAGTCTGATACCCGTCTTCCAGCTCTGCAGGAACTAAGACCCTCACCCAGGTGGAGGACAGAGTGATGACGCTGACGCTCTTGACCTCAATCTCCTGAAGCCCGGACTCTGTTGACCTCTGTCCCAATTCTATGCTGACTTCTCCTCTGCCCAAGCCCCTTCATGAATACGCATATACCTTTAGTTTAAAACTTCCCCAATTTTGCTGTCTGGGGAGACACTGCTTTGGGAGAGATCACCAGTGTTCTCCTTACTTGCTGCAAGTAATAAAACCCTCCTCCCAATCTTTGGCTTGGTTGTGATACTGAGCAGGGCCCTATGGGGCTCCTGGGCACAAAGCCTTTCTGTGTCCCCTATTTCTTAGATTATAGGAAACAGCCTTCCTTCAGCCTCCATGACCTTCCCTGAGGTCCAATGGGCAGATCCAAGCAGTTGTTAATTAGGGAAGGGAGGGGATATGAGACCAGGGAGAAACAAACAGTCAAGAGTAGCCTTGGGGCAAGGTCCTGTTTCCCCATCAATGGATACACACAACAATATCTTTGAGCTATTCTGCAGATACTGAAACCCCTTCTAGATAGGAGGAATTAACAGTTAACGATGATACATGATATGCTGCCCACAAGCATGCAGACCCCAGACCAGTTGGACTTGAAGGTTGATGATGCTGAATCCCACTTACCTCACCACCAGCCCATCAGAAGACTGCAGGACTGTTACTGCCTTGATCCTTATCGCCTACCCCTGACCACAAGCCCCGACTATGAGACTTCTCTCTATTCCCCAGGGAGGGGGGCACAGTTCTTGAGGCGCCAGCCACTGTGTTCCCCCTTTGCCTGGCAAAGCAATAAAGCTGTCCTTTTCTACTTCACCCAAAACTCCGTCTCTGAGATTCCGGTGTACAGAGAGACTGAGCGTTCAGCAACAGTTGTGTCTTTTGGCTCAACACCTACCAAGAGACGAACCCAGTTTTAAGGTAACAATAATTTTAGCAGGATTTCCCACAAGGACAGATAATCTAACTAATGGAACAGAACAAAATACCCCAAATCTGACCTACACACGTACATGTGAAACAGGAGGGGAGGGGGCAGGGCACAACCTTTGAAAGAATGACATAGCCCGAGGACATAACAAACTGATTAGAACCAAATGGGTCAAGATGGCAGACAAGTCAACTTCCAGGCGCCATGACAGTCCCAAGGCTGCCCATGAAGATCAAAAAGTGGGCGGTGGCCCAACTCTGGAATACTCCGCCCACTCATTAGCCTATGAAATTACCCACCCTTACAAAAACTAACAACCCCCATACTCTGGTGCCTTTCTCATCTTTTGAGGTGGCCGACATTCTGTCTGCAGAGTGTGCTCCTCTCTCAATAAATCTCTAAATAAACTTCTTACCTATCACTTTGTCTCTCACTGAATTCTTTCTGTGATGAGACATCAAGAACCTGAGCTTAATTAAGTCCTGAAACCAGGTGTGTGATCTCAGTTGGAAGATCTTGGATTTTGGCCGGGTTCGAGTCCCGGCTGCATGGGTTTGAGTCCCAATCTGGGTTTAGGCTGGGTTTGAGTCCTGGTGTGGGGGATCAAAAAACACCATAAAAAGAGTGGACAAAGAACCAAGAGGAGACATTTGCAATACATAAAACAAACAAAAGATAAGTGAGTACCCATAATATGTTTTTTTTAATTTCCTCCTAACCTATAAGAAAACAAATAACACAATAAACAATGAATTCGAACAGGCACGTCACAGAACAGGAAGACTGAACGGCAATACACATATTTTAAAAGGGCTAATCTTATTAATAGTTGAGGGAAACACATACCAGACACAGTGAAATACGGTTTCATGTCCATGAGATCAACAAACATTTAAAAGTCAGACAATATCAGCCTCAATGAAAAGGAGTAACAAATATTTTCATTACGATCAGTGTGGAAGGCTATATGGGCTTAGATGATAAATATGAAAATCCACATACCATCCCCGCTATTCCACTCTTACAAATATACTGTAGAAGCACTCTCGCATGTATGTACGTGAGACAGTACAAGGATGTTCAGAAAAAAACTAAGAGCAAGTGGTAATTTCACATGGCTCAACATTATAAAATTTGGTAAGGATTACAGCTATCTTAAGGACACTTTGCCATATCTGAAATCTGTGGTCAGTGGACAGAAACCTATTTAAACCTAAATACGAGGGTTAGTCAAAAATTATCCGCACTCTGGTTATACTAAAACTTCTATAAATTCCACAGCCAGAGTGTGGATAATTTTTGATTCACCCTTGTATTAACACAGGATAATAAAGAGCCAGAAAAAGATACCAGCGCCAAGGAGGGTCATGAATTTGCAAAGAGCTTATTTATTTGACATTTAGACTGTACTTATCACGTGCCCGACACTGTGTGCCTAGTGCTTCACAAGGTTCAATTCATTTCATCCTCAGAACAGGCCTATGAGGTGGGTACTAATATGATCCTCATAGGACAGATCAGGAAACTGAGGCAGAGAGGGTCAGTATTTTGCCCAAGGTCACATGCAATTAAGTGGCAGAACCAGGATTTCGAACACAAGTACTTTGACTCCCAAGTCCTCTTATTAAAACATACACTATGCTGGCGCCTACCATGATGCTATACTATACTAGCAGAACCTCTGGAGAAGTAACCTATCCAACAAATGCAATTAAGAAATTGCTTATCAGGCTTCCCTGGTGGCACAGTGGCTAAGAATCTGCCTGCCAATGCAGGGGACATGGGTTTGATCCTTGGGCCAGGAAGATCCCACATGCCACGGAGCAACTAAACCTGTGAGCCACAACTATTGAGCCCAAGTACCACAACTACTGAAGCCCACGTACCTAGAGCCCGTGCTCTGCAGCAAGAGAAGCTATCGCAATGAGAAGCCAGTGCACCACAACAAAGAGTAGCCCCACTCACCATAACTAGAGAAAGCCCGTGCGCAGCAGCAAAGACCCAATGTAGCCAATTAATTAATTAATATTTTTAAAAAAGAAATCGATTGATATGAGTGTTAAGGATACTGTTTCAGCTATCTACTTATTGGTGCATAACACACCTCCCCAAACTTAGCAGCATAAAACCACTATTTATCATGCTCATGAAGTTTGGGAGTCAAGGAATTAGGACAGGAATAGTGGGATGGCTTGTCCCTGCTCCATAATGCCGGGACCCCAGATGGAAAGACTAAATGCCTGGGGGCTGAATGACTTGAAGGCTGGGCTCAGCATGGCCAACAGCCCCAGTACGCACACGCAGCCCTTCCAAATGGCTTGGATTCCTCACAGCATGGCAGCTGGATTCAGAGGGTGAGAATCCAGAGAGTAACATCCTGAGAGTATAGCAGCCGCAAGGCTTCTTTTGTCCCTGCCTTGGAAGTTGTGCAGCATCACATCCTCCACATTCTGTCCTTATGACCAAGTCATGGAGGTCAGCCCAGATCCAGGGATGGGGAATTAGGCCCCACCTCTGGGTTGGGGAGGAGCCAGGTAAACTTGCAGAAGAGCAGGTGAGTGGGAGAGTGTCAGAGTCACCTTTGGAAATACAACTTGGCCCAGAGTCACAGAGGTTGTTGACAGAGGAATAGGTTCTAGGATATTTTTAGCTGCAATTAACGGAACAGGCAACTAACAGAGGCTTAAATACTAATGGGGTTACTGTCTCATGAAATAAAAGGGCCAAAGGCAGGGCAAGTCCAGAGTCATTGAGTTGCTCAGTGATGTCATCAAGGACTGCAGTGCTTTCTGTTTTTCTACTCTGCTACCCTTTGCACATCCTAATTATCCCAGTCCTTACTTTTAGGTTGGCTGCAGCAATTCTAAGCAACAGGAGGAGAAATAATAATGTCAAGCAAAGAAAAAGAAGGGTATTTTTTCCCCTGAGCCTCTTATAATTAAAAAAAATAGAGACATCCCTGGAAGTCCAGTGGTTAAGACTCAGCACTTTCACTGCAGGGGGCACAGGTTTGATCCCTGGTCGGGGAATTAAGATCCTGCATGCCGCAAGGCAAGTCCAAAAAAAAAAAAAAAGAATAATCTCCTTTCCAAACCTCACAGTCAACTTACCTTCAGCTCACACTGAACCTGACCTTGCCCTTGTTCATGCCATAGCTGGAAAGGAAGCTGAGAAAGAAAGGATCTAGCATTCTGGCTTCACAGTAAGCAGTGCTACTGCTGATTTAAAAAAAAGGAGGAGGAAGAATGACAGTGAAGCCACCAGTATCTGCCACAAGTATAGGCAACCATCCATTTACTGAGCAGTTATTAGCTGATTGCTAAATGTGCACGAGGCACAGCACTAAGAGGCAGAGCACGGCGGTATGTAAGACAAGCATCCCTGCCCTCATAAGACTTACAGTCCAGCACAGAACAGAAACATGTAACAAGCAATTACATAATTAAATCAAAGGTGTTACGTACTATGAAATAGAGGAATGCAATTATTGCATGATATGCTGTAAATAAAATAATATTTCTTTATGGAAATATACTGCAATGAAAGACAAGATTATAGTTATAAATACTAAAAGAATGGCAAGGTCCTCACTAAGACGAAAAAATAATCATTGGAAACAATGCATTTTCCCATCATGCAGGAGAGGGAAGCATGGCCTCCAGCAGACAGTGTCCCCATCATTAGAAAAGTTACTCCACTGAGGATCCAAGACTGTTCCCCAGGATTTACTACAGACCCGACGAACTTTCTTTCAAGACACCCTGAGCTCCTTCTATCGAACTGCATGCTCACCAAACAAACTCTGGACTATTTGGTCACATGCCCAGGAGGACTGGATACCAGACTGGAATTTTCCAGTCTCTGAAAAGTTCTATCTGTTACCATAAAGTGTTGTTTTGTCAATTTAAAGTGAGCATGGACAGTTTTAGATCTGATCCCTCTTTGGTGACCTGAAAATTGAGGATTCAGGTCTTCAAAGCTAAAAACACCGACTGTGAACCCATGGTGAACCCCACACTGGGCACTGCCGGGATAGCAAGCCAGTTCCGCCCACAACGGCACTCAAAACTCACCTGGTACATTCCTTTGATAGTAGCTATGGCATCGGCCAGCTGCTGATTATAGCATTTTCTTAAGGTATTCTCATTCTGCAAACGAAAAGTAAATATAAGCACCACGATGTATTTCCAAATACAACTCTCTCACCTACAAGGGAGGGGCTCAGTATAAAACTATCATTCAAATCATCAGGCTCTCTCAAAAACTTCACTTTATAATCATTTCCCCTATGATACAGCTTTTACAAAACACCCCATTTTCATCTACACTTAACCAAAAGCAATAGAGAGCTCATATGGATAAAATAAATGCAGATAATACATTCTCTCATCTTTCATATCATAGTCTTTTCAGTGTCTTAGAATTGCTTTTAAAATAGTGAAATTGGGGGGGTGCAATGAGTTGGGAGATCGGGATTGACATATATACACTACTATGTATTAAACAGATAACTAATGAGAACCTACTGTATAGCACAGGGAATTCTACTCCATGCTCTGTGGTGACCTAAATGGAAAGGAAATCTAAAAAAGAGGGAATATATGTATACGTATAGTTGATTCACTTTGCTGTACAGTAGAAACTAACACAACATTGTAAAACAACTATACTCCAATAAAAATTAATTTTAAAAAATTAATAAAATAAAATAGTGAGATCTATTTGGAGTTCTTATCCTCTTCTGGTCCTGGTACTTTGGGGATGAATTATGCTCATGGAAAGAAATCTAGGGCCATTAATCCACAAACTAGAGTCATTTTCTGATTAATCAAATTAGTTGATCTTATCTGTTACGGATAACAATGAAAGACAGTACATTAAAAAAAAAAACCTTGATTCTGATATCAATTATGACTACAGCATGGAGTGTAAACAGCTAGTGGGCTTTAGAGTCAGACAGAATTGTATTTCAGTGTCACTGTGCCACTTACTATCTGTCTGACTTTAAGCAAGTGACTTAACCTTGGTGGCTCAGTTTCCTTATCTGTAGAACAGGTATAACAGGATTTCCACTTAAGGACTGTTGAGACTTAAAAGAGGAAATGCATTTAAAAGTACTTTGAATGGTGGTGTCAATAACACGTGGGTGTTTCGTTTTATAGCAGAAAAATAACACTGATGTCTGTTCTTTGTTTTGTTTTGTTTTGATTTATTTATTTACTGGCTGTATTGTGTCTTTGTTGCTGCACAAGGGCTTTCTCTAGTTGTGGAGAGCAGGGGCTATTCTTCATTGTGTTGCAGCGCTCGGGCTCAGTAGTTGTGACTCATGGGCTCTAGAGCACAGACTCAGCAGTTGTGGCGCCCAGGCTCAGTTGCTCCATGGCATGTGGGATCTTCCTGGACCAAGGATTGAACCCGTGTCCCCTGCATTGGCAGGAGGATTCTTAACCGGGGAAGTCCCTGACGCCTGTTCTTAATGACAGATAAATATGCTAACCTGATCAAAGATTTTAGGAAATTCTTCCAAGCGGCAGAGTTCTCATGTCTCCTAATGGCCCCTACAGAGCCATTAAAGCACAAATAAGATCATATAAAATTGTAGTTAAGGGCTGGAATTCAAGCATCAAACTGGCCCAGAACCTAAACCCTGATGGTTTTTTAACTGGTGACCTTGAGCAGGTGAATTAACCTTTTTGCATCTCGGTTTCCTCATCTGTAAAAGGGGTATAATAATTATACTTACTTCATCAGGTTAGTTGTGAGGATTAAATGAGTTCATATACAGACAAATCACAAAAGTACCTACACATAGTAAAGCTATAGTACCATATAGCTTTATGAAGCTATCATATAAGACACAACACATGCAAAGTAAATTGTTCTCATAAGGTGCTAAGCTAAAAACTGCTGTACCCACACATCTAAACACAAAATTAATTCACATACAAAACAGTGGAAATGAGAGCAGTCTACCTGTTGGTAACGTTTTTCAATTGCCAGGATCCTGTCGTGTAGAGAAGTGAAGAGTCTGCAAGATTCCTCTTTAAGACGGTCCTCGAACTTCAGTTGTATCAGTTGTTTGAGGAACCCAAAATCCACCTGAAGGGATTTAACAATCTAAAAATAGAAAAACATATGTTATTGTAGAGAATAAGGGCCCTTTGTGTAAAGATGCCAGCACCTGGCCTGGTTCTGAGCGGGTATCCCGGGCACCTGGTCAGGTGCCTGTCCTGAATTGAAGATTACCTCTCGAAAGTTGTATACATTAGGGATTCCAGTTAATCTGCTAAACTAATAAAAGCTGATGGAAGAAAGGAACGGGGGTTCCCAGCAGTTTCCTCCCATAGAGAGTAAGTTATCCTTTGCCATGCATCCAAAAACAATTGAAAAAATAATTTTCAATATGTGATTTTCCGATCAGAAAAAAAATGGACAAGAATCAATATTTGTTGTGAATTTACTAGCCAAGTACTTAAATATACAATCAGTGTTGACTAAGAACAGTTATCATCCAAACACAATGTATTTTTGTCCCCCACAATCTATTTAAAATGTATTCACTAGGACTTCCCTGGTGGTCCAATGGTTAAGAATTTGCCTTCCAATGCAGGGGACGTGGGTTTGATCCCTGGTCAGGGAACTAAGATCCCAAATGCCTCAGGGCAAGTGCCACAATTACAGAGCCCACGTACTTTGGAGCCCGTGCCACAACTAGAGAGAAGCCCACGCTCTGCAATCAAAGATCCCTCATGCCACAACTAAGACCCAATGCCAAAAATGAATAAATGAATAAATATTTAATTAAAAAAATAAAATGTATTCACTAGGTAATCTTCCCTTGCCCTGAATGGAATCTGTAAGCAATTCCTGCTCATTATTGGGAACAGAAAGTCCCATCATCACTCAAAACACAGTCTCGAAGTAGCATTTAGAATGTGACACTCCCAACTTCATTGATAGGTGAGGCTGCTCCCTGTACTTCAAGCCAAGAGCAGTAGTTGGCAGCTGTGGGTCTTCAAGGAAAAGAGCAGGCTTCACTCTCAAGCTCTCTCCCCTCTCCCCTCCTCCCCTACTTCCCAGCTGCTTCTCCACTACAGACAAGGCAGAAGGGATAAAGGGGCACGCTGTTCCTGCCTGGCGGGTGGGGGGCTTCGCCCCGGTCTGGGAGGACAGGAGAACTAAGCCCTCTTCCCTCGGGCACCAACACAGCTTCTCTAGAGATTCCCACTGCAGGGACCCTTCCTCCTGTGGATGCACATTGACCCAAACAGCTGCTTCTCTAGTCTGGGAGGTCATTGCTACTCCTTCCTCAGGCCCTATGAATCTAGAGTTTTACCCTTTCTTCTCCCTGCTGTTGGGGGTTCTCTGTCCTTCTCGATCAGTCTACTGGTAGGACCCAGAATGACCCCACGCTGGCACACTCTTTTTCTCAGAGGTCACATGTGGTCCACGGGAAACAATCACACATCCCTCACCCCAGCAACTCCAGAAGTGCAGACGATCCCAGCTCAGCCGCTTCCCCTTCTTGCCCCAGCTTCCTTGCACGTGAATCAGCGCTAGAACTCTGAGTCTTCCATTAGCAGCAAACATATTTTAAGTTCCACAGAAGCCTGTCTTACTGGCTTTGAGCTGAGGAAGAGTCCTGCTACCCCTCCCCGAGAAAGAGCATGGCAATTGTGCTTTCTAAAAAAATTACTTCAGCAATTTTTCCCCTTCACCTCCTGACCCCCTCTTTTATTATCCTTGGTCTGATTCAAGAGCTAAGAGTCACTGATCTGATGTGTAACATTCTCTTTGTAAATTCTGCAAATGGGATCTCACACTCACTTTGGAATTTGATACCTGGTATAAAAGCACCCTGGGAAGAATCTCGATTTTAGCATCCTGATACTATGTGGAGGGTTTTATTTTGCAGGTGAGGACATCACGACTTTGAGAGGTTAAGTGACTAACTAGTCCAATGTTACGTGGCCGGTAAGCAGAAGGTCCAGATGTGAACAGAGTTGTGACTGACTCATGCTCCTTCTTTACACGATGCTATCCACTTATGAAGGTTACTATTTTGAGAAATAAGAAAAAAAGTTCTAGAGCAAGTGAAAGCTTAAAGAATTCCTTAAATTCCAGTGACAAGAAGAGAAGACTTTGCCTTTAGAAGATCTAGCCCTATATGGACTGCTGCTTGTTCTGAAGAAGGGAGGGACAAGAATTCTGGGATGGCCAAAAAACTCCTACTGGTCTAAGATTCCCGTGGATCACAATTTATAGGAGACATACCTAAGATACGACACAGAACTGAGATCAGTATAGAAATAAGAAAGATTTACCAGGCAAATAATGTCCCAAAGAATGTTGATATAGGTACATTAATATTGAACAAAATGGACAATATGTATATGTATATATATACACATGTACATATGTGTATATATATATATACACACTCAACAATGAACAAATACAGGTTATTTTTAATTTCCCATTTCCATGGAACAATAACAAAGACTGACCTCACACAAAGCCTCAGGACAAGTCCCAACAAACATCTCACAAAGACTGTCCACTGACAACAAAGCACTAAAGTTAAAACTCAACAACATAACAGTAACTGAAAAGCATGCCTGGAGATCTAACCAACTTCTTATTAAACAATGGGCCAACAAAATAAATGGGAAAATGGAGCACTTCAATCTAAATACTAATAAAAAAAACTACATCTCAAAATTTGTGGGATGAAGTTAAAGAAGTAATTAGGAAGAAAGATGGTGGTGAAGTAGGACATGGAATGCATCCCTCTCCACAGATGCATCAGGAATACACCAAAAGATGCAATAATTCCCACAGAGAACCAGCTGAACATCAGCAAATGATCTCGGACACCAGAAAGGACTGCAAAGATCCTGATATAACTGAGTAGGACAGAGGGGAAAAAAAAAAGAGAGAAAGAGGGGGAGAAGAAAGGAAAGGGATGGGTCCCACACCCTGGGGTGGGGGGATCTGAAACAGAGGTGAGATTGCTGAATTTGGGGAAATGTCCCTTATCTGACAGGGGCACCCCTTCTCCAATGGGGAATTTCCCTGGGTCAGAAGGGAGGCATTTGGGACTGTTCAAAGAGGGTGAAGTGGCTGAGCTGTGGCAGACGGGAAAGAGGGAGAAACACACAGAGGCTCAGCGGGTCCAGACTGAGACATCAATTCACAGCTGAACAGGGGGTCTGGGAGCTGGAACGTGGAAACCAGAGAACTGGTTCAGGGTGAGAAACATTGCTGGCAGTGGGAAGACAGACTGAGAGGACAGGAGGGAAGAAATCTGCAGCAGAGAATGCCTACTGTGGAAAGCTGGGTGGCCATGGTGGCGGCTCGATATTGCTGACTCACAAGCAGGGGGCGGGGAGCCACAGGTGTAGCCTCTCTCTCAGTGCTTGTGATGGACAAAGGAAGGACCCCTCTGGGCCTGGCTAATGCAATCAGGGATAACAAAGGCCCCTGGGCAGGGCTGGCCTAGAGTGCCTGCAGCTGAGAGCCAAAAGTCCGCACAGTGGCACAGCTCTGCAGACATTCTGTTCACACCTGAGCCACTGACATCCCACTGCAACAGGCACTGCCTGAGCCGCCCGAGCCGCTGCAACCCAGGCAGGGCGCCACTGCTCACTCACCCCCAGGGGAAGGAGCCACTATTCTATCCTCTCACTCCCCACACACCAGCACTTACAGACGAACAATAAAGGAAGCTCTGCTGGTTGCAGAGTAATACAAAAAACCCAAGGCGGGTAGAAGGACACTTACAGCTGATACCCCAAGGAAACAGAAATATTATTAATTCTATTGATCTGGTCCATTCTGGAGTGAGTTCTAGTTTTTTCATTTTATTTATTTTATTAATTATGATCTTAGTCCTAAGGGATCTACACATTTTGTAACATATTTTTTATTCTACTTTTAGTTTTAGCCTTTTTATATATTTCTATTTCTAGCTAAGTTTTTTGTAGTGCTGACTGTATCTCTCCAACCTTCTTTTCATCTCTCTCTTTTATATTTTTCTTTTTTTCTTTTTCTTTTCATATTTCCAGTCACACTATGCTCTTCTGTTGCCCTGTCTTCGATCCTTTTTTAGTTTCTTTCATCTTAACATACTTATAAGCAATATTATCACTCAACTCTGTTTCCTTGCTTTACTCTTGAGATGACACACTGCTTTGGTTTTTATTATTAGGTTTGGTCTTTATCTTAGTTCTGATTATAACTGTCTGATTTTGTTTGGGGAATCTTCAGTCTGTCTGATTGTACTCTCGCTCTTTATTATATTTGATCCTAGCTTTCAAAATTTCCTTGTATATGTGTTTGTGTGTCGGTGTGGTTTTTTGTTTTTTTTTAAATTAATTACAACCTTAGTCCTAAGGGATCTACACGTATTATACCACATTTTTTCTTCTATTTTTATTTTTAGACTTTTTACATATTTCTATTTCTATCTAAGTCTTTTGTAGTGCTTACTTTATCGCTTCTACCATCTTTCCTTTTATATCATTTGTACATTTCTATTTTTTTCTCTCTTCTTTTTCTTTTCATATTTCCAGTCACACTACGCGCTTCTGTTGCCCTGTCTTCTATCCTTTTTTAGTTTCTTTTACCTTAATATACTTATAAGCAATATTATCGCTCGGCTCTGTTTCCTTGCTTTATTCTTCAGATGACACACTGCTTAGGTTTTTATTATTAGGTTTTGTCTTTATCTTAGTTCTAAGTATAGTCGTCTGATTTCGTTCTGAGAATCTTCAGTCTGTCTGGTGGTACTCTTGCTCTTTATTGTATTTGATCCTAGCTTTCAAAATCTCCCTGGATTTGTGTTTGTATGCGTGTGGTTTTTTGTTTGTTTGTTTGCTTTCTTGGTTTTGAATTTCTGTTGGTTTTCTCTTTGACTGTCTGATGGCATACTGGGGTTCCTCTGTCAGGTCTTTCTAGTGTGTTATGTTCTACTGGATTCAGTATTTGTGTGTCTTATACATGTATCTGTTTCCTTGACTTCATATTTGTTTGGCTCAACACTCTGCCATTAGTCTGGGGCTTGGACAGCCTTCTTTAAACCCCTTTATTGCCCGGACAAGCAACCTTTGAAGTCTGGACTACTCCATCAGAAGTTAAGTAGGAGGCTCTGGAGAGGGAACATTGAATCCAGAATGCTAGACTACTAGGGAGTCCTCAGACACAGGGAAGATTAACTGCAGAGAACTCTCACAGAGCTCTGAATCAGAGTCTAAGACTTGGCTTCGTCCGACTGTCTGCAACTGCCAGTGTTGGACACCTCACACCAAATTACAAACAAAACAGGAACACAAACCCACCCATCGGCACACAGACTACCTAAAGCCACATTAACCTCACAGATACCCTAAAACACACCACCTGACACGGCCGGGCTCATCAGAGAGAAAAGACACAGAGACACACACCAGAAAGCAGACACCAGACCCCCCCCACCAGGAAGTCTACTCAAGACACTGGACAAACCCCACCACAGGGGGCAGAAACAAGAGGAATTACTACAAGGCAGCATAGGGAAAGGAGATGGCAAATCCTATAAATCAGACAAAATGAGAAAACAAAGAAACACCATGCAGGCAAAGGAGCAGAAAAAAACCCCACAAGACCAAATAAATGAAGAGGAAATAGGAAAATTCCTGAAAAAAAATTCAGAGTAATGATAGTAAAGATGATCCAAAATCTCGATAACAAAATATAAAAAAATACAAGAAACAGTTAATAAGGACTCAGAAGAACTAAAGAGCAAACAAACAGTAATGGACAACAAAATAACCGAAATTAAAAATACTCTAGGTGGTATAAACAGCAGAATAACTGAGGCAGAAGGACAAATAAGTGAGTTGGAAGATAGAATGGGGGAATAACTGCCACAGAGCAGGAAAGAGAAAAAAGAATAAAAAGAATGGAAGACAGTCTCAGAGACCTTGGTGACAACATTGAGTGCACCAAGATTCGAATCACAGGCATCCCAGAAGAAGAAAAAAAGAAAGGGTCTGAGAAAATATCTGAAGAGGTTATAGTGGAAAACTTCCCCAAGACGGGAAAGGAAATAATTAATCTAGTCCAAGGAGCACAGAGAGTCCCATACAGAATAAACCCAAGGAGAAATACACCGAGGCACATATAAATCAAACTAACAAAAATTAAACACAAAGAAAAAATATTAAAAGCAGCAAGAGAAAAGCAACAAATAACATATAAGGGAAAACCCATAAGGATAACAGCTGATCTTTATGCAGAACATCTGCAGGCCAGAAGGGAATGGCAGGATATACTGAAAGCCCAGAAAGAGAAAAACCTACAGTCAAGAATACTCTACCCAGCAAGAATCTCATTCAGATTTGAGGGAGAAATCAAAAGCTTTCCAGACAAACAAAAGTTAAGAGAATTCAGCACCACCAAACCAGCCTTACAATAATTGCTAAAGGAACTTTTCTAAGCAGGAAACACAAGAAAAGGAAAAGACCTACAAAAACAAACCCAAAACAATTAAGAAAATGGTAATAGGAGCACACATGTCAATAATCACCTTAAATGTAAATGGATTAAATGCTCCAACCAAAAGACACAGACTGGCTGAATGCATACAAAAACAAGACCTTTCTATACGCTGCCTACAAGAAACCCACTTCAGACCAAGGGATACATATAGACTGAAAGTAAAGGGATGGAAAAATATATTCTATGCAAATGAAAGTCAAAAGAAAGCTGCAGTAGCAATACTCATATCAGACAAATTAGACTTGAAAGTAAAGACTATTAAAAGAGACAAGGAAGGACACTACATAATGATCAAGGGATCCATCCAAGAAGAACATATAACAATTGTAAATATCTATGTACCCAACATAGGAGCACCTCAATACATAAGGCAAATGCTAACAGCCATAAAAGGGGAAATCGACAGTAACACAATAATAGTGGGAGACTTTAACACCTCACTTACATTAATGGACAGATCATCCAAACAAAAAATAAATAAGCACACACAAGCTTTAAATGACACATTTGACCATCTCGACTTAATTGATATTTATAGGACATTCCATCCAAAAACTGCAGAATACACTTTCTTCTCAAGTGCACATGAAACATTTTCCAGGAGAGATCATATTTTGGGTCACAAATCAAGCCTCGGTAAATTCAAGAAAACTGAAATCATATCAAGCATCTTCTCAGACCACAACGCCATGAGACTAGATATCAATTACAGGAAAGAAAACTGTAAAAAATACAAACACATGGAGGCTAAACAATATGCTATTAAACAACCAAGAAATCACTAAAGAAATCAAAGAGGAAATCAAAAAATATCTAGAAACAAATGACAATGAAAACACAACAACCCAAAACCTATGGGATGCAGCAAAAGCAGTTCTAAGAGGGAAGTTTATAGCAATACAGTCCTAACTCAAGAAACAAGAAAAATCTCGAATAAACAACCTAACCTTACACCTAAAACGATTGGCAAAAGAACAAAAAAACCCCAAAGTGAGCAGAAGGAAAGAAATCATAAAGATCAGATCAGAAATAAATGAAAAAGAAATGAAGGAAACAATAGCAAAGATCAATGAAACTAAAAGCTGGTTCTTTGAGAAGATTAACAAAATTGATAAACCATTAGCCAGACTCATCAAGAAAAAAAGGGAGACGATGCAGATCAACAGAATTGGAAATGAAAAGGAGAAGTAACAATGAACACCACAGAAATACCAAAGATCACGAGAGACTACTACAAGCAACTATATGCCAATAAATTGGATAACCTGGAAGAAATGGATACATTCTTAGAAAAATACAATCTTCCAAGACTGAACCAGGAAGAAATAGAAAACATCAACAGATCAATCACAAGTATGGAAACTGGGACTGTGATTAAAAATCTCCCAACAAACAAAAGCCCAGGGCCAGATGGCTTCACAAGCAAATTCTATCAAATATTTAGAGAAGAGCTAACACCTATCCTTCTCAAACTCTTCCAAAATATAGCAGAAGAAGGAACACTCCCAAACTCATTCTACGAGGCCACCAAAATCAGGCAAAGATGTCACAAAAAAAGAAAATTACAGACCAATATCACTGATGAATATAGATGCAAAAATCCTCAACAAAATACTAGCTAACGACTCCAACAGCACATTAAAAAGATCATACACCATGATCAAGTGGGGTTTATTCCTGGGATGCAAGGATTCTTCAATATACGCAAATCAATCAACGTGATACATCATATCAACAAACTGAAGGATAAAAACCATATGATAATCTCAATAGATGCAGAAAAAGCTTTTGACAAAATTCAACATCCATTTATGATAAAACCTCTCCAGAAAGTGGACACAGAAGGAAATTACCTCAACATAATAAAAGCCATATATGAAAAACCAAAAGCCAACATCGTTCCACATGCTTAAAAACTGAAAGAATTCCCTCTAAGAACAGGAACAAGACATTATTATTATCCAACATAGTTCTGGAAGTTTTAGCCACAGCAATCAAAGAAGAAAAAGAAATCAAAGGAATCCAAATTGGAAAAGAAGAAGTCAAATTGTCACTCTTTGCAGATGACATGATATTATACATAGAAAACACTAAAGGCTCTACCAGAAAACTGCTAGCACTAATCGATGAATTTAGTAAAGTAGCAGGATACAAAATTAATGCACAGAAATCTCTTGCATTCCTATACACTAACAATGAAAAAGCAGAAAGAGAAATTAAGGAAACTCTCCCATTTACCATTGCAACAAAAAGAATAAAATACCTAGGAATAAACCTGCCTAAGGAGGCAAAAGACCTGTATACAGAAAACTATAAGACATTGATGGAAGAAATCAAAGAAGATACAAACAGATGGAGAGACATACCATGTTCTTGGATTGAAAGAATCAACACTGTGAAAATGACTATACCACCTAAAGCAGTTTACAGATGCAATGCAATTCTGATCAAATTACCAATGGCATTTTTCACAGAACTAGAATAAGAAATCTTTCGATTTGTATAGAAACACAAAAGACCTCATATAGCCAAAGCAATCTTGAGAAGGAAAGTTGGTGGAATCAGGCTTCCTGACTTCAAAGTAAACTACAAGGCCACGGTGATCAAGACAGTATGGTACTGGCACAAAAATAGAAAGGTAGATCAATGGAATAGAATAGAGAACTCAGAGGTAAACCCAAGCACATATGGGCACCTTATCTTTGACAAAGGAGGCACGAATATATAATGGAAAAAAGACAGCCTCTTCAATAAGTGGTGCTGGGAAAATTGGACAGCAACATGTAAAAGAATGAAATTAGAACATTTCCTAACACCAAACACAAAAGTAAACTCAAAATGGATTAAAGACCTACATGTAAGGCCAGACACTATAAAACTCCTAGAGGAAAACATAGGCAGAACACTCTATGACATCCATCAAATTAAGATCCTTTTTGACCCACCTCCTAGAATCAGGGAAATAAAATCAAGAATAAACAAATGGGACCTCATGAAACTTAAAAGCTTTTGCACAGCGAAAGAAACCATAAACAAGACTAGAAGGCAACCCTCAGAATGGGAAAAAATAGTTGCCAAAGAAACAACGGACAAAGGATTAACCTCCAAAATATACAAGTAGCTCATGCAGCTTAATACTAAAAAAGCAAATAACCCAATCCACAAATGGGCAGAAGACCTAAATAGACATTTCTCCAAAGAAGACATACAGATGGCCAACAAACACATGAAAAGATGCTCAACATCACTAATCATTAGAGAAATGCAAGTCAAAGCCACAATGAGGTATCACCTCACACCAGTCAGAATGGACATCATCAAAACATCCAGAAACAATAAATGTTGGAGAGGGTGTGGAGAAAAGGGAACCCTCCTGCACTGTTGGTGGAAATGTAAGTTGATACAGCCACTATGGAAAATGGTTTGGAGGTTCCTTAAAAAACTACAAATAGAACTACCATATGATCCAATAATCCCACTACTGGGCATATACCCAGAGAAAACCATAATCCCAAAAGAAACTTGTACCATAATGTTCATTGCAGCACTCTTTACAATAGCCAGGACATGGAAGCAACCTAAATGCCCATGGGCAGATGAATGGATAAAGAAGATGTGGCATATATATATACAATGGAATATTACTCAGCCATAAAAAGGAATGAGATGGAGCTATATGTAATGAGGTGGATAGACCTAGAGTCTATCATTGAGAGTAAAGTAAGCCAGAAAGAGAAAAACAAACACTGTATGCTAACTCATATATACGGAATCTAAAAAGAAAAAATAGTACTGATGAACCCAGTGACAGGACAAGAATAAGGATGCAGATGCAGAGAATGGACTGTGGGACACGGGGTTGGGGGGGCGAGGGGGCAAAGGGGAAGCTGGGACGAAGTGAGAGAGTAGCATAGACATATATACACTACCAACCGTAAAATAGATAGCTAGTGGGAAGTTGCTGTATAACAAAGGGAGATCAACTTGATGATGGGTGATGCCTTAGAGGGCCAGGACAGGGAGGAGAGGAGGGAGCGGCGAGAGGGAGGGGATGTGGGGATATATGTATAAATACAGCTGATTCACTTTGGTGTACCTAAAAAGCTGGTACAAGAGTGTAAAGCAGAGTATCAAGCAGTATCAGCAGTATTTCATCTTGTGGAACTGAAAATCACAGCCACAGAAAGATAGAGAAAATGAAAAAGCAGAAGACTTTGTACCAGATGAAGGGACAGGATAAAATCCCAGAAAAACAACTAAATGAAGAGGAGATAGGCACCCTTCCAGAAAAAGAATTCAGAATAATGATGGTGAAGATGATCCAGGACTTTGAAAAGAGACTGGATGCAAAGATCGAAAAGTTTACCAAAGACCTAGAAGAATTAAAGAACAACAAACAGAGATATGCAACACAATAACTGAAATGAAAAATACACTAGAAGGAACCAATAGCAGATTAGCTGAGGCAGAAGGGTGAATAAGTGACCTGGAAGAAAGAATGGTGAAAATCACTGATGTGGAAAAGAATAAAGAAAAAAGAATGAAAAGAACTGAAGACAGCCTAAGAGACCTCTGGGACAATGTTAAACACACCAACATTCGCATTACAGGGGTCCCAGAAGGAGAAGAGAGAGAGAAAGGACCCGAGAAAATATTGGAAGAGATTATAGTTGAAAACTTCCCTAACATGGGAAAGGAAATAGCTACCCAAGTCCAGGAAGTGCAGAGAGTCCCTGGCAGGATAAACCCAAGGAGAAACACGCCAAGACATATAGTAGTCAAGTTGACAAAAATTAAAGACAGAGAAAAGTTATTAAAAGCAACAAGGGAAAAACGACAAATAACACACAAGGGAACCCCCATCAGGTTAACAGCTGATTTCTCAGCAGAAACTCTGCAAGCCAGAAGGGAGTGGCATGATATATTTAAAGTGATGAAAGGGAAGAACCTACAACCAAGAATACTCTACCCAGCAAGGATCTCATTCAGATTCCACGGAGAAATCAAAAGCTTTACAGACAAGCAACAGCTAAGAGAATTCAGCACCACCAAACCAGCCCCACAACAAATGCTAAAGGAACTTCTCTAAGTGGGAAACATAAGAGAAGAAAAGGACCTACAAAAACAAAAACAAAACAATTAAGAAAATGGTCATAGGAACATACATATCGATAATTACCTTGAATGTAAATGGACTAAATGCACCAACCAAAAGACACAGACTGGCTGAATGGATACAACAACAAGACCCATATATATGCTGTCTCCAAGAGACCACTTCAGACCTAGGGACACATACAGACAGAAAGTGAAGGGATGGAAAAAGATATTCCATGCAAATGAAAATCAAAAGAAAGCTGGAGTAACAATACTCATATCAGATAAAATAGACTTTAAAATAAAAAATGTTACAAGAGACAAGAAAGGACATTACATAAAGATCAAGGGATCCATCCAAGAAGAGGAGATAACAATTATAAATATCTATGCACCCAATATAGGAGCACCTCAATACACAAGGCAAATGCTCACAACTATGAAAGAGGAAATGCAAGGCAGAAATAGAGACACAGATGTAGAGAACAAACACATGGACACCAAGTGGGGAAAGCGGGGAGGGTTTGGGGGGGATGAATTGGGAGACTGGGATACCAAATTGTACACCCTAAATATATGGTGTTTATTGTCTCTTAACTGTATCTCAATAAAAGTAAAAAAAAAAAAAAATTGGCAAGGCAGTGGTACAGATAGAGTAGCCACTCAGAATTAAAAAAAAAAGAAAGAGTGTAAAGCAATTATATTCCAATAAAGAGTTTAAAAAAAGAAAAAGAAAAAAGAAGTAATTGGGAATATATTGTCTTAGATATTGTCATTTATATTGTCTTTAAATGCTCACGAAAGAAATGAAGGGAGCCTCAAAATGAATGACCTATAGGCATGGGTAGCTAACAGCCCTGTGTCCAATACACAGGTCCTTCCTCACTGAAACAAGCATGACTCTGTCCCGGCAGTAATGTGCCTCACCAAAATACTCACTCCTCTAGGACCCTTTGCAGTTTAAAGTGGTCATGTGATGTAGTTAAGGCCAATGATGAATAAGCTGGGATTTTCGATGGAAAGTTTTTGCTTTTTTAGTAGAGCCACCACCACCCCGCTCCACTTCTCCTTCCTCTGTGAAATGCAGATGGCGGCTGGAAATGGAGCAGCCATCTTATTACCATGAGGTCAGAAATACAACAGCAAAGCCATGCAGTAATGATGGAGCTGTGAAAAGATAAAATGAATCTGGTACACAGATGACATCAGGGAGCTACTGCCCTAACTCCTAACTCTGGATATTCTAACCCAAGACTTCTTGTTATGTAAGTCAATATAGTTGCATTGTCTGTACACAGAGCTATATGCCATCCCAACTAACACCCAGATCTTCTTCAAGGAATTAGAAAAAGAAAAACAGAGTAGACCCAAATAGGAGGAGGAATTAAATAACAAAGATAAGAAATTTACAAACTAGAAAATAAAGATATGATAGAAAGGATTAGTAAATCCAGAAGTTGGGTCTCTGAAAGAAATGAATGAAATAGAAAACACTGTCAGGATTCATTAAGAAAAAAGAGAGGAGGTATGCAGACCACATTAAGCATTTTAAAAGAAATATAACTACGGATACAATAAAGACCGAAAAATAATATGCAAGGACAATAATCAACATCATAACCAATAATTTGAGTATTTTGTAGAAAAATTCATCAGACTCAAGAAGATTGAAGAAAACCTTAATATAACCATAACAAAACAATAGCAGTAAAAATAAGCATAGTTTTATATGCAAGTTTACACTAAAGAAATAGATACTTCCAATCTCAAGCCAATTATTCTAGAGAACAGACTAGGGAACACTTCCCAACTCACTTTATGACAATACTGTGACTTTGCTACCAAGACTGAACAACAACAGCATAAGAAGAAAAGAAAATTATAGGACCACCTCACTTACAAACATAGATGGGAAACAAGCCTTAGTAAAATAACAGCAAGTAATGCAATGCAAAAGGAAATATTATAGTCCAGCTGGGTTCATTCCAAGTTTTTCATCCAAAAATCGCATTTCTTCACATCATCAGATAAAGGAGAAATACCATATGACTATATGACCATCTCAACAGATCCATGAAAAGCATTCAAATCCAGTCATTTGTGATGTTTAAAAAAAAGTCTCTCATTAATTTGAAATAAAGGAAACATCCTTAATCTGATTTAAACATATTGTATCAGATTTTGGTTCAGCTATATTAAAAAATCCAAATAACAGAAGCATGAAAAAGAGGTAAGTTTACTTCTCTTTCACTAGGTGGTAAAAATGACCCAAGTTCCTTCTATCTCCTTACTCTTCTGCATACCTCAAAATCATGATGTAACTGGTATCATCCATGTTCTAGGCACTGAAGTAAAAAGAGGAAGGAAAGGAAAGAAAGGAAGGAAAGGAAAGAAAGAGAGGAAGGAAAGAGGGAAGGGAGGAGGAAGAAGTAAAGTGGTAGACAGTGCATGGGAACCGTGTCTTAAAACGTTACCCAAAGTGGCCCCATAATATTTCCACCTAAATTCTAACTGACCAGAATTTACTCATTTGGACACTAGCTGCAAAGGAATAAAGTTATAACACTTTTCTGAAGGCATAAAAGAAGACAATAAATTGGGAAGTATGTGGGAAAAGAGACTTCCTCAAAAGTGGGAGTGTAAATTGGTATAATTTCAATGCAGGGCAATTTGGCAACATCCTTCAAAATGACTAATGCATGCATCCTCTGACTCAAGACATTTCACTTTTAAGAATTTACACCCCAGATTTACTGGCATGTGAGTATGCAGAGAATTATTCATTGCAGTAAAAGATGTGAAATGACCAAAATGCTGTCCATCAGTGGGAGGATAGCTAAATAAATGATGCCAGTTTGTGATACAATGTACTTGCAAAACAGATGAGGAAGCTCTTTATATACCAACATACATAAATGATTTCCAAGTTATGCTGTTAAGTGAAAAAACCGAAGCAAAGCACCCTAAAGTATTTGCAGTAGTATGCCACCCTATGTCATTGTTTTATTGATTAGGACTTTTAACAATAACTCCCGATATCTAACGTGTATGAAAAGTTTTGTTTCTTTACAATCAAAAAAGCCCCAAAGCTTTGCTGTACAGAAGAAATAAACACAACACTGTAAATCAACTATACTTCAATAAAATTAAAAAAAAATTTTTTTTTAAAGCCCCAAAGGAAATATGATAGAATATGGAGATTTGACAAAGCAATGGTGGTATAGGGGAACAAAATGTGCCACCTC
Source organism: Hippopotamus amphibius kiboko (assembly GCF_030028045.1). Taxonomy (NCBI): domain Eukaryota; kingdom Metazoa; phylum Chordata; class Mammalia; order Artiodactyla; family Hippopotamidae; genus Hippopotamus; species Hippopotamus amphibius. The sequence continues at coordinate 123,909,777 of NC_080189.1, forward strand.
AAAGTGTGTCCCTTTGGCATGAGGATTTATTTAGGCTGATTATTTTTAAGGCCCCAAAGACTCAGGAAGAACCTGTGACCTTCCCCATAGCTTCCTCGAAGAATGTGGATAGAGGACCTGCTCCAGGAAGGCAGATAGCACCACAGACAACTACAGTAGACTGTGAACTAGGTGTGCAGACCGGGAGGAACCTAGCGAAGTCTGTTAAAATTCCTCTGTGTGTCCCACTGTCTCTGCCTGGCCCAGCAAGTATTTGCTCTTCCATCTTCACATGAACCGCCTTCCTCTCCTATGAAGTCCCAAACCACTCTCCTCAACATCCTCTTTTATCTTTAGCTGAAGGTGAGAGCTATGGCTATTTTGGCAAGTTACTCAGTTTTCCTGGGTCTTTCCCACGTATATGTTATTAAACTTCTGTTGGATTTTCTCCTGTTAATCTGTCTCATGTCAATTTAATTCTTAGACCAGCCAGAAGAACCTAGAGGGACAGAGGGAAATTTCTTCCTCCATGACAGTGGGTGATATGGTTATTCATTACACTATTCTTGACATTTCTCTATATGCCAAAATTATTTTATAATTTTTTAAAGTATCCTAAGTAGAAAATGTTCACAGATGTCAAAAGAATTCCAGAGAGAATAAGAAAACATTTCACTAAACAAGTTAACATATATAAGCATGACATAAATATGACACAAACAGAAGTCATAGTTTATACTAATAATTTTAAAAAACACAGCTGTCATCCAGCTCAGTTTGTAAAAGATGCTAGTATTTTTAAAATGTTAATCATTTCATTTCAATCATGTCAAGGAAAGAGACATGAAGGCAAATAATACCCACAAATTCTCTCAGAAGTTTCAAAATAAATCCAGATTTACCTGCATTAGCTTTTGTGTAGATGAACTCAACTCTTTTACCGGCAAAATCTCACTGGAATCCGTTTGAGTAGCATGGTCTGTGCTGAAAAAGCCAACCTTCAAATCATCTGAAATGTTAAATCTGAAAAAAAAAAAGAAAAGAAAAGGGAGGGAGGAGAGATTAACTGTGGTTTATATAATAGATATTTCCTTAAAAATATATCTGGTGAGCATACTTTGTGTAAGTTATATTTTAAAGATTCAACGCATTAGTGAAGTGAGGAAACCACTGAAATATCTGCTCATGACTTGGGGTTTTCCCTAGGACTCTGCCGGCTATCAGATTCCCTGGACATCACACATTACTCCACTGACACTCAACTTATTTCCATTTTCTGAGACATGACCCATTTACGAGCCTTTTAATTAATATCTTATCCACTGTTCTATGAGTGCTGCTGCTTGAAGCCATTATAAATTATGCATGGGCGTAGCAAGCAAAATTACATTTAGATAAAGGTTCTCAAAGTGTGGTCTGAGGAACCCGTGGAGGTTCCAGGATACCCTTTCAGGGAATCCACAGGTCAAAATTACTTTCATAACAATATTAAGATTCTATTTGCCTTTTTCACTATCATTCTCTCACAAGCGTTCAGTTGAGTCTTCCAGAGGCTACAGGTTATGTGTCTGCATGACAGACTGAACACAGAAGCAGACAGGAGAATTCAGCTATTTTCCGTTAAGCCAGGCACTGAAAAGACTTGCAAAAATGTAAAACAATGACACCATTCTCATTAAAGCTTTCTTGAAAAATAGTTTGTTTTTCTTTAAAATACATTATTTATTCTAACACAGAATTGGTTTAACATTATTTTAAATGTTTCTTCTTTAAAATTTCTAATATGGTAACTGTGAATAGATATAACATAAACTAAAGCTCTTTGAGGGCCCCTATAATTTTTAAGATGTAAAGAGGTCCTGAAACCAAAAAATTAGAGAACTTCTTTAAGATAAACACACCACTGTACTGTATTTGATTTTAAACTCAATTTCCCCAAAAACCTAAGTAGGAGCAAGTATCTGTAGTGTTCCTACAGACTTTTAAGGACAGGCATGTCAAACAGTAACAAGAAGGCCAGTTTTCTGGATGTACTCTCTCTGTCCATTTGACCAAACTTACCACAACTACTGGTTTCTAAAATGTCAGCTAAAAAAAGAGAGCCATGAAAGCCCAAGTAGAACTCCCAGACTTTTCAGTGCAGGCTCCGTAGACAGAGTAGCTGTGTTTCTACCCCTCCCTTCTCTGCTGACCAGGTGCAGCAGACCGTGATGGGGGGCACCCCATGGCCACCTGCCTCTTTGACTGCTGGCAGAGCCTCACATTTGTCTCCCAAGGAACTCAGGGGAGGGTGATCATATTCCCAGTATCAAGCGTAACCGTTGTCTGGTCTCAACCCACCACGGCGATTCCGTTCTCCTGGGCAGATGCTTTAGGGGTGGGCGGGGAACTTGGTTCTGGAGAGTGTGACAGGAGAAAAGATCTGTTGGGGGCTCGTGGGAAAGCTTTTTACACAGGAGCACCAGGGGAGAGGCTTCCTCTGTGACCCTGGACACTGCCACGTGTGGAAATGAGACCAGGAACTGGCACAGTCATCTGGTGACCACAAGAGGGGCCAGGCAGAGGGCAAAGCCAGTGCACAGATGACAAGCTTTTAAAAAGATGGAAATAGGGACTTCCTGATGGTCTAGTGGGTAAGACTCAGAGTTCCCAATGCAGGGGGCCTGGGTTTGATCCCTGGTCTGGGAACTAGAACCCACATGCATGTTGCAACTAAGACCCAGTGCAGCCATAATAAACAAACAAACAAATAAATATTTTTAAAAACTCAACAGAGGAAAAAAGAAGAATACAAGTTAAAAAAAAAAGATGGAAATAATTTCAATTGCTGATTTTGTTTAGCCATTGACTCAACTAGCTCTGAAACCTGGTCTACTGGTCTTCCTGGACTGTCATATAATAAATCAACAATTGGTGAGCGTTTCTGTCAACTGTAGCTGAAAGCATCCTAACAGATATTCAATGTGACATTATGTAAATTACTTACCCTTTCTGTGCCTTAGTTTCCTCCTATGCAAAGTAATAGTGTCTATTTCACAGAGTTATTGTCAGGATAGTGAGTTGAGAAGTACTTTGACTGGTGTATGTCACACAGTAAGCCTTCACGAAATGTTACCCATTTTTGGTGCTGGGATGGTGGGTGTTACTACTATACCACTATGTTTTGAAAATATCCGTTTTTAAAATCATATGTAGAGAAAACTATTAAAGCATAGCAATATTCAACCAAGAAAAGCTTAATTTAAACTTAAAAAAATGTTGATGTTCACTTAACTGTAATGATTTTCGATTAATCCACTAAATTTTCAGCTAAGCGTCCACACTCCCATAAATATTATACTGATGACAGACCTAGTCAGCAGCATTACAAGTGCAGAGGGAGCATCTGTAATGCTGTACATCCCAATTTCAATTAAAATTTCTAGTGTTCTCCCACTGAAAACTGTATTTGAGATTTGCCCTACTTTATTTTAGGAGCCTATGTTCTTCTCACTAATACAGCACCTTTTGGAGAGACAATTTCCATGGGCCCAAGCATCCCTGCACGTTCTTCCTGGGCATGCCAAGAGAAGAAAGCCCTGACCACTCTTTCCGCAGGCCATTCCTGAGCTGTGTTTGCAGTGAGCAACTTTGAAGGATGAGGTAATGTCTTTCCCCTGCCAAGAAGCAGGCTTGCTACTCCTTACTACAAAAGCAGTGACCCCCCTGCCCCCAACAAGCTCTGGGATCCTCTCCTTTCATACAACTCATTGTGTGTATAGGCATCCATGGTGGGTCTTTTGTGGCACCCTCATGGCACTTCGGGGCACGGGGACTCAATGTAAATAAACAGGAATCACGAATACTGCATTTGCCATGATGATGGAGTCCTCTGTCTCTGACCCAGGAGTTGGGTCTTCTGCCAACAGCCCTGAAACAGTAACAAGCAAACTTATTAGCTTGTAAAGAGGGTAAGATCTCAAACACCGCAGAGTCCCTGACAAGTACCTAACCCACAAAACCCTCTCGGTCAATGCTTGTTGTAGTCAATGCCTTAAAAAAAACAAACAAAGATATAGCAATTGACTGAAAAGATCACCAACATTTAAGACTGTCTAAGATCTATAACCATTTTTGAAAATAATTTGTGAAAACCACCACTAAATTACAATCACTATGTTAAAATTAAATGTGTGATATTGTACTGAACTATAGAAATGGATGAATCGTAATCAATTATGATAAAAAATTTTTAATGTACTTTTTAAAGCAATTTATAACAAATAGGAGAAACCAACTTTTAAGTGGTGATGACATAAAATTTCAGGAAACGTTCTTGGTACTTTTCAAAGAAGACAAATATTACGGATGACAAACCATGCAGGTGGTAAATTTTTTCCTAGCATGTGTGTTTTAGAAATTTTAAAGAAATCCTTTTATTTTACATTTGGGAATCTTTTCAAATATGAAATAAAAATATAAAATCAATATACTTCTGAACAAGTGTCCCACAAAACATAGGTAATATTTCCTAAAATGACTGCATCTCCAAATTTTTGTCATTTTCATCTATCATTCCTATTGTCCCTACAGATATCTTACTAAAACCCAGGTTGTACCACTACCCCACTATGGAGGACTTTGATAGCCTTCCCCTGCCTAAGAAAATTAAACTCAATCTTCTTATTCTGACCTCCAAAATATGCGAGCAAACTACTTTTTGGAGCTTCATGCATTTAACAAAGAATAATTGAGTGCCTATGATTTGCCAGGCACTATTTTTGGCACCAAGGATAATAGCAGTGGACAAGGCAAAGTTTTGGTTCTTGTGGAGCTTACATTCTAATGGGAGAGACAACCAGGAAACAACCAAAAAACTGTTATACATTCTGAGGTAGTGGTAAGCCTCACCTCTCATTAAGAGATGCCCCATGTACCATACTCACCTGTCACACATCTTCCCGTTAAATGTTCCCAAAATACACCTGTACTGCGGCAGTACATCAGCCTAGGATGCAGTCTCCCCACAGTCTACCTATCAAAACCATACGTAGTCACTTCCTTTTCCTTCCCTTCCCTTCCCAGAGTACAGGAATCAACATGGTGGCCAATGACATGGGTCAATTGTTCAATGATGAAGAAGGGTTGGGAGCCATGCAGAGGAGAAGGCCAACAGTTCTAGTAGCCCAGGATGTAGGGCAGTTGGGAGGACAGGGGTAGCAGCATAGACGCAGCAGGCAGAGGAGAGAGCCTGCGGATTGGGAGATTGGATACACTGAACAAATACGTAAATGTACTGAAGATGATAGAAGTCAAGTTCTTCAGTTCCAGAAATGATATTTACAAACATAAAAAAGGAGTAGGCTAGAATATACCCTGAGACAATGTAATGGACTTGCAAGTTTTGGTATGAAGGCATGGTTTTATAGCTATATACATAGATAGATAGTTATAGGTACATATGTGTGCATATGTATGTATTTATATACATTTGTTTCTAGTCCTGTCCAATGTCAGAGCCTAGAAGCAACAACACCCCAGTGGCAATGAGCACACTGAACACCCAGACGTTGGTTTTTAAATACCATCCTGCACTAAAAGGAACCAGGGCTTCTTGGAAAAATGGCTGCTTCCAAAGCTGGGATAACAAAAGCATAAAATGAGCCTGGAACATCTTGTTATTTCAGAAAGTGAGGAAATACTCAAAAAATGATGGGGATATGTGAGAGTGACACAGAAACTAGACTGAAGAGATTCCCATTGGGAAGATCCCACATGCCACAGAGCAACTAAGCCCGTGCGCCACAGCTACTGAGCCTGCACTCTAGAGCCTGTAAGCCACAACTACTGAGCCTGAGCACCTACAGCCCGTGCTCCACAATGAGAAAAGCCACCGCAGTGAGAAGCCCACGCACCACAATGAAGAGTAGTCCCCACTCCGCCACAACTAGAGAAAGCCTGTGTGCAGCAACAAAGACCAAATGCAGCCAATAAATAAATAAATAAATAAATACATTTATTTTTAAAAAAAGATGCAGTCTTAAAAACAAAACAAAAAAACTTCTAGTTATGAGTAAGTTCTGGGGATCTAATGCACAGCATGGTGACTATAGTTAATAATACTGTATTATATACTTGAAAGTTGCTAACAGAGTCAATTTTAAATGTTTTCACCAAAACAAAAAACAAAAAACAAAACTATGTGAGATGATGACTGTATTAACTAACCTTGTTGTGATAATCATATTACAATATAAACGTATACCAAATCATCATGCTGTACACCTTAAACTTACACAGTGTTATACATCAGTTACATCCCAATAAAGCTGGAGATGGGGGCGGAAAAGGAAATTTTGTAATACTTACACCCTACACACAAAATAGTAATTTATTACAAAGGGAAGAATGGTGAGTTTATGACAGAGAACCTTGGAGACACCAACCCAACAAGGCCAAGGTTAAAGCACCAATGGGGGAACAGACTGAATGACACACACCCACTAAAGGTGATGCCCTGAGAAGATACAACCTGTTTCTCTCGCATTCCTGCCAACAATACATGACCTGACTCTGGTTATAAGGAAACAGCAGATGGACCCAGGTAGAGCTGGTCATGTTACAGAATGTCTGTACTTTTTAAAAAAGTGTCAAGGACATGAACCACAGGGAGAGGCTGAGGAACTCTTCCTGCTGAATGTGTCTGAGGGGGCAGGACAGCTAAAGACAACACACTCCTAGATAGGATCCTGGACCAGACAGGAATAAAAGAGTCACTGCTGGTACACTTGGCACAGCTTGAAAGGGGTCTGGGATAGGGCTGTGCAATGTTGATCTGCTGATATGAGAGCTGTGTGCTGGTCATGTAGGAAAGTATCCATTTTAGGAAAAACAGTTGAATGCTTAGGAGTGATGGGAACCATGTCTACAGCTCGCTCTCAAAAGGTTCTGAAAACACTGATATAATGGATGCATGAGTGTGTGTGTGTGTGTGTGTGTGTGTGTGTGAGAATATGTACGGGGGAGGGGTGAGGAGGAGGAGGAGGAGAAAACAAACACGGTAAAATGTAAAGAACTGAAGAATCTAGGCGAAGGGGATATGGGAATTCTTAGTTCTGCTCTGACAACTTTTCCGCAGATTTGCAATTATTTCAAAATAAACTATTTTTTAGAAGTCAGATGCATCCTTCAAACAAGCTCATATTTTACCAATTTCACCCAGTAAGAACTGTCAGTATTTTAGGCCTTAATGAACAATGAAATGTGAATTTGGAAGTAACATATACCACATTTGTGTTGTGCTACTTCAAGCCAATTTCCAAGTCACAAGTAAGGAGCCTACTTTTACTGGAGCCTAGAGCAAGAGAAATCTAGACTGTAGTGCCAGCTGCTCTTCCACTTGGATGTCATGACCCGGCAGATCGATGGGACTCAAGAGTATCTGGAACAACCAGGTGTGATCTGTGGATCCTTTGGCAAGCACCCCTCATAAAATCGTAGCACAGACCTCTAGGATTCTTATTTATTTATTTATTTATTTAAATTTATTTATTTACTTATTTATTGACTGTGTTGAGTCTTCATTGCTACACATGGGCTTTCTCCAGTTGCAGCAAGCAGGGGCTACGCTTCATTGTGGTGCTTGGGCTCCTTATTGTGGTGGCTTCTCTTGTTGCAGAGCACGGGCTCGAGGCACATGGGCTTCAGTAGTTGTGGTACATGGGCTCAATGGTCGTGGCTCATGGGCTCTAGAGCACAGGCTCAATAGTTGTGGCGCATGGAGTTGGTTGCTCCTCGGCATGTGGTATCTTTCTGGGGCAGGGATCAAACCCATGTCCCCTGCGTTGGCAGGCGGATTCTTAACCACTGAGCCACCTAGGAAGTCCCGACCTCTAGGATTTTGAAGCAAATCCTATGCCCTCTTGTGTAGATGACTATCATCCCTTTGAGAAACAGCCTCTAGCTTACTACTGAGCCTTGGAAGAGACTAAATGCCTAACCATGGTCACCAGGTGATCTTATGGCCTGGGTTTCCCAGGACAAACTGGGTTTTATCTGACCCACCAAACCATAAAGTTGGGCAAGGGCAGCCTCAATCTCTCATCAGGTGGGAGTGGCACATAAGACACCAGACTCCACGCTGGATCTGTTTCTTTTACTTTAACCTTTGCTTTTCGTTGCTTTTGTTATCATAATCACTGTCTACAGCTGTAAGCATATGTAATGACCTGCCACAGGGAACCATGTCCCTCTGCCTGACAAACTAAAGTGCCTGTGTTCAGCTCACTGGGAGACAATCTGACCCTGCCCACCTGTGAATAGCTGCAGAAAAGGAGAAATTAACACACCCCCTCCCCAATGCCAAGTCAGGCAAAACTAACTGCCTTTTTACTTTACTTCCTCACCTCCTCCCCCTCTCTGTTGTATAAAAGAAACTGGCATCCAGACCCCAATAAGATGGTTATTTTGAGACACTAGTCTGCCATTTTCTCGGTCTGCCGACTTTCCAAATAACGTCGCTATTCCTTGCCTCAACACCTCGACTGCCGATTCACTGGCCTGTCGTGTGGTGATAAAAGCAAGTTTGGACTCAGTAACGTCGGCATTTCTGTGTCCAACAGTAAAAAATGCAGCACCCCACTACCCAAAAGGCAGGATTTTTGAGGACTCAGGACCTTGAGGAATAACAGTTTGGATCTCTCAGCTACATAAAAAATTTTGGCCTGCCTGCATCTTTCACCAAGTTCCTTGGCCACTCAACAAGCCATGCCCATGGACCAGTTTGGGCCAGCACCCTCTACCATCAGCCACATCCTCTCCCAAGAGGTCTTAATCTCAGCATTTGGTGGGGTGGGGGGGCCTTCTAAATTCGTAGTTTCTTCCACGTTTATTCTTCCTCTGCCCCTGGGGTCACAGCTGCATGCGCATTTGTTATTACAATGCTGCTCAGAGCCTTTTACCACCTTTTTACCAGTGAAAAATACTTGTCAATATTTCATAAGAAACAGGAAATATTTCTTCCCTGTTCAAATACCAGTGAGGTTTCTACCTCCTGTTTGGACCCTGAGTGCTGCATCAATATAATGAATACAAACAACTACCTAAACTTAACCTGCTTCTTTATATTCCGCAACGCCTCCCATTTAACAGACCGCAGTGATTCATCCTTCCAGCCTAGAAATGTAATCCTTTACTCTCCCCAGCGCCAAGCGGCTCCTTTTTACTACTCAGCTTCATTTTTCAATAAGCTTAACCATGTATGTTCTTTCCTTCCTTCCCATTTGAAGCAAAAGATCTATGGTGAGCGGTAAATTAATGACTGAGTAGTTTTTATGATAAATACATAATATTACATGTCAATTATATCTCAAAGCTGGAAAAAAATAGAAGTGCAACCCCCCCCCACCCCCCATACATATATCTTCAGGATATGATTTAGAAACTTGGAATAATGTTTTCAGTTATTCCATCATAACATTACAGTAATACAATATGATATTTTAAAACCAGGTTCAAGAATTTTATAGATACCTCCTCCAGGGTGTCTAAAAATAATATTAGTGCCTGTTTATTGTGTTAAAGAGAAAACCACAGGCTCAGAATGGCATTACGTGTTCGAAAGCCCATGATACCAAATCTAGACTTAATACCTGACTTAATTGCAGTTTCAGCCTTCCCCAGAAATGTAATCTTAATCAACCAGTCTGGAATTTTCTGGTCAGCACCAAGAAAATAATGGGGCGGGGGGGGGCCTCTCCATTCCCCCAGAGGAAGAAGAGGCAATCTGCATGATAAAACCTGCCAAAAAGAGAAGTCCTAGCCTAAAAACGTTTTCTTTCTTTCACTAATAGCTCCCTTGCCCCACCATTTTCCTATAAAAACTTCCCATTTTGTACAACTCCTTTCTAATTGCTAAATAGAATACTGCCCAATTTATGAATCACCTAATAAAGCCAATTAGATCTTCAAATCTACTTGGTTGAATTTTGTTTATTGACAATTGAATGCTTAACTTGTCCCATGTGCTTAGTCAAGATACACATCTTAATACACACACACTTTCTTCTCAGGTTATCTACCTTTCTTGTTTTGAAGATACGGAAGCTGGGACTCAAAGACTGTAAGTACAGTAAGTCCCCTACATACGAACCTTCAAGTTGCAAATGTTCATCTAAAAATCACATGCCTAGGGACATCCCTGGTGGTCCGGTGGTAAAGAATCCATCCTGCAATGCAGGGGATGCAGGTTCAATCCCTGGTTGCGAAACTAAGATCCCACATGCCACAGGGCAACTAAGCCCGCACGCCTCAACTAGAGAGCCCACATGCCTCAACTAGAGAGCCCAGGGGCAGCAAATTACAAAGCCCGTGTGCTCTGGAGCCCGCTCGCCACAACTACAGACCCCAAGAGCCCTGGAGCCTGTGCACCACAACTAGAGAAGAGAAAACCTGCAGGCCACAACTAGAGAGAAGCAAACGCGCCGACAAGAAAGATCCTGCATGCCACAACGAAGATCCTGTGTGCCACAAATAAGATCCAACACAGCCAAAAGAAAAATAATAATAATAATTTAAAAAAAAAATCTCATTACTGAGAATTCTCTGGTGGTCCAGTGGTTAGGACTCTGTGCTTTCACTGCCGAGGGTACCTTGCCGCAAGTTGCAAGATGCTACCAAAAAAAAAAGAAATCACAATCCTGAAGTGACAGTCTTATCCTCTATCTCTGGTGAGAACTATAGGTCTATGGCTCTACTATCCCTAACAGGTCCTAACTTTCTGAACGACTGGTTTAGAAAGTTCTGGCTCATTCAGCATCTAAGTGATACATGAAAGTTCATTCTTCAGCTTCCCAACAAATTTCAAATGTCTCTAATTTTAGATGACAACCCCTCTGCCTGGAATGGAAACCCACATCACCACAAACTAGCTAAGTGGTTCCTACACAGTCCTAATTTATAGCCTCAGCAATTTGATTTCTGAATAATAGTTTGGTTGTTATGCATAAAATACAGACTTGGAAAAATAGCAATTACACTTTTCTTTTTAATAAATGAGATACAAAATTAACATGTTAACATTACAGAAAACAGATCCATGAATATTTATTAATAGAATACAATGACACTTCTCCCGAAATCCTAGAACAGTCTATGCTAACAAATGCTCATTAATGAATTAGTCAAAGAAAATGGCATTAAGTACACTAAACTTTCACTAAGGTATACTGCTCAATTTTAATTAATTAATTAATTAATTATTTTGGCTGTGTCACGTGGCATGTGAGATCTTAGTTCCTTGACCAGGGATCGAACCCTTGCCCCCTGCATTGGAAACACGCAGTCTTAACCACTGGACCTCCAGAAAAGTCCCTGCTCAATTTTAAATAAGGAAAATACTGCTTCCACTTTTTTCCTCTTCAAAGAACACACAACTCTGATGTACCCCAAGGCTCACACACTTCTTTTCACTCATTTCCTGGGTGATCTCACCAAGTCTCCCAGCTCTAGATCCATCCGTGTGCCATTACTCTCAAATCAATATAGCCATCCTGGACCTCTCTTTTGGATTTATGCTTGAAGGGCAGCAGAATACGGCACCCCAAATATGTGCCTTTAGCATAAGGATTATTTTGAGCTAATTATTTTTGAGAAACTGCAGACACAGGAGAAGGCCTGAAACAGAGTAGAAGTTACTCCTTTGTAAGAGAAATTTACATTTATAAAGGAAATCTCCATTTGCAAGTAAGCTGATGACTCTAACTCACAGAAGAATCTTATTAATGGAGAAGCCACCCATTTAAATCTGCATAACAAAACTTACCCTTGTTTACTGGACTTCTTGGTAACCTCCCATAACTGGCTCCCCTCCACCCCCCTCATCTTTCTTTTGTCTTTAGCTGAAGATGGTATTTAAGGTAGTGGCTTGAGTCATCTTGGAGGTTTACTCATGTTTCCTGGGTAACTCCTAGCTCCTAGGTACATATGAGATATGCATGTTAATAAACTTGTTTGTTTTCCTCTTGTTAATCTTTTATAACTGGGGGTGGGGGGGAGGAGATGTTGTCTCCACTAAGAACTCAAAAGAGTTCCTTCCCTAAAGACTCAAATAAACCAACTACCAACTTAACAGCTTAGATGGACAGCAAATAGTTACATCCGAGACATTAGGTCCAAAAGTAAGCTTATGATATTCTCCCCAAAGCTATTCATCTCACAGTCTTCTCCATCCCAGTTCTGGGCATCTCCATCCTTCCAGTTAGCCAAGCTCCCATTCTGTGCCTATGAGTCCTACCTTCAACATAGATCTAGAACCTGACTAGTTTCACCACCTCCAAGCACTGCTACCAGCACATTTTTCACAAAGCATGTTGTCCTAGTCCCCTAACTGGTTTTCCTGTTTCTGCCACAGCCTTCATTATTGTCTAACATCAAAACAATAGCCAGAGTAATTCTGCTGAAAGATAAACGGCGTTATATCATTTCTCTCCTCCAGTCCCCTCATGCCTTCCCATCTGTGACAGTGTATTTATAATAAAACACATATTTTAGTCTTCACCCATGCTTCCTGCCTCACAGCAGCCCAAACCCTTGGAATTTCCTACACAACAAGCACAATGAGAGAATCTTTTGTTATATTGATAATGTGGTCTTCTGTCCTCAGTTTCTGAAATAGTGGGAAAAGGCAAACCAGGTGTCTTTGGCTATTCATGAGAAGCCCCTTTCACCCACACCTGATTTTATGTCAATGAGGTCACTTTTGAAAAGCCCCTAAGGATGGGGGTGGTTGCCTGAGGAACCAACCATCAGGAGAGGGTTAGAACTTTCAATCCCACCCCCCAACCCCACCTCCGGAGAGGGCTGGAGGTTGAATCAATCCCCAAAAGTCAATAATTCCATCACTTTTGCCCATGTAATGAAGCCTTCATAAAAATCCCTGAATTACAGGGTTCAGAGAGCTTCCAGGTTGGTGAATAAGAATGAATTCGTGTGCCAGGAGGGTGGTGCACCCCAAACTTCCCAGGGACAGAAGCTCTTGCGCTCCAGACCCCCCTAGACATCGCCCTATGTATCTCTTCCTCTGACTGTTCATTCATATCCTTTAATATTCTTTGTAATAAACCAGTAGCCAAGTAAGTAAACTGGTTTTCTGAGTCCTGTGAGCCACTCTAGCAAATTTATTGAACTTGAGGAACCTGTGAGGTATAGCTCGTTGTCAGAAGCACAGGTGACAACCTGGACTTGCGATTGGCCTCTGAAGAGGGAGGACAGGGGCAGTCTTATGGGACTGAGCCCTTCATCTGTGGAATCTGACACTATCTCCAGTTAAACTATAGGACACAACAACAAACTAGTGGTTACCAGTAGGGAGAGGGAAAGAGGGAGGGGTAATACAGGCGTAGGGGATCAAGAAGTACAAACTATTATGTAAGCTGCAAGGATATACTGGACAACATGGGGAACATAGCCAATATTGTATAATAACTATAGAGTATTACCTTTAAAAATTGTGAATCACTATATTGTACACCTGTAACTTACATAATACTGTACAGCAACCATACTGCAATTAAAAATAAATACATAAGCAAACTACAGGAAACACCCAGTTAGTGTCTGCTGAGAATTGGAGAATTACTTAGGGGTGTTGAAAAAACACATCTGACCACCTCATTCAAGGTCGGTGCTGAAGTCCTTACAAGGACCTAGGTCCCACACCATCCGGCACCATCCCCCTACTCTGACCTCATCTGCACTGCTCTCCCCTCTCACCCTGCTCCAGCCACACCAGCCTCCTTGCTGGTCCTGTGACACCCACGCCCCCACACCCATGCCCACTCTCTTCTGCTTCCTGTCCTCTGCCTGGAACACTTTGCTCCCTGATAGATCAGAAAGGTTCCCCCTCCAGCCTGCAGGTCTTCCCCTGGCCCCCCAAAGTCATCTCCAAGAATCCTCCCTTGCCCACAGTATCTAAAATTACAGGGACTTCCCTGGTAGCGCAGTGATTAAGAACCTGCCTGCCAATGCAGGGGACCTGGGTTTGATCCCTGGTCCCAGAAGATTTCACATGCCACGGAGCAACCAAGCCCTGCACCAGAACTACTGAGCCTGCTCTCTAGAGGCTGTGAGCCACAACTACTGAAGCCCACACGTCTAGAGCCCAGGCTCCACAACAAGAGAAACCACTGCACCGAGAAGCGAGCACACTGCAAGGAAGAGGAGCCCCCACTCGCCGCAACTAGAGAAAGCCTGCAGCAATGAAGACCCAATGCAGCCAAAAATAAAATAAATGAAAATAAAATTACAACCCCCTTTCCCACTCTATACACTATTTCTTCTCCTCTGTTTCCTCCTTAGCACTCACCACCACTTACTTATTTTATAGTCGGCTTGCTTATCGCTCATTTCCTGACTAGAATATAAACTTCACAAAGGACAAGCTTTTGTTGGTTTGTGGTCTGCTGCTTCCACAGTGCCTGATTCTCCCCTCATCCCGGGACCAGAGTTAGTACTGAGCCTCTCCCAGTCACACCAGATACCACAGCACCAGCACAGTCCCCCCCACCCCGGTACCACGGGTGAAGAGAAACTCAGACGGGCATCAGTGGTCCCTTTGTTCGGACAACAAGCACTAACGAGTCCCTGGCACTGTCAGTCTCGCCGCTGAGCAGGGCCAGTGCGTTTTGCTGGAGAAGCTCCCCACCACGGAACGCTGCGGAATCCAGGGCAGGAAGTCATTCCTCTCAGGGAACAACTAGAACAGATTAGACACTGTGCCCACGGTGCTTACCATCCGCCACCATCAATATGTGCTTTCACAACCACCAGTCAACCAGGTTCTTTGTGCACCCTGATCCCTTTTAACAAACGCACCCACTTAATGCAGCTGAGCGGGAGCAGCAGAGCTAGCAGCACCGTGTCACTGCGTGGGTCCCCACCACTGGCCTCTGGTCCCTTCTTCGCACTCCAGATGGGCCTCAGTGCGAAGGGCTGGCCTCTCAGCCAGCCCCCCGGCACTAGGAGGCTCTTGTCTTGGGCCCTTATAGCAGCTAACCTAGTCCGGCCACTTGGGGATTTCATAAGGTTTTCAGAAAGAAAAATACTCCCCCCCCCCCCGAAACATTAGCTGTACATTATCCAAACAGAACGGGGGCAGAGGGGCAAAGGATTATGAGACGGAAAAACTGTAAAAAGGGTCAAGATGTTGGCAAACACTTCGATGGTACTATGTACCTTATATGCATGGCACTCTTCCAAACACCTTACCCAGGTTAACTCATTGGATGTTCGCGGCGAACGATGAAGGAGGCACTATGCGTCTCCATCACCATCGCGGCTGTTTTCCCCATGAGATAACGAGGCCCAACTCTTAGGCCCTGCAGCGTGTCGCTAGGATTCGAACCCAGGCAGTCTGTCTCCAGAGTCCGTGCTTAATGTACAACCGTACATTTTAGAAATCAAAACAACATCCCTGTGGCCTGGAGTCCGGGGCCTGGGGAGCAGTGGAGCGCGGGAAGGAACGCGGGGCGCCGGGGTCGGCGGGCGGACCCGCCGGAGGGGCGGGCGGGGCGGGGCGGGGCGCCGCAGCTCGCGCCGGTCACCTGGGGCTGAACCGGAATTGTTCAACAGTGGACTCGAGGTTCTCAATGATCTTCCAGCACCCTTCGGTTTCGGGCACGTCGCCACAGCTCTCCATCCGAGCCGCGGAGGTGGCCGCTGGGCCGAGCGCCTCCCGCAGAGTCCAGAACCCGGCGTCCGTTGCCATGGCGACTCCCGGGGAACCGGCTGAGCGCGGGAATCCAGGGGCGTGGGCGCGGCGGGAGGCCTGGGGACCGCCTGGGAGTCGCCCCGCCGCCTTTTCCACTGCCCGCCTGTTTCAGGGCTTCCTGCCCTGGACACGCACGCGCCAGGCCGCCGCCGACATGTCTCCAGGAGAACTGGACTCCTGCAGATAACCCTGCAGCAGCCCACCACGCCCCGAACTCTCCAAGCCTTCTCCCGTGCTAAAGCCCTGCGCACAGCCGCCTGCGAGGCCCGCACACTTGGAGGCGTGGATGCCTGAGCTGTTTTCCTACGTCAACACTCCTCTTCACGCGACGTTATGTCGAAGCTCCACGGCCCTCGCTTTCGTGACCTTCCGCCCTGTGCGAAAGGGCATCCTCCGGGAGGATGAAAAATAGTGCACGCATCTAATAACGCTGCCCTCTAAGTTGTGAGCCTTGGGCTCGCAGAGCAACCCCATAATAAGGGGGAGCAGGCAGCCTGATGAATTGCCTACACCTGTCTGTTGGCCACAAAGGTAGGCATTCCTGGACAAAAATTTCTTTGCAGAGATTAAACTGGCTAACATTCCAATTTAATATAAAAAGTCAGAACGAACTTATTCTTTTTTTTCATATTTAATCAGTTGACTTTATTACTTTTTATTTATTTTATTGGCTGTGTTGGGGTTTTTTTTTGCTGTGCGCGGGATTTCTTTAGTTGCAGTGAGTGGGGGCTACTCTTCGTTGTGGTTCACGGGCTCCTCATTGCCGTGGCTTCTCTTGTTGCAGAGCACGGGCTCTAGGCCTGTGGGTTTCAGTAGTTGCAGCACATGGGCTGAATAGTTGTTGCTCATGGGCTCTAAAGCGCAGGCTCAATTAGTTGCTTCGCGGCATGTGGGATCTTTCTGGAGCAGGGATCCAACCCATGTCCCCTGCATTGGCAGGCAGATTCTCAATCACTGTGCCACCTAGGAAGCCCCCAGGGTATCTTTTTAAGCTATACCATGTTGTGTGGAATTCATTTTTACTGTTTCTACAATAAGAGAAGTCCTTTATAGTGAAACTGTCGCTCATCCTTTATTTTAAATTATGTACCACTCGTTGACAGTGATAGCAAACATCTATTCTGATACCATCAACATGTCATTGCCTGGTTTTAGAACTAAGCAGAGTACGTTTTCATTTCAATCTGTTGTTTACAGGAAAACAAATTATTTTCTTCTCTCTCGTAATAATTATGTAAAAAGAAGTTAGTTTAGAATTGGAAACTCAAAATACAAAGAATAAATCACTATAGCGTTATCACTACTCTCATATTTAAAGACAAAGATGAAAAGTCCCAAATGCCAAACAAAATTCATAACCAGTGCCAGAACAACCTTTCCATGAAGATTCATTTTCCTTCGGGAAGTTGAAGCAAGGAGAAAAAGAGCTACTCTTACACTATGGTGGTTTTTATTTTCTAAATCTAACTTCTTAGTCTACGTAGGAAAATTTTACTATATAACCAAAAGAGTATTTAAAATTTATATATGTAGGTGTAATATATGTATAAATTAAATTTTCTTGTTTTAAGTGAATGTTTATTTTACCACAATGCATATGAAATTTTTTAAATGAGTAAAATCCCAAGTTAAAATACAGAGCCTGATCCGTGTAGAACCAGGCCAAGATAGTGAAAAGACTGACAAGCCATTGGCTATTTCACTAATGCGATGCTAAATGAATATTTTGAAACTGACGGAGATCTCGCAGTGATTTTATGAGTCATTGGTCAGCTCTGTGCAGTGTTTGTTGACCTATAGAGATTGCATAGTTACACCATCCCACAAAAACAAGTACTGAACAAAACCTCTTTGTCTGAAACCATACTGTATAGCATGTCAAGGAGCTTCAGATTTCAGTGTCTAGGAGACCAAGTTATGACGATGATTGTTTTTGAAACTATTAACTACATAACACTTCTCAGTTAACTACATTTATTTCTCAGGTGTTCTGCCTTCTAAAATTGTTCATTTCAGATCCTGTTCCTGCCTCCAATACCTGAGGTTGGCACTGTCAGAGCCTTTATCATACTCAATGCAGGCCTTTTGTATCACATGTTGAGTTCATTGATGGTTGTTAATGGAAAGCTTGTGAGCTCTGGCTTAAATATTAAAAAAACGAACAAACAAAAAAACGTAGCTCTGAAACTTGCTCTAGTACGTTGGGCAAGTTTTTTGGTTTTGTTTTTGTTTTAACATCTCTGAGCCTTTTTTCTCATCAGTATAAACTAGATAATTAACCTTTCTCAGGGAGGTTGGGAGTAATCTGTAATGCAAGAAAAGTAAGCAGTATATGGAAGACACTGCAAGTTGAATGCTAACCAGGCCTTCAAAGAGTGTGTTCCTTCTAAACCACTACTGAGGAATGCATTGTTTAAAGTTTTCCATTTTAAAAAAGTTGACTATTTCATCAGCCAAAATAATTTTTACTTGCTAAATTAATAGGACTTAGGCCCCAATTTTAAATTTTCAAGTGCTTCTCTGAAACATGTATAAATATAATGTGTCCTTATATGAAAATACCACCTACCAATTATTAAAAGTGTTAACATCTCAGATTAAACAGCATGAGGATTTGATTAAGAGTCAAGTGCTGGCTCTAAACATAGTAATTTGTATATTGCAGTTGGATATTATCAGTTCTAGAATCTAGTAAAAGCCAAGAGGGTTTCAGTGTAGGTTTGTAATTTAAATTCTTTCTACAGCGTCATCCTATGTAAAGTGCTTATTTTTCTTTTATCATCAGCTGTAATCTATGATTATGTGGTGCAGGCTCTGTTATGTAAACTTGTTTTATGTCGTGCTTCATCCAGAACCAAAGTTCTTAAATAAAGAGTTGGAAACAGAAATAGCAAGGCCCTTAGCCAGGACAGTATTATGCTACTAAATCCTTCATGGAAAAACTCCTGAGACTAGATAGATCATTTTAATGTCTTAAATTTTGCTGCAATGAGATAACATGTCCACTCTTGTAAAAATCCATCAGTAAGTGTTTGTTGTCTGGCTAAAGCTGAAAACCAAGATAAGAAGCATGCTAGGGAATTTGGACAGGAGTAACTTTGATGTGAAAAGTCTATTCTTCCAAGAATAGGAGGAAGAAGGGAGGTAGAAGGGAACTGATATGGGGGAGCACTAGTAATATCTACCAGGATTCCTTTCATCACATCACCCTTCTTAACTTTGCAGACTAGATAGTGATGGAGATAATAGCAATGATGAAGATGCTGCTGCTGCTGGTGACATCTGATGTTTCCACAGGTCCTTAAGGTCCAGAAAATGCTTTTCTCATACACACACACACACACACACACACACACACACGTATTTATTTATTTATTTATTTATTTTTGAAGGTCTGGCCAGTTTTATTAAAGAAAAATTGTGCATGATTCACTTTTCACCAGTCTGTTCTGGCATGCTTCTAATGATATCAGGATCACCTGGATCAATGATAGTCAGTGTGCGTACTTTGTAGTATTTTCCACATGCTGTGCCCAATTCAATACTATTGCCACTGTAGTGACAGACACCAGTTTTGGCCACCATGGCATA
Organism: Hippopotamus amphibius kiboko; assembly: GCF_030028045.1. Lineage (NCBI taxonomy): Eukaryota > Metazoa > Chordata > Mammalia > Artiodactyla > Hippopotamidae > Hippopotamus > Hippopotamus amphibius. Next base: position 123,929,092 of record NC_080189.1, read on the forward strand.
ATACTCTATTTCAGATTTCCCCAAGGCTGCGCAGTTGTTAGCAAGGATGACCAGTTTTGCTTTGCCTTGTCTGATCATTTTCAGAGTCTGCTTGTACCCCAGCACGTTCTTTCCACTTTTCATAATGAGTTGGAGCCTAGAGTTGGTGGGCTCCAGGGACTTTTTCATCTTGTTTGTGGTCACCATCTTCTTGCCTTAAGTGTGGGACGCCCCCAAACCAAGAGCAGCCGCCAAGTTGGCCGAGGAGCAAGAAAGCTCTCGTTTACATTATTAATACAACCTTCTGTAATAGCATTCCTTTTTCAAATGAGAAAACTGAGCTTAGAGAATGTTTGATTGAGTGGAGTGATTGGCTTAGGATCATGTAAATGAGTATCTAGGAGATGAAATACTGAACTTTTAGTCACAGCTGGAGAGGACCTGAGGGGAAAGTGGGATAAGAGTTTAATTCAGGAAACGGCCATCGTGAGAAACCCAGTCCCAAAATTCACTGCCAAGGAGCTTTAGAGCATAAGGGATAATAGAAGTAAAGAAAACAGTGGAACTCGTTTCTAGTTGTGACTGCTTTACTTATAACCACACGCACCCTTTTCTTTCACAACAGAACATGCCTGGCCTGTAAGCATAGACACTTAATATTTATTATATTAATAAAAAAGAAAGTAGAAAACCACATGTCCCTAATAGAATGAATTAGGTGTTACATAAGAATGTTATTAGATTTGAAATATCACATCTGGGCTAGAAATTTAAGGCATCAACTCATTGAATCTAGATGTGACAAAACAAATTACAGTTGTGAAATAAATTGATCCTGCTTGAACTATGGGAGAACTTAATTAGGATTTTAGAAGCAAAGGTAGCCAAATGAGAATGGCAGATCCAACCCCACAATAAGTATTTAGCATTAAGTTTGGCACAGGACGGAATACAAAGGAGAGGTCTGGTCTTCTGAAAACTTACACATTTATGAAGAAGACAAAACTAATGCATATAAAATAATACACATTCCTATAAAACAATCCACAATAAACTGCTGTTTTGTATGGTGAAAACTCCAACTGATGTAGGAAATGTGAAGAAAGTGAAATTATAAGAAAGAAAGAGGACTTCCCTGGTGACACAGTGGTTAAGAATCCACCTGCCAATGCAGAGGACACGGGTTTGATCTCTGGGCCGGGAAGATCCCACATGCTGCGGAGCAACTAAGCCCGTGCGCCACAACTACAGGGCCTGCACTCTAGAGCCCACAAGCCACGACTGTTGAGCCCATGTGCCACAACTACTGAAGCCTGCACGTCTAGAGCCCATGCTCCACAACAAGAGAAGGCACTGCAATGAGAAGCCCACGCATCACAATAAAGAGTAGCCCCCGCTCACCACAATGAGAGAAAGCGCGCACAGAAGAACCAACACAGCCAATAAATAAATAAATAAATTTATTAAAAAAAAAAAAAAGAAAGAGGGAGAAAACTGAAGGAGGAAAACTCAGTGAACTTTTCATAGAAAAGCTGATGTAGACCCAGATCTAGAAGCTGAATACAGTCTGGATAGGTGGAGAGGAAAAGAGAATCAGTTCTGGAAACACGATGAAAAAGGCTCCAGGTACATTGTGCTCCTGGGAAAGTGCCTGGCCCTGGCTGCAGCACACCAACATATGTTTTTATTAGTTGTATATATGTGTCTCTGGCTCACAGATTATAATCATCTCCAGGAAAGGGCCTTGTTTATCTTCGTAAGTGGAGCAGGCATTGCATGTGGCACATAAAAGGTACTCAGAACTCTTTCATTGGGAATTCCCTGGTTGCCTAGTGGTTAGGATTCCAGGCGTTCACTACCAGGGCCCAGGTTCAATCCCTGGTCAGGAAACTAAGATCCTGGAGGCTACAGGGCCAAAAAATAAAATAAAAAGAGAGCTTCCCTGGTGGCACAGTGGTTAAGAATCTGCCTGCCAATGCAGGGGACACCAGTTCAAGCCCTGGTCCAGGAAGATCCCACGTGCCACAGAGCTACTATGCCCGTGTGCCACAGCTACTGAGCCTGCACTCTAGAGCCCATGAGCCATAACTGTTGAGCCCATGTACTACAGCTGCTGAAGCCCATGTGCATAGAGCCTGTGCTCCATAACAAGAGAAGTCACCACAATGAGAAGCCTGCACACCGCAACAAAGAGTAGCCTCCACTCTCCGCACCTAGAGAAAGCCCTCACACAACGACAAATACCCAACACAGCCAATAAATAAATAAATTTTAAAAAATAAAAATAAAAAGAACCTGGAAGAATGGGTAGGATTAAGAAAAAAGAAAGGAAAAAAAATGTGAAAAAAGAACTATCCTTCAGTAATACCAACAGCAACATCTGGGAGTTTATCCAAACATTATAGGCATTGTAAGTAGTATCATCTCCAAGGCAGGGAAAAAAGATGACCACACCTTCTCAGATGTAGTGGCTATGAACATTTCTGGGGCATTGCTAATGAAATGTTAGTTTAACCAACTTTTATCTCTACTTCCAATTTTCTGAGATACAATTTATATTTTATTGGCCTTTGGGCAGATCAATAGAGAAAAGACTGAACAGGTAATTTACCTCCTCAGTCAGGAAATCATTCTGACTAAATGGTTTCTTCATAAAGCCCAGCATCTTAGCCAATCTTTACTTCCTCTCCTTTGGCACAAAGGAAACATTCAGTTCTTTTGTATTCAAAAACCTCAAGGTGTATCAGTTAACCAGCTGTCCTGCATGTGGCTTTGCTGGTTTGTGTACTGCTGCTGAATGAATTATAAAAGGTTAAAAAAAAAAAAAAAAGGCCAGGGGTGGAGAGAAGCGATTATAGTAAAAAGATCAAAGCACCAGTGGGTGAATTTCAGCCTTGTTTACAAACTCTAGTGATAGTAGAGGCCACTCAACGCCTATTTGATTTTTTTTTTCTTAAAAGAGAACTCCTTTGCTTTAGGATTCAAAACATCTAATCGTTCTCACCAACACTGTGTGCTGTGGATCTCTCTCAGTCCATTTTCTCACAAAGATTTAGTAACAGAAGTTTTGATTAGGTATCATGTTCCTAAGACTTTCTTCTTAGACAACATGGAGTCAAGTGGTCTAAGTGCTCAACCTACCCCCTGGGCATCAACAAAACATCTGAGGGAAATGCATGGATCCTTCAGTGGGTCTCAGCACCAGACTTTTTTGGGGGCACACCTCGCAGCATGCGGGATCTTAGTTCCCTGACCAGGGATCAACCCTGGGGCTCCTGCGTTGGGAGCACAGAGTCTTAACCACTGGACCACCAGGGAAGTCCCGGCACCAGAGATTTAAAAAAGCACATGTCCCTTTCAGAGTCCCAGGAAAGCAAGCACATGGGCTGATCTGGGGAGGCATAGAAGATTATATTCAATTAGTATTTGATTTAATGAATCAGAGGTGCATTTAGATGATGATGTTGTATACTTTGTTTGATGTTGCCTCCCACCTGGAGCCTGCCAGGACCATGCAGCAGGCGGAACCTCAGCAAACCAGCCAAAGACAGAGCAGGGGTACTTCTAGGCTGACTTATCTCCATTACCCTGGAATTTAGGACAACCACCACTATGCTGTGTAAAATGACCTCCCAGGATCTTTTGCTGCTTTCTCCGGCCCTGTGGCACATGGGCTCTGTAGTTGTGGTACACAATCTCTAGTTGAGGTGCGCGGGTTTAATTGCCCTGAGGCATGTGGGATCTTAGTTCCCCCACCAGGGATCAAACCCACATACCCTGAATTAGAAGGCAGATGCTTTACCACTGGACCACCAGGGAAGTCCCTGCTCTGAATCCTTTTAATGGTATTTATTTCTCAATCATCTCTATATCTTCTCTTTGACTAATCCTCAGCTGTTGGAAATAGCTCTTCTAAAAAAGTTTCCCTGACCACACTGGCAGAAACTTGCCTTTATTCTCCATTTCTCTCTCCTGCTTTTTTTTTTTTTTTTAACATTTATTTATTTATATTTATTTGGCTTCCCTGGGTCTGAGTTGCAGCATTCGGGATCTTCGTTGTTGCATGCGGGAGCTTTAGTTGCGGCATGTGGGATCTAGTTCCCTAACCAGAGATTGAACCCAGGCCCCCTGCATTGGAAGTGTGGAGTCTTACCCACTGGACCACCAGGGAAGTCCCTCCTGCTTTATTCTTTGTCATAGCCTTATCACCACCCAACTTAGTATATATTCATTTGTGGATTGTTTATCTCATGTGCAGGCACACAGATGTTCACACACACACACTAACATAAGCTACATGAGGGAAATGAATTGTTTCATTTGTACTTTAATCCAAATGCCTAGAAAAATAGATGGACAATAAATTTTTTTACAGGATAAATAGTTCCATGAATCTGCCTCTCTGCTCATTGATTCATCTATTTAAATACGTAGCTTGCATACAGGTTAGGATCATGGGCTCAGGACAGAGACTGCTTGAAACCCAGTTCCTCCACTTAGAAGCTGTGTGGCCTTGGGCAATCACTTAACCTCTCTGCGCCTCCATTGTTTTGGTCATGAGTGTGAGAAATAATAACAGTATACATCTCACGAGGTTTTCATGAGTATTAAATGAGACGTTAGACAATGTCAGGTCTATACATAGCACATGAGCACAATGTCTGTAAAATCTCATGTGCTCGATAAGTGTTAACAGTCATCATTTACTCAGCAGATATTTATTGAATGTTTACCCCAGGTCAGCTACTACGCTAGGCGCTGGGAATACAATGGTGGACAAAACCAAAAATGGACCTTCCCTTATAGAGCTTATAATTCAGTGAGAGAGACGGTTATTAACCTGAGTAACCACACACATGAATGCAGAATTAAAACCGCCTTAAGGGACTTCCCTGGTAGCACAGTGGTTAAGAATCCACCTGCCAATGCAGGAGACACAGGTTCGATCCCTGGTCCAGGAAGATCCCACGTGCCTCGGAGCAACTAAGCCTGGGCGCCAAAACTCCTGAGCCTTCGCTCTAGAGCCCATGAGCCACAACTACTGAAGCCCTCAAGCTTAGAGCCTGTGCTCTGCAACAAGAGAAGCCACCGCAATGAGAAGCCCTCGCACCACAACGAAGAGTAGCCCCCGCTCACCACAACTAGAGAAAGCCTGTGCATAGCAATGAAGACCCAGTGCAGCCAAAAAATAATAAACTAAAGTTCTTTAAAACAAAACAAAACTGCCTTAAATGTTAAGAAGAAGAGCTCAGGTGAGAGTATATTTGTAGGGTCATTTGATTTGGTCAGAGACAGAAGAGAAAAATTTCTGGGGGAAGTTGGGGGAAGCCATGTATGGTGCGGTGAAAATGAATGTAACACCCAGTTTCAAATTGCTTTGTGTTCTGTGCTGTTCTGTCATCTCCTCTTTTGCTACAAAGACTCAGAAACACAAGAATGAGTGAATAGACTTGAGTTAATGGTGATTTTGCTTTGAAGGAGAAGCGGCTGGTCTCTGCTTAGAGGGCTGGGCTGAGAATGGACTTCACCCCCAGGCATGTGAGCAAATGGAAACGGACAGAATGAAGTCTCCTCCCCCCGCATCTATGTTGAGGGTTTAAAAAAAGAAATCCTAGGAAAATATGAGGATGTATAATTAAGCCATTTTATTTGGACATAAAAGGAAAGTCGGAGTACTGAAGTCTAGAGGGGTTTTGAACATCTGTTCATTTATAAATAAACATTTGTTTATTTATAAAACAATGTTAAGAGAAAATTTAGAGGAAAGATTAAGTTCATTCATAATCCCACCTCCGTAAAAAATAATTGCTTTTCCTTTTTTGTCTTCACTTTCATTCTTGGGCTGTTATAACTGCAGGCATTCTTGAATGGTTGCACTCATAGGGCACAACTAATTTCATGTCTTGCTTTTATGTGGTGGTGCATAGTCTTCATAATTATTTGTATTAATCATCATCCTCTTTTTAAAAGGGCAGAAGTTGAGCCTTGGAACATTGCTGACTGCCGTCCTCAACAAATTAAAGGTTAATGACCCTTTGTTCGAAAGGCAAGTCTTTAGACTGGAGAATTCAGTTAGGTACACTTCATCGTGTCAGCTAACCTGGCACTTCAGCCGGATGACTACACAGGTGCATTCTAGAGATGGGGGTCAAGGAGTCTAGAGGAAAAACCCACCGCTGTGTGTCTCCTCTATTCTCATTATTCCACTACCACACTGTTTCACTTCTGACACCAATGTGTGTGTCTCCTCTATTCTCATTACTCCACTACAACACTGTCACTTCTGACACCAATGTGTGGGTTTTCTACACCTCAAGCCATTCTGCAACACCAGCTGGGTGTGTAACAAGTTAATTCTGACATAGTTTACCTGGAGACAGCATCAGATACCACAGGCTAACAGCTCAGTCCCATAAGACTGCCCCTGTCCTCCCTTCAGGGGCCAATTGCAAATCCATGTTGTCACTTGTGATTCTGACTGACCAGCTATAAATTAGAGTTTCCCACAATCCCCTCCTCAGTTCAGTTCATTTGCTAGAGTGGCTCACAGAACTCAGGAAAACAGTGTCCTTACTTGGTTACCGATTTTTTATAGATGGAAGAGATGCATAAGGCAAGGTCTGGGGAAGGAAGCAAGGATACTTCTCCCGGTGTGCCCACTTCCCAGCACCTCTGTGTGTTCCCAGCACAGAAGCTCTCCAAACCTTTCTTATCGGGTATTTATGGAGGTTTCATTACCTAGCCATGATGGATTAAACTGCTGGTCATTGGTGACTGACTTAATCTCCAGCCCCTCTCCCCTCCCTGGAAGTTGGTAGGTGGGATTGAAAATTCCAATCGACTAATTTGATTTAATCCTGATTGGTTCTCCTGGCAACCAGCCCCTGTCCTTAGGGCTTTCCAAATCACTTTTTTTTTTTTGGCATGCCGCATGGCATGCAGGGATCTTAGCTCCCCAACCAGGGATCGAACCCAAACCCCCTGCAGTGGAAGCTTGGAGTTTTAACCACTGGACCGCCAGGGAAGTCCCCCCAAAGTCACTTATTAATATAAATTCAGGTGTGTTGGAAAGGGGCTTGTTATGAATAACAAAAACCATCTTTATCACTCTTATTCTTTAGGAAATTCCAAGCGTTTTAAGAACTCCATGTCAGAAATGAGGTGAAGACCATCATGTGTATATATATATATATTTAATACATTTATTTAGTTAGTTATTGGCTAGGTTGGGTGTTCGTTGGTGAGTGCGGGCTTTCTATAGTTGTGGCGAGCAGGGGCTACTCTTTGTTATGGTGCACAGGCTTCTCAGTGCAGTGGCTTCTCTTGTTGCGGAGCACAGGCTCTAGGCACACGGGCTTCAGTAGTTGTGGCTTATGGACTCTAGAGTGCAGGCTCAGTAGTTGTGGCGCACAGGCTTAGCTGCTCTGCGGCATGTGGGATCTTCCCAGACCAGAGCGCGAACCCATGTCCCCTGCATTGGCAGGCGGATTCTTAACCACTGCACCACCTGGGAAGTCCCTATATTTCTTATTGCAAATCACAGTATGGGGTGGGGTGGGAGGGGGGTCAGAGGGACAGTCTGTGGCCAGAGAAAAGGCATCACAAGTCAATCCCATGATCTTGGACACATTGGTGTTATCAGCTTATTCACTGAGCTAAGCAGTCTGAGGAGACAACGAGAACAAAAAAAACAAAACTACAAATTGTTTCAAGCTTTGGAGTTCAAATAATTATTAAAAGTGATCAAAATATTAAAAAAGTATTAAATAATATTAAATAAGTATTAAATAAGACAGTGTTGACGTCAAGATAGGGATGGGTACAATTAAAATTCATTAAGACACAATAAGAAACTCTCGTCTAGGCTTGTTGCAGTAAAAGAGACTTGGCCAAATGAATTATTCAAGGAGAAATGAGCTGAATGAGAGAATCCTGTCTTGCCTTGGCAATAGTTCAGACTTAGTACAAATTTTCTCCCCCGGTAATAGTATAGCAAAAAGTAACAAAGAAGCATGTTCATTTGTTACCTGAGTACTTTGCATGCAGTGCAAAGCTTGACGTTAGTCCTCTTATTATAGTCTGAACATTTCATAGTAGCCAAGGAAAAAGAACATCAGGAATGTAATCTTTCATTTTAAAATTAATTAATTACAGATTCAAGAAAAGTTTGTGAAATCCATGTGAATCCTTTTCCTACTATTCTAAGCAAAAAAATTAAGCTATGTTAATGAAAGGGTGTTTATGGGGTTGTTTCTTTGTTTGTTTTTGGCAGCACTGTGCAGGGTCCTAACCACTGAACCACCAGGGAATTCCCTGAAGGTTAGTTTTTAACTCTGTGGGGTTTTTGTTGGTTTTTTTTTTTTTTTTTTTTGGCTCTTTATTGGAATGTAATTGCTTTACACTCTTTACCAGTTTTTGAGGTACACCAAAGTCAATCAGCTGTATTTATACACATATCCCCATATTCCCTCCCTCCCGTGACTCCCCCCCACCCTCCCCATCCTGGCCCTCTAAGGCATCACCCATCATCCAGTTGATCTCCCTTTGTTATACAGCAACTTCCCACTGGCTATCTGTTTTACAGTTGATAGTATATATATGTCTATGCTACTCTCTCAAGGGGAAGCTGGGACAAACTCTGTGGTTTGAGTGGAGGAGAAGGAAGTGTTTAAGACTTGCTCTCCCTCAGGCTGGATTTAGTACCTGTATTGTTTAGGACACTTTCAGTAGAGAATAGGAGACTTTCAGTAGAGAACTGTACATCACAGTGAAACAATAAGTCAGTGTACTGGCTCATGAACTTGGGAGTTGAGAGATAAGATAAAAAGTTTCCCTCAAGGACTGGCTCAATCCAGTAGCTCCAACTCCATATCTTGCAATTCTCTTGGTGCATTCGCTGGCCCCTAGCGGAATGGCTGCAACCAGTCAATTATGTCAACACACAGAAGGACACCTTAAACTTATACAGTGCTGTATGTCAATTATGTCTCAATAAAACTGGAAGGAAAAAAAAGTACACACACCACATACGGGGCAGAGGGGGTCTCATGCAAGAGTTCTGTCAAAAGAGCATGAACAGATGACCCGCAAAAGATAGGGTGGAATGTTTGTAAATCATATATCTGATCAAGGTCTGGTATCCAGAATATATAAAAAACTCTTACAACTCAATAATTAAAAGACAGACAGCACAATTTAAAAATGGAAAAAGGATTTCAATAGACATTTCTTCAAAGAAGATATACAAATGGACAATAAACATTTAACAAGATGCTCAACACCATTAGTCATTAGGGAAATGCAAATGAAAACTATAAGGAGATACCACCTCATACACATTAGACAAGCTACATTCAAAACAAAACAAAAAACAAACTGAAAAAAAGTGTTGGTAAAGATGTGGAGAAATTAGAACCTTGTACACTGCAGGTGGGTATGTAAAATGGTACAGTCATGTTGGAAAACCAGTCTAGCATTTCCTCAAATAGTTAAATATAAATTTACCACGTGACCCAGCAATTGCACGCCCACGTATCTACCCAAGAGAATAAAACACATATATATGCACAAAAACATGTGCACAAATGTCCATACCAGTATTTATAACATTCATAATAACCAAAAAGTAAAAACAACCCAAATACCCATCAATTGATGAATGGATGGACAAAATGTAGGATATCCCATAAAGGCATAGCATTCCACCATAAAAAGAAATAAAATATTGATACGTGCTGCAGCATGGATGAGCCTTGACCATGTTCTGCTGAACGAAAGAAGCCAGATACAAAAGCCATATATTAAATGATGCCATTTACATGAAGTATCCAGAATAGGCAAAAGAGACAAAGTATATTAATGATTGTCAGAGGCTGTTGGGAAAGGAGAATAGGTACAAGATTTCTTTGGGGGATGAGGGGGTGATGAAAATGTTCTGGAATTAGAGGTGAGTGACACAACTTTGTGAGTGTGCCAAAATCACTGAATTATACCCTATAAAGGGCGGATATTGGGAATTCCCTGGTGGTCCAGTGGTTAAGACTCCTGGTTTTCACTGCTGAGGGCCAGGGATGGATCCCTGGTTGGGGAACTAAGATCCCATAAGCTGCGTGGTGCAACCAAAAAAAAAAGAAAAAGAAAAAAGGGTGGTTATTATGGTGTGTGAATTATATCTCAGTTAACAAAAGAAGAAGCATGAACACTTCTTTGCCAGAAGTTCTCAGAAAACCTCTCCTCATCTATCAATGATCTGAACTACAGCACATGAACAAACCAGGGTCCTGGGGGACACCCTGTGTCCAGTGAGAGGCATGTAGGTGCTGAATGATTTAGATTTCTCAAGGCCCATCCTCTAGAGCTGGGATCAACCCTCTTCACCCTATGACTGCTACAGAAAAGAAAGAGGTGCTATGGATGTGGGGCAGACACAATTTCTATTCTTGTGCTTCGTTTCTCCTGGCATCCCATATCTTTTTTCTTTTTTTAAGATTTATTTATTATTTATTTATAATTTTTTATTTTATTTTATTTTTGGTTGCATTGTGTCCTACTTGCAGCATGCAGGATCTTTGTTGAGCGTGCAGGATCTTTCATTGTAGTGCACAGGCTTCTCTCCAGTTGTGGCATGAGGGTTCTCTCTTCTCTAGTTGTGGCACGTAGGCTCCAGGGTATACAGGCTCTGTAGTTGTGGCTTGGGAGCCCCAGAGCACGTGGGCTCTGTAGTTTGCAGCACACAGCCTCTTTAGTTGAGGCGTGCAAGCTCAGTAGTTGTGGTACACTGGCTTAGTTGCGGTACGTGGGATTGTAGTTCCCTGACCAGGAATTGAACCCGGGTCCCCTGCATTGTAAGGTGGATTCTTTACCACTGGACCACCAGGGAAGTCCCCTGGCATCCCATATCTTGGGCTTGTCTTTGTATGGTATTATAATTGCCTCCTTGCTGTCTCCTCTACTAAACTACAAGCTCCTTGAATGCAAGGGCTTCTCAGTATCCCCAACAGCTAGTACAGTGTCTAGCCAGGGAGGATAATCAGTAAATGCTTACTGAATAAATGATGTGAAACTGGGAAATATCTCCTATTCTGGCTGAAAGCCAAACTTCCTAGCATCAGTAATTCCTTGTTTGTATGAAGCCGTGCTTTCTGATACATCCTTAATGCACTACTCCCAAGAGGATAACTATTGAATCACTCATAGCTTTGTGAAAATTTGTTTTATCAGCTCCTCTTTGACTCAAAGAAGAGAACTAGCCTAGGCTTCCCAGAAGTAGAAAAACATGGAAAGGAATTTGTCAACCTGAACTTTTAGTCTGAAATCAGCTCATATGACAAGATCATGACCTATTAGTTTTTTTTCTCTGTGTGTGTGTTTAAAATATGAATTTCAAATTGTTTAAGAAATACCAATGCTTTGTCTAACTTTACATCACACATGCACACACACACACAAACACAGTTACATCCTGAGAGATAACTCCAATTTCTGAAATGGGAAAGAGGCCTTAGGCATCTTAAAGCCAAGATAAAGGGGAAATCAGGTCTTAGTAATTTAAAACAGTTCTTTGAGATGGTAAATGAGTGTGGGCAAAGTGGGGAAAGGGTAGAGATAATTTACATTTTGTGTGAATCCCAGGGGCCTCTGATAAGGAGCTTTTGATAAGATCTATAAGGATCCCTTCAGCTATAAAGTCTTAAAATTGTGGGATTCTTCCCAGAATAGTTTGTTTGGGAAAGCATTTAAAGAGAGGTCACAGAAAATAATCTACAGCTTCAGTTCTTTAGCTAAACTTAAATAGTGTTATAATTAATTTGGAAAAGCAAGTATACCATGAGCTCTGAGATTTGTGGGTACAGTAAACTCACTAAGTAGGAATTAACAAGTCAAAGGAGGGAAGAAATTTCAAGTCCACATTTGTAGGCAGAAAAGTGACACGGGAGCTTTATTAAGGGCAAGTGACAAGTAATGCAATTAGAGAAAAATAATTCAATCTAAGTCTATAAATTGACAAATTTTGAGCCATCAGATGCAACCTGGTAAAAGGATTAAACATTATGATGGATATGAAAACTATATTCTATAGAAATATACACAAAATTGGATATTTACATCGACACGATTTATAACATCGAAAAACTGAAATCATAATTGTTTTTAAAATGAAGTTGTTTTAATAAGTTATTGTACATGTATCCATGAAATAATACATAGGTAAGAAAATACATTGTTCTAATAATTATCTGAAGATGCTCTGGGAACTTGATGAATTACTTTTATGCATGAAATATTGGCTTGTGAATTCATTATGTCAGTACAAGTGGCAGGTATTAAAAAATAATTTAAAAATTTAGAATATGTCTGATGACTCATGGTTTTAGTGGATTGTTTGGGGCCAGTTATAGTAATTCTAGGGAACTCCTTGGGGATGCAGAAAAAGGTCTCTTGCAAAGCCACGTTGGGGATGGAGGACAAGGCAGGAAGGTGAGGAAGAAGCTCTTTAGTTGTTTACATCTTTTTCAGGACACGTCCCTGAACTCCACAAGGAAATAAGGCGGAGGGTTCAGGGCTGACACTTGGGAAACCCCTCAGGACCAGGGGGCCCGAGCCTCTGGCAGTGCTTCTCTTAGAATTCCAGCCCAAAGGTTTTCAAAAATGCTGTAAAAGATACCATTAAATAGACAACAACCCATTTTTAAGACAGTAGATAAAAAAAATCTTTCCTCCAGAGGCATTCCATGTGAGCCACTTGGATCACAAATTGAGTCACTTCTGAATGTTTCCTGCAGCATCAGAATTTCAGTAGCCAATTACTTCCGCAAAGAACAAAGCTCAAAAGTGAAGGGAAGAATTGAAGAGCATTGAAGGTCCATTTCCACTTGCTCGTAAACACCGTGAATGAAATGTAAGCTGTTCCAAGTGGTACCAGATTGATTGTACCTTGCTCCATCTTTATCTTGGCTGTGCAGACAGCACATTTTATTTGGGATTTAATTGTCCTTTACTTTCTCCTCCAATCAATTAATAATCAGTAAGCAATTAATTAGGCATTCCTGTATACAGTGTGTAAGAAGCTTTGATAAAGACGCTATTGAATGAAGCATAACAAGGGGATGTACAATACATTCTACTTGGGAACGTATGTTTACTGTGACTCCTGAGTTGTTCTTCATCCAGTAATGTCAAAATGACCCATGGGGGGAAATGGTGCCCAACTGATGAACCTGTCCCCTGCAACTTTTCAACACAATTCCCAAACCCTATGTACTCAAGAGTGGACCTTTCTGTGAAAATTGTTATTGTTATTCCTCAAATCTATCTATGCCATATTACACAACAAGTAATTGGCTACAAATGTATCCACGGCACAAACTTTGATTTCACCAAGAAAGAAAGTACATCATAACTGCTAGGTTTCTCTTTGGTGATTCATCAGAGAACTTTGAACTTGCCTTCCACAAAACAGAAGAATCCTCCCAGGCCATTGCAGAATGTTTGGTATCTCATTGCAGGAATGGGTTGCATGCTCCCTGAAATATTTTAACAACCTCTGACTCTGCCAAATCGTTTAATACCTGTAAGATAACACAAAAGAATTTGAATAATGTTTTATTTATAAATGCTTTAGAAGAAATCTGGTAATGTGAATATTACAGGAAAAAAAAATGCACGGACCATTTATTGAACCCGATGTGAAACAAGCACACTGCAAACAGTTGCTCTGATTCACGCCTCACGCCTGTTCTATTTAAGCAGGCTCTCAAGATCCAACAAGTCATCTGGTGACTCAGGCAACTTCTGAGCAGAAATTACTCCATCCAACCTGTGTTTCTGAAGCATTTACTGGGTGTAGCCTTTTACGATCCAGCTGAATCCTTTTTTTTTTTTTTTGCAAGACTTGCAACAAAGAATTGAATCAACAAAGCAAAACAAGTCTGTAGCATTCCAGAATGATTCCCTAATCTAACTATAAAATAATGCAAGTTACAACTAATCTGCACAAATGCACATAGGGAGGACTGTGATAGACCAAGATAATAAAAAGGCTAATGCTGGCAAAGCGCATTGAATTTGGGAGAGTTGCATCAATTATTTATACTTGAAAAAATCAGCACATAAAAATATTTTAAAATTGTGACAGTTTGGATTAATAGGATCAACTCAATGGACAATCTGCTTAAATAAATTTTATGTACTATTATGGTTATTAAGAAAATTATACGCTATGGTCTATAGTCTGACATCTTAAAGAATAGGAACTCAAAGCATTTTTATAATTACACCCTGAACCTTTATTCACCTTTTCACTATTGGATATGATCACACAGGCAAACACAGATGGGAGCTTTGAAAACTCAGGAATAAGAAGAATTGTGATGAAAAGATGCTCAACATTACTAATTATTAGAGAAATGCAGGTCAAAGCCACAATGAGGTATCACCTCACACCGGTCAGAATGGCCATCATCAAAAAATCTAGAGACTGGTGGGAATGTAAGTTGGTACAGCCACTATGGAAAACAATTTGGAGGTTCCTTAAAAAACTACAAATAGAACTACCATATGATCCAGTCATCCCACTCCTGGGCATATATCCAAAGAAAACCATAATCCCAAAAGAAACATGTACCATAATGTTTATTGCAGCACTATTTACAATAGCCAGGACATGGAAGCAACCTAAATGCCCATCAACAAATGAATGGATACAGAAGATGTGGCATATATATACAACGGAATATTACTCAGCTATAAAAAGGGATGAGATGGAGCTATACGTAATGAGGTGGATAGAACTACAATCTGTCATACAGAGTGAAGTAAGTCAGAAAGAGAAGGACAAATATTGTATGCTAACTCACGTATACGGAATCTAAAAATGGTACTGATGAACTCAGTGACAAGCATAAGGATGCAGATACAGAGAATGGACTGGAGAACTCGAGGTATGGGAGGGGGCGGGGGGTGAAGGGGAAGCTGAGACGAAGCGAGAGAGTAGCACAGACATATATATACTACCAACTGTAAAATAGTCAGTGGGAAGTTGTTGTATAACAAAGGGAGTCCAACTCAAGGATGGAAGATGCCTTAGAGGACTGGGGCAGGGAGGGTGGTGGGGACTCGAGGCGGGGGAGTCAAGGAAGGGAGGGAATACAGGGATATGTGTATAAAAACAGATGATTGAACCTGATGTACCCTCCCCCAAAAAAATTAAATTAAATTAAAAAAAAAATCTCTTTAAAATGAAAAAAAAAAAGAATTGTGATGAAAAGATGCTCAATATTACTAATTATTAGAGAAATGCAGGTCAAAGCCACAATGAGGTATCACCTCACACCGGTCAGAATGGCCATCATCAAAAAATCTAGAGACTGGTGGGAATGTAAGCTGGTACAGCCACTATGGAAAACAATTTGGAGGTTCCTTAAAAAACTACAAATAGAACTACCATATGATCCAGTCATCCCACTCCTGGGCATATACCCAAAGAAAACCATAATCCCAAAAGAAACTTGTACCATAATGTTTATTGCAGCACTATTTACAATAGCCAGGACATGGAAGCAACCTAAATGCCCATGGGCAGATGAATGGATAAAGAAGATGTGGTATATATATACAATGGAATATTACTCAGCTATAAAAAGGAATGAGATGGAGCTATATGTAATGAGGTGGATAGACCTAGAGTCTGTCATACAGAGTGAAGTAAGTCAGAAAGAGAAAGACAAATATTGTATGCTAACTCACATATATGGAATCTAAAAATGGTACTGATGAACTCAGTGACCAGAACAAGGACGCAGATGCAGAGAATGGACTGGAGAACTCGAGGTTTGGGAAGGGGCGGGGGGTGAAGGGGAAACTGAGAAGAAGCGAGAGAGTAGCACAGACATATATATACTACCAACTGTAAAATAGATAGTCAGTGGGAAGTTGTTGTATAACAAAGGGAGTCCAACTCGAGGATGGAAGATGCCTTAGAGGACTGGGACGGGGAGGGTGGGGGTGACTCCAGGGAGGGTGGGGGGGAGTCGAGGGAGGGAGGGAATACGGGGATATGTGTATAAAAGCAGATGATTGAACTTGGTGTACCCCCCAAAAAATAATAAATAAATAAATAAAATTAATTTAAAAAAAATCTAGAGACAATAAATGTTGGAGAGGGTGTGGAAAAAAGGGAACTCTCCTGCACTGTTGGTGGGATTGTAAGCTGGTACAGCCACTATGGAAAACAGTTTGGAGGTTCCTTAAAAAACTACAAATAGAACTACCATATGACCCAGTAATCCCACTACTGGGCATACACCCAGAGAAAACCATGATCCAAAAAGAAACAAGTAGCATAATGTTCATTGCAGCACTATTTACAATAGCCAAGACATGGAAGCAACCTAAATGCCCATCAACAGATGAATGGATAAAGAAGATGTGGCATATATATACAATGGAATATTACTCAGCCATAAAAAGGAATGAAATTGAACTATATGTCATGAGGTGGATAGACCTAGAGTCTGTCATACAGAGTGAAGTAAGCCAGAAAGAGAAAAACAAATACTGTATGCTAACACATATATATGGAATCTGAAGAAATGGTACTGATGAAACCAGTGACAGGCAAGAGTGGAGATAATAGAAGTAGAGAATGGACTTGAGGACACGGGGCTGGGGTGAGGGGCAAAGGGGAAGTTGGGACGAGGTGAGAGAGTAGCATAGACGTATTTACACTACCAGCTGTAAAACAGATGGCTAGTGGGAAGTTGCTGTATAACAAAAGGAGAACAACTTCATGGGAGACACCTTGGAGGGCCAGGACAGGGAGGGTGGGGGGGAGTCACAGGAGGGAGAGGATGTGGGGATATGTGTGTAGATGAAGCTGATTCACTTTGGTGTACCTCAGAGACAGGTACAAGAGTGTAAAGCAAATATATTCCAATAAAGAGTTTAAAAAAAAAAAAAAAGAAGCATTGTGAATCATGAGACAATGGCTCTACATTTTAATTTGTATAGTACTTATTTCCTCCCAGTTTTATTGAGATATAATTGACATAAAGCTCTGTATAAATGTAAGGTGTCCCACATAATGACTTGCCATCTCTCTCTATATATATACGGTATTGCAAAATGCTTTAGTACTTTTTTTTTTTATTTAATTTCTGTAGTACTTAATTTCTTAGCTTTGGAAATTTTTGTACTTCAAGCAAATACTTCTTGAATGGCAGTTATTAAACTGAGAATAAGAGAGTCTACAAGAAAATAATGACATAAAAAGAAGTTCACTTCCCTTTTTATGTCAAATACTATATGGGTTCTTAACTCTATATTGGGGTTTGTTAACTGCACTGTTTTGAAGCAATTCCATGCCTCCCCTGCAATTTTTATTTTGAAAACAAACAAAACTACAGAAAAGTTTAAAGAATAGTACATTGAACACGTATATTCTTCACCTAAATTCACATTTGCCTCATATATTTATCCATCTATGCACATATTCATACAAATATATATCTGAAATGTTTTGACTTGCTTTGTTGATTAAATTCTTTGCTATTCATACATATACACATACACACGTGGAAGGAAAGAGAGATTTTTTAAGAATAAGGATATCTTTTCTATAACCAATCCCAGGATAATGATCATACTTAAGAAAATTAATATTAATTATATAATACCATTTAATATACAGTTCCTATTTGAATTTCCTCAGTTGTTCCAAAAAATGTCTCATAGGTGGGGTTTTTTTGTTGTTGTTTTCCTAATCTGGGTTCCAACCCAGATTTTTACATTGTGGTTGATTATTCTTCTTTAGTTCTTAATTTAGAACAATTTCCCTGCCAAAAAAAAATCTACACCAATGACTTTTTCCCCCAAGAATCTTGAACAATGTCCCATGTTTTGGATTTCTCTAACTTGTTTCTTCATTTTTAGATTTAGATTAATCAAATTGGTGGATATATTCCATACTTATGTTGCTGTCAAAGCAATATTTAAAACAAATCTTAGGGGCTTCCCTGGTGGTACAGTGGTTAAGAATTCGCCTGCCAATGCGGGGACATGGGTTCAAGCCCTGGTCCAGGAAGATCCCACATGCCGTGGAGCAACTAAGCCCATATGCCATAACTACTGAGCCTGTGCTCTAGAGTCCACAAGCCACAACTACTGAACCTGAGTGCCACAACTACTGAAGCCCACATGCCTAGAGCCCGTGCTCTGCAACAAGAGAAGCCACTGCAGTGAGCAGCCCACACACCCCAACAAAGAGTAGCCCCCTATCGCCACAACTAGGGAAAGCCCGCAACAGCAAATGAAGACTCAACACAGCCAAAAATAAATAAATTAATTTAAAAAAATAAAATAAAATATAAATCCTGAATTCTCTTTCCTTGATATTATGGGTCCCCTAAATTTCTGGTGTATCAGTAAACAAGTTTGGTTTACAAAAATTATTCTGTATAATAAACGGCATGGTCCTGCTAGCAAATGGAATACGTGCTTCTTTAATATGCATTGTTTTTGTGAGGCCAGAAGATGTGTCTTACAGACTTTTATTTTAAACCTTCCTGGCCCTTCCCTGGTGGTCCAGTGGTTAAGACTCCAAGCTTCCAATGTAGGGGGCGTGGGTTGTAGAACTAAGATCCCACATACCCTGCAGTAGAGCCAATCAAACAATCAATTAATAAACCTTTCTAATACCAAGCAAATGCCCGGTATACATAGTTCCTTACTCTCACTCATGCAGTGAGCATTCGTGGGCATGTATACACAGCTCATCATCTGAAACTTAATGAGTTTACACAGTTGTTGAGAAAGCATATCATCAAAAGAAATATCAAATAAACAACATTACAGATAAAGGTACATGTTGGCTTATGACATTCTGATCTTTAACAGTTTTTATTATTGTTAAAATTGCCATGTGTCCTTGAGTCATTGGTTGTCACAAACCTATACAATAAGCACAACTCCCTACGATTTTCCCCAAATTTACTAGAGTTATCAATGAAGCAAGGCTGCAATAGGGGAGATTAAATCTTCTAATAATTAACGAATTGTTCTAAACATCAGTAGAAGTGGATTCTTGTCTCCATCGGTATTGTCATGACCCTTATTTAGTCAACATTTCCTGAATTACCACAAGGTTTATTACTCATCCAGATTATTAGGGTCTGATCGAGATCTGACATGACTTTGAGGTTGGGCTCGCCCCATCTAATATAACATTAGCCATTCACTAAGAGAAACAGAAATAATCCTAGAATCATGAAATCGAAAGAAATTTCAGAAGGATGTAGGGACTTCCTAGGTGGTGCAGTGGTTAAGAATCCACCTGCCAGTGCAGGGGACACTGATTTGATCCCTGCGCCAGGAAGATCCCACATGCCGCAGAGCAACTAAGCCCGTGTGCCACAACTATCGAGCCCATGTGCCACAACTACTGAAGCCCACACACCTAGAACCTGTGCTCTGCAACAAGAGAAGCCAGCACAGTGAGGAGCTGGTGCACCACAATGAAGAGTAGCCCCCTCTCCCCCACTCGCCGCAACTAGAGAAAGCCCGTGGGCAGCAACGAAGACCCAACACAGCCAATAAAAAATTAATTAATTAATTAAAAAAAAGACATTGTATACATTTCTTATCATTAGGTCAAAACACCCCTATCTGGCAGTTGAAAATCTACCCTGTTTGTAATAATCCTTTGCATAGGGGTTTTCTATGGCCTTTTGGATAAAGTACTCCATTGTCAGAATATTTCATATTTACGTTAATTTCTTTCTATGTGTAACCGAGCAGAACCCTGTGGGGGCCTTCCTGGGACAGACCTTCCCCCATATCCTTTGCTTTAGTTCCTCTCTGAAGTACCTAGATAATAGTATTTGGTGCACATCACCTGACTTGTCTTGCAGATGTTAAAAAACAAAACAAAACAAAAAAACCTTTTTCAACAAATGAAAGATGTTAACTACTTGATGACCATGAGCATATAGTCCCAGGCCTCCTGGAGCCTAAAGACTGATAATATTAACCCCTGTGACACCATCCCACTCCCTCACCATC
This sequence comes from Hippopotamus amphibius kiboko, assembly GCF_030028045.1. Lineage (NCBI taxonomy): Eukaryota > Metazoa > Chordata > Mammalia > Artiodactyla > Hippopotamidae > Hippopotamus > Hippopotamus amphibius. Next base: position 123,949,126 of record NC_080189.1, read on the forward strand.
AGCCAGTCAGAAAATTGTGCGCAAGCTGATCACACACCCTGCGATACGGCGCCCCCCCCCCCGCCCCCCCCGCCGCCCCCTTACCTGGCTTTTAAAAGTGCTTTGCCAAAACACTTCAGGGAGTTTGGGCTCTTAGGGCACGAGCCACGCTTCTGCTTGCATGGCCTCGTAATAACCTTTCTCTGCTCCAAACTCCGAGGTTTCAGTTTGGCCTCACTGTGCGACCTGCGCAGAAACTTAGGTTAACATATTTGGTAGCTTAGAGAGAAGAGCTATCCCTTTTTTTTTTTTTTAAGCATTGGCTTTGTGCATAGCACACCTGTTATTTATTTATTTAGCTGCAGTGGGTCTTTGTTGACGCATGCGGGCTTTTCTCTCTTATTGCTTCGAGTAGGGGCTACTTTTTGTTGTGGTGCTGTTGCAGAAATTGGTCTGCCGAGAAACCAAGCACCACACTCGGAGGGTTGGAGAGCTCAGGTTTATTAAGCCAGCAGCCCCAGACGAGCTAACGCTCCAAAGTTCTGGGTGCTGAGCTCAGGGTGAGCTTTACTTTTATAGTGCACATGTTTACAGAGCATGGAAGTTTCCAAACAGAAACTTACAAGAGCAGGTGCAGAACATTCCATTTTTTAGCAAAACATCTTACAGTTACATTGGATTGTTAGGTCATCCTGTTTTTCTGTTTTTCTCGGCGCAGCAAGCATATTTCACAAAAGCAAAACAAGCATGGAGTTATTTTTAGCTGAGTGTAAGTTTCTAACTTTGCTCTTCAGTGCGTGGTAGACTTCTCATTGTGGTGGCTTTTCTTGTTGCGGAGCACGGGCTTCAGTAGTTGCAGCACGTGGACTGAGTAGTTGTGGCTCAAGGGCTCTAGAGCACAGGCTCAGTAGTGGTAGCTCACGGGATTAGTTGCTCCGAGGCATGTGGGATCTTCCCGGACCAGGGCTCGAACCCGTGTCCCCTGCGTTGGCAGGCAGATTCTTAACAATTGCACCACCAGGGAAGTCTGACAATAGCTATCCTTAAGTTGAAAGTTTTTTCTCAAGTTTTGACTCACGCTCGTGGCTGCAGACAGAATAAGCAACGTCTCGTTAGCCTTTCCTCATGGGTCTTGTTTCCCAAACCTTTAATCATTTTTATGGCTTTCTTTTAAACTGTCTCCAAGTTTTCCATCTCCTTTTAGATACAAAGCCGAGAATTAAATATAGTATTTGCAAGGATATGATTAGTACCAAATTTAGAGGACAATTACTGCACAGTCCTTACATTCTGTGTTCTAAGATTTGTTCATTGTTTTCAAAAATTATCAGACTTTCCATAAAAAACAACCAAGATCCCAAAGAGTAGTCTTATTATATGGTCATGTTTTAAAACTCATTTGATCTTGGTCCATTTTAGTTGGACAAAAGACCTCAAAGCCCAACTAAGTCTCACTTTTAGTGAAAAAATTACTCAAAACTGCAGAAACACCTCAGAAAGAATTATAAGGATAATTCTTTTGAGCCACAATGCATTCATGTCTTAGAGTCTAGTTATTGCAAAATTATAGGCCCAGAATAGCTGATGTAAATTTACATTACTGCTTACTCTGGAGTTAACCAAGCAAACCACAACAGCCACACTCATTCTGAAGAAGCTACACCAAAGTATTTTGTATTTAAAAAGAAGATGACCCGACATTAAAAATCATAATGAACTCAAAACTGTTGATCATGACCTGATAACAAGGTGACCTTCTGGAAAACTGTGGAAATTTCAATCATCTGAAAGTATGGATTTGCAGTGCGAGCCTTTGCATCACTGCCACTCATTTCATAGCAGGGAAAGGTCCTGGTGGATAACTGAGGACTGTCTTTGGGAAACTCTTGCAACATGTTAATTTTCCTTGCTAGTAATACTAGCCGAGCTGTCATTTACAGAGTGCTTACTATGTGTTGGACAGTTTATTATACCCTCTGCACACATTTTCTCCTTTGACTCATATCAACTTTGTGAGGGACATACTATTAGTATAGGCTATTTATAGATGAGCCAGTTGAGGCCCAAATATACATGGTTAGTGAATATCAGAACAAGGATTCAGACCCAAGTATTTCTGATCCAGTATAACTACTGTTATACAGCCTACACGTATTACGTTTCAGAAATCTAATAGTTTACTGAAAGCAGAATTCATTCTTATTTTAAATGAAGTTCTCTGAAGATGTACAGCATTCATGTGTAAAATCAGAAGAAAGGACTTGCACTTTTAGATGGGTTCCTGGCCCCAGGAGAATGTTTTAAAACCACTGTTTTACAGCACTTATATATAAAATAGATAAACAAGGATTTACTTAGAGCACCAGGAACTATACTCAGTATCTTGTAATAACCTATAATGGAAAAAAATCTGAAAAAAATATACAGTATATGTATATAATTGAATCACTTTGCTATATACCTGATACTAATACAATATTGTAAATCAACTATACTTCTATATAAGTAATAAATAAATAAATAAATAAATAAATAAATAAATAAATAAGAATTACTGCTGGGATTTATGTACCAGATAAACTTTATTAAAGAAAGAGAAATTAAGGAAACTCTCCCATTCACCATTGCAACAAAAAGAATAAAATACCTAGGAAGAAACCTGCCTAAGGAGGCAAAAGATCTGTATGCAGAAAACTTTAAGACATTGCTGAAAGAAATCAAAGACAACACAAACAGATGGAGGGACATACCATGTTCCTGGATTGGAAGAATCAACATCGTGAAAATGTCTGTACTACCCAAAGCAATTTACAGATTCAATGCAATCCCGATCAAATTACCAATGGCATTTTTCACAGAACTAGAGCAAGAAATCTTACGATTTGTATGGAAACGCAAAAGACCCCGAATAGCCAAAGCAATCTTGAGAAGGAAAAATGGAGTTGGTGGAATCAGGCTTCCTGACTTCAAACTATACTACAAGGTCATAGTGATCAAGACAGTATGGTACTGGCACAAAAATAGAAAGGAAGATCAATGGAATAGAATAGAGAACTCAGAAGTAAGCCCAAACACATATGGGCACCTTATCTTTGACAAAGGAGGCACGAATATACAATGGAAAAAAGACAGCCTCTTAAATAAGTGGTGCTGGGAAAATTGGACAGCAACATGTAAAAGAATGAAAGTAGAACACTTCCTAACACCATACACAAAAATAAACTCCAAATGGATTAAAGACCTACATGTAAGGCCAGACACTATAAAACTCCTAGAGGAAAACATAGGCAGATCTCTCTGTGACATTCATCAAAGCAAGATCCTTTTTGACCCACCTCCCAGAATCATGGAAATAAAATCAAGAATAAACAAATAGGACCTCATGAAACTTAAAAGCTTTTGCACAGAGAAAGAAACCATAAACAAGACTAAAAGGCAACCCTCAGAATGGGAAAAAATAATTGCCTATGAAACAACGGACAAAAGATTAACCTCCAAAATATACAAGCAGCTCGTGAAGCTTAACACCAAAAAAGCAAATAACCTAATCCACAAATGGGCAGAAGACAACACACACATGAAAAGATGCTCAACATCACTCATCATCAGAGAAATGCAAGTCAAAGCCACAATGAGGTATCACCTCACACGGATCAGAATGGCCATCATCACAAAATCTGGAAACCACAAATGTTGGAGAGGGTGTGGAGAAAAGGGAACTCTCCTGCACTGTTGGTGGGACTGTAAGTTGGTACAGCCACTATGGAAAACAATTTGGAGGTTCCTTAAAAAACTACAAATAGAACTACCATATGATCCAGTCATCCCACTCCTGGGCATATACCCAAAGAAAACCATAATCCCAAAAGAAACTTGTACCATAATGTTTATTGCAGCACTATTTACAATAGCCAGGACATGGAAACAACCTACATGCCCATCAACAAATGAATGGATAAAGAAGATGTGGTATATATATACAATGGAATATTACTCAGCTATAAAAAGGGATGAGATGGAGCTATATGTAATGAGGTGGATAAAACTACAGTTTGTCATACAGAGTGAAGTAAGTAAGAAAGAGAAAGACAAATATTGTATGCTAACTCACATATATGGAATCTAAAAATGGTACTGATGAACTCAGTGACAAGAACAAGGATGCAGATACAGAGAATGGACTGGAGAACTCGAGGTTTGGGAGGGGGCGGGGGGTGAAGGGGAAACTGAGACGAAGCGAGAGAGTAGCACAGACATATATGTACTACCAACTGTAAAATAGATAGTCAGTGGGAAGTTGTTGTATAACAAAGGGAGCCCAACTCGAGGATGGAAGATGCCTTAGAGGACTGGGATGGGGAGGGTGGGGGGGACTCGAGGTGGGGGGAGTCAAGGAAGGGAGGAAATACGGGGATATGTGTATAAAAGCAGATGATTGAACTTGGTGTACCCCCCAAAAAATAATTAATTAATTAAAACAAACAAACAATTTTTTTTTTTTTGGCCATACTGTGTGGCTTGCAGAACCCTGACCAGGGATTGAACCTGTACCCCCTGCAGTGGAAGAAAGGAGTCCTAACCACTGGACTGCCAGGGAACTCTCTGGAGGACCTTTAATATTTCAGAAACCAGGCAAGGTTAAAAGACTGGAATTCATTTTAAAAGGCAATGTTGCGATTTCCCTGGTGGTGCAGTGGTTAAGAATCTCCCTGCCAATGCAGGGGACGTGGGTTCCCTGGTCTGGGAAGATCTCACATGCCGAGTAGCAACTAAGCCCATGTGCCACAACTACTGAAGTCCTTGGGCCTAGAGCCTCTGCTCTGCAACGAGAGAAACCACCGCAATGAGAAGCCCGCTCACTGCAACAAAGAGTAACCCTTGCTCTCTGCAACTAGAGAAAGCCCACACACAGCAACAAAGACCCAATACAGCCAAAAATAAATTTATTTAAAAAAAAGAAAAGAAAAAGAAGGCAATGTTGGCTGTTTGAAAGATGCTTCTCTGAAAGTGGCTCTGAGGACCACAGGCAGCACCTCCTCCCCATAAACCCCAGTAAGGAGGGGCCCTGTGCATGGGGTGGCCTTGCTCTGCTCTCCTCCAGCTATAGCCTCTAGGGGAGGAGATGTGTCCACCCAACACCCATGCCTCCTCCTAGATTGAAACAGGAGGGAAGAGGGCAGGGCACAACCTTTGAAAGAATAACATAGCCTGAGGACATGACATAAACTGATTAGAACCAAATGGGTCCAAGATGGCAAACAAGTTGACTTCCACTAGGACTTGAGCCTGGGTAATACAACCATAGGGATCAAAAAGTGGGCCTTGGCCCAATTCCTGGAAATCCCTGCCCCTTCCTGCAATAACTGGAATACTCCTCCCACTCATTAGCCTATGAAATGACCCAACCCTATAAAAACTGACAATCCCAGTACCCTGGTGCCTTTCTCACCTTCTGAGATGGCCCACATTCTGTCTGTGGAGTGTTTCTCTCTAAATAAATCCACTTTTTACCTATCACTTTGTCTCTCACTGAATTCTTTCTGCGATGAGACATCAAGAACCTGAGCTTCACTAAGTCCTGAAACCAGGTATGTGATCTCAGTTGGAAGACCTTGAGTTTTGGCCGGGTCTGAGTCCTGGCACGTGGGTTCAAGTCCCAATCTGAGGTGCACGGTTTCAGATTATGCTCCAAAGTACTCGGGGCCCGGGCTTCTCCTGCCCCAATGGCCCCTGGCAGATTTGCAGAGCTTGTCCTGACTTCATTTTTGGGTCCCTTTCCCCAGCAGCAGATTGTGCAGCCGGGGCCCTGGTGGGTGATGCTTAGCACGGACTCTAATCCACTAGAAGCACAAGAGCCTTCACTGTGTGGGAAGAGGAGGGCCCGTGTGGTCCCTGTGCAGCCATCCTTGGGTTCTAATGCCAGGAGTCAGAGATGCCTTTGAAATGGAAGCCTCTCCTTCCAGATCATCATAAAGGGGATGTTCATCTGAGTAGAAAGACTGAAAATAATTTGTTTAACAACATGTTGGCATGGTTTATATTCAAATATTTAGTCATGTGGCATGTGGGCTGCCATTTTCATTTTTTATTTTTTTAAATTATAGTTTGTCTTTTTTTCTTTTTTAATTTTTTGGCCACGTCTTGTAGCATGTGGGATCTTCGCTCCCTGACCAGGGATCAAACCCACGCACCCTGCAGTGGAAGTGCAGGGTCCCAACCACTGGACCGCCAGGGAAGTCCCTGGGCTGCCATTTTTACTTACGCCCTGGCCCTGTTACCAAGTCCAGGCTCACTCTGCTTGCCACACAACAGGAGATGAGGTGTTGAGACAAGGAACGCAACTTTATTCGGAAAGCCGGCTGACCGAGAAAATGGCAGACTAGTATCTCCAAAAAACCATCTTATCGGGGTCTGGATTTCAGTTTCTTTTATAGAATCAGAGAGGGAGAGGCTGTCAGGAAGTAAAGTAAAAAGGTAGAAAGGCACTGCGGCAGTAAAGTAAAAGGGCCATCAGTTTTGCAAAACATCTCAGGGAATGACCAGGCTGTGTGAGGGGATGTGTTCATTTCTCCTTTCTTGCAGCCATTCACAGGTGGGCAGGGCAGACTGTCTGCCTGTGAACTGAACAGAGGCACTTTAGTTTAACATTCAGGCAGAGGGGCAGGGTTCCCTGAGGCAGGCCATCATGTATAGTTATAACAAGAAAAGCAGCGAAAAGCAAAGGTAAAAGTCAAAGAAACAGATGGAACATGGAGCTCAGATTTAGCTCTTCCCTGTTACAGTCCCACAGATAACAGGGGCAGCCACAAGCTTGACTGCAGAAAACCACATCTCTCCCAGAGTCATCATGACATTTGTTGAACCCAAGTTCCTGTGCCCACAGTGAGGCCAAACAAACTGAAACATTGGAGCTGGAGCAGAGAAAGGTTAGCATAGCAAGGGCCAAGTAGGCAGAGCAGGAAGTCATACCCCCCAAATCCAAACTCCCCAATGGTTTTCAGGGAAGAGTTTTTATAGCCATAATTTGGGCAGAGGGCTGCAGGGTGACTGTAGAACTCGAAGATATATTGTTACATACGTTCCTTGAGGAGGAACTAGGATTCTATTTTCTCACTGCACTATTGTTTCCTGACTGCTTTTCCTGTGTTTCAGCATTCTCTCCCTTCCCTGATTAGAAACTGTTTGAATCTGCCCTTTGGAACTCAGGGAAGGTCTAGGAGGCTGAAGCCTTTTTCTGCAACTAGAAATGGGGGACAAGGAAAGGCTTTTGTACCGGGAGGACCCCAGAGGGTGCTGCTTGGTTTCAATTTCACTTACAACAGGCACAAAAATTAGAATGCCAATTTTCTGATGCACAGCTTCTGTGTAAAAATCCATTTTTGGAAGCCAATAGAGTCTGGAGTCAGACTGACAGACCCTATTTAAACCTGCACTGTCACATTCCTTACCCACTTGACCTTGGGGAAGCTTCTTAACTTCTCTAAGCCCGTCTGGAAACTGGCTGACCCAGGATTAAATGCGGACATCCATGAAGTACTTTTGGCACCTGGTACAAACAAATACTCCCTGCAAGTGCTGGACCTAGTGATTTGTAAATCCACAACTTTTGTCTTTGATTTGTTTTCACATTGCCATTTACAGTTTGGACTAAGACTGTAGAATAATCAAGCTGAAAGAATATGTAGTCATTTGGTAGAACATAATATTTAGGAGAACAAACTTTGGGCTCAAACAGACTTGAGTCTGGTCTCCCTTTATCCCCTGCCAGGTGTATGTCACTGAACCTCTTTGAGACTCAGAGTCCTCAATTATAAAATGACATTAATAGTAACTAATTTGTTGCACCATCATAAGGATTAAATGAGAAAAATTTGCGACTATACTTGTCACACAGAAAGTTGATTATCTTCTTTAAGTGTTATACTTCAAACCTATACTGAATTACATTCAATAAAATATTATTCTACTGAATTTTATTCAATAGACAATCTCTCTAATTTATTGGGATATTCTGAATGTTAATGAGATCTACCGAATGAAAATCAAATTTGTGTAATTTGGCAAATGCAGGACAGATACTTTTTCTAAATTTTGTTGTTGTTATGTGGTTGATTTTATTTTCACTGGAGAATTGTATTATCCTCTGCATTTGATTCCATTTATACTGCTTGTCTTTCATACTTGGACCTTCAAGTGAAAGATAATTATCACGCAAACAAAATCATAAAATATGGTGTCATTTCTAGCCCCTTTAAAAGCCTAAGAAAATAGCAATCATATTTGAAGTCAAGTTAAAATGGGACAGAAGAGCTGAGAAAAAGAGATGTATGCGCCTTTTGAAGTCTCTGGAACTTTCCTCGACAGTCACATGCATGTCTTCCTTTCTTCCTTGGGAACACTTGGTAAAGAGCAGTGACCCTGAGTTCACTCAAAGGGACACAGAGACGCATGGAGTTTGGCTCAGCCCATAGGAGTTCTGCAGGCACACTGAGTCCGTCCAAGAACCAGAGCTACTTGGACACGGGCTGACACTACATTTGGACTGTGACTAGTACAGTTTGGAGCGATAAAGCGCCAGCGACTCAGATTCACTTTTCCTTCACTCCTTCCTCTTCCAAAGAGATTATTTAATAGTCTGTTTACACATCTAGCACTTGCTTACTCTAATAATAGCCCCTGTGCCTGAATCATCCTGCGTCACTGCCTGTCATATAGTGTCCTCAGCTGTTTCAGCGACTTGCGTGGCTGGCTCTCAGTGCTATCTGGAAACCTCTAAGAATGTGCAGGGTAATTGGTGATATTAATTTCAACCATGCATGACGTGAGGGATCTTCTATTTATCTCCAGTGACCTGTCTTTAAAATACAGAGTGTAAGGCTAAAAGAAAGTCAGGAGAAAATTTTGGTATGAAACCCTGTGCAGTGATATATGTGGGTACTACAAATGTATTTTAAATGTATTCATATAAAATGCATATTACTACAATATGCAGCAGTATCAGTTTGCTTAAACAATGGGGACAAATACCTGTACATATTTAAAACTGTTATTAGATGGGCTTCTGCGGTGCTGAGAGTGTCCAGTTTCTTGATCCTGTGCTAGCTACATGAGTGATTTCAGTTTGTGAAAATCTATTGAACCACAGACTTACCATATGTGCATTTTTCTGTATTACATCATATTTCAACAAACAGATTTATTTATTTATTTATTTATTTATTTATTTATTTATTTACAAAATGTTTTGGCCGTGCTCCACTGGCATGCGGGATCTTCCCCCACTAGGGATCGAACCTGTGCCCCCTGTAGTGGAAGGGTGGAGTCTTAACCACTGGACCACCAGTGGTTTTAAACATTTACTATTTAATCTCAGGTTTTTTGAGGAAAAATGTGATCAATTGCAACAGCGCACCATATACACACGACAATACAGATTTGAGCTGTATCGAAGATCAAATAATGTTTGAAAATTTTATAAAGTCCACTAGATCTAAATCTTTCATTTAAAGGGGGATCTATTTTATCTTTTAGAAATTTCCCTCCCCAAAACCAAAATAACATTTCTTATCTCCTCACAATTATAAGGATGTAATTAATTGAATTTTAAAATAACTCTTCCCTTTGGTCTTACATATTTCGGTTGTAAAAAAAATTTTTTTAAACTAAATTGGTACGTATTTTCTGCAGAGCAATTTGGCAATATCTCTAAAAATACAAGATATTCATGAATTCGATGAAGCAACTTCACTTTAAGAAGTATTCTAGAAATACACTGAGAAGTCTGTGGTAGTTTTGATATTTAGTCATTCATACATTTAGCATGAAACTGACATATTTATTGAGTATTTACTCCATAGTAAGTGTGGGGCTGGGGTTTAGGGGTACATTAGTGAACAGGCAGCTGTAGTTCAGCTTTTTTTTCCCCAAATTTATTAGTAATTCATTACATTATAGAGTAAATGATCCAAGTTTTAAAAAAAAAAAGGATTTTACGATTGGAAAGCAAATACTGAGGTATTTTAAAACTCCACATAACGTCTGCGTATAAAGTGACAATAAAAAGTAAGGGTAGGGGACTTCCTAGGTGGCGCAGTGGTTAAGAATCCGCCTGCCAATCCGCAGGGAACACAGGTTCGATCCCTGCTCTAGGAAGATCCCACATCCTGCAGAGCAACTAAGCCGGTGTGCCACAACTGTTGAGCCTGCGCTTTAGAGGCCGTGAGCCACAACTATTGAGCCCATGTGCTACAACTACTGAAGCCCATGCGCCTAGAGCCCGTGCTCTGCAACAAGAGAAGCCACGGCAATGAGGAGCCCACAATGAAGAGTAGCCCCCACTCACCGCAACTAAAGAAAGCCTGAGCACAGTAAAAAAGACCCAACACAGCCAATAAAATAAATAAAGTAAGTAAGTAAGGGTAGTATAAGATTGAGAAATTAAGGAAAAGCAAGCTGATATAACTACTGATACGCTTACTGATGAGCGTCATTAAGAAGTTGGACAGTTAGGGATCCTTGTTCCCCTCTTCTTGTGCCAAACATGGGCAGATGTCTAAGGAAAGACTTTCATTGCATTGCAGATGCTTTTGTGTCTTTCCACCCAGCCTGGCCACTACTGTTCTGCCTCTTCCTGGAAGCCACTTCTCCATCACCAGGACTTTTGGACCAGTGATTTGATAATTCCCTTCCTCCAAGGAAAGTTGGCCTGTTTGTATTTGTTCCCTTTGTCCCTGAGTCTCTCAGGGGTGACACAGAGGGTGCATGCGGAGTCTCCACATATGCTGGGTCGTCTTTGTTGTCCAGCTTTGATGGGGGACTCCTACAAATTTTATAAGCCAGAAGAGAACACAGATATCAAAGTCACGTAATTCATGATTTTGTTACACATATCATTTAAAATTACAAAAATAAACCCAACATCCAAAATACAACAAATTTTCAAATTATATTTAATTAAATATTATTTAATCCCAAATGAAGGAGAAGTACAGGCCCACTATGAAAACATGTAATTAAAAGATGCGGACCAGTCTGGAGAAGTGAAATAGAAGGGAAAAAAAAGGAACAAACTAAAGATCACAAAAGGCTACAAGTTTTAAACCATTTTGACAAATCTGTAAATAGAATCATATACAGCTGTCCTAAAGAATGAGATCACTGAAAAGCATGTAAATGTGCCCAAGATAAATTATACATTTGAAAAAGCAAGCTGCAGAATAGTATGTGATGTAGTGTTATCCTATACTTGTAAATGAAAATAACTATAACATATAGTTTTGTGTATATAATACATAGTGAAAATATAAAATGTGAATGTTTGTGTGTGTTTGTTTATGGCTGGATGTTCACCATAATCTGCTCTTAACTTTTGCCTGGGCATCTGTGTAGACGTTCCCAGTCTCCTTTGCAGTGAAGTGTGGTCAAGTGACTGCATTCTCACAATAGAATATGGCTTGGAGTAGTGGGTGGGTCTAGGGTCTTGGACAGTGGGCATACCTCCTCCACTTTCTCTTCTTCCTTCCCACCAGCTGGAACCCAGACTTGATGGTGACCTGTCTCTAACTATGGCAATATCTCGGGGATGGCAGAGCAATGACTTGGAAGGAACCTGGGTCCTCGAATGACCATGTGGAGCAGAATTCCCCTAACAGCTGGAAATTTCCCTAACAGGTGGAATTTCTACCTTAACATTTTTTTAAAAAGACTTTATTTTCTTGAGCTGTTTTAGGTTTACAGAAAAATTCAACAGAAAGTACAGGGAGTTCTCATCAACACTCCAAGCCCCATCTTAGTTTCCTCTCGTATCAACATCACACATTGATGTAGTACATTTGTTGCAGGGGATGATTATTAATAACTAAAGCTCATCGTATTCACCAGGGCTCACTCTTTGTGTTGTAGACTCTATGAGTTTTGACAGATGTATAATGACAAATGTCCACCATTACAATATCATACAGGGTAGTTTCATTTCCCTAAAAATGTCCCATATTCTACCTATTCATCCTTCCCCTCCATCCTCCTCCCCCATCCCACAATCGCTGGCAACCACTGACCTTTTTTCTGTTTCCACAGTTTTGCCTTTTCCAGAATGTTATATGTAGTTGGAATCATGTGGTATATAGCCTTTTCTCACATTAGCATTTTTAGGTGAGAGAAAAATAAATGTGTTTTTAAAGTCATTTTGTTCCTTTGTAATAACAGCTTAATCTTTATCCTAATGAAGTTCGTAGAGGCATAGAACAAATTTAGAAGACTGTATACTGCATTAATAGAGACTTTGTCACTGGGTGGAATTTTGGGGATTATCACATTAGGATATCTATTTTACTGACGAAGAGTCTCTCCCTGACCTAACTTTAATCAGGCTCCTCTAAGCCTGATCTTGGGTTTGCCTGTCCTTGCAGAATCTACTTTGAGCATGAACGCTACTAAATCAGTTTAAAGAAAATCCCCCACCCTTGGTATCTAATCAAATTCCTCATTCGCCACGTTTCACATCTTACCATTCTGGCCTGCCTTCAGCAAGAATTCTGTTGGGTCTAGTAAGAATCCCCTACCCTTGATGTTTCCTCTTAGTAACTTTTTGTCCAGTGACACCCCAGCCTGCTCCTTGCATATAAATCTCCACTTGTTCTTGTTGGAGTGGAGTCTCTCCTTCTACAAAGCCCTGTTGTAGAAGTCCCGCCTCACCCTGAAAAAAGTCTGCCTTACCATCTTTAACAAGTGTCATGAAGCATTTTTTAACACTCTAATGTTTGAATTTTTAATGATCACTTACGATCTTGCGACTAGAAAAATAATATATACACTGCAGATTTTAAAATTGTCTTCTTAAATAAATTCAGAGGGATCAAAAGTAATGATATTAATATGAGTTCAATCTACCTACGGTGCTGTTATAACTGATTGATAGGTGTTACACAATTGAGGACAAAACATGCAAATATGACTCCGCCCATGTGCGGGTAACTTAGTGCAGAGGAGTGATACAAAGAGAAGGCTGCTTTTAAAGGAACTACACAGTAAGATACACAGTAAAAGCTGGAGGGACTGGCAGGTAAACATTTTTTGACCAGTGGAGGCAAATTAGCTTGAAAAAGCTTAGATCTGGGACACTATCACAGAGAGTGATTTTTTTTTTTAGATGACTGTGCAGAAAGCCACTCTACCCTGGAACCCAGGCCTGAGTAACCCGGCTGGGGATGGTTAGTGTATGAAGCAGTAAGCTTTAGGAAAGGGATGTTACGTTGTTTCAAGATAGTTTAAGAAATGTGAAGATGGTCCACTATTCTCCAAATACTTTGTATCAAGACTTTCTTACTTTAGCCTAAAAGTGTTTGTGTATTTGTATGTATTTTTAATTCAACACACCTGGCTGACTGTGCCTTGAGGACACTTTAAAGGGAAAGATGCCTTTCAAGGCTGTTATTGAGCTTTGTTCATGGTTGCTTTTGATGGGTCAAGCTCAGTACTAAACAAGTTTATGTGTATGGTCTTATGTCATGCATACAGCGTCTGAGGTAGATACTAATATTAAGTTCATGTCAGCTCTGCCAACAACCCTATGAAGTGGTTACTATTATTATAAGATCTGTTTCATAAATAAAGAAACTTCCCAAGGACACATAGCAAGTAAGTGGGCAGAGTCAGAGTTCAAACTCAGGTTTGTTTCCATTCCAAGCTTGAACTCTTAATATGATTAAGAGGGCCCTAGGTGCGTGGGCTTCACTAGTTGCAGCACATGCTACTTTATCTAAGAAGAAAGACAGGGGAAACGTTCTTGAGAGGATGGCCTCAAGAAGGAAACCCCCCACTCACAGACACGTGAAGCTGGTGGACCTTCACTGTCAAGATGGGGAGGCTGAGTCACGTGGCTCTCAGCCACATGCTTAGCGGCTGAGCCAGCACGTGGGACCAGGGTCTCCAGATGTAGAGGCCAGTCTTTTGCCATTTGTCTCTGTACTTGCCGACATTTGTATGGTGGTGATGGGAAGCTGATCTACCTGCAGGAGAACGTCCGTAAGTCCTCCATTGTTGGTGAAAGACACCAGTCGGGTCCATATCTTCCACCCTCCTCTGTGTGGCTCTTTGAGCAAGAATTCCATGCCTAAAGATATTACTGAGCTACGCCCATCATTTTAAGCATCATTTAAAATTTGTTCTAAATGTATAATCTAGACAAAACACTCGACTGAGAGCAAGTGGTTACCATGGTGCTCAAGACAGCATTCACAGAGCACAAACATCTTCCTAATATAGTTTTTCTAATAAAAATAGAAAGCTAAGAAAGCAGTGAATTTAAGTAGGGTGAGGGGGTTGAAGAATTAAATGATACTTCATTGTGTTTTTGTTTTGTTTTTTCCTACCATGTTTGATACTACTATTTAATATCAGTCAATATGAGAGTCGTCTTCTGATGGAGTCGGACTCCTGGAACTTGCCTCTCTGGATTTGGAGTGTCTTGCACCTGTGTTACTGTGAACTATAAATAGATGATCTTCAAAACTACTTACTGATCAGGTGTGTGGGGTAACTAATGTGTCAATAAACATGCCTGTGGTGTCTTGTCAGGGGCATAGGACAGAATACCACAGACAGGCTGAGAGAAATGGACTTTAAAATCACCTGGGCCAGAATGTTCTAAACACACACACACACACACACACACATCTCTTTCTACATGAGACAAAGTGATACCCAGTTGCATTACTGATTAGTGTGTCTTTGTAGAAGCCCCTCTAAGGATTCCTCATGATACAACTCAGGGGAAGATACTAGTAATCCCGGCACACCCCCACCCAGTACAGATTTCTCTCCTGTGGTCTGCTGTTGCAGCCCCTCATCTGTTTCTCTTGAAAAGGGAAAACAAACAAACAAACAAGAAAGAGGAGCCACCAACATACAGAAGCTGTCCTGGCATTCATGGCTGGGCCACGTTATTCTGCTCTTAGACACAGACGGTCTCGTGGCATATCAAGCTCAGACCAGGCTACCCTGAGACAAACCCAGGCCACTGTAGAAGCCACAGAATAGCAAACATTTGAGTAGCGGCTGCCTCTGTACCCAGGCAGAGAAATGCCCAGCTTCCCGGCAGCATCCAACGCAGAGCAAAGCCCCACTTCCTTAGACCCTCCCCCAACTCACCCAACCAGGTTCTTCAACCAGGTTCTTTCTAATACCCTCTCGTGGAGATGCCCCACCATTCCACATGAGGTGTGTTCTCCTTGCTGCGATGAGTAATAAACCAATTTGTTCAGCCACAGGTGGTCTTTGGCTGGAGGGAATTGACCCCCTCATAGCATGGACTAAATGTTTCAATTATTTTATCTGGTTACTTTTTCTCCCATCTCCTCCACTAGACAGCAGGCTTCAAGGGGAACAGAGACCATGCCTATTCTGCCCTCTATTATATTCAAAGTGCCTAGGCTTTATCTGGACTGTAGTAGATGCTCAGTATTTGCTGACTAAATAAATGAATGAATGGGGGCGAAAAGGGGGACTAGACTCATATTCCCTGGGTTTCTCACATCTCTCCTGTAAGAGAGGGATTCAGCAATTAGGCAGTCTTCAGCCCCTGGGGAGGATGTACTATTAACATACACTGCAAAAAGTATATAAAACCACTTCGTAAACTTACTCTTATCCTAACATTACTTTTATTAGTAATAAAAATCATCCCCTGAAGTTTATTTTTTTATTTTATTTTTTTATAAATGTATTTATTTATTGGCTGCGTTGGGTCTTCGTTGCTGCACACGGGCTTTCTCTAGTTGCTTCGAGCGGGGGCTACTCTTCATTGTGGTGCGCAGGCTCCTTGTTGTAGTGGCTTCTCTTGTTGTGGAGCAGGGGCCCTAGGTGCGTGGGCTTCACTAGTTGCAGCACATGGGCTCAATAGTTGTGGCTCACGGGCTCTAGAGCACAGGCTCAACAGTTGTGGCGCACAGGCTTAGTTGCTCCGTGGCATGTGGAATCTTCCCAGGGCAGGGCTCGAACCCGTGTCCCCTGCATTGGCAGGCAGATTCTTTACCACTGTGCCACCTAGGAAGTCCTCCCCTGAAGTTTAGATTGCAACAGCTGTGAAGATGTTTTCTTAGTTCCCCCTCTTATATTCTTTATTGCTTTATTGTTTTGCTCTCTAATTACAAAAGCAATACCTATCTATCTCGGTATTTAGAAACTTTGGAAAATGTAGACATATAAAAAAGAAAATAAACCCGTGTCCTGTTCTCAAAGCAGGCTTCTTTCCCCCAAATTCAAGTTTATATCACCTTGTGGTTTGAAGATTGAGACTCAATATTTAACTATTTAGAGGTTTAAAGGGCAATGCAAATTATGTTGGGTGGTTAAGAAAGGAATTTTTTAAGGTATTTAGTGAGAGGATGCAGGAATACCAGCATCCTGCCCAGTCAGTCAGTCAGTCACCTTTCTGTCCCTTAGGCTTGCTCATCCCACGTGAATAATGGCCACAGGAAACAAAGTTTCTCTTTATTATTTGTGCCTGAGCTTCAGAGGACCTGGGTAAAGGTGGGTTCAAGTTGGAAGTTAGGCATAGAGCAATGGGACAGGTATGGATGGAGGGGACAGGAATGGTGGTGGAGACGTGGTGGTGGGGGGGTACTTCCTATCTCTGATGGCAGTCCAAGTCTTATGGCCAGCCTTACATACAGTTCAGGAACTGTTAGCCATGGCCAGCAGGCTCAGAAAAAAAAAAAAAAAAAAAAAAAAAAAAAAATATATATATATATATATATATATAAAATCCCCTTTCCATCAATGATAATTCCTTTTATTATCTTCCTCAATGTATTGCAGTCCTTTGAATGAGTTCATCTGACCCGACTGCATACACAGGAGAGCATCAATTGCAATTGTGTATGTCCTTTTTTTCTCTTGCAAAATCGAGCCATATATTTATCAGACAAAAACCATTATCAAAAAGTTGATAATATAAAAACTGCACAGACCAGTGCTGTGGTTTTGATGTTAATAAGCAAAAATTTTAGTTGATACCAGCAAACATTATTGTAAGTAATACACCGACACTTTAGCACTATTCACTCATTATTGCTCACTAAAATTTAGCAGTCACTCTGTACTTATGCATGACGTTATTATGTGTTAGGTTGATAAAATTGGGGTTGTTACAACTCTAGAATGTTGGAACACACTGGTAACCATCTGCTCCATCTAATAAATCACAGGAATCCCTATGATGTCATCAGCAGCCAATCAGAGCTTCTGTTGGCATGTAGTCACTCGACTAAATAACTGTTTACTTTCTACCATGTGCCAGGCATGTACTGAGTACTGTCCCAAGATAGATGAATGAAACACTCCCTTTGTGGAGAGCTCATAGTGAATTACCAGTGTGATAACCACAATGTCAATACATTACAATAAAAAGCAAAGAAATTGATATTTAACTAGTTTGTGTAATCTTATGAAATTATGATTTTTACTCATCTTTAAAAAACATTAGAAATAGCTCTAATTCCCCATTATTATGTTCCTGGACTCCTGGTGGGGACCACTAATCGTGTCACAAATTTCAGAAAATAACACCAATGTCTCAGAGGTCAGAATCTCTATTCGCAGTTTTAGTATTATTAGCCTGTGGTTTTAAAAAGTCTTAAATAGGTCAAGCTCTTAGTTATTGGTTATAAAATGAGGAGAAACATAATAAACTACTCTGAAGTTGTGAAACACATCTAAATTAAGTGGTATTGCTTCCAACTGGATCCCAAGATGCTGAAGTTCTTACAGGTTTTGTTTAGGATGGTCTTGGATGCAAAACTCCAGTCATCACTGGCATAAATGTAAAGTCACTCTATAAAATAAGATACTATTTAAGAACTTTATATGTTACGAGCCCCCTTTCTATTCCTGCCAAAGACCATCACTTCATTTATTTAATTAATTGCTGATCTGATTCAACTAGATAAACAGGACACTTACAGAGTAACACACTCCCTTTCAGTTTCATAAGGTTTTCAGATGGGTCCTAGAAATTTAATTCCAAAAAGCACCCAAATCTCTTCAGAATCTGTGCTAATTAGACTCATCCTCATCACAAAGATCTACTCATGAGACTGGGATTTCCTTTCTCCCCAGGAAAGACCTTGGACCTGGGAGCAGTTTGGTGCAACAATAGAGTGTTTGCTCTGGAGCGGCACTGCCTAGGGTTTCAACCCCTCTCTTGCCACTTACTGTATATTCCGTACCTTAAGTTTCTCACCTGTAAAGTGGTATAAATAATAGCGCTTATCTCAAAAAATGGTGGTAAGGGTGAGCTGAGCTAATACATGGAAAATTCTTAAACTGTGCCTGGAACATACTGAGCATTCAATAATGTTAGTCATTAGTATGTGGTTTTATTCAAAAGTGTTCTGTTAAAAATGGTATTTCCTGATGGGAAGGTAATCAGAAAATTTCTCAAGGGGTGGCATAAGGAGAGATGAGCTCCCCAAATAAGTTGTTTTTTTGTTTTTTAATAAAGGTCCTTTTTATCTTGACTTATTATTGAGTAAACAGAGATCCAATGGAGAGTGACTTTCTTCCCAGAGGGCTTTTCAGTAGTAATGCAAAAATTGCTATGTACTTAAAACTTTGCTTCTTGAGTCTAGTGTGGTTTTTGTTTTGTTTTGTTTTTTTAAGTATCAAATAATGACTGGTAGAATTTATTGACCTACTAAGAATATTCTTTATCCTACTCACAAGGAATCCATTAAAGGAATCAATATATGTTCATGGTAGCCAAGTTGCAAAGAAATTCAATATCCCTAATGTTACAGTGAAAGGACCACAGTTTTAGCAACGTTTATTGACTCATCTTGCATCTCTCCCAGTCATTTGTAACCTCCCAAACTCTTCCTAAAGTTAATCCTCTTCTGAGAAAATGTCCAAGTAAATGATATAGTGTGGTATTTTTGAGGTTCTGAGCTCACTTACAGAGCCAGAGATAGAGGAAATTTCTCTCTGGAAAAGAAGAAGAAGAAGAGGAGGAGGAGGAGGAAGAGGAAGAAGGAGAAGAAGGAGAGGAAGAAGCAGCAGCAACAGGAAAGAACAAACCCTACAGAAAAAGAGAAGTTTCTCTTTTCCACCAAATATTTTGAGATTGCTTATCTTCCTATCCTTGTTTTTTTTAGCTCTGGAGACGTGTGAGTGCCTGAAATGGGAAGGAGACATTGCATTTAGATTTTTTGAAAGAATAGACTTGCAATCCAAAAATGTTTAACCAGAAGCTATTTCAGTGAGTGATAACTCTTTACATTAGGGAGATTTACAGAGTGACAGCAGAAGTTTTTCAGTGTAAGCCAATTTAGTATAGTGTAGGTTAGAAAGTCTTATGGAATGATGACAAGAATAGCTTTTTTCTACTTGGAGGATTACTTAAATATCTCAGTGGAGATTGATTCATTTAGACTCTCAATTTTAGAACAGTAATTCCTGACACCAAAAAGAGGAAGAAGCAAAATGCCTATTTAGTTATTTGGTTTTTAAGAGAAAAATAGAAAATGTTCAACTCAATTTACTCAGGTACAAGGGGTATACATTTTATTCAAGAATTATAGCCAGTTAAGGGAATGAGACACATTTTTGAGGAAGGAAGTAAAAGGATAAAAACTGTGTTGATAAAATGCCTAGTAATTCATTGTCTTTTAGCAGCTTTATTGAGATGTAATGCACATACGATGCAATTCACCAGTTTAAAGCACACACTCAATGTTTAAAAATATTTTTACAGAGTTGTGCAACCATCACTGTAATCTAATTTTAGAACATTTTCACCATCTCCCAAAGAAACCTTGTACCCATTGGCAGGCACTCCCACTTCCCCATCCCCCCTCATTTTCCCACCCAAAGACCTAGGCAACCACCAAGCTACTTTCTGTCTCTATAGATTTGTGGTTATTTTGATTAAAGATTGCCCAGTGGTGAGAAGTTTATCTTTTTTTTTTTGGCCTCATGTCATGCAAGACCTTATTTCCCCCACCAGGGATCAAACCATGCCCCTTGCAGTGGAAGCTCAGAGCCCTAACCACTGGACCACCAGGGAATTCCCATATCTAATTGTGGTTTTGGTTTACATTTTCCTAAGGACAACGGTGTTGAATATCTTTCCATGTACTTACATTTCCTTTGGAGAAATGTTTATTAAAACCCTTTGCTTAATTTTAAAATTAGTTTTTTTTGTTTTTTTTTTATTGTTTAGTGTGAGAGGTTTTTTACACATTCTGGAGAAGCCCTTTATCAAATATGTGATTTGCAAATATTTCTCCCATTCTGTGGGTTGTGTTTTCACTTAGTAATTATTCTTTTGACCATTCCTTATCCCTGGAAACTCCAAGTCTTCAATCCAGTTCAAGGCTACCTCAACAGATCTGACTCTCCCTCCCTCCTTAAATTTGAGCATCTTTACTTGCACCTCTCCCCATTTTTTTTTCTTTCTTCAGCAAGCAGTCTAATAATCCATTCCTGCGTCACTATGTGTCTTTTTCCACAAAAACAAATAGTTACGGTAAATTTGCCTCCTTTAATCCTTAGCTTCCTTCAGAAAATGTGATCTCAGATCTCAGTGGGAAAGCCTACACACAGTCTAAAGACAGCAACTCTCCTTTATTTGTAACAAGAAATGCATTCAATTTTCTGCTTGAGAAAGTGTTCCAGACATTTGGTTCAAAAAAATTTCAGAAGGCTAAAGTCCTCTCATTTTCAGGCATTATTTTTGAACTAAGTCATTATTTGAAGCTTGTCACATTGCTTTCATCAAGAATAAAGAATAGGAATTCCCTGGCAGTCCAGCAGTTAGGACTTGGCTCTCTCATTGCCACGTCCTGGGTTCGATCCCTGGTTGAGGAAATGAGATCCTGCAAGCTTCATGGTCTGGACAAAAAAAAAAAAATTTTTTTTACCACTCAAGAATAGAAATATAACCAGATATCATGGTAAATATAAGTAAATTCAAATCAGTCCTAATTAAGTATGATGCAATTAATTATACTAATTATTAGTATCTTTTAAGGTTTAAGATTCATCTACCCCTTTTAGTTCTAAACATATATATGAATATTTATATCTCTCTTATGATATGACAGATGTAATTACAGTTTCCCTGGATTTTAAAAAAACACCTACACCAACATTACTCTAATCATGACATTTAGGAAAGTGGTAAATAATATGGGTCATATTTTTAAGAAATAGTATAATTCAGTCATACCGTGGGCATTTTTTTTTAATAAATTTATTTATTTATTTATTGGCTGCACTGGGTCTTTGTTGCTACACGCGGGCTTTCTCTAGTTGTGGCGAGCGGGGGCTACTCTTTGTTGTGGTGCGTGGGCTCCTCATTGCCGTGGCTTCGCTTGTTGCAGAGCACCAGCTCTAGGCACGTGGGCTTCAGTAGTTGCAGCACATGGGCTCAACAGTTGTGGCTCACGGGCTCTAAAGCACAGGCTCAATAGTTGTGGCGCATGGGCTTAGTTGCTCCGCGGCATGTGGGATCTTCCTGGAGCAGGGATCAACCCATGTCCCCTGCATTGGCAGACAGATTCTTAACCACTGCGCCACCTAGGAAGCCCCTACCCTGGGCATCTTTTAAGCTCAAAATGTTTGTTGAAACTGTGATTAATGGAGAAAGGACATAAACTTTATATAACTAGGTACCTATTAACCTACTACTAAAAATTCATTATAATCATATATAGTATTTATAATTTTTTCATTGTTCCACAGTCCTCAAAGTTTAATACAATTGAGTAAATATCCTTTCCCCATTGTATAGGCCATGAAATGAAAACATAGGCAGAAATCTAAGATGTAAGAGGCATTTATATATTTACATGTAGTAAATATACAGATTTGTTTTTAGTCTTTTTATGTATATGTGAACTTCCTCAAACTGAAAAGATTTATCGTTTTTATGAGGAAAACACCAGTTCCTCTTTAACCACTGATTTATTCAACAATCACAGTATTAACAGAAAGCCTCAGTGTAGATTCAACAGGGAAAAGGAACCGATCATTTACTGACCTTTACGAAGCTTGTTTGTAATCCAGGAAATGGGAAAGTAATGGAATGGTACCCAGACTTGCACAGAATAAGCATCATCTAAACTGAGAACTCGTGGGTGAGTGAGTTACACAGATGACGTGTTCAAGCAAAGGGAGCAGAATGCGCAAAAGCCTAGAGATCAGAGACACAGGGTCCAGTTAGGGGACTTAATGTCATTTCCTATGACTGGAGGATAAAGCGAGACAAATCATGAGTGTTGGGAGGTGAGGGCTGAAAAGGAAGCCAAGAGCCTGACCACCAAGCCCGCTAAACTGTTAGGAAAAGCCATGGTGAGCCGCACAGGATCTTAAGCAGAGGAGGGTAACAGGATGAGAATTGCAGTTTAGTGATACAGTAATGATAATAACAGCAATAATAATGATTGCTAACATTTATTGTGTTGATAATATACCAGACAATATGCTAAATCTTTTATATCATATACTTTCTAATGTATTTTCAGGTAAGATGACTGTAGCTGACAATAAAAGCTATATACATTTTGTTATAATTGTCAGAAAGTGAAAAGAAGAAACACATTTTAGTTTACTTAAGTAGGGCTTTGTTCCATAATCACCAGTGCAAGTGTGGCTTTATGTGAAGAATGGACCCTGGCTTTAGAGAACATAATTTGACAATGTAAACAAACAGGTTACTTTTCATTTTGAGAACATAGAATTATATTGGAAAAGTGGCTAACCTACAGAGTGATTTTGAATAAGTTTGAATTATGTTTTAAAAATTTTTATTGTAGGAGTTTGAATTATTTTAATTTATTTCCCTATAGTACAGTTTTGTGCTAGCATAATAGTGTGTGTGTGTGTGTGTGTGTGTGTGTGTAAGTGGTAAGTGGGGATTGTGTGGGAAGGCCTTGGAAGAATGTTACAAATGTGTGCTTTGGATGGAAAATACATAAAGTTTTGAGAAGACATAAATCTATCAGGAGGATAGCATCTTTATACTGAGATGTGTCTCAAAGACATTGTTGAAATGAAGAGCTACAGAAACTATCATGAATTTACTTTGCCAGCCACACTCTGGAGATGCTCCCACAAGTGACATTAAAAGTATTTAGTACCCAAGCGGTTACAAGCACCAATTAATCAAAAAGTATTCAAATTGCAGAGCTGGAGGCTCCCTGCTGGTTTCTGGGTGCTGAGGACATCCAGGGGGGCTGAAGGAGGGACCGTAGATGCTAAAGCAGCTGGGAGACCTCAGAGATTGTAGGGTGGTGGCTGTTTCTCAAGGAATATGGAACTATTTCAGTATTTTATTACCAACCAGTATGACCATAGCAGTAGGTATTGCTTAATATTAGCTGTACATGTTCCTATTTTTAGTATGAATAGGAAGAGCTATCTAAAGACAACAAGATGGTAGGCATCTGTACAAGGTACAGGAAAAATGCGCTCAGAGAACACTGCATTTGAAAACAATCGGTAAGTTTAACATCCTTCAAATAGTCTTATGTTCCAAAGAAAATGAGTCAGAACCTCAAAACAGAGCATAAGCAGAGCCCAACTTTAAAAAAAAATGTGTAACATTCATCATGATGGAGATAGATTGCACTCAACATTGGAGGAAGCATAGCTTTGGTTCTTCACTAAATAAGGACATAAAATTGTCAGAATGAACTCCCATTTTCAAATATTTATTGAGCTCTTAGAATACACAAGAATGTCAAGAGCAAAAATAACCTTCTGCATTAGTAAAGGACCTTTTCCTTGTCAAAGTGTATGTCAGGAGGTGAGAGAGTGGAAGTTGGAAAGTGAGGCTGTCTCAGATCTATCACTTGCTGCTGGATGATCTCAGACAAGTTAATGTTATTAGTTAGAATACTGATTTAACTGCTTTCATAGAGGTCAAAATAACCTTGGGTTAAATAAAATACATTACTTTGTTTCTCTCTCACTTAATAGTCCAAGCTGGAAGGCAGTTTCATGTGGTCATTGGAGGACTCGGGTTTTGCCATGCCATAAGATGTGGTCTTACCTGCATTGTGGAAGCTGACTCAGCACTACATCTGTGTCCCTGCGTGCTGGGAATGAGGGGAATATAGAGCAGTGGAAGGTACTCCTTTAAAAGGCAGGACATACAAGGTACACACATCAATTCTAGTCACATTTCATTGGCTATTATTCCACCTGGCCGTACCTAACTGCAAGGGAAGGTGAGAACTGTAGTCCCTAGTTGGTAAGTCATGTACTCACCTAAATCTATGGAGGTTCTAGTATTAAAAGGAGAAAGAGGGAGTGCCCTGGTTGTGCAGTGGTTAGGACTTGGTGCTTTCACTGCCGTGGGTCGGGGTTCAGTCCCTGGTTGGGGAATTAAGATCCCATAAGCCACATGGCATTGCCAAAAACAGAAACAAAAATAAGTAATATAAAAATACAAAATAAAAGAAAGAAAAAATTGGATATCAGGGAACCATTAGCAGACTCTGCCACCTTTCACTACTCTCAGCCTCAGCTTCACCTTTGTGAGAGGCAGAAAATTGTATTGAATGATCAGTGTGCAGAAAACACCTAGCCCAGTGCCTTGCACATGCTCAGCAGTACCCCTAAGTCCTGGGCCTGTGGGTGTGTTTGACACTACAGCCTAGGTCAAATCCTGGTGGTTTCATGGGAGGCTGGGAGAATGGATCCAGGTTTCTAGCTAGGGAGGACATGTCAGATAAGGATGTTTAGAGACTTCTCTGGCGGTCCAGTGGTTAAGACTCTGTACTTCTGTGGGTTTGATTCCTGGTCGGGGAACCAAGATCCCGCGTGCATGTGGCCAAAAAAAAAAAGGGGACGTTTAAAAAAAAGATGCTGGGCAGTGACAAATACGACAGATGCCTTCTATAGTGTATGTGTGCCATAGCTCATTTAATTTGCGCACAATTATGACTATTAGCTTGTTAGGCAATTGTGATTTCAAATAGCGTGTGCTCTTTTTTTTTAATTAAAGTATAGTTGATGTACAATATTATATAACTTGCAGCTGTTCAGTATAGTGACTCACAATTTTTAGTCATTATACTCCATTTATAGTTATAAAATATTGGCTATATTCTCTGTGTTGTACAATATATCCTTGTAGCTTATTTTATACACAATAGTTTGTACCTCTTAATCCAAATAGGGTATGCTCTTAATAAAACTGTGAAGTCGACAATGTATTTGACCTCGCACTTAACATCTTAGCATCATTTTCTTTAGGCTCTCTCTACATATTTTTCTTGTTTCATCTGAGAAACTTACTTTTACCCAATCACCTTATCTTTTTTTTTTTTTTTTTATTTTGGCTGGGTTGATAGAAGAAGGGAACAATCTTGAGGCCTCCAATTCTGTTACGTATTTGGTTGCTCGCATTTTGAATCCAGCCCAGGTATTCTTACTCAGGCATTTGTATTGAAATATTCTAAGAAATTGTATTTTGGGGGAAGGCTAGGATATTACATAATCCAATTACCCCATTTACACTTTTTAATCTTTTTTTTAACTTTTTTTTAAATTTTATTTTTACTTATTTATTGGCTGCATTCAGTCTTTGTTGCTGCACGCGGGCTTTCTCTAGTTGCGGCGAGTGGGGGCTACTCTTCACTGCTGTGCGCAGGCTTCTCGTTGCCGTGGCTTCTCTTGTTATGGAGCATGGGCTTCAACAGTTGTGGCACTTGGGCTCATCAGTTGTGGCTCGTAGGCCCTAGAGTGCAGGATCGGTAGTTGTGGTACAGGGGCTTAGCTGCTCCATGGCATGTGGGATCTTCCCAGACCAGGGCTCGAACCCGTGTCCCTTGTATTGGCAGGCAGATTCTTAACTACTGCACCACCAGTGAAGTCCCAGAACTGTTTTCATATCATTTCCTATGGCATAAAGTCATATAATTTTCAGGTCAAAAGGAATCATAGAAATCATCAAATCCTCATTTTATAGGTGAAAAATGAAAGGCCAGTGAAATGTAATGATTTGCTCCAAATCAATCATTTAGTTTTCAAGTTGAGAGTAGAATCCAGAGTTCCCAATTCTAGCTTCTATTAGCAAATTATAAGACTTCTACACCAAATATCAGAGATCCTAGGTTTTCATGGATATGATAGAGGAATAAGGGTTGTGGGAGAAAACAGGAAAATATATGAAAATAACTATTTTCTCTTCTGTCAGAATTGATAGGGTGACCACATATGCTATTTTGTCTGGGACACTTCTGATTTACCCCTAATGTTTGGAATAATTATTAAGAGGAACCTCTCTCCCTATCAAAAGTGCACTGGTTCAGAAAATAAATTATAGGTTAGCTCACTTAATGAAAAATGTCTTTGTTCTTCGATGTTTCCATTTGCTCAGCAAATGTATTGACATAAAAAAGTTTGGCTTATACTGTAATACAATGATTAATCAGAGTAAAACCAAAGCTGTAATGCACTGGTTTTCAAATTCCAAGTCACAACCACCAGTGGGCCATGAAATCCTTTAAGAGGAACAGAATCATAGAGAAAATAGAGTGCATATACTTAGTAAAGGTAAGTGTTATTTTTTGAAACATGTTTCCGTTATACACATATACAGTAGTATACTTGTTCTCAATGTAAAATCTATTTCTTATTGTGGGTTGCAGTAAAAGAAGGTGGGGGGGATGTCATTGCATAGAGAAATCCAGAATTTAAAGACCTCTACAAAAGAAGATGCAAGCTCATGGTAGTTTATGCCACTTTGCAGTCAGCTACTAGAAGAATTGGCTGTATCGACAAGGTAACTAAAATTGACACACTTTGAGACACAGTAAAGAATAAATATTAAAGCTTTCACTGCAATTACAAAGTCAGAAGAAGCAATAATCATCTTAAAGTGTATATCCTTTAGTTGCTTTAGTTGTCTTCATATTCCAAGGTATTATTAAGCAGATAACAAAAAGCAAATCCACCTGCTGCAAATGCTCTTCG
This sequence comes from Hippopotamus amphibius kiboko, assembly GCF_030028045.1. Taxonomy (NCBI): domain Eukaryota; kingdom Metazoa; phylum Chordata; class Mammalia; order Artiodactyla; family Hippopotamidae; genus Hippopotamus; species Hippopotamus amphibius. The sequence goes on from NC_080189.1 coordinate 123,976,084, forward strand.
GCACTTATACAGTGCCTTTATGTGAAAATGTTACAAGATTTCTTAAAGACTCAAGGATAACTGATTTATTAAAATGCTATTAGAGAAAAATGTTATAGAAGTGTATTTCTAATATGAAAGATATTTTGACATATCAAGTAAAAAAAAAGTATACTTTTTTTTTCAGTCATCATACCATAGATACAGCATGGTATCTACTTTTGACAAGAATGGGATCATACCATAGATACAGCATAGATACATCATACAGTATCCATGGTCTGATCCCACTCTTGTCAAAAATAGTGTGTGTGTTCGTGTGTGTGTGTGTGTGCGTGTGTGTGTGTATTGGGATTTGTCAATCTTGGTACTATTGACATTTTGGGCCAGATAATTATTTGTTGTAGGCGCCGTCCTATACACTGTAGGTTATTTAGAAGCATCCTTGACAGTTACCCACCAGATGCAAGTAGCAGCACCACCACACCCACACCCCCAACACACGCACACCAGCTTCTCCAGTTGTGACAACCAAAAATGTCTGGGGAGATTTTGCCAAGTCACCCCAGTTGAGAACCACTGATACGGATATAATTGACTAAAGAGTTGTGTCTTTAGTGGATGGACTTTTTAATTTTCTCTCTTTTGCTTGTTTAAAGATTCTGATTTTTCTATATAACGAGCATGTATTATTTTCATAATAAAATTCCATAAAACTGTATTTATATTGAAAAATTGTACTGGCTTCATAGCAATAAGTTTTACAACTTTGATGACTGAGATTCTTAAGCAGAAAGCTGTTCCTGGAAAATCAAGTAGGAAGCTCAGATGTACAATTGCTGTGGTCAAGTATAATTTCTTTCATTTTGTTTCTGTTCATTCTTTCATTTCATTCATTCAAAAATGTCTACTTTATTAGCACCATGTCTGTAAGTATACATATGATACAGAGACAGCCTTCAGAAATACAGTAAGTGCTATTTTCCGTGTCTCACAGAAAATTGGAGTTACAAAATGTATTTTGGCATTACAACAATTTCCAAAACAAATCAGATTCACTGACATTCAAAATGTCCCCAGGTTTGGTAAGCCTTCTCATGAATTACCCTCTAAAATGTTTATTAAAAATAGCCCTCACATAAAGTTGCAAATGTAAGTGCAAAGATGTTCTTTGTGACACTGCTTGACTAGTAAAAAGTTAAAACAATCTAAATGTCATTAAAAATATATCATCACACATCCACACTTTGGAATTTTTTTCCTAGACATGAAAAATGCTCAGTATAGACTAGTTAAGGAAAAAACACAAGGCAAAGAAAATATGCACAATATTATCCTACTATGAAAAAATTTGACAGGCACAAATGTATATGGAATATAAAATCTATATATGCTTATAAAAGTTCCAGAAATATCTAAAAGATTTAACAGTGCTTCCCTGTGGAGTGTGAGATAGGGGAGATGGGATGGAAGGGAATTTTGCTTTTATTTTTACACATTTGCATCACCTTATTTTTTACAACATACATATATGATGGAATACTACTCAGCCATGAAAAGAATGAAATAATGGCATTTGCAGCAACATGGATGCAACTAGAGATTATCACACTAACTGAATTAAGTCAGAAAGAAAAAGACAAATACCATATTTTATCACTTATATGTGAAATCTAAAATATGGCACAAAGGAACTTATCTACAAAACGGAAACAGAATCACAGACATAGAGGACAAGGGGGAGGGGAGTGGGGGAGAGAAGGACTGGAAGTTTGGGATTAGCAGATGTAAACTATTATATATAGGCTTGAATACAGTTCCCATTCTATACAGTAGGACCTTAAACAAGGTCCTAAACTATGCTATACAGCAGGACCTTGTTTAAGGTCCTGCTGTATAGTATGTGGAAATGTATTCAATATCCTGTGATAAACCATAATGGAAAAGAATATTAAAAGAGAATGCAATAAAGAAAGAACATTAAAACATGGAGTAACTTCATGTCTACCCTCCATTTTTTCCTTTTCTTAAGTCTTGGCAAAATAGTTACATAACGGCTGGGCATTTTTACAATTGACCTCTTAGTCATTAAGGGTGTGTCACTCAGCCTGCCCTTCTACCCATATAGAGGGAGGCAGTGTAAGGTAACTCCTCTCTCCCCATTCGTCTCTAGGAGGGGTAAGCCACGCTATCATGTTCATTTGCTTACAGCTAGTTAACTACTATGCAAACACTGAAGACTGTGGATATTTAAAATGTTGGCATACAGCCAGACAACTGAGTTGTAATAGAACCACCCTTGGCAACAGATGACCGTATACACTGCATTGTTATTTAACGTTGATGTGGTGTGTGGTGTCTTGTTTTCCCTACTTTATGTCAAGCCCTTTATAAACAGGGGCTGTCTTAATCTATTTGGGCTCCTATAAAACAATACCACAGACTGGTATAAACAACAGAAATTTATTTCTCATGGTTCTGGAGGCTGGAAGCCTGAGGGCCCCCTCCTGGGTGGTAGACAATCTTGTTTTGTCTTCACAAGGTGAGAGGGCTGAGGGACCTCTGGAGCCTCTTTTATCAACACTTATCCCATTCCTGAGGGCTCTACCCTAGTGATTTAAGCATTTTCTAAGCCCCCACTTCCTAATACCGTATCTTTGCAGGTTAGGATTTCAACCTATGCATTCTGGGGGGACACAAACATTCAAACCGTATCATGGGCCATAGGCTATATTTCTCTTTCTCCCTCTGCAACGAGCAGGCCTAGTTATTAGTAGATCTGATCATTATACTGGTTAAGGCAACCAGAAGCAGGCAACAGAGCACAGAACAAACTGTGTCTGATCTAACTACCTCTTTCCTAACATAATCCCAAATCTGATGAATGGAATTCAGGGAACACCTCAGGTTTGGGGCTTCTCCCTTCATGCTGGAATGATTCAAAACTGTGTGTGGCAACGGATTATTCTGCGCAAATGAGGTGATCTGAACCTCCCTGCGAATGACAGCTCTGACTTTCCTTCCTTTCTCTCAATCGTCCACTGAATCCACAAGAGAAAAATGTCACTGCATGGGTAGGGACTTGAACCATATTCTAATCAGCAGGGGAACTGTGGGCTATTTATCAAAAGGATCTGCACTTTTTCCAAGACTAATTTTAGCAGTCAAGGATTATGTATACTTTCCAGCATTTTCTCCATTCTTTGTCCTGTTTTGTTTGGTTTTGTTTTTTTCCTGCAAAAAGCAAAAACCTCTTGATTACTTGATCTGGTTATCATAAATTGATTTAGATTTCCGGGAGTTATAAGATCTTTAGATAATAGGATTTTCAGTGAAACTAATAAATATAATTTCAAAAGAGCCATAAGGTTTCAATAATTGAGAGGAGCTTTCACTTCTGCCTGAAAATTTTACTTCCAGCCAGTGACATGTCAGCTGTGAGAAAAATGCTAGAGAAAGAATATTGCGGTGTTTGCAGGAGGTGGTGCCCTTTATTTATTTGTTCACTTTAAATTGTCGGTTTAATAGCATGAATACATATCAACCCACACAATACTTCCCAAGCTGCTTGCCTTACTGCTTATGCTCCATTTTTACTTAACAATATTCAGAAAATGCTTATCGAGGGCCTGCTTTGTCTCAGGCACTTTTTGGAATCTTTTCTACCACATATTATATATTTTAAGTTTGGCTGGTTCTACATATGGTTAAACTGGGACATATTCCCCTATGCTTTATGCATATTAGCGCTCATTAAATGTTTATTGAACAGAATACAAAATTATTTTTTTTATCATGAGGATTACATAAAAAAGCTTAAGAAAAAACAAAATTATAAATTCAAGTAGCATGTGACTAGCCCAGCTCTTCAAATATCCCTTTCAGTTGGGCATAAGTGCTTTGGTTTCAGTAAATTTCAACTCCTTTTTATCATTATAACAATTACGCTTAAGTGTTATATAAGAGTACCGTGCATTTGTCAGAAAAATCATTGAGATGCATAAAATGCCCATGATTTATGAAATTATGTCACAAAGTAAATGTTGGTGCTGCTAAGGCATTTATAAATAATACATAATCATCTTTTTATATCAAGCACTTAGCACAGTACCTGGCTCGCAGTAGGTATTTTCTTTTAAAAACAGCTTCACATGCCATTAAATTCATTTTTTAAAAATGTTCAGAGGACTTCCTAGGTGGCACAGTGGTTAAGAATCTGCCTGCCAACGTAGGGGACACGGGTTCGATCCCTGGGCCGGGAAGATCCCACATGCCACAGAGCAACTAAGCCCATGCACCACAACTACTGAGCCTGCACTCTAGAGCCTGCAAGCCACAACTATTGAGCCCGTGTGTTACAACTGCTGAAGCCCACGCACCTAGAACCTATGCTCTGCAACAAGAAAAGCCACCACAATGAGGAGCCCACGCACCACAACGAAGAGTAGTCCCTGCTCACTGCAACTAGAGAAAGCCCGTGTGCAGCTACAAAGACCCAATGCAGCCAATAAATAAATAAATTTTAAAATAAATAATAAATAAAAATGTTCAGTTTAGTGGTTTCTAGTGTACTCACAGAGTTGTGCAATCATTACCATAATCTAATTTTAAACATTTTCATCACTCCAAAAAGAACTCTATTCCAACTGGTAGTGACTCCCTGTTCCCCCTTCTTCCCAGTCCCTGGCAACCACTAATCTATTTTCTATCTCTATAGATTTGCCTATTCTGGACATTTCATACAAATGGAATTACACAACATGTGGCCTTTCGTGTCTGGTTTCTTTCACTTATGATAATGTTTTCCAGGGTCACCCATGTTGTAGCATGTATCAGTACTTCATTCCTTTTATGGCTGTATAGTATTTCATTGTGTGGATAGGTCACATTTTGTTTACCTATTTCTTAGTTGATGGATAACTGGGTTGTTTCCACTTTTTGACAATTATGAATAATGCTACTATGACAACTGATATATATATACATTTTTGTGTGGACACACTTTTTCATTTCTCTTGGTTATATACATAGCAGTGCAATTACTGGATCATATGGTAACTCTGTGTGTAAACTTTTGAGGAATTGCCATATTGTTTTTCAAAATGTTTTCAAAGTTCCATTTTAAAATTCTACAAGCTAAGGACTTCCTAGGTGGTGCGGTGGTTAGGAATCTGCCTTCCAATGCAGGGGACACAGGCTCGAGCCCTGCTCTGGGAAGATTCCGCATGCCACGGACCAACTAAACCCGTGCGCCACAACTATTGAGCCTGTGCTCTAGAGCCCGTGAGCCACAACTATTGAGCCCATATGCCGCAACAATTGAAGCCCACGCGCCTAGAGCCTGTGCTCCACAAGAGAAGCCACTACAATGAGGGGCCCGCGAACCACAGTGAAGAGCAGCCCCCGCTCTCAGCAACTAGAGAAAGCCCATGTGCAGCAATGAAGACCCAACGCAGCCAATAAATAAATTTACTAAAAAAAAAAATTCTACAAGCTATGTATAGGGTTCTAATTTCTCCACATTTTCACCAACACTTGCTATTGTCTGTCTTTTTTATCACAGCCATCCTAGTGGGTGTGCGGTAGATCTCACTGTGGGTTTTGATTTGCATTTCCATAATGACTAATAATGTGGAGTATTTTTTCATGTGCTTATTGGCTCTTTATATACCTTCTTTGCAGGAATGTCTATACAAATCGTGTTTCCATTTAAAAGTTGGATTGTCTTTCTGCTACTGAATTTTAAGACTTTTTAATATATTCTTTATGTATTTCAAAGTCCCTTATCAGATATATGACTTGTAAATATAGTTTCCCATTCCACAGCTTGTCCTTTCACTTTCTCTATGGTGTCCTTTGAAGCACAGTTTTTAGTTTTGATGAAACTCAACCTACTATTTTTTTCTTTTGTTGTCTTTTTTGGTGTCACATGTAAGAAACCACTGCCTGATCCATGGGCACTGAGATTTCTGCCTCAAATTTCTTCTAAGGATTTGACAGTTTTAGTTCTTACTTTTGATCCATTTTCAGTTAATTTTGTATATGTGAAGGGATCCAGCTTCATTCTTTTGTATGTAGATGTCCAGTTGTTCCAGCATCATTTGTTGAAAAAGCTATTCTTTCTCCCATTGAATTGTCTTGGCACCCAGTCAAAGACAATTGATCATACACGTATGGCTTTATTTCTGACTCTCAGTTCTGTTCCACCAATCTATGTTTATCTTTATGCCAGTACCACATGGTCTGGACGTCTGTAGCTTTGTAGTAAGTCTTGGAATTGGGAAGCATGAGTCCTCCAACTTTGTTCTTTTTCAAGATCATTTCTCATATTAGGTTTGTAAAAAAAAAAAAAAAGGTGATTTAATGAGTGAATAAATGAATGGTTTGCACTCATAAAAATTTTATTTTGGTAGGAGGGGAAGAGGTTGGGAACTTTTTTGTCTGTAAAAGAATGCAGCTCAGAGATGGTGGTATTTAGATGCATGTATCTTCAAAAAACATGCCAGGATTGGGTCCTATTTTACAAACATGCCTTTGGTGGTTGGGGTTCTCCTGCCTGGGCTGCAGGACAGAATCTGTGTCTGGATTTCCTGTAATTGGCACCATGCTGGGAGCAGAGCTGGTACTCAATAAATATTCATTGATTAAATGCCTTGTCCTTTTTGTTTTGTTTTAACCTATTGCCTGTCTTGTTGCTAACTTTTGGTGGCTAGCTGCTGAAATTTCCTGGTTTTTTTTTCCCTAGCCTATTCAATAACTATGCAATTTTGGTTTAGAAGCCTATTTTTCTAAACTACTGCCAGTTTTCTGCATGGTACCAAAATATGCTAGACAGATGATTTTTCCAGAAGACAATCATTAGGAATTCTTTTCAGATGGCACGGCAAGGAACTGGATTTGTCTCCCCATCTTTCCTACCCTAATCTCTTTGCTATCACTTGCACAGCCTTGCCTTCTCTTACACTCCAAGGGCAGAAAACACCTCCCATTTCCAAGGCTGGCAATCATCCCTGCTTTGAGCTTCCTCTGGGAAGCTCAAATCTTCCATCTCCTCTAGGAGGAGTTTCCAGACCAAGATACAGAGTGGACACAGATTCTCACAGTGAATATGCAGTGTGGTATAGTCCACCCTCCCCACACAAACTAAAAGGAAAAATAAGAAAAAGAGTCTTCATGTACGTTAAACTTTCGAATCTTCACATCTTTGCAGATGTTTGCTACTGTTAAAAAAGAGAAGAAAGAAATAATAGGACCCAAAGGGGCCCCACAACAACAAACCAGGACTTAACTGCATTTCAACCTTCTGCTGAAATGTAATCTTAATCACATATGGGAAAAGAGTCTGAAAGAATATATACTCTTTCACATATATATTTGAATCACTTTGCTGTACACCTAAAATTAACACATTGTAAATCAACTATACCCCAATATAAAATAAATTTTTAAAAATAAAGGCAAAAGCTATAAAATTGTTTAAAAAGTAAATGAGGTCACCTGTCATGTAGGCCTTCTTCACCCCCCAGAGGAAGAAGCAATCTGTATGATAACCCCCCCCCACAGTCCTGACCTAAAAATAATTCTTTCTCCTTTTTTGCTAATAACTCCTTTACCCCACCCTTCTTCCTATAAAAAACTTTCCATTTTCTACAACAGGTGGAAACACCCTTTTAGCTGCTGGATGGGATGTTGCCTGATGGAATTAAGCCGGAATCACTTAATAAAGCCAATCGGATTATCACATCTACTACAACTGAATTTTGTTTTCTGACATTCCTAATTTGGTACATCAGAACTAGCCTGTCCTCTGTGTACCTAGCCTTATTTTTTTCCCCCTGTGTTTACTCCAGTCAGTTCAAAACACATTTTTGCTTTAGGATTTACATTTTTAAAATAGTTTCCTTATCTCCTTCCATGCTCCTGTTTGCTAGCTCTGCTAGGCACATGATGGCTATTCAGTAAATGTGATTTGGGGGTTATTGTATCGTTAATTGTTTCGTCTTCTGCTTCAGAACGCCAGCTACTAAAAGGCTAAAGGTAGAGTTCAGTAAACTGATGAATACACAGAGCAACAGATAACCCCGAAATCAGTGATGAAATCTAACTTATTTCCCTTTTCCAGTTAGCCAGTGGGGTCCACAAGCTCCCAACTGGTGTCACCAGAAGCTGAAAAGACGGTTAGACTTTTAAGTGGTTGTTTTTCCTTCTGAGGTTCATGTGACCTCAGCAAACGCTGCTGGAATCCTGCCAGTCACAGCCACCAAGGCAAATTAAAAGTCCTGTCTGGGGTCAGGAAACCAGGATCTAAAATTCTGGCTTCTCCACTGTCTTGGGAACTCCTCTTCCATTAATTATTTCATTCAGTAAATACTAATTAGTTCCAACTATGCGCCAGGCTCTGTCTAGGGTTTGTAACTATAATGGCCAACAAGACTCAAGTCTTCCCATCCATGGAATCTACATTTCAGCGGCAGGGCTGGGGGAGGCGTTTACCACAATGTAAGCCATTTCCTCATCACTAAAACGGTGGGACAGCTTCTTAGCTTCACTTTGAACGTTTAGGGCCTGTTAGTTTAGCATGTGATCAAAACTCAGAATATAGCAAGAGCTGCCCACTACTACACAGTCAGTACACGGTTGATTATGTGTGTATTATGGTTTTCCTTTACAAACAAGAACAACTACCACAATTGGGTAGAACTGTGTTCAACAGTCTATTCAATTTCAACATTCTCGCAACGCATCACGATCGTCTCTAGTTTGCCTCTGACCTATGGTTAGCAGCTGCACCTATTTTCAAAAGGCTCGGTTAGGCATTTGGTATTTCGCCCGTGTCTTGTATTTGCTTGTCGACAAGGGTTAGGGCTGCAGAAAACTTGGTTTCAGTTTATTAGGGCAGCAAGGTGCTGGGGAGAAAGGGAGGCGTTACGCTACGTTAACAATATAATCTAAGCGACTGAATGAAAAGGACGGCAGTGGTGCTATGACCACGCAGAGGCCATGCAGGTTTAGGGCAGCTCTGCGTCCTCCCTATCGAACCCGGAAGCTTCTTCCGAAACGCGCACTTACAGCATGCCAGCCTGGCCCAAGCAGCGCCGGCCCGCCAAGACCCGCTGCTGCAGCGCAGAAACGTGCGGCGTCTGAAACCACAGCCGCCAGCAGTCCGTTGACTGTACAGGGATCCGCGCCTCCGCGCTCTCCCGCCCGCGCGCCCGCCGCCCGCGCCGCGGGCCACGCCCATGACGTCGCCGAACGGGGCGGGGTGAGCCGGAGGGGCGGGGCCAAGCCAGGCGGTTGAATGGGGCGCCGCGACGAGCCACGCATTCCAGCGGGGGCACGTGACGCAGCCGCGCGGCCTGAGGTAAACAACCGCGGCCCCGCCTCCTGGCCTCTCAGCGCGCCCCGCTCTGCTCTTTGCCGGCGGGACGCGCTCCAGCAGGGCGGGCGGCTTCCTCTGAGAGTCCCAGCGGCCGCCGCGGGCCGGAGCGGCGGCAGCGGGCGCACGCGTCCCCGGTCTGCGGGCCGAGAGCGCCGGCAGGGGTCGAGCGCGCGTCCCCTCCCCGCCCCCACCGCGCGCTGTGGCGCAGCAGGAATTTGGCGGGGACCCGGGCGCTATTTGCGGCTCTTGACGCGCTGGCCGCCCTTCAGTCATTTCTATTCTCGGGGCACTGGGTCACCGCGCTCGGCCGGCCCCCTCCCCCGGGCCCGGAGGGTGTGTCCCCTCACCGGGGCTCGGCGCGCCTATAAGGGGCCGAGCGGCGGGCAGGGACATGCAGCTCTACAGCAGCGTCTGCACCCACTACCCAGCCGGGGGCCCGGGTCCCACGGCCGCAGCCCCCGCTCCGCCCCCGGCCGCCGCCGCTGCCGCCGCCGCCGCCGCCGCCCCGTTCAAGGTCTCTCTGCAGCCCCCGGGACCCGCCGGAGGCGCGCCGGAGCCCGAGACCGGTGAGTGCCAGCCGGCTGCGGCCGCCGAACCCCGCGAAGCCGCCGCCTCCGCCCCCGCCGCCAAGATGCCCGCCTTCTCCTCCTGCTTCGAGATGGTGTCCGGGGCCGCCGCCCCCGTCTCGGCCGCCGCCGCCTCCGGGCCGCCCGGTGGGTCCTGCAAGCCGCCGCTGCCGCCGCACTACACGTCCACGGCGCAGATCACCGTGCGGGCCCTGGGCGCCGACCGGCTCCTGCTGCGCGGCCCCGAGCCCGGCGCCGCGGCTCCCGCCGCCCCGCGCGGCCGCTGCCTCCTGCTGGCCCCGGCCCCCGCCGCCCCGGTCCCGCCGCGGCGGGGCTCCTCGGCTTGGCTCCTGGAGGAGCTGCTGAGACCCGACGGCCCCGAGCCAGCCGGCCTGGACGCGGCCCGCGACGGGTCCGACAGAAACTTCCGACTGAGCGAGCACCGCCAGGCCCTGGCGGCGGCCAAGCACCGCGGCCCCGCGCCGCCCCCGGGGAGCCCGGAGCCCGGCCCCGGCCCGTGGGCCGAGGAGCGCTCGGCAGAGAGGGGCCTCCGGGGCTGGGACAGGGCCGGCGACCCTCCCAGCGCCGACGAGCCGCGGCGGCCCGACCCGGAGGCCGAGGCGCCCCCGGTGCGGAGCGGCCAGGCGGCCCCGGGAGGCGCGGCCGAGGCGGTGGTCGTCTCCAGGTCTGATCCCAGGGACGAGAAGCTGGCCTTGTACCTGGCGGAGGTGGAGAGGCAGGACAAGTACCTGCGGCAGAGGAACAAGTACCGGTTTCACATCATTCCCGACGGCAACTGCCTCTACCGAGCGGTCAGCAAAGCGGTGTACGGGGACCAGAGCCTGCACCGGGAGCTGCGGGAGCAGACGGTGCACTACATCGCCGACCACCTCGACCACTTTAACCCCCTGATTGAGGGCGACGTGGGGGAGTTTATCATCGCTGCTGCTCAAGACGGGGCGTGGGCCGGGTACCCTGAACTGCTGGCCATGGGACAGATGCTGAACGTGAATATACATTTAACTACTGGAGGGAGATTGGAGAGCCCGACGGTGTCGACCATGATTCACTATTTGGGCCCAGAGGATTCCCTAAGGCCTAGCATTTGGCTCAGTTGGCTCAGTAACGGACATTATGACGCGGTGTTTGATCACTCCTATCCGAATCCGGAGTATGACACTTGGTGCAGGCAGACTCAAGTGCAAAGAAAACGCGATGAGGAACTCGCCAAGTCCATGGCCATATCCCTATCCAAAATGTATATTGAACAAAATGCATGCTCTTGAAGTGTCTGAAAATCTCCGCCCTGGGAAAATTGCAAACCCAATTTGTGTTTGGAGAATTATATGAGCTCTAATCAGGGTAATAGCACTTTTAAACTTTCTAGTATATTTACTGTAGGTGTAATGCCTTAATCATTTTTTTGAATGCTTTCTTCTCAGAGTTGAAGGTTGCTGGGCACCTAAATGATGTTTCATGGTAGCTTTGGGTGATCCTACTGCTATTTATGATTTGCTGTATAAAGTTGGCACTACTTAATTTGCAAGCTGATTTCTCAGTGTAAATTTGTTCATTCCTGGTAATCTATTTTCTATAAAAATGTATTTTTGCACAACATTTTTAACAATTGGTGTACCTTCATTTATGACGTGTTCCGTTTTGACATACAGCTTTCCGGCATAAATCCAGAAAAGTGCTTTATATAAAGTTTATTATTTTGAACAGAGTTTGTGATTTAGTATTTTTTGTTGTTGAATTTGAATTTTACAATTCTTAGATAATTATTTCAAGTGGATATTGATGCATTCATGTTACCAGATGATTGGCCCATTCCGTTTTGATGGGACAGAGTTCTTGTTTGGAAAAATCAATATTTTTCTAGAAATGGTCAAACCTTTTAAAGAGAAAATACTGAAGGGAAGGTTGTGGGAAGAATGTTTTTTTCTTTTGAGGAATAGTACCAACTCTTACTTGAATAAAAGTCTGATATTTGCTGATGACAGAGTGATTATTCTGTACTCTGGTTGATGTTTAGAGTAGATTGTCTGGTGCTCTCACTTGTTTTTATTTATATTTGTCGTTTTGTTCAAAAAAGAATTTTAACGGGATGGAAGACTTTGTGACAAGATAAGCCTCCTGCTTTATATATAGCTTCTTGGATTCAACTGAGAGATTCAAAAACTAATGGCATAAATGCCTCCAACCAACCTTGGCAGTTATTTTCTAGCAGGAGAATACTGTCTTAATAGTCTACTTTTAAATTCTTTCACAAGGCAAAGTAGGATTGCCCTGTATTATGTACAAATAAAAATGTGTATACAGAGCTTGTATGGTTTGCTGGGTCAAACAATGTTTCCAACCTAAAATCTATCTCATTTCCACTTTAACTACTTTTAGTTATATTTATTAAGTAATGAAGTTTGTACTTTTTTATTTTGTAACATTTTGTGATTTTTTTTGTACAATACTGTATTTGTACAATAGAGCAATTCTCAGCTGATGGAATGAATGAATAAAATGTGTAATTTTACTTTTACAATGGCTTTTTGGCTAAAGTGGTTTTTAGATGATAAAGCGACATCTGTAGGAACCTTTCTTACATGTATACAGTTTTTTTTCATGTGTAAAGATTTCAGAATTATGAGAGGTTTTTTAAGTTCTCACATAAACAGGATAGGATAATCAGTAATTTCAGAGGATAAGTCTCAATGAAATGTAATTTAAGGGTGGAGTAACTCAGAAACTTGCTCTCATTATTTCTCATTATAATGCCTATCTAGAACTGTAGATGTACCTGTTAGCTAATGAACAGGGAAGTGCAAGTATTGTGTTAATCAGCACAATGTCCAAGTATAGTTTTGTGTGCCACTCAGCACAGATTTTAATGTTGTAAAGAGTAAACGAAGCAGTGCCCTAACTTTTATCCCGTCTGGCCTCTTGAGATCAGGGGAATTTATTGATTTTAAGATGTGTTACCAGATTTAGTTGAGAAGTGTCAGTATACAGGATGCTGGTATGCTTATTGTAGGATAAACACAGCTAGTTTGGATTTTTTACTTTTCAGTTGATGTCATGGTTATAGACACAATTGACTTTGAGTTCATTGCTTGACCATGGAAGGATGGTCAAGGACCATTTGAAGGATGCCATTGGTTATCAAGGAAAGGCAGTTTGTCAAAGGTTTGAATGTTACCCAATCACGAATCTCTGGTGTTTAGGTAAGATGAGGTACTTCATGGCTTCCCTAATTATGTAACTTGGGGGAAAAAAAAAACTTTTATTTGAATTACTCAACTAAATGTGGTTTTCCCCCTTTTCTCCACCTTATTTAGAGATGTATAAAATGTGGGGATACTTAAAAGTTTACACAGGAATGAATAGACTTAATTAGGTGTGAGTTCCTAAAAGGCATTCTGTAAGCCCATTCCTGTTCTGAGGAAACAGGTTCCTCTTGTGTTCCATTTCATTTTCAAGTTAGAATCCCAATTCCTTGATTTCCATTATCAAGGAGGGTGATACTTTTAAATAAAATTAAGTGGATCCTAAGATTGTATTACGGGGCACCATGTTACTTTGGTTGTCTTGCCTCAAAGGTTTGATGTTTTTCTCATCTGCTTTCTATAGTTTAGTTTTTTTGTTGTCGTCGTTGTTTGGAAGAAATGTAATAGTTGTCACTCCCTTGTGCTCCATGTTTATTTTCTATTGCCATACCAGTTTTATGTGTTAGCAGTAGCAATCCCTCATCACCGAGGATTTGAACAGTGGAAGAGGTGGAAATGTGGTTGACTCTTCTTTCCTTTCAGCAAACAGATTGATTAAACAGTTCGTTCCTTCAGTTACTCGTATAGCAGCCAAGAGGCTCAAAACTGTATGAAGGAAGCAGTTGATGCTGTGAGCTAAGGTTTCTTTAGAGTTTATGCCCTTCCCCATAAAATATGATGGGGGAGTATAGAATCTATAAGTAAATCCAATTGTATTTTCAGATAAAGTAGTATGAAAATCATACTTATTAACTTGAAAATTTTATTAAACTGGTGCATAGATAAAAACTATGATACAAATAACTTAGTGTGATTTTTTTTAAATTACTGTTTAATTTAAAAACTTAAAATAGCCTAGTAGGTCAAGATTTAGGTGAAAACACAAAACCTAATTCCTTGATCCTTTTGTTCATTTTTCACTCACGTTTTTTTTCTCTAAGATAAAACAGACTCATGTTAGCATATTTAATTGGACTGAGTATTGATAAGTTGCACAAGGGCATGTACATGTGATTCTTCAATTACACTAAACTTGTAGTCCATATGCTTTACATAGATTTCATTGGTCACAAAGCCTTTTCTCAGAAACCACATTGTATAGAGGAGAGGAAATGCCTTAGGATCCCTTGAACATCAGAATTATTTATCTTCAGCTTGGGTAAATACAGTCTTATGTTGCAATGTTTTCTTCATAATTTTTGTACTGGAAAAAAAAATCTTGAGATAATCTCACTACTTTATGTGTTTTTTCTCTTTCCCAAATAGATGAGAAAGTTTAAACTCTACAGTTTTACTGTGCTGTTCAGTGTGCTCATATGAAGGAAAAGCATTGAGAATAAAAAAAGATTTTAGACATTTGGACATCAGATAAATTCATATGTAGATAATTGTACTGGAGTAATTCAAGAGTGTATACTTCAGATGTGTAATGTGTTCAAATTTATTTGTCACGAGATCGTAAGTCCAGACCTTATTTATTTATTTTTAAATTTTTATTGGCGTATAGTTGATTTACAATGTTGTCTTAGTTTCAGATGTACAGCAAAGTGAATCAGTTATACATATATCCACTTTTTTTAGTGTTTATTTCTTTTGACATCCCTAGAGTGTCTATAACTATCTCAAAGAGGCACTGAGAAACTAGATGGCATTTAATTCAGCTTCATTCCCCAAATGTAGTAAGTGCAATGGCCATGGGCTCTATTAGGTTCCCTCTTGAGTCTCCTGGGTTCCAGCCCAGTACCTAGCAGAGTAAATGTTCAGTAAATATTGATTGAATGAGGGAACAAATTGAAGGGAAATGTGAGTTTGGGAATATTTAGTTAGTGGATGTGAAATTAAAGATGATTTGGCTCCACAATTACTGGGAATTATCACGGACAAAGTAATTCTGAGCGTTCTAAACTGAAGTAGTATTATAAAAAGCGTATTAAAATATTACATTCTATAATGGGAAAAAATAGGTTTTGAAACCAAAAATTAGAATGTATTGATTTTATCTTTGTGTCATCCTCCAAACATCTCAAGGTCTGAGCTCAGAAAGATTACTGAAAAGTAGAACTCACCGATTTGAAGTGATTTTGAAGGTGTTGCCATGTCCAAAGGGAGTTGCTCTGACTTGCTTTAGGGGTAACACCCACCTCAAGTCCAGTCTACAGCAATTCCTAGTTTTGCTAGGTTTTCTTTCTATGGCCTGGTTGGGGAGGAACTGTTGGACAGATTTCAAGCCTGCTTTAGTACTGTTGTGTTCAATAGTCCTGGCTGCATGCTTATGCCGTTGGTATGGGGCCTGGGCAAGTAGCATGAATAAGATCAAAACAGATCTATTGGAAGAAGAATTAAGGTATTTTTTCCTACTGTAACTTAGGCCAGTGGCAATTATTCTGTAAGTAAAGTTCAGAGAGTTCACTGTCATCAGGTTATTTGTAGTAAAACATTATGTAGCCTGCTTTCTCACAAGTGAATTTTCTAAATAATTTAATGGTCCATTTATGTGTAAAATAAAAAACAGAACAACTGTTTTTGATAAAACTTTTTAAAGTAATCAGTGGTACACTTATTTGCCTTTATAAAATAACAATACAGTTTAATTTTCCCTTAATGACTGAGGGATCTCATGATGGCATGGGTCTGTGGCTGTGAAGCTTTGGCAGATTGCTGAGGTGTGACAGTCCCTTTGTACTTTAAAGGCTCTCAGAGTGCTGGGATTTTTATCTTCATGTTTTATACCTTCCTGTCTCCTCCTTCACTTTCTGATTGTTCCTCTCACCACTGTCTCTATTCCTAATTCTCCATCATAATTTCCCATGTTGAATTTGAGACATCATTAAACATGCTTGTCAGAACTGACTCTAAGATAATAGGAAATGGGTTTCTCATTTTGGACCAGGATGCTCTGCTATGAGTAACGTGCTTAAGCTTTAGTTTTTGGTCAACCAGAGCGCTTTTTTACCTTTATCTTTGTCTTCTTTTTTGCATTCTTTGGTGGTATCCCGGAAATGCTGAATCTGGCTGATTAAGGAACTTGTGAATGTGTGTGGTGGCACATTAAAACAAAACAAAACCAAACGGGTAACTAATCCTAATCCTCAAAATTGGAGTTGACTTGTCATTGCCTGGTTAATATTTTGTTCCCTCTCTGCCATATGTAATTCTTTATAGCATACGCCTGCCATTGTCTTCCTTTTGCTTATGCATTTTTTTAAATTTTAACTTATTTTTGGCCACACTGCATGGCTTGTGGAATCCTAGTTCCCTGACGAAGGATCGAACCCGTGCCCCCTAGCAGTGGAAGCACAGAGTCCTAACCACCAGACCGCCAGGGAAGTCCCTACATAGGCATTTTTATTGATAGTGTTTACGTTTCCTAATGGTGTGTTTTTTTTTTAATATATCAGTTTTCACTTTTTAAGTAGTCAAATCTTTTGAATTTTTGTGATTCTTTTTTTGCCTTCCAGTTTTATTGATATGTAATTGACATACAGCACTGTATAAGTTTAAGGTATACAACATAATGATTTGACTTACATATGTCATGAAATGATTACCACAGTATGTTTAGTGAACATCTTTCATCTCATAGATAGGAAATTAAAGAAATAGGAAAAATAATTTTTCCCCTGTGATGAGAGCTCTTAAGATTTACTCTCTTAACAACTTTCATATATAACATACAGCAATGCTAATTATTTTTATCATCTTGTACATTGCATCTCTGCTACTTAGTTATAACTGGAAGTTTGTGCCCTTTGCCTTTCAATTCCTCCTCCCCTGGCCCGCAACCTCTGGTAACCACAGATCTGATCACTTTTCTGTGAGTTTGTTTGTTTTTGAAGTACAATTGACCTATACCACTGTTAGTTACTGGTGCACAACATAGTGATGTAGTATTTGTATACCTTTAAAAATGATCACCATGGTAAGTCTAGTTACCATGCTATGCATTTTTGTATTTAGTTTTCCATCCCACCAAGCTGTGCTAATGATGAAGTAATTCAAATATCAGGTCTTCATCAAAGACTCCAAATCATGATACGCATAGACAGGTCTAGTACAAATATGAATTTTTAAAAATTTATTCTCTCTAATACTTCTTTAATAAATGTGCATTTCTGCATTATGTAAATAAATTAATCCTCCTCATTCTGGCCTTCCCTTTCCTTGAGAGTAAAATTTTTTTCCTCATATTGATTAGAATGGTTGAATAGATTCAGTAGACACCTTGCATTAGTATGCTCACAGAATTTAGACAGTTTTTGACAATAGGATGACAATTTTTTTAATTTAAATTTTTATTTTATATTATAGTTGATTTACAGTGTGTTAGTTTCAGATGTGCTGCAAAGTGATTCAGTATACATATACATTTATCCATTCTTTTTCAGATTCTTTTCCCATATAGGTTATTACAGAATATTGAGTAGAGTTCCCTGTGCTAGACAGTAGGTCCTTATTAGCTATCCATTTTATATATAGTAGTGTATATATGTTAATCCCAAACTCCCAATTTATCCCTCCCCTCACCTTTTCCCTTTGTTAACCGTAAGTCTGTTTTCAAATAGACAATGACAATTTGAAGAAAACTCCAGGCGGGTGGGATGAATTGGGAGATTGGGATTTACATATATACACTATTGATGCTATGTATAAAATAGATAACTAATTAGAACTTACTATATAGCACAGGGAACTCTGCTCAGTGCTCTGTGGTGACCTAAATGGGAAGGAAATCCGAAAAGGGGGATAGAAAGGAATCAAGATGGCGGAATAGGAGGATGTGTACTCACTCCCTCTTGCAGGAGCACAGGAATTACAACTAACTGCTGAA
Source organism: Hippopotamus amphibius kiboko (assembly GCF_030028045.1). Classification (NCBI taxonomy): domain Eukaryota; kingdom Metazoa; phylum Chordata; class Mammalia; order Artiodactyla; family Hippopotamidae; genus Hippopotamus; species Hippopotamus amphibius. Next base: position 123,994,096 of record NC_080189.1, read on the forward strand.
CAATCATCCACAGAAAGACACTGAAACTCACCAAAAAAGGCACCCCACATCCAGAAACAAAGGAGAAGCCACAATGAGACAGCAGGAGGGGCGCAATCATGTTAAAAATCAAATCCCATAAATGCTGGGTGGGTGACTCACAAACTGGAGAACAGCTATACCACAGAAGTCCAACCACTAAACTGAGGGTTCTGAGCCCCATGTCAGGCTTACCAACCTGGGGGCCCAGCAATGGAAGGAGGAATCCTCAGAGAATCAGACTTTGAAAGCCAGCAGGCTTTGATTGCAGGACCTCCACAGGACTGGGGGAAACAGACTCCACTCTTGGAGGGCACACAAAAAAGTGTGCTCACCAGGACCCAGGGGGAAGGAGTAGTGACCCTATAGGAGACTGAACCAGACCTACCTGCTGGTGTTGGAGGGTTGCCTGCAGAGGTGGGGGGCAGCTGTGGCTCACCAAGGAGGCAGGGCACTGGTGGCAGGGGGTCTGGGAAATGCTCATTGGTGTGAGCCCTCCTAGAGTCCACCATTAGCCCCACCAAAGAGCCTGTAAGCTCCAGTGCTGGGTCACCTCAGGCCAAACAACCAACAATGTGGGAACACAGCCCCACCCATTGGCAGACAAGCAGATTAAAGTATCATTGAGCGCCACCCACCAAATCGGATTAAAGTTTTACTGACCTGCACCCACCCAGCCCAACCCACCATCAGTCCCTCCCATCAGGAAGCACGCACAAGCCTCCTAGATAGCTTCCTCCACAAGAGGGCAGACAGCAGTATCAAGCAGTATCAGCCGTATTTCGTCTAGTGAAACTGAAAACCAAAGCCGCAGAAAAATAGAGAAAATGAAAAAGCAGAGGACTTTGTACCAGATGAAGGGACAAGATAAAATCCCAGAAAAACAACTAAATGAAGAGGAGATAGGCACCCTTCCAGAAAAAGAATTCAGAATAATGATGGTGAAGATGATCCAGGACTTTGAAAAGAGACTGGATGCAAAGATCGAAAAGTTGCAAGAAAAGTTTACCAAAGACCTAGAAGAATTAAAGAACAAAGAAACAGAGGTAAGCAACACAATAACTGAAATGAAAAATACACTAGAAGGAACCAATAGCAGATTAACTGAGGCAGAAGGGCAAATAAGTGAGCTGGAAGACAGAATGGTGATAATCACTGATGCAGAAAAGAATAAGGAAAAAAGAATTAAAAGAACTGAAGACAGCCTAAGAGACCTCTGGGACAATGTTAAACACACCAACATTCACATTATAGGGGTCCTAGAAGGAGAAGAGAGAGAGAAAGGACCGGAGAAAATATTGGAAGAGTTCTAGTTGAAAACTTCCCTAACATGGGAAAGGAAATAGCTAGCCAAGTCGAGGAAGCGCAAAGAGTCCCTGGCAGGATAAACCCAAGGAGAAACACGCCAAGACATATAGTAGTCAGACTGACAAAAATTAAAGACAGAGAAGAGTTATTAAAAAGCAACAAGGGAAAAACGACAGATAACATACAAGGGAACTTCCATCAGGTTAACAGCTGATTTCTCAGCAGAAACTCTGCAAGCCAGAAGGGAGTGGCATGATATATTTAAAGTGATGAAAGGGGAGTACCTACAACCAAGAATACTCTACCCAGCAAAGATCTCATTCAGATTCGATGGAGAAATCAAAAGCTTTACAGACAAGCAACAGCTAAGAGAATTTAGCACCACCAAACCAGCCCTACAACAAATGCTAAAGGAACCTCTCTAAGCAGGAAACATAAGAGAAGAAAAGAACCTATGGAAACAAAAACAAAATGATTAAGAAAATGGTAATAGGAACATGCATATCAAGAATGACCTTGAATGTAAACGGACTAAATGCCCCAACCAAAAGACACAGACTGGCTGAATGGATACAACAACAAGACGCATATATATGCTGTCTCCAAGAGACCCACTTCAGACCTAGGGATACATACCGACTGAAAGTGAGGGGAAGGAATAAGATATTCCATGCAAATGGAAATCAAAAGAAAGCTGGAGTAGCGATACTCATACCAGATAAAATAGACTTTAAAATAAAAAATGTTACAAGAGACAAGAAAGGACACTACATAAAGATCAAGGGATCCATCCAAGAAGAAGAGAGAACAATTATAAATATCTATGCACCCAATATAGGAACACCTCACTACATAAGGCAAATGCTAACAACTATGAAAGAGGAAATCGACAGTAACATAATCATAGTGGGGGATTTTAACATGCAACTTACACCAATGGACAGATCATCCAGACAGAAAACTAATAAGGAAACACAAGCTTTAAATGATACAATAAATCAGCTTGATTTAGTAGATATCTATAGGACAATACATCCAAAAACAGCAGATGACACATTCTTCTCAAGTGCACATGGAACATTCTCCAGGATAGATCACATTTTGGGTCATAAATCAAGCTTTGGTAAAGTCAAGAAAATTGAAATCTTATCCAGCATCTTTTCTGACCACAATGCTATGAGATTAGAGATCAATTACAGGAAGAAAACTATAAAAAACACAAACACATGGAGTCTAAACAATATGCTACTAAATAACCAAGAGATCACTGAAGAAAAATCAAAGAGGAAATCAAAAAATACCTAGAGACAAATGACAATGAAAACACAACAACCCAAAACCTATGGGATGCAGCAAAGGCGGTTCTAAGAGGGAAGTTTATAGCAATACAATCCTACCTCAAGAAACAAGAAAACTCCCAAATAATCTAAACTTACACCTAAAGAAACTAGAGAAAGAAGAGCAAACAAAACCCAAAGTTAGTAGATGGAGAGAAATTATAAAGATCAGAGCCGAAATAAATGAAATAGAAACAACGAAAACAATAGCAAAAATCAATAAAAGTAAAAGCTGGTTCTTTGAGAAGATAAATAAAATCGATAAACCTCTAGCAAGACTCATCAAGAAAAAGAGGGAGAGGACTCAAATCAATAAAATTAGAAAGGAAACAGGAGAAGTTACAATGGACACCACAGAAATAAAAAGCACCATAAGAGACTACCACAAGCAACTATATGCTAATAAAATGAACAACCTGGATGAAATGGACAGATTCTTAGAAAGGTATAACCTTCCAAGACTCAATCAGGAAGAAATAGAAAATATGAACAGACGAATCACAAGTAAGGAAATTGAAACTGTGATTAAAAATCTCCCAACAAGGAAAAGTCCAGGACCAGATGGATTCCCAGGTGACTTTTATCAAACATTTAGAGAAGAGCTAACACCCATCCTTCTCAAACTCTTCCAAAACATTGCAGAGGAAGGAACACTCCCAAACTAATTTTATGAGGTCACCATCACTGTGATACCAAAACCAAAGATACTACAGTAAAAGAAAATTACAGACCAATATCACTGATGAGTTTGGATGCAAAAATCCTCAACAAAATACTAGCCAACAGAATCCAACACCACATTAAAAGGATCATACACCATGATCAAGTGGGGTTTATCCCTGGAATGCAAGGATTCTTCAATATATGCAAATCAATCAATGTGATACACCATAGTAACAAACTGAAGGATAAAAACCACATGATCATCTCAATAGATGCAGAAAAGCTTTTGACAAAATTCAACACCCATTTATGATAAAAACTCTCCAGAAGGTGGGCATAGAGGGAACCTACCTCAACATAATAAAGGCCATATTGACAAACCCACAGCAAACATCATTCTCAATGGTGAAAAATGAAGCATTCCCTCTAAGATCAGGAACAAGACAAGGATGTCCACTCTCACCACTACTATTCAATATAGTTTTGGAAGTCCTTGCCACACAAGCAGAGAAGAAAAAGAAATAAAAGGAATCCAAATTGGAAAAGAAGTAAAACTGTCACTGTTTGCAGATAACATGATACTATACATAGAAAATTCTAAAGATGCCACCAGAAAACTACTCGAGCTAATCAATGAATTGGATAAAGTTGCAGGATACAAAATTAACACGCAGAAATCTCTTGCATTTCTATACACTAACAATGAAAGATCAGAAAGAGAAATTAAGGAAATAATCCCATTGACCATTGCAACAAAAAGAATAAAATACCTAGGAATAAACCTGCCTAAGGAGGCAAAAGATCTGTATGCAGAAAACTTTAAGACATTGCTGAAAGAAATCAAAGACAACACAAACAGATGGAGGGACATACCATGTTCCTGGATTGGAAGAATCAACATTGTGAAAATGACTGTACTACCCAAAGCAATTTACAGATTCAATGCAATCCCGATCAAATTACCAATGGCATTTTTCACAGAACTAGAGCAAGAAATCTTACGATTTGTATGGAAACGCAAAAGACCCCGAATAGCCAAAGCAATCTTGAGAAGGAAAGATGGAGTTGGTGGAATCGGACTTCCTGACTTCAGGCTATACTACAAGGCTACAGTGATCAAGACAGTATGGTACTGGCACAAAAACAGAAATATAGATCAATGGAACAGGATAGAAAGCCCAGAGATAAACTATGGTCAACTAATCTATGACAAAGGAGGCAGGGATATACAATGGAGAAAAGGCAGCCTCTTCAATAAGTGGTGCTGGGAAAACTGGACAGCTACATGTAAAAGAATGAAATTAGAACACTCCTTAACACCATACACAAAAATAAACTAAAAATGGATTAAAGACCTAAATGTAAGGCCAGACACTATAAAACTCCTAGAGGAAAACATAGGAAGAACACTCTTCAATGTAAATAACAGCAAGATCCTTTTTGATCCACCCCCTACAGTAATGGAAATAAAAACAAAAATAAGTGGGACCTAATGAAACTTCAAAGCTTCTGCACAGCAAAGGAAACGATAAGCAAGATGAAAAGACAACCCTCAGAATGGGAGAAAATATTTGCCAACAAATCAACAGACAAAGGATTAATCTCCAAAATATATAAACAGTTCATCCAGCTCAATATCAAAAAAACAAACAACCCAATCCAAAAATGGGCAGAAGACCTAAATAGGCATTTCTCCAAAGAAGACATACGGATGGCCAAGAGGCACATGAAAAGCCGCTCAACATCACTAATTATCAGAGAAATGCAAATCAAAACTACAATGAGGTATCACCTCACACCAGTTAGAATGGGCATCATCAGAAAATCTGCAAACAGTAAATGCTGGAGAGGGTGTGGAGAAAAGGGAATGCTCTTGCACTGCTGGTGGGAATGTAAATTGATACAGCCACTATGGAGAACAGTATGGAGGTTCCTTGCAAAACTAAAAATAGAACTACCATATGACCCAGCAATCCCACTTCTGGGCATATACCCAGAGAACACCATAATTCAAAGACACATGCACTCCAATGTTCATTGCAGCACTATTTACAATAGCCAGGACATGGAAGCAACCTAAATATCCACCAACAGATGAATGGATAAAGAAGATGTGGTACATATATACAATGGAATATTACTCAGCTGTAAAAAGCAATGAAACTGGGACATTTGTAGAGATGTGGATGGACCTAGAGACTGTCATACAGAGTGAAGTGAGTCAGAAAGAGAAAAACAAATATCATATGTTTACTCATATATGCGGACTATAGAAAAATGGTACAAATCAACTGGTTTGCAAGGCAGAAACAGAGACACAGATGTAGGGAACAAACATGGACACCAAGTGGGGAAAGTGGGCAGGGTTGGGGGGGAATGAATTGGGAGATTGGGATACCAAATAGTATACTCTAAATATATGCAGTTTATCATATGTTAAAACAATAAAATAAAATAAAAAAATAAAGTGGAATTAGAAAAAAAAGGGGGATTTGTGTATATGTATAGCTGATTCACTTTGCTGTACAGTAGAAATTAACACAACATTGTAAAGCAACTATACTCCAACAAAAATGTTAAAAAAATAAAAAAAATACACACACAAAAAACTCCAGTGGTATATGTGCATTTTATATTTTAAAGCAGTTAAACTAGAACCATCTCCACTTCCTCCCATTCACTGTCCTGCTGCCTCTCAACCTTTTATACTTTGAATTGGAATGATATTAGGAAGTGTTTATGTCAAGTAGATTGGCAGTGTGTAGAGAGGCAGCCTCAATGATGTACACTTGAAGTAATGATTGAGTTTAAATGAATGTTCCACTTAGATTAGAAGTTCTCTGAATAATTTTAGCAATGGACTATTTGGTTGTATTTCTTAGCTTATCAAGGTACAACAAAGTAGTGTGCAAAATAGGTAATTGTGGACGGAATTTATACCAGTGTGTCACATAACACCTGTGCAGCCAATTTGTAAAGTAAACTCAACTAAGGCTTTCAGTTCTAATGACAAACAGGAAACATTCATACTTTTTGTTTCTTGCAGTGAAATTTGAGCTATATCGGTGATGTAATAGAGAAGGAAGTAGAAGAACAGTCAGGAAATTCTTAGCTGTCATTTCACTGCCCTTGCCATCTCATTGAAAAGTGCAGCCCTGGGGAAATAAACAATTATGCTTTTTACTTTCAACAATGCTCATGCCTCAATGAACAGTAGGTGCCCCTGACAGAAACCTCAGTAATTCCAGGTATATACAGAATCCTTCAGTAATTCCAGCTTATACAGAATTGCAGGACAAAGAAGAGAAAGATTTAAGATGTACGTTGAACTTTTCAATAGAAGATAGTTCTCTGACAGATTTTTCATCATCTTTTCATTTTATTGACCGACTGTTGGCAGATGTCACTACTACTCAGAACTGTGGCAATTTGCAAAGAGATGGCTATACTCATTTAGAAAACAGCTTGACCTTACAGGAGTAGACAGCACAATTTAAATAGTTAAGGTAAGCTGTTGTAACAAAAAGAAATTAAGAAGAAAATTCTTTAAGAAGAAAATTATAATATTGAAGTATCTCAGAATAAAGTGAATAAAATATACATTAACTTGTTTCACATTACAAAGATATAAAAGTAGAATTAATCATTGCCATAATTTAGGGTTCCTGATCAGCTCCTCAACAATGTGTTTGCCACAGATTAAATATATGTGTTGCAAAGCCTTCCATATTTTGAGAAGGCTGCTGTTTTTCTATTTCTGTTCTTAATTGTTCTTTAGTGTATCAGAAATATCTTGAAAACCTGGCCTTCAACACAAGCCTTGATTTTCTTCAGAAAGAACAACATATAAAGCTTTTTCCTTTTTTAGGTTTTTACTTTTTGCTGCTTTTACTTTTCCCTATTTCTCTATTTTTGAATTATTTTTCTTTTACATTGTCCTGCTTGGCTTTCTTTTAGAATAGTTTTATGTGGTCTACTTTGCTTAAAACTAGGTGGTCTTTCCTAATTGTTACTAATTTACTAAGTCTTTTTTTTTTATTATTAAGGAAACTTCACCTTAGCCATTAAAAAAGAAAACAAGCAAACATACCATTAGTGGGTACATAGTGGGCTAGAGGCTCCATATAAGAGTCATATTTATAATTTAAGGATGAGGTTTCCCCTCTGAAGTTAAGGTGAATAAGAATCTTAGTATACACGGGTCAGAGCAGCCAACTGCAAAGGTAACCCCCCCCCAAAAGATGGTCACTAAAGTTCTTTTTGAGAAGGAGGGGGGTTCTCCCAATTCAGTCAGGGCAGCTATGCTACAAGGATATTCTTAGCAGGAGTAAATCAAAAGTAATTGATACAAAGAAAGCCATAACAGACCCAAGTATCTATATCCAAATTGTCTGTCTATATGTCTGTCTATCCATCCTGTTGCAGCAATGTATTGTCACAAGAGAAGAGCGGTGGTCTGTATGATGTGTAGAGAAAAGAGAGCCAAGGAACACAGATGACAATACATGGGTCAGTGTATCTCTACTTTTATTGAGGTGAGAAGGTGCTCTGTGCAAGCCACATTAATATGCTGAATAGAGCAGAAAAATAAGGGAAAATAGTTCTTGGACATAGGAAGTAAATATTCATTCAAAAGATTCGTTCAACAAATACTGACTGCCTGGAGTAGGTACTGTGCTAAGTACTATGTAAACTCATAGTTTATATAGTAGATCTTTAATAACTAGAGGCTATAATAATCATATCTTGCACAAATTATTTTGCTCATAAGAAAGTTCTTTGGAGTCAAGTTGGCTGCTGTTCGAATTGAGGCATTTTACATCCTGTCTGAGGCAAAAGAGGGACACCAACAAATGAAAAAGAAACAGCAAGTGAAAAGAAAAAAGAAAGGAAACAGAATGCACTGAATAGAAGAAAAGCTAAAATAAGAAAAAAGTAAATCTATAATTCATATCTTCAGAGAGATAAGATCAAGATCCCAGAGAAGGAATTGCTATTTTTATAAAGAACTCTTGTGAATTAAAAATAGCACAGCTGAAGTTAACTATTCAGTGGAAGTTTGGAAAATAAAGTGGAGGAAATCTCTCAGAAAGTGGAACAAGGAGACATGGAATGGAAAATAGGGACAAAATAAGAAAATGAGATTACTCTTGGAAGCCCAATATTTGACTACTATGTTTTTCGGAAATGAACAAAGACAATCGTTGAGAAGAAAGATTACACTAAAAGTTTCCCAGAATTCAAGGATAGTTGTCTCCAGATTGTAAAGTCCCACACAGTGTCCACAGGGTCTTTGTGGACAGCAATACAGGTGTGTCTATGGATTAAGATGAGATTAGTGCTCCCTAAAGTGGTGTAGTGTGCAACATGTACACCTGTGTATGGTCACCAAATGAATGCAAAAAGACCCATGCCACAGCATTTCAACTAGAAATTTCAGAGTACTAGAGATTAAAAAGAATAACCTCCAAATCTTCTGAGAGGGAAAATAAGTCACATCCAGAAGCTTAGGAACAAGAATGGCATCTGACATCTCAAGAGATACATCATAGCAGAAGACCATGGAAAATTGCTTTGCAAATTTTAAGGGAAAATGATTTCCAAGCCATAATTCTATACCCAGCCATATCAGTTACTATTCTTAATTGTCAACAGCAGAATCTATATAGTTAGTTTAAGCAGATAAGAAATTTATTGACCTCAGATTGCTTAGGTGGTTTATGGCATTTTCTGGTGAGCCAGAGAATGCAGGCTAGTATACCATGTTGCCAGGTCCACACCCAAAGACCACTGTGGGAGCTGCACCTGAGAAGACATCTCCACTACCACACCTGGCACAGACAGCACAGCTGGCAGCATGATGAAGAAGCTTCACTCTCAAGCCATCCCTTCCCTCCAGAGTAGATGTCTCTATTTCCATCATTTGCCAAAAAGATGGATTCTGCAAACAACTACTATCTCACATTGCTTATTTCTGAATTGAAGTCTCATAGAGGTGTGTGTCATTAGAAGAGCTTAGGCTGCAACCTCAGTAGCAAAAGAGCACATTCAAGATTCTGCCTTGGAATAGTGAGACTCAAGGTGTGGGAAATTTACCAAGGTGATCAAAAGATCTTGGATGGCACCAAAAATAAACAGTATTTACTACACCCACCAAACTATTGAGTGAGGGCAGAATAAACATACTTTCAGATATTCAAGTGTCAGAACAATGTACCACCACCTCAGCTTTTCTCAGAAATGCACTGAAAGAAGTCCTACCTATATGAGGGTCTAAACCAAGGAAAATTAAGACATGGGATCTGGGAAACAGTCAACTATCTCAGACAAGACAAAGGGAATCCCCGTAATGGTGGTGGCAGGAACCTCCAGGTCGACTGGGCATCTAGTCAGCCTGGAGCAGGACTCCAGGCTTCAGGAGGCCTGGCTGCAAGAAGACAGATTACCTAATGAGTGTGAATGTTGTCAGTGGGGATTGACACTGTCTTGAATAGTTTGGGGATAGATCAGTGAGAGGAACAGAAAATTAAGCAAATGGAAGAAAAGACAATTACTATTTTTAGGACAAACCAAAATTTATACAAGGAAATATAACCGAAACCTATTAAGTGTGTGTACTTAACTGTGAAAGATAATCACATAATCATAAAATGTACACCCTGAATATTGATTTAGCAAAAATGAAATACATAATTATACTGAGAATGGAGGGGGAGTATATGTATGTGTGGGGGGTGAGGTAAGAGTTAAATTTCTTATCTTTATCTTCCATAATAGAAATTTAATATGTAATATCTAAAGGTAAAAACCAAGAAGTGCCGAGACCAGCTCGGCGACTCGAGGTGAGTGACGGGTGCCGCAAGCTTGAAGAAGACACAAACACAGACTGAAGAGAAAAGTGGGACCGGGGGGCTCAAGACCTCTCGGATCAAGAGCCTTGCTGATTGATCCCACGTTGCTTTTATTGAGTTCTCGGCATAGTCTAAGGGTCTGACACTCCCAGGTTAATCCCATAAACAATCAAAGGCCTCACATGACTGGGGGCAATGATCTTTGTTTGCCTCCTGGGTCCTGATTTGAGCTGGGTGTGGAGAGCAAAGCAGCCCTGGGGGAAGGAGACCTCTCTCAGAAGGATTAAGGGTCTGTGCCCCACCCGTGTTGGCCCCTCTGTGACTGTGCCTGTCTTAGGTTGTTCCTCCCTTGAGGAATCTTACCCGTCTCTGGCTAACCAGTCATCCTCCAGGGCCAAACACGGTGATATTAGGAAGGCTCTATGCATCACCCCTGTTGGCCCCTCTGCGGCTGTGCCTGTCTTAGGTTGTTCCTCCTCTGAGGAATCTTACCCGTCTTTGGCTAACCAGCCATCCCTCAGGACCAAACAGGGTGATATTAGTCTCCATGCCCCGCACCCTCAGCTCCTCCACTGCTCAAGCAGGACATTCTGAATCCCATCGCTCGGCCCACATACTTAAACATTTTCAATGTTTCAAAAAGGTTCCAGAATGTCTTCCCACAAAGAAGCATTTAAATATTTCTATTAAACATAACTGCTCTGTATGTATATGAATATAAATTACATTTATATTAATAATTCACATGACTAAAATAAAAGTACATTATTTTATTTTATTTATTTTTGGCCATGCCACATGGCTTGTGGGATCTTAGTTCCCCAACCAGGGATTGAACCCGGCCTCTGGCAGTGAGACTATGGAGTCCAAACCACTGGACCACAGGGAATTCCCTAAGCACATTATTGAAAAATATGCAGGCAAAAAAAAGATCTATATGCAGAAAACTGTAAGATACTGATGAAAGAAATCAAAGACGACGCAAACAGATGGAGAGATATACCATGTTCTTGGATTGGAAGAATCAATATTGGGAAAATGACTCTACTATCCAAAGCAATCTATAGATTCAATGCAATCCCTTTCAGATTACCAATGGCATTTTTCATAGAATTGGAACAAAAAATTTTACAGTTTATATGGAAACACAAAAGACCACAAAAGACCACAAATAGCCAAACCAATCTTGAGAAAGAAAAATGGAGCTGGAAGAATCAGGCTCCCTGACTTCAGACTATACTACAAAGCTACAGTAATCAAGTATGGCACTGGCACAAAAACAGAAATATAGATGAATGGAACAGGATGGAAAGCCCAGAGATAAACCCATGCACCCATGTTCACCTAATCTATGAGAAAGGAAGCAAGAATATACAGGGGAGAAAAGACAGTCTTTTCAACAAGTGGTGCTGGGGAAACTGGACAGCTACATGTAAAAGAATGAGATTAGAACACTCCCTAACACCATACACAAAAATGAACTCCAAATGGATTATTAAAGACCTAAATGTAAGGCCAGACACTATAAAACTCCTAGAGGAAAATATAGACAGAACACTCTCTGAGATAAATCACAGCAAGATCTTTTTTGACCCACCTCCTAGAGTGACGAAAATAAAAATAAACAAATGGGACCTAATTAAGCTTAAAAGTTTTCACACAGCAAAGGAAACCATAAACAAGATAAAAAGACAACACTCAGAATGGAAGAAGATATTTGCAAATGAAGCAACTGACAAGGCGTTAATCCCCAAAATATACAAACAGCTCATGCAGCTTCAATGTCAAAAAACCAAACAACCCAATCAAAAAATGGGCAGAAGACCTACATAGACATTTCTCCAAAGAAGACCTACAAATGGCCAACAAACACATGAAAAGATCCTCAACATCATTAATTATTAGAGAAATGCAAATCAAAACTACAGTGAGGTATCACCCGACACTGGCCCAAATGACCATCATCAAAAAATCTACAAACAATACATGCTGGAGAGGGTGTGGAGAAAAGGGAACCCTCTTACGCTGTTGGTGCGAATGTAAATTGGTGCAGCCCCTATGGAGAACAGTATGGAGGTTCCTTAAAAAACTAAAAATAGAACTACCATGTGACCCAGCAATCTCACTCCTAGGCATATACCCAGAGAAAACCACAATTTAAAAAGATACATGCACCCCAGTGTTCATTGCAGCACTATTTACAATAGCCAGGACATGGAAGCAACCTAAATGTCCATCAACAGAGGAGTGGATAAAGAAGATGTGTTACATGTATACAATGGAATGTTACTCAGCCATTAAAAAAGAATGAAATTGTGTCATTGTCAGAGATGTGAATGGACCTAGAGACTGTCAAATAACGTGAAGTGAGAAAGAGAAAAAAAAATCACATATTAACGTATATATGTGGAATCTAGAAAAATGATATAGATGATCTTATTTGCAAAGCTGAAATAGAGACTCAGATGTAAAAAACAAATGTATGGATTCCAAGGGGGGAAATGGGGACACGGTGGGATGAAATGAGATTGGGATTGACACATATACACCACTATGTATAAAATAGATAACTAATGAGAACCTATTGTATAGCACAAGGAACTCTACTTTATGCTCTGTGGTGACCTAAATGGGAAGGAAATCCAGAAAAGGGGATATATGTGTATATGCATGGATGATTCACTTTGCTGTACAGCAGAAACTGACACAGCAGCATAAAGTAACTATACTCCAGTAAAAATAAACAAATAAATACACATACACACACACACACACATACATAAAATACGAGGCAAATGCCAGAATAAAGATAAAAAGAGTGAAACTAATTACCTCTGGGGAGTGGGAGGGTTGTCGCAAGGACTGTTGTTTTCCATTTTAAACTATTGAACTATTTGATTAAAAAATATATGTAAATAGTAACAATTACACAGTAAATTCAACATATTAAAGATTCTTGCAAGCTCTATGTCCTCAATTCTAGCTCAGCACTGTTTTTTGTTTGTTTTATTGAAGTATAGTTGATTTAGAATGTTGTGTTAGTTTCAGGTGTACAGCAAAGTGATATGGTTATATATATATTTTTCAGATTATTTTCCATTATAAGTTAGTACAAGATATTGAATATAGTGCTTTGTGCTATACAGTAAATCCTTGTTGCTTATCTATTTTATGTATATAGTTTGTATCTATTAATCCCATACTCCTAATTTTCCCTCCCCCCATTCCCTATGGAACCGTGTTTGTTTTCTATGTCTGTGAATGTTTCCATTTTGTATATAGATTCATTTGTACTATTTTTTAGATTCCAAATATAAGTGATATCATATATTTGTCTTTGTCTTAGTTCACTTAGTATAGTGTTCTCTAGCTCCATCTATGGTGCTGCAAATGGCATTACTTCATTCTTTTTTATGGGTAATATTCCATTGTGTGTATATATATATCACATCTTCTTAAACCAATCATCTGTTGATGGGCATTTGGGTTGTTTCTGTGTTTTGGCTATTGTAAATAGTGCTTCAGTGCTGTTCTTGATACTATGGTATGATGATAAAGTCCATAATTCTTGTACTAGTGTGTAATACCTTAAATGGCATGAATGAGAGGTATGTGTGTGTTGGGAGGGAAAGCAGTGAATAAAGTATTGTTCAGTATATATTTAAGTGAAGCTAGTTCATGTCTCTTCTGCATAGCTCAAAAAATAAGCTCAGGGCATAAAAATAACTGAGAAATGGAAAAGAAAGTAAACTGGAGTATCCAGCTGGTTGTTAATTCCATGGAATAGTAAGTAATTAAGTTTCTGCAGTGGTAGTAACTGGTTAATCATCATGGCATTTGAGAGCTGATGGTTGGAAAATTCATACCACCTCACACAGACCTTGCAATCAGATAAGTAGAAGGTTTCAGTGCACCACTGGGATGTAAACTAAGATATCCTCTCCCCTTAAGGAATTAATAGTCTAGTGGGAATATAAAATAATAGAGAAAATGAAAAGAACACAAATGTATTAAATTCTTGTGGTTGTTAAATAAGTTGACGCTTGAAGTTCAGAAAAGTGGAAAATCAGAAGATTCAAATTGTCAAAAGAGCTTCAAGAAGGAGGCCGAACTCAGTGGACTTTGAAAGGAGGAAGGATCAGAATAGTAATGGGGGAGAGTAAAGGGCATCTCTGGGAGCACAGAGAGGTGGCAGTAAGTGTGGTGTGTTCGGGTCAGTTACAAAACAGGCCTATAGTGCCTTGAGGAGGTGGTCTTGTGGGGCACTGAAGCAAGTGTTATGCATGGTGGAGCTACATTATAGAAGATACCAAAAGTCAGGAAGAAGAGTTTGGATTTGATGTGTTAAAGATGGTAGACTCCAGAACAAGGAAGTGATTTTTCTTGTATCGATTGATTGATTGTTGAAATATAGTTAATTTACAATATTATATTAGTTCCAGGTGTACAACATAGTGATTTGATATTTTTATAGGTTATACTCCTTTATACTTGTAAAGTTATTACAAGATAACGGCCATATTTCCCTGTGCTGTACAATATATCCTTGTTGCTTATTCATTTCATACATAGTAGTTTAATCCCATATCGTATTTCACCCCTCCAACCTTCCCTCTCCCCACTGGTAACCACTAGTTTTCTGTCTCTGTGAATCTATTTCTGTTTTGTTATATTCACTAGCTCTATTTTTTAGATTCCACATATGTGATCACATAGAGTATTTGTCTTTCTCTGTCTGACTTATTTCACTTAGCAGAATACCATCCATGTTGCTGCAAATGGCAATATTTCATTCTTTTTATGGCTGAGTAATACTACGTTGTATATACCTACCACATCTTCTTTATCTATTCACCTGTTGATGGACATAGGTTGCTTTCATATCTTGGCTATTGTAAATAATGCTGCTATGAGCACTGGAATGCATGTATCTTTTCAAATTAGTGTCTTTGTTTTCTTTGGACGTATACCCAGGCATGGAATGGCTGGATCATATGGTAGTTCTATTTGTAGTTTTTAAAGGAACTTCCATGTTGTTTTCCACAGTAGCCGCACTAATTTACAATCCTACCATCAGTGTACAAGGGTTCCCTTTTCAGGGAGTGATTTTCCTATATGTAGCTTGACTTAAGATATAATTTTGTGTTTTTTTCCTTATAGAAGTAAACATGCAAATTATAGAAAATAAAAATATCTTAGGTATTTTTTGGTAAAGTCCCATGGGACAATTCTGTTAGAAGTGAGAGTGTTTGGGATATGAGAGCAGATCTGTATTAAGACCTTGCCACTGGCAGTCTGTGTGACTTTCGACAGGGAGAGAGTTCCTTATTTTCCCTGAACTTTGGTTGATGTCTTCATCTTTTAAATTGGGTGAATATGGTTGAAACCTTTTGGTTTCTCAGTTCTCACCTGGTTTCTCTAGAAACTTCCCTTTGCCCTTGTCCACAGAGATCAACCACTGGGAAGACTTACACCTCCTCTTTCATGGCTGATTTTACCTAGGTGTACACTTGAGACTGAAGCCAGACTAATCAGTTTCTTTCGTTTGGAAATTTGGCACATTTGTGGGCCTGAAATAGTAACATTTGCATTTAGGAGACCATATGTGTAATCTCTTCCACAGAGTCCTGGAGAAGCAGAGAAAGCAGGGAGTTTGCAGAAAGAGAGAAGCATGAAGTAAATGTGCTGAGAGAGCTGGGTGATAAATGGAGAGAGAGTCCTGAGATTTTCATTTTATGACACTGACCCCTTTCTAAGGCCCCACTGCCTTTCTGCATCTTTGTAATAAATTAACCTTTTTTCCCTTAAGCTATTTCAAGTTAGTTTTCATTGCTTACAATTAAGAGTCTTCATTCACGCAGAATAAAAGCAGCTGTCTGCACAGGTTATGCACTTCCCTGTATTTCTTGGCCCTACCTCCACGCTTGGACTTTGGTCCTTGCTCAGTGGATTTTCCACCCATCACCTCATCTCCTTGCACCACTGGCTGCCCCCACCTCCTCTGTAGTGTGGCTTCAGCATGGTACCCGTCACACCCATCATGGTAGGAGCTGTAGTGGTTTCAGTGACATTGGATTGGAGCCCCAGAAATACAGTTTCTTCCACTTCTTCTGGACTTCAAGTGAACACTGAAACATGGGTCATAGGACCTGCCTTCTCCAGTACCCACTCCCAATCTGGAAGTGTGGCACAGTCCATCAATTGGCTTCTGCTACACAGCCCCAAACTTAATGCTTTTAAACAACAAACACTCATTTTTCACAATTCTAAGGATGGCTGGGCGGTTCTTTTAGTCTGGGCTGGCTCATCTGGGACTGGATGGTATATAATGAAGTAACAGGTCTGTTTGTTGGCAGGCTGGTTGATCTTGCCTGGGGAGGCTTCACCCACATGCCTGACAGTTGGCTCTGTGTCAGCTGGGAAAACTTCATGTGTGTTTAATCACCCAGCAGATTAGCCCAGGCTCATTTTCATGGTGGCAGAAGTTCCTAGCAGCAAGAGAGGGCAAGTCTGGATGCTCAAGCACTTTTCAAGTCTCTGTTCAGTATCATATTTGCTAATGTCCCCTTGGCCAAAGAAAGTCACATGGCCAAACCAGAGTTCAAAGGCTGGAGAAATAGATTCCTCCTCTTGTTAGGAGTTGCTGTGCATTCACATTTCAAAGGGCAACTCAGCCAGGAATGGGAGGAATTACTGCAACCATTTTTGCAAGCAATCTACCATAGGGTGTTAATATCTACTTAGGGTGAACTTTGACATTAGAAGGTAGAATGACAAGCTCCACAGGCAAAACTTTCTCTCTTCTTCCTCCCTTGTGGACTATTCTTTTTTGTTGGCTTGTTAGTTTTTGGCTGCGTTGGGTCTGTTGCTTCATGCGGGCTTTCTCTAGTTGTGGCAAGTGGGGGCTACTCTTCGTAGCAATGAATGGGCCTCTCATTGCGGTGGCTTCTCTTGTTGGGGAGCACGGCTCTAGGCACATGGGCTTCAGTAGTTGCAGCATGTGAGCTCAGTACTTGTGGCACACGGGCTCTAGGGCATGTGGGCTTCAATAGTGGCAGCGCTCCAGCTCAGTAGTTGTGGCACACAGGCTTAGTTGTTTCGTGGCATGTGGGGTCCTCCTGGACCAGGGGTGGGACCCGTGTCCCCTGCATTGGCAGGTGGATTCTTAACCACTGTGCCACCAGGAAAGTCCCCCAGTGGACTATTCTGAGCTGCACTGGTTCCACATCCTCACTCTGGAGATGTCCTGGGTGACCATGCAGCTGTCTTGGTAGCTTTCCATCCTTCCTTATTCCTCATTTCCTCCCCTTGCTGCCCTGGGATTATACTCACCAACAAAGCAATGCAAAGAGGGTTTTATTCAGCTTTGTTTCATAGGTAGTCTAAGTTAAAGACACTATTATATCAGATTATTGAGAAGATTAAAGGGGATATAATGTCAGAAAGAGAAAGGGCGGCGGTGGCACGGTGGCTAGGGCCGCGCGCGGCGGGGCTGGGGCCGCTGCGGCGCGCAGTGGGCGCGGGCTGGCTGCGGCCCGCGCGGTCGGGAGGAGCGTCCTCGGGGGTCATCCCACGCCCAGGGTTGGCCTGGAGGGCCAGCAGCTGTGGCAGCTTTTCAGCAGAAGCAACCGCCGCTAAAACAGAAGATGACTCCTTCCTCCAGTGGTTTCTGCTCCTCATTCCTGTGACTGCCTTTGGCCTGGGGACGTGGAAGGTCCAGCGTTGGAAGTGGAAGCTACAGCTGATCGCAGAGCTAAAGTCTAGAGTTAAGACCGAGCCCATCCCGCTGCCCGCAGACCCGATGGAGCTGAAGAAGCTGGAGTACAGGCCAGTGAAGGTCAGGGGGCACTTTGACCACTCCAAGGAGCTGTACATGATGCCGCGGACCATGGTGGACCCAGCCCGGGAGGCCCGGGAGGCCGGCCGGCTCTCGTCAGTGGCCGAGAGCGGTGCCTACGTGGTTACTCCCTTCTGCTGCACTGACCTGGGAATCACCAACCTGGTAAATAGAGGGTTTGTGCCCTGGAAGAAAGTGAATCCAGATACGCAGAGTAAAGGCCAGATTGAGGGAGAAGTGGACCTAGTTGGGATGGTGAGGCTGACAGAGACCAGGAAGCCCTTTGTCCCTGAGAATAATCCAGAGAGGAACCACCGGCATTACCGGGACCTGGAGGCCATGGGCAGGCTCACAGGCGCAGAGCCCATCTTCATAGATTCTGACTTCAAGAGCACAGTCCCTGGAGGACCCATTGGAGGGCAAACCAGAGTCACCCTGGGGAAGGAGTACATCATCACCTGGTACGGGCTCTCTGCGGCCACATCGTACCTGTGGTTTAAGAAATCCCTAAGACGGACTCCTGGTGTGTGAAGAGGTTATGGGATGTAGCCCTGCCCCTGAACAACTGAAGCCATTTCAAGAGATCTGGCTTTGTGCTGACCATGTGCTGTTGGTATAAATAATCTCTACACCACACACACACACACACACACAGAAAGAGAGAAAAAGTCAAATATTGTATATTGCTTATATGTGGAATCTAGAAAAATGGTTCAGATGAACTTATTTGCAAAGCAGAAATAAAGTCACAGATTAGAAAACAAAAGTATGATTACTAAGGGGGGAAGGAGGGATGGGATGAATTGGGAGATTGGGATTGACATATATACACTAATATTTATAAAATAGATAACTAATGAGAACCTACTGTATAGCAAAGGGAACACTAAATACTCTGTAATGACCTATCTGGGAAAAGAATCTAAAAAAGAGTGGATATATGTATACGTACAAGTGATTCACTTTGCTGTATAGCAGAAACTTACACAACATTGTAAAGCAACTATACTCCAATTAAAAAATAAATTAAAAAAATAAAGAGCATATGTTTCTGGGACACACTCCATGAATTGTAACTTTTATTATTATTATTACTAACAAAAATATTTCACAACAGTAAAATGTGAATGAACTTTGAGTTGAAAATGATATAGGTGACATTCTCAAATCACACCGAAGCAAAATTAGAAATTAGTAAGTTTAAAGAAGATAAAACCTGATGGAAATAAACAAGCAAACAAAAGACAACCCCCACAAAGGTTCCCAAATAGCATCTGGTCAATAATACAAACAACAGACTATTGACAAAATAGATGGAAAAGATAATATTTAAAAATCTCCATGGTATGTAGCCAAATCTATTCATAGGATTAAATTCCTTAGTGGTCTTGATAAACAAACAAACAAAAAAGAAAACAAAAAGACATAAAGTGAGCATTTGATTTAAGATTACAGAGAAAAGAACAAAAACAGACCTAAGGAGGGAGAAGACCAAGATAGCAACAAGGTAGCAGGGGCGTGTGAACTGTAATCTGCTTTTAGTGGCTCATGAGAGCTTCTTGTTCAGTTTTCAGGAACTTGGTGAAATGGTTGTTAAACTCAGACATTATTTAAAATTGCATTATATAAACTTAAATCCACTGTATAAAAAAAGTAATAAATACTCAAGTCATCACTTGCTATTTTACTCCAGGAAATACTATGTAATAGTGTCCTACTGAGCGTCTATTCCCATTTTCACATTCACTGATATCCCATTGGTGGCTGGAAATCAGGCATGGTGGAAGTATTTACATCACAGTATTTGGCAGGGCTACCAATCAGAGCCATTGCCTTCTCCTCCTCCTCCTTTTCCACAGAGCTGTTGTTAAACATTTACCAGCTTACCACTGACCAGCGGTAAATAATTTTTAAGGAACATTAATTTTCCAGTGTGAGATTAGAATAAAAATGAAGATAAAGCATTAAGATGCTTATAGAGTTCACACTCATTTCAGTGCTCTGGGATGCTCTAAATCTCAGGGATACATTCCTTTGATTGGGATACTTGCAATTAAATCAGTTCTAATTAATGCAAGATGGACCTTAGTACTCAAGAGTGACCCAGATCTCAAACTGTTTCTCTGGATTGCTAATGAATAAGGACGGGTAACGAGTAAGTAACTATAGATGCTTTCTAGCCAAGTCTCTGGGTGCCTCTGGGCTATCCAGAATCTAGAAATGGGGGAAAATGTACAGCTGTATAAATATGGATTTTTGTTAAATTAAATACTCATACTTTTTTTTCTATAAAGCATGAGAGAAATTTAACTATGTTGATGAGTATTAGTGAAAAAAATAATGTATAGCAACAGTGATTAAATCTCTTTTTCACCATGGGTGTTATTTCCTTCAGATTTGAAATAATTCTTAGTAAAAAATTATTTATAGCACTTTGGTTAAAGACATTTTAACTTGTAAGCTTAGTTTGAAAAATAAATTAATGTTAATTTAAAATAGAGAATTAGGTTAATGATGTTGGCTTGAATAAAAAGCAGTGTGATCTGGCATATGGTTCCATTAGATACCAATAATTTATTCCTTTTTGTTTTTTCAAATTCACTTTGAATGAAATTTGGGAAGAAAAGGTTCTCTTCACTTTGTATACCTGATTAAGTTTTCTTTAAGTTTCACCTTGTTAACATTTAAACATGACACAGAAATGGATTTTGGAGGAAGAGAAATTGCAGCATTATGAAAGTTAAATGACACATTTTCTCCATTATGCTCAAGTTGTGTTGTGATCCTGTGAAGTAAAGAAATATATTAGAGCAGTTTACTCCTGTATGAGAAGTGTTATATTTGAGCAGTCTATGCCTCAGTTTTTAAGAACTACTCAATTTGTGTCCAAGTTTCTTGTGGCCTATAGTATATATTCCATCTTTTAATTTCCTCACTTGATTTTTGAAGTTACTACTAGACTTTAGATTTTGTGTTTAAACCGACTCCTTATGCTAGTGATTATGTTTTAAAATTCTCTTTAGATAATGGTATGATTTATTTTCAAAGCAGTTAGATTTTTTTTTAAGGGTTGTGACTTTTTAAAATTAATTTATTAATTAATTTTATTTTTATTTTATTTATTTATTGGCTGCATTGGGTCTTCGTTGCTGCACACGGGCTTTCTCTAGTTGCTGTGAGCAGGGGCTACTCTTCATTGTGGTGCGTGGGCTCCTCATTGTAGTGGCCTCTCTTGTTGCGGAGCATGAGCCCTAGGGGCATGGGCTTCAGTAGCTGCGGCACACAGGCTCAATAGTTGTGGCTCACGGGCTTGGTTGCTCTGTGGCATGTGGAATCTTCCCAGAGCGGGGCCGGAACCCGTGTCCCCTGCATTGGCAGGCGGATTCTTAACCACTGTGCCACCTAGGAAGTCCCAAAGCAGTTAGATTTTCAACTTGAAAACAATCCATTGCCAAAGATGTCAGTGAACCAAGTCTCACATCTGAACTTTTAATTAGTTCTTGGCATTGCTGGCTCTTATACATTCCCTGGGTTTATTAGAGCATGTGAAACTCTTGTGACTCTCAGTTGATGTAATAAAACTCATTAATGTAAATTTGTTTTATTGTTCTGCATGTTTGCTGATTCTGCACACTCAAGTCATTCAGATCTAAATTTAAAAGATTATATTTTGAAAGTAAAAAAATAAATGATCCTGTCTAAATACGTTAAAATATTTAAGCATCTGGATTTACTTTCAGTCTAGATTAAAGATCTCTGGGAAATGGGACTCTTTATTGTTTTCATTTGCCTTTGAGAGATAATCTAGCTAACATAACATGTATGAAAGTGGAGTTTCAGGCTGAATGGGATCTAGTGAGAATTAGGCTACTCTACTAAACAAAACAGGAATGAAGGACAGACATTGTGAATCATACCTCATCCTCGATCATGAAAATATATCACTGATCTGATGAGGTAAGAGCTCAATTTGAGCCTTTAAGCATGATTTGAAGAGTCTCCTTTGAGCATCCAGATTGCTCTTTCACCTGTCTAACCAATTATAAATAAATATTAGTTAAATAAGTGATAGGTAAGAAAATCATAATCTAGAATATTAGTCTATGTTTTCAAACTAAACATATTGTTATCTGAAATCTTTTACTTTTCTAAATGTAAATTTAAGTAACAATCTGGGTTACTTTATTCTGGGATTTACCCAAGTAAAATTGAGGGCTTTATCTGTAGTCTATTTTTGTATCATGATAACTCATCCATTGGAAGCAAGTTTAACATCTTGAGGATGAAGCAGTGTCTTCTGACGAGGGTTCCCAGAACAGAATCAGCACACTAATAAGCCTGCCTATTGTCCAACTGAAATCCAGTAACTGAGTAATGTTTGTCAACTATTTACAGATCATGCCTGTACTGACACTTCTCAGTCTTTGAATTTGACTAACTGCTGGCTATTGACTTCATTAAGTACTGCTGGTAGATCAAAAAAGTAGTGAGCTTAGCAAAATGACAGGCAACGACTGTTTACTGAAATTCCAAAAGCATATTCTTAAAAAAAATACCTTTTATATGATTTTAAAGAACCTCTAATTGATGTTATGATTAATTAACAATCAAATCTGTCATCGCCAGAACAGCTACAACTACTTCATTTATTTTAGCTAGTAGATATCAGCCAACTGACGATCCTTAGTACAAACATGATGCCCTCATAGAGTATACTATTTGGCTAATATATTCTGGATATTAT
This sequence comes from Hippopotamus amphibius kiboko, assembly GCF_030028045.1. Taxonomy (NCBI): domain Eukaryota; kingdom Metazoa; phylum Chordata; class Mammalia; order Artiodactyla; family Hippopotamidae; genus Hippopotamus; species Hippopotamus amphibius. The sequence goes on from NC_080189.1 coordinate 124,016,854, forward strand.
GGCAGGATTTTGCATTTAGTTGTCAGCCAAAAAAAGGAAAAGTATGAGTCTTTCACAAAATACCAATGGGGGTAGGATGGGAGTGGAGTGAACTTTCTTTGCTTGAACACAGCAGAGATAAAGATGAATGATAGACATGTTTACCTGAACCAATGACCAACTAGTTGCCATCCAGATAAACACATGACAATAAATGTGTTATGTTCTGGCACTATGGTTTTTGTGAAACTGATTTCTATCTGAAAATTTAAGAAAGTGTTATTCATTCATTTATTCAACAGATATTTATGCAATGAAGTATTATGTGAGGTTGGAGGTGGGGGCAGAGGGCAGGTCATATAGAGTCTTGTAGGCTGTGGCAAGGAGTTTGGACTTTATAATACGCAAATTGGAAAGAAGTTGAAGGATTTTATACTTTATTACATGTTTATATTTCTGCCGCCCCCCCCCCCCCCCCCGGGCTCCCCCGCCCGCCTCCATCAGGGGTCCCCCTGCCCTCCTCCCTCAAGGTTCCCCGCTTAGGGCTCCCCTCGACCTCCTCCCTCAGGGCTTCCTACCCCGACCCAGGCCTCTCCCCCACCTTCGCCCTCCTCCCTCAGGGATCTCCGCGCCCTCCTCCCTCAGGGCTCCCCTCGACCTCTTCCCTCAGGGCCCCCCTCGACCTCTTCCCTCAGTGTTTCCTCCTCCTCCCACCCAGGACTGCCCCCCACCCTCGCGCTCCTCCCTCAGGGGTCCCCTTGCCTTCCTCCCTCAAGGCTCCCCGCTTAGGGCTCCCCTCGACCTCCTCCCTCAGGGCTTCCTCCCACCTTCGCCCGCCTCCGTCAGGGTTCCCCCTGCCCTCCTCCCTCACGGCTCCCCTCGACCTCTTCCCTCAGGGCCCCCCTCGACCTCTTCCCTCAGGGTTTCCTCCTCCTCCCACCCAGGACTGCCCCCCACCCTCGCACTCCTCCCTCAGGGTTCCCCTGCCCTCCTCCCTCAAGGCTCCCCACTTAGGGCTCCCCTTGACCTCCTGCCTCAGGGCTTCCTCCCCTTCCCAGCACTCGCCCCCACCTTCGCCCTCCTCCGTCAGGGGTCCCCCTGCCCTCCTTCCTCAAGGCTCCCCGCTTAGGGCTCCCCTTAACCTCCTCCCTCAGGCTCCCCCTCCCCAGGACTCTCCCCCACCTTCCCCCTCCTGCCTCAGGGATCTCCGCGCCCTCCTCCCTCACGGCTCCCCTCGACCTCCTCCCTCAGTGTTTCCTCCTCCTCCCACCCAGGACTGCCCCCCCACCCTCGCGCTCCTCCCTCAGGGTTCCCCTGCCCTCCTCCCTCAGGGCTCCCCACTTAGGGCTCCCCTTAACCTCCTCCCTCAGGTTCCCCCTCCCCAGGACTCTCCCCCACCTTCGCCCTCCTGCCTCAGGGCTCCCCTCTTCCTTCAGGAGTCCTCTTCCCTCAGGAGCCCCTCCCCCGCCCCCTCAGAGCTCCTCTTGACCTCCTCCTCGCTCAGAGCTCCCTCCAAGAAGTTGAAGGGTTTTAAATAGGACAGTAAAAAATAAAACCTTTGACTTAGTGTCTAGAAATATCACTGTGCTGAGTAGAGAATAAACTGAAGTAAGGCAAGAAGAAGGGGCTGTTGCAATAGGGCAGGAAGGCTGGCAGCGTGAATCAGGTGAGGGGCAATGGCCATGGAGAGAAGTTGGTGGACTCAGGTTGTATAGGTCTAGAAACTGGTAGAGAGTGAGCAGAGAATCTGAGCTCCACCCAATACCTAGAGATTTTTTTTCTTAGATGAAAGGTGATCTTTACCCTCTTTTATTTTTCACCTGAAGTTTTGGAAGAGATCTATACATCATTGCCATCTCATCTATCTATACTAAGGTACTGAACAGAAGTATACTACTGGGTATGCAAAACAGACAACAGAACCTTTAGACTCACTGAATACTAAACATGATGTCCTGCCTTAACTTTTTAAAGTTCCAAGTGAGTCGTATAGGATACGGTTCCTGTATCGCTGCAGTCAGTTGACTACTGAGTGGAGATGCATCACACAAGGAGGTCACACAGGGTATGAAACCCCCAGGAACAAATGGTAAGATTGCCTGAGCAGCGGTCCTACATTCTGGGAACATCACCAAATGATTTGTGATTCTGGTGTAAGAATTCCAGAATCTTGGTTGAGTATTTATTTTATTTTATTTTATTTTTTTATTTTTGGCTGCTTTGGGTCTTCGTTGCTGAGCCTGGCTTTCTCTACTTGCGGTGAACGGGGGCCACTCTTCATTATGGTGTGTGGGCTTCTCATTGTGGTGGCTTCTCTTGTTGTGGAGCACGGGCTCTAGGTGTGCGGGCTTCAGTAGTTGTAGTATGCGGGCTCAGTAGTTGTGGCTCACGGGCCTTAGAGTGCAGGCTTAGTAGTTGTGGCGAACAGGCTTAGTTGCTCCCCGGCATGTGGATTCTTCCCTGACCAGGGATCGAACACGTGTCCTCTGCATTGGCAGGCGGATTCTTAACCACTGTGCAACCAGGGAAGTCCTTGGTTGAGTTTTTTGATTTGGTGACTTCGGAAGATGATTTAGTGAGGTTGGTGTGGCTGAGAAGTTATCACTTCCTTTTATGGCATTCCTGCTGCATGCTTAGCACTCCATGTTTAAATGAGCATAATTTTTATCTATTTGAGGAGATCATTCATACACATGGGAAACAATGAACAGAATAGCTTGAACACTGAGTATCACCATATGATGGAAAGGGCACGGACTTCAAAATCAGACACAATCAAATCCTGCTTCTTCCTCCTACCAAATGCATGATTTTAGATTAAGTTAAAATTTAAAGTATTAACCTCATGAATCTTTTTCTTTTAGCTTTATCTGAGGGAAAAACTGGAGATGTGGATACCTTCCCCTCCCATGCACCCCCCCCATGCACCCCCCCCCCCCCCCAGTTTGTTAGGATTAAATAGAAAAACCTGAATGGAAATTAAAAGAAAACTTGAATGATAATATGTACTTAAAGTATATTTTTAAGTTTCAAGAGATTGATTTTGAATGTTAGAGGGAGGAAAGCTTCCTCATGTTGAAGGAGTTAGGATAACTGCTGATAAGGAAACAGCACACCCATTTATTCTGATTGCCTTCTGGCTGGAGATGCATGGCACAAAGTTTAGAAGTGTTAGCTTTTGCGTTATTGAATACTCAGAGACTAGGAAAGCATAAAATGTGCAAATCAGGCAAGTGTAAAAGGAATTAGAAAGGGAAAGATGAGTATGGAGTTTTAGTAAACTGGAAACTATTAGCCTTAGAGGCTGATTTGAAAGTGGATAAGCCTGTGGGAGAAGGGGTGTGACAGGAAACTGGAAATATCTATTACCTTTCTCTTCTGCACTGAAATTCTCTTCCCCAGCCAGGATCTGGGCTAGGAGAGCCGGCCAAACCAGATGATCTTTCTGTTTTCCTTTTCCTGGTTCGATTTCTTCAGGACTCTGACTCCCAGCCAGAGTAACTCAAAAGGTCTCTGCTTTCAGCAGCAGGTTCTACTGCCAACTTCTGTCTCTGCATCTGCAAAATCAAGGTAGGCTTTTCTACTGCCAAATGCACTGGACAAAAAGCAGAATGACCCTTTGATTTCTTAGAAGCAGTGCTATGTATGGAGCTCCTCTGTTAAGCAAAGAAGTTTATGGCGCACTTTATAAAGAAAATTGAATTGGTGTTTAATCTTGAAGGCACTAGAGAGCTCAGAATCTACTCTAAGAAACTGTGAATATGTAAAATGAGATTGCCCTGAGATTCAAATGGTAAAATCCACCCTTAATGGATTGGTGAAGAGGGGCACTTCCTGTGCAAAATGAAGCTGAGACAATACTGCACAGAGTTGCTTTTAGAAGTAAAAGAGCGAATACATACAAAACACTTAGAACTGTGCCCTGCACGAAGTGTGTGTTCAATAAATGTGAGCTGCTGCTGACTTCAAGCAGTGTTGCCAAATTTGACCAGTGATAAAAATCTCTTAGAGGGATTTGTTACATTTAAAGATTACCAAGCCTCTCCCCCCAAATAATTCTATTTTAATTGGCCTAAACAGGGTGTGGGAAGTGAAATCCTTACACTTAACAAATGTCTCAGGATTCCTTAGGTTTCTCAAATTTATAAAACACCCCCTTAGTCAAAAGGTACAAACTTCCAGTTAAAAAGTAAATAAGTCATGGGGTTGTATTGTACAGCATGGTGACTACAGTTGATGATACTGCATTGTGTATTTGAAAGTTGCTAAGAGAATTGTTGAGAGTAGATCTTAAAAGTTCTCACCACAAGAAAAAAAAAGTGTGTGTGTGGTGATGTTAACTAGGCTTTGAAGGGGTTCAGAATTAGCCTCCCCAAAATGTGCCACTTTGGCATGTGGATTATTTTGAGATGAAGACAGTCAAGGTCCCCCAAAGACTCAGGAAGAGCTTTGATTCTCCCCCTTAACTACCTAAAAGAATTTAAATAGGGAGCCTGGCTCAGAGAGAGAGAGCTATTTACCAGAGAGAACTTTTCTCGGAATGACCTACCTGATGGCAGAGCAAACATCTAATAACCAAACACCTGCTCTTACTGTCCTGTGAATGAGCCTCCTTCCCTTTGAAGCCCCAGGCCCCTATCCCATTCCTTAGCTCAGGATGGCATATAAGCCTTGACCTCCCGACTTACCTGCCCTTGGGTCTCATATCTTTGGGACTCCCAAATTAAATGTTTTTCTCCTGTTAATCTGTCTTATTCAATTTAATTATTAGACCAGCTAAAGTACCTAGAAGATAGATGAACTTTTTTTCCTCCCCTACAATTTACTGTGGGGATCATTATGCAATACATACAAATATCTAATTGTTATGTTGTACACCTGAAACTAATATAATGTTATTTGTCAATTAGACCTCAACTTAAAAAAAGGAAAGACTACCTTTAAGCAATGGTTCTCAAGATTTGGGTACTTCAGAGTCACCTGGGTACTCCACCCTTAGAGTCCTGGGTAGGAATGAAGATTCTGCACATTTACCAGATCCGGGGTAATTCTGATACTAGCAGTGATGCAAAGGGGCTTTTCCCACTGAAAATAAATGTCCCCCTAAAGACATTTACTGATGTCTTGTAAACTATTCCCAAACTTTGGTTCTTGGAGGAAATATCAAAATTAGGGTGTCGGGGGTGAGGAGAAGGGAGGTAGGTGGTGTCTTAAAATTCAGATTTCCAGGCTTATCCTGCTGAGATGCTTAATCAGCAGATCTGAGGTGAGGCATGAGCATCTGCATATTTTAAGTTTCCCAGGCAAGTCTGTTGTGCACCCTGATTTGGGACCTATTTGACTCTACCCCAGAGCAAGGCAGCTTGATTAGTATTAATGTGTCTTAGGAAAGAATGTGTCGACAAGAACTGATTTGAATTACTTCAGATCCATCATTCTCTGTGACCCCTTGGATTTCTATTTGTGTTTAATTTAAAAGAGTGGGAAAGAGTGTGAATTACATACACACTACTGTATGTAAAATAATCAACAAAGACCTAACACAGGGAACTCTACTGAATATTCTGTAATAACTTATATGGGAAAAGAATCTGAAAAAGAATGGATATATGTTTATGTATAACTGAATCACTTTGCTGTACACCTGAAACTAACACAACATTGTAAATCAACTATACTCCAATTAAAAAAAAGAATGCACATTGCAAAATGTACAGGCATACCTCATTTTATTGTGCTTTGTGGATACTGTGTATTTTACAAATTGAAGGTTTATGGCAACCCAGTGTAGAGCAAGTCTATTGGCGTCTTTTTTCCAACAGCATTTGCTCACCTTGTGTCTCTATGTCACATTTTGGTAATCTTTGAAATATTTCAGACTTTTTCATTCTTGTTATATTTGTTATGGTGATCTGTGATCAGTGATCTTTGATGTTACTATTGTAATTGTTTTGGGGCACCATGAACCACACCCATGTAAGATGGTGAACTTAAGTTTAAATGTTATGTGTGTTCTGACTGTTCCACCAGCTGGCCATTTCCCCTTCTCTCTCCCTCTCCTCAAACCTCCCTATTTCCTGAGTCACAACAATATTGAAATTAGGCCAATGAATAACCTTACAGTGGCCTCTAAGCGTTCAAGTGAAAGGGGGAGTTGTACATCTCTTACTTTATTTTTTTTTTAAGAACTTTTATTGAGATACAGTTAACATACAATAAACTGCATATATTTAGAGTGTACTATTTGGCATCCCAATCTCCCAATTCACATCTCTTACTTTAAATCAAAAGCTAGACATAATTAAGCTTAGTGAGGAAGGCATGTCAAAAGCTGAGATAGGCCAAAAGCTGGCTTCTTGTGCCAAACAGTTTGCCAAGTTGTGAATGCAAAGGAAAAGCTCTTGAAGGAAATTGAAAGTGCTACTCCAGTGAACACACAAATGATAGCAAAGCCCAACAGCCTAATTGCTGATGTGGAGAAAGTTTTATCAGTCTGAATAGAAGATCAGACCAACCATAACATTCCCTTACGTCAAATCCTAATCCAGAGCAAAGCCCTAACTCTTCAATTCTGTGAAGGCTGAGAGAGGTGAGGAAGCTACAGAAGAAAAATTTGAAGCTAGGAGAGGTGGGTTCAGGAGGTTTGAGGAAAGAGGCCATCTCTGTAACATAAAAGTGCAAGGTGAAGCAGCAAGTGCTGACATAGAAGTTGCAGCAAGGTATCCAGAAGATCTAACTAAGACAATTAATGAAAGTGTCTACACTAAAAAACAGATTTTTAATGTAGATGAATCAGCCTTCTATTGGAAGAAGATGTCACCTAGGATTTTCACAGAGAGGAGAATTCAATGCTTGACTTCAAAGCTTCAAAAGACAGGCTAACTCTCTCAGGTGCTAATGCAGCTTGTGACATTAAGTTGAAGCCAATGTTCATTTACCATTCCGAATATCCTAGGGCTCTTAAGAATTATGCTAAATCTACTCTGCCTGTGCTCTATAAACGGAACAACAAAGCCTGGATGTCAACTCATCTGTTTACAGCATGGCTTATTAAATATTTTAAGCCCAATGTTGAGACCTACTACTCAGAAAAAAATATACTTTCAAAATATTACTGCTCTTGGACAAGGCACCTGGTCACCCAAGAGCTCTGGTGGAGATGTATAACGAGATTAATGTTGTTTTCGTGCCTGCTAACACAACATCCATTCTGGAGCCCATGGATGAAGGAGTGATTTTGGACTTTCAAGTCTTATTATTTAAGAAATACATTTTGTAAGGCTACAGATGCCACCCACAGTGATTCTTCTGATGGATCTGGGCAAAGTAAATGGAGAACCTTCTGGAAAGGATTCACCATCCTTGATGCCATTGAGAACATTTGTGATTCATGGGAAGAGGGAAAAATTTCAACATTAAGAGGAGTTTGGAAGAAGTTGATTCTAACACTCATGGAATACTTTGAGGGGCTTAAGCCTTGAGTGGAGGAAGTAACTGCAGATGTGGTGGAAATAGCAAGAGAACTAGAATTAGAATTGGAGCCTGAAGATGGGACTGAACTGCTACAATCCTATGATGAAACTTTAACAGATGAGGAGTTGCTTCTTACGGATGACCAAAGAAAGTGGTTTTTTGAGATGGAAACTGCTCTTGGTGAAGATGCTGTGAAGACTGTAGAAATGAAAATCAAGGATTTAGAATGTTACATAAACTTAGTTGATAAAGCAGCAACAGGGTTTGAGAGGATTGTCTCCAGTGTTGAAAGAAGTTCTACTGTAGGTAAAATGCTCTCAAACAGCATTGCAGGCCACAGAGAAATTTTTCATGAAAGGAAGAGTCAACTGATGTGGCAAACTTCATTGTCTTATTTTGAGAAATTGCCACAGCCACCCCAGCCTTCAGCAACCTCCATCCTGATCAGTCAGCCACTATCAACATTGAGGCAAGATTCTCCATCAACAAAAAGATTGTGACTCACTGAAGGCTCACATTTTTATGGCTAGCATTTTTTAGCAATAAAGTATTTTAAAAGTAAGATGTACGCTTTTAAAAGACATAGTGCTATTGCACATTTAATAGACTACAGTGTTGTATAAACATAACTTTTATATGCACTGGGAAACTAAAAAGTTTGTGTGACTTGGTTTATTGCAGTGATCTGGAACTGAACTCATAATATTGCCGAGGTATGCCTGTAATATTTTTATTTGATAGATGCAAATTTAAGCTCATAGGTGAGATATTTTATTAAATTTCAGTAATATCTTTAAGATTGAAACTTATTTTGAGCATAAATTATTTATTTTAAAAGTAAAGAAGAAGAAAATAATGATTGCGAGTGATTATTGCATGATTATTGCTTTTTGGCATACAGAAGGTGTTGTTAAAAATGATCCACTCAAAAAAAAAAAAAAAAAAAGATCCACTCTGTTCAATATGCTAACTGTACTTGGTATGTCACTGGCTCTTCAAAGTACCACTGTTGGTTTTAATTGAAATAGAACAGGTTAATCAGAGTAGAGAGAAAATAGACTTTATAATGTAAAGATTAAGAAACTGAAATCTCAATTAAAAGAGTCAGTAGGCCAGAAGGGGAACTCTCGTGCCCTATGATAATAGTGGAGCCCAACAGGAAGAAGAAAAACTTCCTTTTCTCACCTGGCAAGAGCTCAGCCGATAAGAGACTGTTACAGCTCAGCCAATGAAAAGCCACTATACTTTGAACTCTCAGTTCCTCTGATGGACTCTTTGTTTACTATAGCATTTCTGACTTTCTTTTACCATCTTTAAAAGAGTTCTCTGCTTGCACAGTGGCTCGGCATGGTTATAGATCACATTTGCAATTCTTTGTTGATCTCCAGTTAGCCCATTTTCGCTGGAGAAATAACTGGCAGTCTGTTTGTTTTAGGGCAATAATAACCAACTTTCTGTTTCCCTCTTCTCCCATAATAATTCAAGAAAAGCCAAGGGACCAATTAAGACCTCCAAGTATGCTTTGACTTGTGACCTACGAATATGCTTCAGAGGAGCTTGTTTCTTGAGTGTTTGGCATTTCAAAATTTGTGTATGCTTGTACAATGGTAATTTCAGCAGGAGTTGCATTTTATTTTTTTGGCCACACCATGAGGCAGTGGGATCTTAGTTCCCTGACCAGAGATGAAAACTGCGCCCCCTGCATTGGAAGTGCGGAGTCTTAATCACTGGACCACCAGGGAAGTCCAGGAGTTGCATTTTAATTGTGGTAAACATTTGAAGGGTATTTTTAATTTTTTAATATAAATTTATTTATTTATTTATTTATTTATTTATTGGCTGCGTTGGGTCTTCGTTGCTGTGCGTGGTCTTTCTCTAGGTGCAGTGAGCAGGGGCCGCTCTTTGTTGCGGTGCATGGGTCTCTCGTGGTGGCTTCTCCTGTTGTGGAGCACAGGTTCTAGGCACGCAGGCTTCAGTAGTTGTGGCACATGGGCTCAATAGTTGTGGCTCGTGGGCTCTAGAGCACAGGCTCAGTAGTTATGGCGCATGGGCATAGTTGCTCTGTGGCATGTGGGATCTTCCCTGACCAGGGATTGAACCTGTATCCCTACGTTGCAGGTGGATTCTTAACCACTGCACCACCAGGGAAGTCCCTTAAATTTGTTGATTGTATATCATCTTGTGGCCAAAAAGGTTTCTTATGATTCTTAAATAAGCATATTTTCTTGGCAGTGAGTAGTACAATTTAGGAAGTAGTGTAAGATACTGTCACCAAATTTAATTTAAATCGTAAAGCATTTTGCATGTTCCAATGGCAGCACCTAGTGAAAGTTATGTTTGGAGACGTAATTTCTTCAATGAGCTATTTGTGAATTTGTAGATGTGGGTGACCAGCCCTTCAGGTACTACTTGACCTCCTGGGCACACACTCAAGCATCCATCTGTAGTAGATCACCAGCACTATTTAAATTGTTTCCTCTTTCTCCCTTTTTCCCTCTCCCCCACTCCTTCTTCCCTTTCAGCCCTCTGCTTCTTTGTCCTCCTCTTCCCATTTTTACTCCGTAACAAAGGCTTATAGTTAAATTCCCTTGATACAGTCTCATACATTAATTTGTGTCTGATGCAACTCCGTGGTATTTGGCAAGTCGTGGTATTTTGGCTTCTCTATTCATTTCATTTAAATCAATTATAGAAATGCAGAGTGTAGGATTTAGCTAAATGCATCTAACAGCATTGGAGGTTGGTTATGTGCATGTTTTTGCAAAGCAATCTGATCTTAAAAGGTAATTGCTTTAGGACCTTGCCAAAAGCAGGGATAAAGAACTTCTCTTAAAAAGCATACTTTTGAGTCTCTAGGGTTAGCAAGGAGTAGGACTTCGAGAGAACCAAAATTAATGATTAGTCAAAGGGTTTTTCAACTGTTCCCTTTGTTTTCTACCCAAAACCATGTTAAGCCATACCCAGATAATACGCTCACTGATTTCCAGGCATCTACAAATGAGATATTTCTTCATAAAATTTTGAAACAGTCTTAGACTCTTATTTACTTGGGCAAAAGTGAATACAAAGGAATTTGCCTGCAGCACACAGCTGGGCTTTGTGACCCAGCTGAGCGAGCTTCTCCTCTAAAGGGTGGCAGTGTTCTGCTCTTACCATCTCCTCTAGAATAGAAAATGTCAGTGAGAAGACATCCAGCCATCACTCTCCTACCACTGGAGGCATGTTCACTGGTCAGTCTTTCTCTAATAACTACCCTAACTGGCAAGGATGCACACATTTTGAACTGAGAGAAAATTCTTATGGGCATTTTGCAAACATGACATAGTCTTCTCTTGTTGCAGTATTTGTCTTTTGGGGAAGAACTTGCAGAGCCTCGTGATAGGTTGCTTAATAGTAGTCATGGTCTGTTAATTCCATTTTTTTTTCCTCCCTAAGAGAGAGGGAAAAAATAACTGTCTGGTGAATATCAGGGTTCCTAGGCTCATACAGGAGCTTTGGACCAAAGGTGTCCCAGAACAGCAGTGTTTTAGTCTAAAATTTAAAAATTGGCTTACAAGAGCAGGGATGTTGACTAGAGTCCATGGCCCTTAGAGGAATCTTTGGCTGGATGCTGAAGACCCCTCTAAAAAAAGGCTGCAAAATATTTTTTTGTATGTATATTTCATCAGTTTTTCTAAAGCTTTCCTGACTTTCTAAAATGATCTTCTTTCACAGCAATCCATAAGCTAAGGTTTGCTTCTCAAATTATATTAAAATTAATTCTTAATTGGCATATGAAACATGCCATTGCCTAATTCCATTTTTTGGAATGTTAAATAAAACAAACACCAAGGAAACAAGCACAATACTGGAATATGACTGAGGCTCTGCCCTGTTTTTTCTTGTTTTAATTTAGTGAAACTATATTGATTTTAAGAGCTTCACACTGAAGCATATTGAAATGCCCCTAATTGAAAGAGAAAGATATCTACTTCGTTTGAGTAAATGTATGGTACTCTGTGGCTAAAGTTCTTGGTTTGTCAAATACAATAAAAACAACATACAATATTTGGTGATATGGAAGAAAAGGCTGAGTTTTTAAATGTGAAGAGCATTTTTTTCTAAGAGAAATTGGGATAATTTTTTCCTTTCTTTGAGTTTTTCTATATTGCTTAGATAAGTTTTAAAAGATAGGGCACTTTTCTCTATTTATGAACGGGAAACCCTGTTTTAGATACTGTTAATAAATTATAACACTATTTATAGCAACAATTTGACCACAAATAGTGATGTGAAAAATTCTGAAATGCTAGCTGGACCTTTAAATAGAAATTTTATAAGATTTGGGGAAATTGGCACTGAACATGTCAGTCTGATGGAAGTTAGCTAGCTAAGTTTTCGGGTAAGTTTACATATACCTCTTGAATACTTTCAAGCAGGGTTTAACTTGGTGTCATCTTATTTTAGTTAAAAGCATTTAGTCACTCCAAGAACTAAACAGAAAGAATTCCTGTAATTAAGTACATTGGTTTGTTTTTCTGTGGTTCCATAATGTAATATATTAAGCTCTTACTAGACTTCTGTCCCTGTGTATGCTACATGGTTTATGAGGCTTTTCTCATCCAAGTTTGACGACAGCTTTTATGTGATAGGAATTAAAACTATCATCTCTGTTTTGCAGGCGGAAAAACAGGACTGGAACCCAAATTCTGGGCTTTGAGAGCCTATACTTTCCACTACACAAAACTTATTTTAAGTAAAATTAAATAGTAAATAAGCAAAGTAAGGAGTTACATTTTTTAAAAAATTATGGAAAACTTCATGAGTTAAAGAACTGTATAGTGAACCCTCGTGTACCCATCTCTCAGCTTCAGCGATCATCAACACATGGCCAATCTTGCTTTCTCTATAGCCTCTGGCTTCTGCCCCATCTCTACAATAAAGTAGGTCTCAGACATCATATTACTTCATTTAAGGGAATATTTAAATTAAATAAAGATACACTTACCTAGGTGAGAATTACAATCCCGTGTTCCATAAATATTAACAATATCTGGGAATTTTTAAAAAGTACATTCTCTTGTATCATCTCATTTAATTCTCATCATAATCTTTGAATTGCTAATGTTTATTCCCATATTGAAAATGAGAAACTGTGGCTTTGGGAGAGATTGTCATTAGTACCAAGTTATAAAACAACTAATGACAGAGTTGGGACTGAAATTTAAGCTGTTAGATTCTAACTCTCAACCTCCTCCCTCCCCCTCCACCCCCCCACCCCCACAATTGCAGCTTTACAGACTATTATGAATGAACTTCAGACGCATCACTGTGTGAGCAAGAAAAGGAATTTAAAATGGTTCATGCATTTTACAACCCGATCTTCTATTCTTTGGGGGATTTCTGGAGTTCATTCTCCTTCAATCAGTAACTGTGTTTAATCCTGTGTTGTGAAATTGGACTATCAAAACCTTGCAGGAAATTACTCTTAGTACGAACAAGGTACTGGGTTTGGACTAGATTAAAATGTAATTAGCACATTCTCTGTCCTGGTTAAGTCTGTTCTCTTCTCTGTGCTATAATTAGAATCGATACTGTGACTTAGTTCCTGAATGCCATGTTTATGTATTTACTTTTGTGCTTAAACTTGCTATGGTTTCAAGGGATACCAAGATCAATAAAGGAGATTCTGGCCTCAAGAAATTTACAATCTAATGGGAGGGGGAAATATCTATTTACATAAATAAATATAATACAAGCAAAGAAAAACATGTCACGGTCATGTACGGATAAGTTAGGAAGTTCAGAAGATAATAGAAATATCCACCATTTATGAATGATTCCCTGTTTGGCAACAAGGATGTGGGTTATTTATTTTAATGCTTCAACACATACCTGAAAAGGGAAATGCTATAAACCCAACTACAGATGATGAAGTTGAGGCTCAGGTGGGAGGAGACAATGAGAATTGGCCTTCAGAGGGGAGGAGGGTTTGCATAGGTGGTGAGTTGGGCATCCCAGGTGATGGAATGGCCACCCAGAAGCACAGAAAGAGTCAGGGGGTCTGGGAAGCAGAGAAACATCCCAGGTTCAGGAATCAGGGAAGAGTGACTAGAAAGGTCAAAAGCATATTCGAGGCCTCTGTTTGTAATGGTAAGGAATGACACTGAGTGGATATATATTGTCAAGTGTAGGCTGAACAGGAAAGTGCAATTTCAAAGAAATGTCTGTGGATCCGTGAAATCTTGATAGGCCCTAGGCATGATGTGAATGTTTTGGGGAGGCAATGCCCTTAAACTATATGATACTGTCTGGTTTGTGCTCTTTATTTTCACCTGTGGTTCTTCCTTCCTTTTTTTTTTTTTTTTCATTCTAGACAGTCTGCTGTCAGTGCTCTTCTATAAGCAATTTGCTAGCAGCAGGACTTTATTTTTTTATTTTTAAATTTATTTTATTTTATTTATTTATTTATTTTTTTGGCTGCCTTGGGTCTTCATTGGTGTGCGTGGGCTTTTCTCTAGTTGTGGCAAGCAGGGGCTACTCTTTGTTGCAGTGTGCAGGCTTCTCTTGTTGTGGAGCACAGGCTCTAGGAGCGCGGGCTTCAGTAGTTGTGGCAAGTGGGATCTTCCAGGCCCCGGGATCAAATCCATGTCCCCTGCATTGGCAGGCAGATTCTTAACCGCTGTGCCACCAGGGAAGTCCCAAGAAGCTGAACTGTAGATAAGGCCTTGCAAACCACCTACATAACTATATTGCCTATAAAACATAATTTGATATTAGTTAAGCCAACAACAAAATTTGATTTTATATTGTTTAACCATCTCTGTTTCATTTGGTGGTGGCCTAAGCATTTATTTTTATTATTATCCAGGTGTCTCTTCTCTTAATTAAATTTGATTGGTAGATTTTCTAACTTAGGAATTAATAGAAGTTAAGGCAGTGAAACTATTCTGGATGATCCTGTAATGGTGGATACATGTCATTATACATTTGTCGAAACCCATAGAATGCACAACACCAAGAGTGAACCCTAGTGCAAACTACGGACCTTGGGTGACAATGATGTGTCAACATTGATTCATTGATTGTAATGCATGTACAACGCGGGTGTGGAAGTTGATAGTAGCGGAGGGGGGGTAGGCATGTGTGGGGGCAGCAGATATATGGAAGATCTCTGTAGTTGCTTTTCAGTTTTTCTGTGAACCTAAAACTGCTCTGGAAAATGAAATCTATTAAAAAAAATTAATAGAAGTAGAGAACAGACAAAAGCCTGAAACCTTCTATCTGGGTAGTTTCATGTGTTGAGTTCAGAAGTTGGTGGTAAAGGTGGGAGTATTATGTCACATGCACCTGAGGGCAGTAGGAACTGGGGTTCTTCCAACTGCAGGAGCGGTAGCAAGAAGATCCTTAGAAATAATCAATTCTCTTGTGTTGTGAGTAGAGTCAGCCAATGAGAAGGTAACAGAGGAGAGATCTTAGTGTCAGAAAAGCTGTTATAGAATTCTAGAAGTGCAGCATTCATTCTCCTGTATCATCCAAAGGTGATACACACTGTCCCTTGATTTCTAAAAAGCCATTTAGTGATGTCTTCCCTTAAGAACAACTCTTGATTTTGTAATGGAATTTGGTTCTTGGGCCATTTTTCATTTTTTCTTTAAAGCTTAAAACACAAAGACAAAAATGCATATCTAATCCTATCTAATCTGTAAAATCCTGCCAAGTCTTTCTCTCTCTCTATATTTTGTTAGAAAAGTGTAGCAGTGAAATAAATATCCCTGGCATTTATACACCTTTTTGCTCTCACATGCCTGTTTGACTTAAATAGTCTCTGCCATCATGTATTTTTCCATCTTTAAACTTATTTGTTCCATGGTTACATTTTAATTTTCACTGAATGCTTTTTCTTAAAAAAGTTTTTTTTAATTGGTGTGATTGATGTACAGTATTATATATGTTGCAGGTGTACAATATAGTGATTCATAATTTTTAAAGATTATACTTCATTTATAGTTTTTATAAAATATTGGCTATATTCCCTGCATTTTACAATATATCCTTGTAGCTTATTTTATACATAATAGTTTGTACCTCTTAATCCCCTACCCCTATACTGTCCTTCTTGGTATTAAAAGCTATAATATGAAAAGAATCTTGAAAAAAAGCAACAACGCTGTATCGGGACTAGGAACAAATTTCTTTGCTATTTTTTAAAAAATTATTTTATTTTATTTTTTTGGTTGCACCGTGTAGTATGCAGGATCTTAGTTCCCACACCAGGGATTGAACCAGTGCCCCCTGTAGTAGAACCACAGAGTCTTAACCACTGGACCGCCAGGGAAGTCCCACTTTGCTATTTCTATATGGCTGGTTTCTGAAGGCTTCACTCTCTAATCTTACATGTCCTCATTTGTTTAGGGCCTGGGTCCTGGGCCAATACTTTCACTTCTTTAAAGAACTGTGTGACTTGTGATTACAGGAAGGGACTAACTGAGCCAGGATATGAGGATTCCTGACCAATCCTTTAGTCATTTCCCTGTAGGGTTGTTGAAATCAGTTAAGTCCTTTTGCATAATTCTAATCATAAATCTGGAGTCATCCATATCAATCTTACTGAAGAGTAGGAAAGAAAATTAGTGTGAGTCTGAGGGAGACAAAATAATTAAATATCTTGGATTCAGCTATTGTACTTTTAGCAAAATAACAATATTTACTATCAGAATGCTTTATTTTTTAAAAAAGAAACCCTGAGTCTTTTTCTACATAAATTATTTCTTTATGTTGAAATCTGTTATCTCTTAAGAGAAATATAGCTCCAGAATTTTTTCTTGCTTTACAATCTGCCAATCAGAGAAATTCAGTGAATGCCTAGGAAACTAGGCATGATGACCTATGTCCTTGAATTCTTTTTCTTCCAGCATAATATTTTATTTTTTTTCCATGCTCCGTAAAGTATCTATGAGTCGTATGTCCAAAAATCTTGGATTTTTTTAATGCTGCATAATTGTGCACTTTCTAACTGGTGATCTCTTGTTAATCCATTTGCAAATATTTACCTGCATCCTGTTCACATTGAACATCCTGGGATTGCTTGACACAACAAAATACTACATATTTCTTGGCTGTTTAAATGACTATTATTGATCTCCAAAATGATTGTTCATAATTTAATTTTTCAATTAGTCTTACTTTTTGAGTAAGAAGGTAAAGCTACTTTCTTCAAAATATCATATGATTTTGCTTATATGCATAACCTAAAAAGAAATCATACAAGTAAACTTATTTACAAAACAGAAAGTGACTCACAGACTTAGAGAATGAACTTATGGTTACCGGGGGGAAGAGTCGGGGGGAGGGATAGACTGGGAGTTTGGGACTGACATGTACACACTGCTATATTTAAAATGAATAACCAACAAGAACCTACTGTATAGCACAGGGAACTCTGCCCAATATTACGTACAACCTAAATGGGAAAAGAACTTGAAAAAGAATAGATACAAGTATATGTTAAAAAAACAAAAGATACTTTCTTCAAAAGATATTATTTGACCATATTTTTAGGAACTCAGAAGTATTTCCTATGAGTGTTTGAACATTCACTGCCATTTCTATACCCAAATATGTCATCCATTCCCGTCATTTTTGCCACTTAAATATCTTTTCATCCCCACTGTCTTAGTTTAGGTGCCCTATTAATTAGCTTTCCTTATTTCCAGCATCAACCTTCTGCAGACTATGCAAAGCAAAGAGAATAATTTTTTCTTTTTGATATTACTTTCTTTAAAAATTTTTTATTACCCCCTAGATTATTACCCCCTTCATTGTAAAAATATCAGAAAATGCAGATATATAAAAAAAAAAGAATCAAAAAATACCTGAAATTCACCAGTGAGATGAACAACTGCTAAAAATTCGGTATACATTCTCTCAGACTCTTTTAAAAGGCAGCTTCTTCTTCTTTGTGTGTGTGTGTATGTGTTTTGGGTTTTTTTTTTTTGCCTCACGCCTTGCAGGATCTTCGTTCCCCAACCAGGGATTGAACCTGAACCCCTGGCAGTGAAAATGCAGAGTCCCAACCAGGAGACTGAGAGGGAATTCCCTCTCAGACTCCTTTAAACATACAAAAAGTAGAATTTTATGTAAGGTTGAACCTTAGTAGTTTTTGAATCCTTGATGAGGTGAGATTGAAAATAAACTGAACTAAGATTTGCAGTCTGACCTGCACTGGGTAATGGATGGTGCATCCACTATGTTGATGGACTCAGGTCAGACCATTGGTTGGTGATTGATAATTGGTTGATTTTATTTTAAAGGGCCAGATGGCCAAATCCCATATCTTGTTGCAGTTATGATTTCTCCTGAGAGAAATAGATGTCTCTGCTGTCTCTCATCTTAGGACTGGTCAACCCTGGAGACTGAAACTTGGAAGACAAGCTGAAGATGAGGTAATAGGCGTTTCTCTTTTTAACACCAGAAGTTCCTTTAGTCTAAACTCTGAGGAACAAGATTCCAAGGCATTTTAGTGAAGTAACAGCTATGGCGACACAGAGGAGGCTGGAAGCAAATCAGCCTTATTAGTGACCAAGGAAATATCCTAGGCATGAGCAGTAGAAACTCTGAGTTATTTTGCATGTGGTGCTTCCTTTCCAGTATTGGCAAAACTACAGCGAGACTCAAGGGAAATTATAGCCCGCTTCCTGCTGAACTGTAGGGAAATAAGGGAAAGAGTCCATTTGATACTTGAGACAAAATTAAATGACTAATAAATATAACTAGAAAGGCCAGGCAGAGCCAAGTTAGCCTGTAAGTAAATGTAGTTGAAATATTTTCCGTCTCTGGTCAGTAACTTAAATTCAGCAGTAACAGCAGGTGAGTAAATTATAGTAGACAATTGACATTACCTTTTCAGCATTGATGGGACCTAATTTACTTGTATTATGTGTTTTATAATCCTGTGTGTGGCAATAACTTAACTGAATGACCTTTAAAAGATAAAGTCTTCTCTAGGCATTTGATTTTTTCCCTAGATAATAATCCTTGAGAAAACAAGTCTTCATAAACAATAGGTGGTCATGTCTATCTTTGATTTCATTGTTCTGAACCTCTTCGTTGTTGACTGCCATTCGCAGGTTTTCTGTGGTGAGTAGCTCCCCACACAGCATTTCCATATTGCCTTCCATGATGACATTGCTTCAGTGCTTTTTCTCTGATCTATTGTGAAGGAACTTGCAGTTCTCCAGTTTAAATCTATCTTGTTAATACCTCCTTGTTCCACTAGTGGAAAGTAGATCTGAGATTTCCTGAGTCTCAAAAGACATTTTTATGTACCAGTTACTTTAATGTAATCTCTTTGAAGACAGCAATTAACATAGTATATTTAAATAGCTAAGTTTTCCCTCTGCACATCCTGGCCTCTGAAATGTCACTCATTCTGTATATCACATGCTACTTAGACCATGGGGAGGAGATGTTTCCAATGAACAGAAAAACAAATTCAGCCTTTCCGTTCCTAAAGTTAATTTTATTTTATTGCTGTATAACAGATTCAAATGGGAATCTGTTCTGTGTAAGTTACCTTTTGTTTCTTAAGGATACTCTTCTCACAGAGCTAAGCTAAGTACCTTTTCAGTCTTTTTCTTTGCATTCATGGATCTGAAGTGGAAATATTTTTGGTTTTTACAGCACCAAGATTATGTCTGAACTTTTTATGATGGGATAAAATATACCAAGATGATTTCTGTTTTATGAATTGCTTTATACTGATTGAATTAAATACACACTAATATTTAAACATTTATGTACACTAATATTTAAATATTTGTCTTCTCCTGAGGCCCAAGATGGCAGGTTGTTTATACCACTAGGTGTTCAAGTTTCCCTTGCATCCTAGTTGCTTGGAGAATATTGGGTCCCACCCTGAGTTTCTGATTCAGAAGTTTTGGGGAGGTTCCAAAAATTAACTTTTCCAACAAGTTTTTAGGTGATGCTGAAGCCTTTGGCCTGAGGACCCTACTTGGAGAACTGCTGATTTAAACATGCAGAGGGATACTCTTCACAGGGCTTGCCTGGGTACCAGAATGTTTCTGTGGCTAATAGACACAGACAGGGACCCCTTGTGGTTGTTCCAATCCTAAGACCTGTGGTCTTACATCTCCATTTAATTTCATGAACTTTGGGATTCTGACCCAAGTGATGGGGAAAGGGCTGGTGCTATTAGCCCCAAATCAGCTGGAGAATAGGCAGGGGTAGAAGAGTTTGTTATTTAGGTTTGTACAAGTTGAGCTGGAAATCTAGGTGGAGGTGTGCGAAAACCAAATAGAAATTATGGTACATCACTCAGGAGTAAGAACAGGCCTGCAGAAAAAGGGAAAACTAAAAGCTAATTGATGACCTAGTGACAGATGCCTACATTGCCTCGTTTCATTTAATCCACACAAATCTCCTGAGTGTGGGAAATAGTACTTTTTATTTTTAATAGATGAGGCAGAAAACTGAGACTCTGAAAGATTAAGTAACTCGTTATTGTCTAGGGCCCAAATTTGAACCCCGTTTGGTCTATTTCTAGGCTCTTTTATATCTGTAGGGATGAGGGAGCTTGAGCAGGGAAGGTAGGTGTAGTGTTCTATCCTGCAAAGGGATCTGGCAGGATGAAGGCTGAGAAAAAGCCAATGGGATTTGTTTTCTGAAAAGAAAACCTTCAGTATTTTGGTTGGGGGTATATGTCCCCCAGCAGCAGAGGGCAAGGAAGGAGATGTAATAAGTAAAGACTCACTTTTTGAAAAAAAAAAAAAAGGAGAGAGATTTTAAAAGGAAAAAGGCAAGAGGTATGATATCTTAAGGATTAAGGCCTTTCCTAATATAGTCACCTATTATGGACTTAATATTTGTGTCCCACCCAGATTAATATGTTGAAGTCCCAGCCCCCAATGTGATAGTATTTGGAAATGGGGCCTTTAGGAGGTAATTAGGTTTAAATTAGATTATGAAGGTGGGACCTTTATGATGGGATTAGTGCCCTTATTAGAAGGGAGAAAGAGAGAGAGAGAGAAATCTCTCTCCATGTGCGTGCGCTCAAAAAAGCCCTCACGAGCACACAAGAAAGTAACCATCTGAAAGCCAAGAGGAGGACCATCACCAGAACCAGACCATGCAGCACCCTGGTCTTAGACTTTCAGCCTCCAGAACTGTGAGAAAATAAACACCTGTTGTTTCAGGCCCCCAGTCTGTAGTATTTTGTCATAGCAGCCCAAGCCAAGACAGCACCCATGCAAGCTGGTGGTTTGTTTATTCAGACATGGTCCATCAGAAGGTTCTCCAAGGTTTTTCATCTCTCAAATTGGCATTTCTTGGTGTTTTTTTCCCATCCCTACTTCTGCTGGAACACTTACAAACAAGTAGGGTATTCCAGTCTTGTCAGGATTCTTCTGCCAAATATACTTAATTATGTAACTGGGTGAGGTGTGCATTGCCTCTTACATAAGAACTGGTTTTTCTGTCATTTATCTAGCTGGATTGGGCTACTTCTCTTTTGCTTTTGTTCATGTAATACATGGGGTGGTGAAAGTGGTGTTAAAAGCATTGCTTGAATGGCTTTCAGTTTCAGTTTGAACTTTAGAGTCGATGAACTAAAGTTCTTAACACTTAACCCTAAGGAAATCAGCTCTATTATATTCAAGTCTTTGAAATGCTTAGAGAAGTTTCCAAAATAAATAAAATCTCAAGTTATTGATTCATGTGGGTCAGCCCATTCACATAAAAGATAATGTAAAAGTTATTTCATTTCAGCTATGAAATTTTTTTATCTTTTGATTTTGAAGTTGTAGTGAAGATAACTTATAAATAACTAGATTTTTTTTTCTGCAGCATGACTAAAAAGATTCTTAGTTGATTTATTACTGAACTCCCAAATATTTAACAGGTAGAGCCAAGAGAGTGAAGAACATATTAAACATGAGATGAGAGTGGCTCGAAATATTTTTAGAACCTGGCAGAATATAAAATAACAAATACGTTATAAAGATCCTAATTAGTGTAGAAGGGAAGATGGTATTGCTGATATCACGTGAATTCTATGACTTGAAATAAGTATTAAAAATGATGTATGGGTTTTTATTTATTTATTTATTTTTATTTTTATTTTTATTTTATTTTTTTATTTTTTTGGGGGTACACCAGGTTCAATCAACTGTTTTTATACACATATCCCCGTATTCCCTCCCTTCCTTGACGCCCCCCCCTCGAGTCCCCCCCACCCTCCCTGCCCCAGTCCTCTAAGGCATCTTGGGTTTTTATTTTGTCTGAAGCATACCCTAGATAAGTTTTCAAAACTGCTACGTGTTTTTCTTGAGGGTGAATGTGAAGACTATGTGAAGGCATGCTCTTCTTCTTCAGCAATAGGAGGAGTCCAGAGTAGACAGACACTCAAGCCCTTTGTGTAGGTGAAATTTATGAGCCATTCATACAAGATTAGAAATTATATATATAATAGGCTTTTATAGGCCAATGGTGGCACTATCCTTACCCTTCTAAGTCACCTGAAAGACATCCCAATATTAGAACATAGCTTTGGGAAAATATCACCTACATTTTATGTATTGATAGCTAGTTATTCTTTGCATAGCTTTTGCCAGCTCCACAGCTATAATTGAGTTGATGACAATTTTCCCAGGCTAAGTTCCTGGGATGCACGTGAAAGCCAAGGAAAATTAGATCGTTTCTGACATATGCTGTAGTTTATTTAGAACCCAACCTGCATGTTATTAATGAAATTTAAAATCAGCTTATAAAAAGGAACTTATGGAAGAACTAAACCATTTTCAAGTTTGGTAATTGATGATGCTAAGTTATTTATTCTTTCACGTTTCATTCAATAAATATGCAAGTATGTATTAAAAAAAACTTTCCAAAATAAACCACCCCCTGGACCACCTGAAAGTACTAGTAATTTATATTACTATCACCTTTCTGTGTCTCAGTTTGCTCATCTGTAAAATGGGAATAATAGTAGTACCCACCTTACAGAGTTGTTATGAGGATGAAATAAGAATGTGTATAAAGACCTTGGAACTATGGCTGCCGTAGAGTAAGCCCCCAATTACAGAATTACATATATTGGGCTTCCCTGGTGGCACAGTGGTTAAGAATCTGCCTGCCAATGCAGGGGACACAGGTTCGAGCCCTGGGCTGGGAAGATCCTACATGCCGCAGAGCAACTAAACCCGTGCACCACAACTACTGAGCCCATGTGCCACAACTACTGAAGCCTACACGTCTAGAGCCTGTGCTCTGCAACAAGAGAAGCCACCACAATGAGAAGCCTGTGCACTGCAATGAAGAGTAGCCCCTGCTCACCGCAACCAGAGAAAGCCTGTGTGCAGCAATGAAGACCCAACGCAGCCAATAAATAAATAAAGTAATTAATTAATTAAAAAATAATTACATGTATTACCTAGAAGGGAAAATGGAGTAAGTCATCTTCCCTGAAATTGTCAGCAGTGAGTGACTGAAAGGTAGAGGGGATTCTAACCAGGTAAGTTTGGCAGTGAAGAGGGAGGTTGGGTGGCACCGGTGCAGGGTCTGATATTCAGGGTCCACCTAGGAGGAGAAAAGGTGCTACTTCTTTTCCATGCTCTCATCTCTCATCTCAGGGGAAAAGCACCTCGTTTGGCTCTTTAAGTATGTATGGACAGATACTTTTCTTAACACCTCTCTGATCAAAGAAGCACAAGGCCTCCTCCAGATGTATATTTAGAAATGTTGCCATGGTCACTGTTTCCTATTCCGGCATCTGTTGTGTTGCTATTTCAGCATGCAGGTGAGACTCTTCCAACAGTCGTGTGGCACCATGTTGGTGAAGAGCCTGTAATTGCTCTCAGCAGTCTTGCTACTTGTTTTATGATTTTACTATAACTGGGCAAATCACTTGGCTTCCCAAGACTCCATTTCCTTCTCTTGTAAAATGAGGGTGCCGGGTAGACTAGACCCCTTTGAGCACTGACATAATATTTGATAGATGTGACTCCAGTCATGAAGAAGTTGACTAGCTCTAGGGCTGCTAATGTATTCCTTATGTACCAATCACAAAAACAATTTGACAGGACCTCCCAGATTGCACAGTGGTCAAGAGTCCGCCTGCCAATGCAGGGGACAGGGGTTCGATCCCTGGTCTGGGAAGATTCCACATGCCCCGGAGCAACTAAGCCCATGTGTCACAACTACTGAGCCTGTGCTCTACAGCCCTCGAGCCACAACTACTGAGCCACGCTCTGCAACTACTGAAGCCTATGTGCCTAGAGCCCGTGCTCCGCAACAAGAGAAGCCACCGCACTGAGAAGCTGATGCACCTCCACAAAGAGTAGCTCCCGGTCTCCCCAACTAAAGAAAGGCCGTGTACAGCAATAAAGGCCCAACGCAGCCAAAAATTAAAAATAAATTAATTAATTAAACAAAAACAAAAAGCAATTTGACAAAAACCCCTTCTACTCATGACGATCTCAAAGAGACTGGATCTAGTGACTCTGACACTATGACAGCTGAGCTCCCCTTGGGCTCGATTCCTCTAGTCTAACCCCCCCCCCCCCCCAGCCACTTTACTCGAAGCAGGCTTTGCTGTTATTATTTCCTGGAGGCTCTCAATGTTCAAACCAGTCCATCAGAAAAATTCCTGGGCTCACAAAACTTCATGGGAGTGAAAAGTTTTAATTCCAGCCTATGCAGGACTCGTCTGACAAGGGTAAGACTACTTAAAATAAGTATTACTTAGGACCTTTCTGTTGTTGGCAATTGCTGATGCAATAATTGTTTCATAATGCTTTGAATAGGGTCGTTTTCCAAAACATGATCATGATAACATTTTTCTAGACAGTAACCGCAGAGAGAGGGCATGCAATGAAAATTACTAATATAGGACTATGAGGTTGCTGTGAGATTGCAAAATTCGATTTTTTATGTGTTTTAGGCATCACTAAATGACCGGCAAGAAAGGTTAATGCCGACTCCATTAGTGACTAAGAAAGTCTAGGGCAAATACAAATGAGCTAATGGATATTATGTCTGACACTGATGGGATTAGCTCCCTGCATATTTCTAGCACTTGCCTGTTTAAATGTGAGGATAGTCTACATACGGAGAACATGAACTTGTAAGGTTTGGATCAAAGGTTTTATAAATTATTTTGCAAGCTTCTTGTGGGTAGGGATTGTCTAATACTCATACTTTGCCTTACTCCAAGTACCTGACTTCATTTTATTCATAATAGAGGTTTAACTGCTTCAAATGCTTTTTGAGATGAAGAGAGGAAATAACTATATACATAAATAAATTGCATGGTGGGTTCGATCAATATTTTAAGTGAAAATGTGGCCTCCTTGTGAGAGACGCTTATACGTACTCGAGCAAATTCGTTTAAAATGTTCTATTTCAGTTTTATCATTCTGGTTTGGGGGCTGGAAGATTTAAGAGCTATCAAAAATGCATAGAATATAACATTTTCCTAATGTAGTTAATATTTTTCCCCATTTTTCTTAGGCTTCAGTGCTGTCAGGGAGCGTTACTAAGGATACTAACATCTAAAATATTTCATAAAATATGTAAAATCATGTACAGTTAGTAAAGCTTCTTTTACCATTAACCCAAGCCATTACAGATGTGCCTTCTTGTCTTTTCCTGAGACCTTCACACAGCCCAGGAATAAACACCAGCCTACTCCTCATCGCTAAACAGAAATTGTTTCACAGTTTTATCTCAGAGTGTGGGAGTCTGCATCTCTTTTTAGTTATTTCTTAAAATTATGAGATGCTCTAGACCTATGAAAAGTACAGATGATAGCATAATGCACACAATGCACTGATCACCTGGTTTAAGATCACAAACACAACTGAAGTCCCCAGGAGACTCTATCATCCTTTCCCACCCTCCCCAGTTTTTATACTTTTACTTTACATATGTAGCTTTAAATATTACGGTCCTCTGGGCATATCTTTACTTTTTATACAGATTATATTGTACTGTGTATATCCTTCATAAAACCATTTGTTTCAGTTTGTTTAACAACATATATGTCTCTATATTTTATACATGGTCTTTTATTTTTTATTTATTTTTAAAATTGAAGTATAGTTGATTTACAATATTGTGTTCGTTTCAGGTGTACAGTGTTTGTTGTTTTTAAAGAGTACAGAGAATTTCTTTCTTAAAAATTAATTAATTTGTTGGCTGCGTTGGGTCTTCATTGCTGTGCTCGGGCTTTCTCTAGTTGTGGTGAGCAGCAGGGGCTACTCTTCGTTGTGGAGCATGGGCTCTAGGCACTCAGGCTTCAGTCGTTGTGGCTCTCAGGCTCTGGAGTGCAGGCCCGCTAGTTGTGGTGCATGGGCCTAGTTGCTCTGCAGCATGTGGGATCTTCCCAGCCCAGGGCTCAAACCCGTGTCCCCTGCATTGGCAGGCAGATTCTTAACCACTGTGCCACCAGGGAAGTCCCAGGTGCACAGTGTTTGACGACATATTTTTGAGATTTAACCATGTTGACAGATGTAGCTCTATTTTGTTTGCTTTCACTCATATTTGGCATTTTATTAGGTGAATAGACCAAAAAATTTTTTTCGGCTGTTCTCGCATTGAGCAGTTGTTTCAAACTTTTCTCAGTGTCAGTAAATATTGTATTAAGCATTCTTTAACACTTCTCCTTATTTCTTATGCAAGAATCTCTTTAGGGATACACACGTGGGAGTGGAATTGTTGGGTCCTAAGGGACACACATCTTTACCGAGACCAGCTCCTGCCAAATCGTTCTCTGAAGTCTGCTCCAACTGACAGTTTCCCTGAACAGTATTCCTATTGCTCCACATTCTTACTAACGCTTCATCATCAGAATTTTTCAATTTTACCAATCTGATGAGTGCAAATAATGTACTTAATTGTTTCATTAGGAATTTCCCTGATTGCTACTAAAGTCAAGCATCTTTTTATATGTTTATTGGCCATTCTGGTTTCCTGTCTAAGAATTATGTTGTTTTTTTTGCTCATTTTTAAGGTTGTTTATCTTCTTAGTGATCTATAGGAGTTCTTTGTAATATTTGGTCACTAGTATTTTTTCTCTGTGGCTTTTGATTTTGAGATGTTATCTTTTAATTAACAAATCATTTGTTAATGATTTTTAAAAAACTGTTTCATAATGTTTTACATACCCTGGGATCAAAGTTAGTTTCCAAATTTTTTCCCTAAGTATTTAAAGTGTTTTCCCCTCCTATTTAGCTTTTTTTTTTTTTTTGGCACACGGGCTTAGTTGCTCCATGGCATGTGGGATCTTCCTGGAGCTGGGATCGAACCCGTGACCTCTGCATTGGCAGGCGGATTCTTAACCACTGCGCCACCTAGGAAGCCCTCCTATTTAGCTTTTAATTTATCTGCAGTTGAATTTTGTAAATTGTGTGGGATAGGGATCTAATTTTATTTGATTTTTCCATATAAATAACCAATTATTCTAGGATAACATTGAATGGAATTTTCTATGCTAGGAAGTTTTATTAATCCCATATGGGTTTTTTTAGCTTCCTGAAATGAAGGGATCAGGTTATTATCAATATCTGGGAAAACTTAAGACGTTATATTATCTCTTTGAATATTGCCTTTCCTGTATTCTTTTTATTTTCTTTTTCTGGAACTCATAATTATGTTGGACCTTCTAATTGTATCTTCCATGTTTTTTAACTTCTTTTTCATATTTTTCACATCCTTGATTCTCTATCTTGCCTTCTGGCAATTTCCTCAGATTTAAGTTCCCTCTTACTAATTTTTTTCTGCAGCTGTGTATAATATGCTGTTTAACATTTCCATCAAGTTTTAATTTCAATGACTATTTTTCATTTATATAACTTGTACTTTATTCTTTTTCAAATTTACCTTATTTTTTTTGCAGTCTTGTTCTTTCATATGTTCAATTTTTTGTCGTTATTAATACCTATATTATATGTCTTTATTATATTTATACTTGTTTCCTGTCTCTCATAATTTCGTTATTTGAAGTTCTTTCACCATGTGTTGAGTAGTTTGATTTTCAGTATGATTGACTTGTTTATTTGTAAATTTTGGATTGTGAACTCATCTTAAGTGGTGGGAATCTTGTACAATCTCCAGAGCAGTTTTTAACTTCCTCTGCTAAGGAGATTTCCAAGTTGGCAGGACTTTTTTGTGGTGGTGGTGGTTAGCTTCTGGGCTCAGACATCTCCAGACAATGGAATAGGCTCATGATTATACATTTTTGAGAGACAGAATTATTTTTTCCACCCCAAGTCTAGGCCAAGATAAACAGTCCTTCCTTTTATTGGATGGAATTTTGCAGAGGGGTAAAACCTTCTGGAATCTCTTGATTCAGAAGCCTCAGTTCAACCTTCGCTTCCTCAAAAAGGCTTGAGGTCTTATCCATTACTTATGATTGAGAACCTAACCTTTTGGTGACAAAAATATGTAAAACCCTATAGAGCTGTCTAATATTACCAGCTTATCCTTATCTTTTTAGTTTAAGTTTCTCAGTCATTTCTGGCCACTGTGTATTTCTCTTGCCTTATTATCTTTAATTTTATAGCGGGAGCGTTTTAGTTTTCCCCAACTCCCAAACTGCCAGGAAGGGAAGTCTGCTTAACTTTCAAAGCTTATGCTATTCAGCTAAGAGTCCTGGGTTAGAAAGAAAATTATTTAAATGATAATGGAGCCAATCACAGAGCATAACATACATGTGTTTACTTTATTCATTTTAATAAATTTACTTATTTATTTATTTTATTTTATTGGCTGTGTGGGTCTTTTTTGCTCTGCGTGGGCTTTCTTCTTTTTAGTTGGGGTGAGTGGGGGCTACTCTTTGTTGTAGTGCGCGGGCTCCTCATTGCCGTGGCTTCTCTTGTTGCGGAGCACAGGCTCTAGGCGCATGGGCTTCAGTAGTTGCAGCACATGGGCTCAATCGTTGTGGCTCACGGGCTCTAAAGTGCAGGCTCAATAGTTGTGGCGCACGGGCTTAGTTGCTCCGCGGCATGTGGGATCTTCCTGGAGCAGGGATTGAACCCGTGTCCCCTGCATTGGCAGGCAATTCTCAACCACTGCACCACCTAGGAAGCCCACATGTGTTTACTTTAGAAGTTGATCTTGTGCCTTTGCCTGCATTGAACTGTATTTTCAGGAAAATAATTTCCTCTTGACTGAAAATGTTTTTCTTTCAACAAGTTGTTACTAAGTGTCTACAGTCTGCTGGACAGCATGGGGTGCACTTCCAATTTCAGTGTATTGGCTACTGGCCTATTTACCTCTCAGCCAAAAGATAAACAAACCCATGTTTGAATTGGAAAAATGACAATCAATGCTCTGCAGATCTTCCATGTGAAAACGGTGTCCTTAAAACAAAACAGAAAGGGGATTTAAATGGTGCTGGAATTTTGACAACGTTATCACAAACTGCTGCCCATTAAAAGCAATTAGCCCATTGTTCTTATTAACTGGACGTGCAACGGAACTGAATGGAGCTCAAAGGTCTCACAGTCTGAATCGGATTTGATCCTTTTTTTGGAAGTAATTATGACTCAAGGGAAGACTCAGTAGATATATCTACAGTTATACATGTGTGCTCCCTTAGAAACAGTATCCTGTTATTTGTATGAATTTTCTAGAAAACTTTTGCAGCTCCGCAAGCATGGTTTACTTGGTCAGAAAATATATAAGGACACCCATTTACATCTGTTAATTTGGCTGAGAGATAAAGCAAGAGTACGGTGGGTATTGACCTTCATCCAGCTACAACTGTCCTGAAAGGTCACTGCAAAGGATTTTAAAACAAAGCGTTCTTTTGAGACGAACTAATCAGAACAGAAAAATAATTCAAATCTTAATAGAGAGTTTCTATGCCCTTAAATAGTTAAGGGACCTCTCGATATAAGGATCAATAGGAAGTCTGTTTTAAGGTCACTTGGATCTTGGATTAAGCTAAAGCACCATCAATCTCCACGTGGCTCTTCCCATGGCCCCAAACTATTGTGAGGTGGCTCAGAAACCACAAAGGACATCCTTTGAGTGAAGACAGAAGGGCAAATATCCATTACTGGGTGGTTATGGCATCTCTGACATTTTCTCACCAGTGCCTGAGATGTCCATGGGACCCCAGTAGCCAAGAGTGATGGAAAAGTCTGTAGGATTTATTTTGCTTTTCCTATGACTGAGTTGCTTAGCAGGGCTGAGAAGCTGCCATGATCCCTAGCATTGAATTTGTGATTTCTTTGACTCCAAAAACCATAGGTGAATGAATGATCCATTTAAAAACACTTAATGAGACTCTACTAGGTGCGTGGGTTGAAGTGATAGAGGCAATGAAGAAATGGTTCCTGCCCTAAAGGAATTCACAGGAGGCAGAGGGGTCCATAAACCATTTCAATATGATATGATGAGAGTAATGCGAATGGAGGAGGGGCAAAGATCCAACAGCAGGAGTGTAGGGGAAGGATTAGGAAGGGATTCTCAAAGGAAGTGACCTCTGACTTGAGTAAGAAGAAAGTTGCGTGTATGTTTACCAAGTGAAATGTCCTCAACTGTGAGAGAAAAGCAAAGCTCAGGTGCCCTTTGGTTAAGAATATAGTAGCAGGTGTGGCTCTTTCTTGAGGTACGGTGCCTCATTTGATTACCCTAGTTTTGTTTTTATTATCTCGGTAACTGAACCTCTACTATTACGTGCAGTTATTTTCAGAAGCCAAAGCATATCACCTTCTGAATAGCTTGGATTGTTTTATGTCATAATGGACACCTAGACAGTCATGCTACATCACCCACTGCTGGACCCGGGTCGACTGACTTGCCAGGAGATGCCAGGAGAGGGTAACAATGGACATTTCCTGTTCAGTCTTTCTTTTCTCAGGCTGTACATCAACTGAGAGAGACTTAAAGTGGCTGCAGCCTGAGTCCCAGCTTGGGGTCACTATGAAACTAAATCCCCCTTATAACCACAGTGATTAGAGCTGAGCTATGACCATTTGCTTTGGGCTCTGTGCTGGTGAGTAGAGAAATACAAAGAATGGATTGAAATAAAGAAGGGCAACTTTAGGATGGAGGTATGGAAAACAGATGACAAATTTTGAAAGGTTCCAGAGACAAAGCGTTCTCCATCTTCAGTCCAATTAACTGATGATTTCCCACAAGAAATTTTCAAAATTCTGCATTATACCATTGAAAGGAAACAATGTAATCCAACACGAATTCATTGAGTGAGTGCTGGATTTACAATGCCGAAAAGGACTTGTTTCTGCCTCAAGTTACTTACAATGTAGATAGGCTCTTAAAGAGATAGCCATGGGGCTTCCTAGGTGGCGCAGTGGTTAAGAATCTGCCAGACAATGAAGAGATAGCCATAAGGCAATGGTAGAGTAGATTCGGCTAATTTGTAAAAAGATTATATCCCTGTGATCTTATTAACACTGATCCCCTGACCAGGCATGATAAAGTGCAGGGGAGATAGTTAAGCACTGATTTTCTACCACAGATATATCCAGAGCTACTTTTCCTTTCATAATTTTGCTCACAATTCACACCTCCAGATCCCAGCCATTATTAATAATCTATTGATATCAGTTTGCCTCATCCCTTTATGGAATTGCCCAGATGCATGCAAACTCACTTCTCTAACTTATAGAATTAGGCTGTGTCTCCAAAGTACTTCTGTCCCTGGACTCTCACCTCTGCTTTGTGTCTCCCCATCCCATCCCAACATTAATCTTCGTCCCTGTTTATCCTCAATCCTAGATCTTGTTCTCTTTCCTCCATTCAAAAATAATTTACTCAAGTTCTGCCATTTTTGAACCCCTGTGGATTTCAGCAAGATGTAGGTAAAATAAAAAATGGAAAAACCACCCATAGGAGTTGCATCCTGGGTGGTTTAGCCTCATAGTAGAAATTGCAAAAAGAGAGCCAGGATCTTAAAAGAACTGAAGGTGGCAGTAGAGGAATAGACATTCTGTCTGGTCCTGGGACTGAAAAAAGCCAAGTAAGGAATTCTAGCTTCACTCCATTTTCTCTCACCTTTGTATTATTTCTCTTCGTGTTTCCATTTCCCTTCTTTTTATCCCTAATTCAGCTATCTATCTCTCCTCTCCAATTCTTTTATCTCCATGACTTCCCAATTATTTTTGAAGGCTTTGTACTGGCAAAGATACCCCCCGCCCCCATCAAGAAATATTAAATCTGCCATCCTTTGCCTTTTCATCCCTTTAACCCTTACTAAATAAATGGACTCTAAGAACATCATCTTTAATATAAAACGTAGCAAAATAACACTGGGTGGATAAAATTAGTAAAGATGTGATTTTAGGCAATTACCTGTAGGATTTTCAGCCAGTGGCTAAATTACTTCAGTGACCTACCCAGGAGGATCTATATCAGGGATCAGCCAACTACTTCCCAAGGGTCAAATATGATCTGCTATTTGTTTTTGTGAATAAAGTTTTATTGGAACATTGCCATGCTCCTTTGCTTACCTATAGTCTATGAGCGCTTTGCATGACAATGGTAGACTTAAGTAGCCTTGACAGAGACTGGATGGCCTGCAAAGCCTAAAATATTTCCTTTCTGGCTCTTTACAGTTTGTCAGCCCCTGTTCTCAGTGTCTGTATTAATCCACTGAGGCTAAACGATGCTGCCGTAGCAAATCATTGAAAACCTCAGTGGTTTCCAACAAAGGGGTATTTCTCACTCATGTGATACAATCTTTAAGGGTCAGTTTTGGTGTTTCATTCCAGGATGCAGGCTGAAGGAGAAGCCCCCATGTGGAATAGTGCTCGGAAAACTTTGATGCTAATTCAGGCTGTTACAGCGGCTACTGAGCTTTTGTTAAGCGTTCAACACAGAAACGAAAACTTCTACAAGGTCTTCGGGCAGAAGGTTAATCATTTTTGTCTTCCCTTCCCTTGAAGCATATTAAACAGTATGAGTCCTACAGTGAGTACAGCCTCAGAATGCTATGTTCTGGGGGTGAAAAGGGGAACCTCAGAGCTTATGGATCCCTGGCAAAAGCCCCCACCTCGCCCTAACCCATCCCTGCACTCGCTCACAGTCTCCCCTCACCATTTGCTTTGAGAGTCTCAGGGTTCATCTCACCATGTCCCGTGTGTCACAGATGGAGTTCCCTGCGAAGAAGATTTGAACACAGAGTGGTTCACCTGGAGAGTTCTCTCAGCATCGCCAGCTGTAGGGGGAAGGGGAGGCAGCGGGAGGGCTGGAGGCAGTGCAGTTGCAGCAGGGACCTGCACAAATCTTGAAATGCTAGGAGAGCTCCACAGCTCTCATGGTCTCTCAGGGTGGCTGTGGGCGAGGTAGGCCAGGGGGCCAGGCATTTAGACCCTGCATTGACTGTTCGTGGTGGGGTAGGGGTGCCAGGAAGGGATGTTGTGTTGAGCAAGGGAGCTCTCTTCATCCACTAGGCAGTTCCTGCAGGAGGACTCACCTGAGAGCTGTCAGCACCAACATCCCAGCGGCTGGGACGTGAATACTTCAGTCCTGGAAAGAGAGGTGGGGATCTGGGAAGAGCATTGCAGCATCTACCACACTGCATCTACTTCAAGCACCCCTAGACGTGCAGGACTCAGGACGCCAAGCACTTCCCCATCCCCTGGTTTCTCGTCTCCCTCTCCGTAAAGCTTTGAACACTCCCTTTTCTGTCCGCATCACCTACTCTCCACCAATCCCTGACTCTCCTACTGTGCTCTTTCAAATTCACAGCCAGTCAGCAGTACGTTTCTCTATATTTGCAAATTCTTGTCTAATCTTTTCCTCCATCTTCTTGCACTAAGTGAAACCTAGCTCTTCCCTGAGGCCACTGCTTTCCCAGCAGACCTTTCAAAGGATGCTGTTTTCTTGTCCACAGCCCCTTTCCCCTGGGATGCAGAGGTGGGGTAGGCATCCTCCTTTCCCCCACACTGCCACTTCCAGACCTTGCAGGATTGAGTGATTGATTGAATGGAAGCAGTACCCCACTCATTTACTTGCTTTAGTGTCTATTAAAAAAATGACCATCTTGGAGGTTGTAGTTACTCTGCAGCTTAGGTGTTTGTAGGTATTTAAGTACATTTTTGAGCTAGCCTAGGCCTGAGAAAAACACAGGCCTGGGGGTTTGCTAGGATTGTTGGCTCCTGCTGAAGGCTGTCCCTTCTTCACTCTAGGATTCTGTTGTATTTTATACATGTGCATGACAACATCTTCTCTCTTTGTACAAACTCCTTCAGATTTGAACTTGCATCACACCAGCAAAGTATTTCTAAGTAATCTAGGTCTTTTGGAAACTCTGGGGCCAAGAATCCTCAAAAGACCTTTTGAAAGAGTTTTGAAGAATTGGGCCCTTTCTTGACTGTCCTTTGCTCAGGACTGGGATCCCCCACATTGGACTCAGATGGTCAAGGCAAAATGTGAGTGGAAGGAGCCTCACCAGTTCCTTACTTCTAACTGATGGTGAACTGTGAGCCACTTTGCCCAGCCCTGGAAATACTCAGTGAAGCCTTGACAGAAACTCTGAGGTGGTGCCTGGTTTTTCCAGATACCTTCTCTTCTTGACAAGCCAGTTCTGTTCTGGATGCCTGGGATGGGTGAAGCGGCCACCACCATGTGGAGCAGCTGGGACTCACCTGGTGGATGGAATCATTCATGGTCTCACCTTCTGATCCACTGAGAGCCCATCGGCAAGTGACTTCCTACCATGGACCTCTCTTCTCATCTGTAAGGTAATGGGACTGGCTTGAGAGGAGCTAATGGTCTTTCGCAGCTTGATCACTCCTGGAATGTTGTGGACTTTTTCTTTATCCAGTACCGGTTGTTCTTCCAGCTCTAACTGAGCCCCACCCAGCCACTCCCTTCTCTTGAGATAATATTTTTGATGTAATCTTCCGCAGTCTCCACCCCAGTCCTGTGGTTTTTCTCTTTTGTATCACTGTTTCCTTATTCATATCTAATTGGGTTGGTTTACAAACGTTCTGGAAAAATTGAAATCGAATCGGTATACATTTATTGAGGTATTCATCTGAGCCACATACTGGGACACAGACAGGAAAAGACAGGGCTCTGTCCCCCAGCCCCATACAGTTGGGTAGAAATGCCACTGAGCTCCTTACCTGCAGATTCCATCTTAAACACCCCAGGCACTCATCAACATTCCTTCTCTCTGCCACCCTGAGAATTTTATTTATACATTTCCAAAAGGATATAAGGAAGTTACCAGTAGCTATAAATACAAATGGTGATGAACATTTTTCTCTGTTTCTTTGATGTAAAGACAATATGTACCTTCTGTCTAGGATTATTGTGGTTGGGCTACTTCCATTTTGCACAATTGTTATCTTACTGTGACAATATTTTTAAACAGAGGCCAAAAAGCTAAGTAAAAAGCAGGATGTTCAGAAGTCTGAGGACTCAGAGTTGGAAGGAAGGCATGTCCAGGGACCAGTGGACCAGTAGTGCTTTCCTTAGAGGAAGGGGGGGAGAAGTTGACTTGGGTGACTTAAAAGGCACCATAGCACCCTCTAGGGGTGGTAGTTATTCAGTTACTTTGCTGACCTGCTGCCCTTCTGCTCCTAGAATAAAGTCTGTTTAAAACAAAGAAAGTCTGTCTATTCCCAACTTTAGAAAAAAAGCTAGTGGGATGGGAAGTGACAACTTCCTAGGTGTCCACAGTGAAGTTTGTTTTGTGACCTGGTAATAGTTCAGAACATCCAATTGTCACACACTTCACTGAAAGCATAAAAATACTTCCAAGGAAAAAATTCCAGTGATTTTTTAATTGTCCTCACTTCCATTCCTCTCCATTATCTTAAATATTAGAGCATTAAGAACATTATATTTTATACACTTTATAGTTGCAGTTTGGTTGGTTTCTCTTTTTTTCTAGTAGTTTTATTGACTATTAATGATTGTTGACATTTATTATTAGTAAATGACCGTCCAGAAAAATTACACGACTTCATATAGGATATGAAAAACACTAGAAAATGTGGCCACTATTTAAGAATGTTTAATTAGGAAAAAAAAGCCATTTTAGGAAATACATCTTTTCTATGTAACTTATCCCACCTATATAGTACCACCAACTCTGAGCTCTCATTTCCTCCCCTAAGTTGCTGGCTCTTTGAAAGCAGAACATCCTTTTGCTCCCTTTTGTGTTCTTCCCAATTCCACATGCCTCGCACAAAGAAGAGTGTAATAAATGCTTGGTTTAGTGCCATGGATTTTAGAAAAGCCCTGTGATATAAGCGATTAAGCAAATCATTGACCTACCTGTCACTCGACAAGAGAGGTCAAATGACTTGCCCATGGCCATACAGCCAACAAGTGGTAGTGAAGGGGAAAGTTAGAAACTTACACTGAGCTAAAAACAACTCCATGCTTGTGCTTTTGTGAAATATGCTTGTGCTTTTGTGAAATATGCTTGCCGCGCAGAGAAAAACAGAAAAACAGGATAACCCAACAATTCAATGTAACTTTAAGATGTTTTGCTAAAAAATGGAATGTTCTGCACC
The DNA here is from genome assembly GCF_030028045.1 of Hippopotamus amphibius kiboko. Lineage (NCBI taxonomy): Eukaryota > Metazoa > Chordata > Mammalia > Artiodactyla > Hippopotamidae > Hippopotamus > Hippopotamus amphibius. The sequence continues at coordinate 124,052,805 of NC_080189.1, forward strand.
TGCTCTTGTAAGTTTCTGTTTGGAACCTTCCATGCTCTGTAAACATGTGCACTATAAAAGTAAAGCTCACCCTGAGTTCAGGGCCCAGAACTTTGGAGCCTTAGCTCATCTGGGGCCTCCTGCTTAAGAAACCTGAGTTCTCCAACCCTCCGAGTGTGGTGCTTGGTTTCTCGATGGACCGATTGCTGCAACAGTAGGGTCTGGATTCAAACTCAGGCAGTCTGGTTCGAGTTCCCCCTGTATAGTGAGGAGGATGAATTCGTATATATCCCTCACTTGCCCCTCCTCACTCCCGGACTTTGTCTCCCTTTCCCTTGATAGCTCTGATATTTACACTGATAACTCTACTTCCTGCATGTAGCCCATTTACTGGGGGGAGCAGAGTTCATTGCTGGCTACTGACCTGGAGCATGTAGCCTGGGCTGACACTAATGCTAGGCTCCCATTCCCTGGCCAGAGTTATTGCATCAGGGGACGGTAGTAAACCTGCAGACCATGCTTGCTGAGGAATTTCTGGGAGAGAAGTGTCTCTCTTTCCGAAAAACGTTATCTACCTTCTTTCTCTGTCCTTAGATATCAATGGGAGTAGAGCCCAGACAGCTGTGAACAGACAACCACAACAGGAAGTGAAGCTGACATTGCCAAGGGCAGACAGCTGCAGAAGTAAACCTACTCTTGGATGACACTGAGGAGCAACTGAGTCCAGCCCACCCTGAAAACAACTCTACCTTTAGCATTCAGTCATGTAAGCCATTGTATCTTTTTAATTGTTTAAGCCATTTGGGTTGTTTTATTTTTGTTTGTTTTCTTTTGTAGTCACTCAGTGGAAACTATTCATGGCCATAATTTGGGAAGATGAGTCTATCTCTTTCTCAAAAGCTAGCTGGTTAGAACTTTGACTAACTATAGTTGTTAAACTTAGAATTAATTAGATCTCAGTATTTAAGAGCTATGTGATAACTAGTTCATGTTATATTTACAACTCTGTATTCAAATAAAACCTAAATGTCAGGTGCCTGAACATGAATATAAAAATACCAGGACCTGCTGTTGCTGCAGCTGAACCTAAATTATGACTCCCTTAAGGAAAATCAATACTTTTAAGACAAACTCAGATTTTTACCTGTACTTCCAAATGACAAATAATTAATAGCCAAGGAAAATATTTTTAATGTTGGGGAAAAAATGCTACTTGTCTAAGAGTTGGAAAAATCATCCCTTAAGCTCCTCCTGTAGAGGATCTTGCTTCTTTTCCAAAGTAAAGCCCATTAAGTAACTTTTAGAATGGAAGATTCGATAGTTGGTGATTACAAAGACAAGTATTCAAGGAGAAAGTCAAATAATTCAAAGATAAAACCAGTATCTTGAAAGAGAGTTTCTTTAAGATTTCAGTGGTCCCAAACTTTAAACCTAGGGCAGAGCTTCTGTTAGTACTAAGTACCTAGAGAACTAGGTATCTCCAGAATAATGGGAGGGCATATTGATTCTTCTTGGTTAGGAAGCACATAAGTCCCCCTTATTCCAAAGTCCCTGTTGTGTTTTCTTTCCTCTGACAGAATCAAAAGGCTTAATACTTTCCTTTCCAACTTGGAGAGAACCCCTTCTTCCTTCACCTCCTGGTACTGTATCCTGAACAGTCCAAAGGAATTATAAGATGCTCATTAAAGTTGGGAAGAAATAATCATTTCCTGCATTGGTTTTCTTTGTATCAGAAAGAATAGAGGGTCCCAAGCTATCCAATGTAATGGACACAATATCTGAAGCATCCTGCATTTCAATAATTTACTGTAAGGAAGAATGGCTTGATTTTCAAGGTCCCTGGACCACAGTGAGCTTGAGCTTTGGCTCTGAGTCACTTGTCTGTAAGAGACATAAATAATTACAATTGCCAGGAAATATAGCAGGTAATCTCTACAAATGCCTGGATAAGTTTATATGAAATACAACCCGAGACTCCGACAATTTAGACTCCATTGAATACTGTGTTCTCCCTCAGCTGGTAATATTTTAATTTATCTTCTTATTACATTTTTATGACAAAATGTAACATAACTCATTCATTTTGTCTGTTAATCTCCTCTCCTGCATAACAATGGCATACATGATGATGACTACATTAAAGTAATTGTCTCCCATGTGATAACTTATAAATAGTATACAAGTTTGTAGAAAATTAATGTATAAAGCATATAATTACAGAAAAAGATGTAAATCTTTAGTTTTTTTTTTTCCTGCTCATATATTGAATTAATGTTTCAACCATTTGAGCCACCTAGTGGTAATATCCATGAAATATGATCTTTTATACTGAAAAATGATGTAAAAGTTTTAACAGTTTTCAATTTACTAGTAATGAACTAAGTAGAGTGAATCATACCCATTATATAAATTCAGATTTTTTAAAAAATTAATTTATTATTTTTTTTGGGGGGGTATACCAAGTTCAGTCATCTGTTTTTATACACATATCCCCGTATTCCCTCCCTCCCTCGACTCCCCCCCCACCCTCCCTCGAGTCCCCCCCATCCTCCCCAACATTCAGATTTTGGATTTAATGTTTATTTATTGGGAGAAGATTGAATATTGGAAAATAACTTATAAAAACATAATTCTTTGCTTCTTTTGTTTGTTCTACTAGAAGTCACATAGCCAAGAAAATAAAAATTATAAGAAATAGTAATTGATGAAGAGGAAGTTTTCAATATGCATAGCAAAGAAATGACTGTCAAACATTTAATGGAGTGAAATGACTAACACATTTTAGAACTGATTGTATTCAAATGTAACCTTAGATAAATGGTGTTGGCTGTGGTAGTGTTTTCCAAATCTGTCTTCCAGCCAATCATCAGTCTTATGTTTTCTTATTTTTAGAGAACAAAAAGGTAATCACCAAACTGCTCAGTGACCCATTAGAAACACTCCATACTCAGATTACACTGGAGTTAATTTTAGGTTTCTTTAACTGGAACTGTAGATCAAACTAAGTTCCATGTTGACTTTGTTCTGGTGCAGTAACCTCCAGGAGAGCCAAATCTCTAAATACCGCTAACTTCACGTGTTAGAATCCACATTCATCTTTGCCTTGTTAACTTTTAAGGAGCTTTTCATTTTATTTGTTGATCCAAGAATGTCACGTTCTTTGGTTTCCTGCTTTCTTAAATTGTCATGTCTTTAAAGAGGTTTTACTGAAATCAGAATCAGCACAAAGAAATGATAGATTTGACCTTTTTGAATTTACCAAGTTTCTTCCTTCGTAAGACTGCAAAACTGTAATATCAAACCAGCAGTGAAAATATTCTCTCTCTTTTTTTTTTTATTTTATTTTATGTTTTTTTGGGGGTAATCAGGATCAATCATCTGTTTTTATACACATATCCCCGTATTCCCTCCCTTCCTTGACTCCCCCGCCTTGAGTCCCTGCCACCCTCCCTGCCCCAGTCCTCTAAGGCATCTTCCATCCTCGAGTTGGACTCCCTTTGTTATACAACAACTTCCCACTGACTATTTTACAGTTGGTAGTATATATATGTCTGTGCTACTCTCTCGCTTCGTCTCAGTTTCCCCTTCACCCCCCGCCCCCTCCCATACCTCGAGTTCTCTAGTCCATTCTCTGTATCTGCATCCTTATTCTTGTCACTGAGTTCATCAGTACCATTTTTAGATTCCGTATATGTGAGTTAGCATACAATATTTGTCCTTCTCTTTCTGACTTATTTCACTCTGTATGACAGATTGTAGTTCTATCCACCTCATTACATGTAGCTCCATCTCATCCCTTTTTATAGCTGAGTGATATTCCATTGTATATATATGCCACATCTTTTGTATCCAGTCATTTGTTGATGGGCATTTAGGTTGCTTCCATGTCCTGGCTATTGTAAATAGTGCTGCAATAAACATTATGGTACATGTTTCTTTTGGGATTATGGTTTTCTTTGGATATATGCCCAGGAGTGGGATTACTGGATCATATGGTAGTTCTATTTGTAGTTTTTTAAGGAACCTCCAAATTGTTTTCCATAGTGGCTGTACCAACTTACATTCCCACCAACAGTGCAGGAGAGTTCCCTTAACTCCACACCCTCTCCAACATTTGTGGTTTCCAAACTTTGTGATGATGGTCATTCTGATTGGTGTGAGGTGATACCTCACTGTGGCTTTGACTTGCATTTCTCTGATGATTAGTGATGTTGAGCATCTTTTCATGTGTTTGTTGGCCATCTGTATGTCTTCTTTGGAGAAATGTCTATTTAGGTCTTCTGCCCATTTGTGGATTGGGTTATTTGCTTTTTTGGTGTTAAGCTTCATGAGCTGCTTGTATATTTTGGAGGTTAATCCTTTGTCCGTTGTTTCATAGGCAATTATTTTTTCCCATTCTGAGGGTTGCCTTTTAGTCTTGTTTATGGTTTCTTTTGCTGTGCAAAAGCTTTTAAGTTTCATGGGGTCCCATTTGTTTATTCTTGATTTTATTTCCCTGATTCTAGGAGGTGGGTCCAAAAGGATGTTGCTTTGATGTATGTCATAGAGTGTTCTGCCTATGTTTTCCTCTAGGAGTTTTATAGTGTCTGGCCTTACATGTAGGTCTTTAATGCATTTTGAGTTTATTTTTGTGTATGGTGTTAGGAAGTGTTCTAATTTCATTCTTTCACATGTTGCTGTCCAATTTTCCCAGCACCACTTATTGAAGAGGCTGTCTTTTTTCCATTGTATACTCGTGCCTCCTTTGTCAAAGATAAGGTGCCCATATGTGTTTGGGCTTACTTCTGAGTTCTCTATTCTATTCCATTGATCGTCCTTTCTATTTTTGTGCCAGTACCATACTGTCTTGATCACTATGGCCTTGTAGTATAGTTTGAAGTCAGGAAGCCTGATTCCACCAACTCCATTTTTCCTTCTCAAGATGGCTTTGGCTATTCGGGGTCTTTTGCGTTTCCATACAAATCGTAAGATTTCTTGCTCTAGTTCTGTGAAAAATGCCATTGGTAATCTGATCGGGATTGCATTGAATCTGTAAATTGCTTTGGGTAGTACAGTCATTTTCACGATGTTGATTCTTCCAATCCAGGAACATGGTACGTCCCTCCATCTGTTTGTGTCATCTTTGATTTCTTTCATCAATGTCTTAAAGTTTTCTGCATACAGATCTTTTGCCTCCTTAGGCAGGTTTATTCCTAGGTATTTTATTCTTTTTGTTGCAATGGTGAATGGGAGAGTTTCCTTAATTTCTCTTTCTGTTCTTCTGTTGTTAGTGTATAGGAATGCAAGAGATTTCTGTGCATTAATTTTGTATCCTGCTACTTTACTAAACTCATCAATGAGTGCTAGCAGTTTTCTGGTAGAGTCTTTAGGGTTTTCTATATATAATATCATGTCATCTGCAAAGAGGGACAATTTTACTTCTTCTTTTCCAATTTGGAGTCCTTTGATTTCTTTTTCTTCTCTGATTGCTGTGGCTAAAACTTCCAAAACTATGTTGAATAATAGTGGTGAGAGTGGACACCCTTGTCTTGTTCCTGTTCTTAGAGGGAATTCTTCCAGTTTTTCCCCATTGAGAACGATGTTGGCTTTTGGTTTTTCATAAATGACTTTTATTATGTTGAGGTAATTTCCTTCTATGCCCATTTTCTGGAGAGCTTTTATCATAAATGGATGTTGAACTTTGTCAAAAGCTTTTTCTGAATCTATTGAGATGATCATATGGTTTTTATCCTTCACTTTGTTGATATGATGTATCACGTTGATTGATTTGCGTATATTGAAGAATCCTTGCATCCCAGGGCTAAACCCCACTTGATCATGGTGTATGATTTTTTTAATGTGCTGTTGCAGTCTGTTAGCTAGTATTTTGTTGAGGATTTTTGCATCTATATTCATCAGTGATATTGGTCTGTACTTTTCTTTTTTTGTGACATCTTTGCCTGGTTTTGGTATCAGGGTGATGGTGGCCTCGTAGAATGAGTTTGGGAGTGTTCCGCCTTCTGCAATATTTTGGAAGAGTTTGAGAAGGATAGGTGTTAGCTCTTCTCAAAATGTTTGATAGAATTCACCCGTGAACCCATCTGGTCCTGGGCTTTTGTGTGTTGGGAGATTTTTAATCACTGCCTCAATTTCCATACTTGTGATTGGTCTGTTCATGGTTTCTATTTCTTCCTGGTTCAGTCTTGGAAGATTGTATTTTTCTAAGAATGTATCCATTTCTTCCAGGTTATCCAATTGATTGGCATATAGTTGCTTGTAGTAGTCTCTCATGATGTTTTGTATTTCTGAGATGTCTGTTGTGACTTCTCCGTTTTCATTTCTAATTCTGTTGATTTGCATCTTCTCCCTTTTTTTCTTGATGAGTCTGGCTAATGGTTTATCAATTTTGTTAATCTTCTCAAAGAACCAGCTTTTAGTTTTATTTATTTTTCTTATGGTTTCTTTCCTTTCTTTTTCATTTATTTCTGCTCTGATCTTTATGATTTCTTTCCTTCTGCTCACTTTGGGGTTTCTTTGTTCTTCTTTCTCTAGTTGTTTTAGGTGTAAGGTTAGGTTGTTTATTCGATCATTTTCTTGTTTCTTAAGGTAGGACTGTATTGCTATAAACTTCCCTCTTAGAACTGCTTTTGCTGCATCCCATAGGTTTTGGGCTGTTGTGTTTTCGTTGTCATTTGTTTCTAGATATTTTTTGATTTCCTCTTTGATTTCTTTAGTGATTCCTTGGTTGTTTAAGAATGAATTGTTTAGCCTCCATGTGTTTGTATTTTTTGCAGTTTTTTTCCTGTAATTGATATCTAGTCTCATGGCGTTGTGGTCTGAGAAGATGCTTGATATGATTTCAATTTTCTTGAATTTGCTGAGGTTTGATTTGTGACCCAAGATGTGATCTATCCTGGAAAATGTTCCGTGTGCACTTGAGAAGAAAGTGTAGTCTGTCGCTTTTGGATGGAATGTCCTATAAACATCAATTAAGTCGAGATGGTCTAATGTGTCATTTAAAGCTTGTGTGTCTTTGTTTATTTTTTGTTTGGATGATCTGTCCATTGATGTAAGTGGGGTGTTCAAGTCTCCCACTATTATTGTATTACTGTCGATGTCCCCTTTTATAGCTGTTAGCATTTGCCTTATGTATTGAGGTGCTCCTATGTTGGGGGCATAGATATTTACCATTGTGATATGTTCTTCTTGAATGGATCCCTTGATCATTAGGTAGTGTCCCTCCTTGTCTCTTTTAATCGTCTTTACTTTCAAGTCTAATTTGTCTGAAATGAGTATTGCTACTCCAGCTTTCTTTTGACTTCCATTTGCATGGAATATCTTTTTCCATCCCTTTCCTTTCAGTCTATATGTATCCCTTGGTCTGAAGTGGGTTTCTTTTAGGCAGCATATAGAAGGGTCTTGTTTTTGTATCCATTCAGCCAGTCTGTGTCTTTTGGTTGCAGCATTTAATCCATTTACATTTAAAGTGATTATTGACATGTGTGTTCCAATTACCATTTTCTGAATTGTTTTGGGTTTGTATTTGTAGGTGTTTTCCTTTTCTTGTGTGTCCTACTTAGAGAAGTTCCTTTAGCACTTGTTGTAAGGCTGGTTTGGTGGTGCTGAATTCTCTGAACTTTTGCTTGTCTGGAAAGCTTTTGATTTCTCCCTCAAATCTGAATGAGATTCTTGCTGGGTAGAGTATTCTTGGCTGTAGGTTTCTCTCTTTCAGGACTTTCAGTATATCCTGCCATTCCCTTCTGGCCTGCAGAGTTTCTGTAGAAAGGTCAGCTGTTATCCTGATGGGTTTTCCCTTATATGTTGTTTGTTGCTTTTCTCTTGCTGCTTTTAATATTTTTTCTTTGTGTTTAATTGTCGTTAGTTTGATTAATATGTGTCTTGGTGTATTTCTCCTTGGGTTTATTCTGTATGGGACTCTCTGTGCTTCTTGGACTTGGTGAATTATTTCCTTTCCCATGTTGGGGAAGTTTTCCACTATAACCTCTTCAAATATTTTCTCAGACCCTTTCTTGTTTTCTTCTTCTTCTGGGATGCCTATAATCGAATGTTGGTACGTTTAAGGTTATCACTGAGGTCTCTGAGACTGTCTTCTAATCTTTTTATTCTTTTTTCTTTTTCCTGCTCTGTGGCGTTTATTTCCCCCATTCTATCTTCCAACTCACTTATTCGTTCTTCTGCCTCAGTCATTCTGCTGGTTATAGCATCTAGAGTATTTTTAATTTCAGTTATTTTGTTATCCATTGCTGTTTGTTTTTCTGAGTTCTTATGAACTGTTTCTTGTACTTTCTCTATTTTGTTATTGAGATTTTGTATCATTTTTACTATCATGACTCTAAATTCTTTTTCAGGCATTTTTCCTATTTCCTCTTCATTTATTTGGTCTTGTGGGTTTTTTTCCTGCTCCTTTGCCTGCATGGTGTTTCTTTGTTTCCTCATGGTTGTCCAAACTTTTGGGGTTGCTTGTCCTGGCGATAGAGGTGTTTATAGAAGACTGTCCAAGCCTCAGACTAATGTCCAAGTATTGGATTAAACGAATATTAAGTCTAGGAAACACATACATATATAAGACACACAATTACTGAATCCGTTAGGACATAAGGCTCTAGAAAGACCTGACAGAACCCCAGTGTGCTATCAGATATTCAAAGAGAAACCCAACAGAAATTGACAACTGAAACAGAACAAATCAGAGACAAAAGCAAAAGCAAACAAACAACAAATAACACCCTACACCTACAAACATCAATCCAGGGAGATTTTGTAAGCTAGGATCAAATATAGAAAAGAGCTGGAGTACCACCAGAGAGAATGGAGATTCTCAGAATGTAATTAGACAACTGTACTAAGAACTAAGATAAAGACAAAAGCCTAATATTAAATACCAAGGCAGTGTGTCATCTGGAGAATAGAGCAAGGAGTCTGAGCAGACCGATAGTGTTGCTTATAAGTATGTTAAGATAAAATAAACTTAAAAAGGCTGGAAGAAAGGGGAACAGAAGAGCGTAGTGTGGTTGGAAATATGCAAAGAAAAAGAAAGGAATAGAAATGTATAAAAGATAGGGATGAAAGGAAAGTATGAGAGATATTTTGTCCGTACTAGCAAAAACTTAGCTAGATATAGAAGTATATAAAAAGGCAAAAAAAAAAAAAAAGAATTAAAAATATCATTAAAAAATTATGTTGTAAAACTTGTAGATCCCTTAGGGCTAAGATCGTATTTAATAAATCAAAAAAAAAAAAAGAGAGAGAGAGAGAAAAAAAAAAAAATCCAGAACTGATCCCAGAATGGACCAATTCAATAGGTATTGATACTACTATTTCTGTTTCCTTAGCGTCTCAGCTGTAAGTGTCCTTCTCCTTGCCTTGGGTTTTTTTTTTTTTTTTTTGCGTTATTCTGTGACCAGCAGAGGTTCCTTTATTGTTTGTCTGTAAGCCTCGGTGTGTGGGGAGGGAGAGGGTACAATAGTGGCTCCTTCTCCTGGGAGTGAGTGAGCAGTGGCGCACTGTTGTTTCAGTCAGGCTTGGAGGTGCCTGTTGCAGAGGGCGCTGGTGGCTCAGGCGTACACAGAAAGTCTTAGAGTTGGGCCTCTCTCGGGGTTTTTTTCTTATTGATGCTGTTGTTGTTTTTTTTTTCTCTCGGCAGCCTCCCTGCTGCCGCCTATACAAGGGGTTTTAATCTAGCCCCGCCCGAGTGCCTGAGGGTGCTTGTTATCCCTGAGCGCCTTAGGTGGCCCGCAGGGCGTCTCTCCACTGCCTGTTGCAGAGGCGCAGAAAGAGAGGGAGAGGCTATGCATGCAGCTCCCCCCCCCCCCCCCCCCGCCCCTGAGCCTGCAGCCTCCAGCCGCCATCATGGCCGGGCAGCTCTCAGGGGCGGGCACTCCTCTCCGCGGACCTCCTCCCTCCTGTCCTCTTGGTCCGTCACCCTACTGGCAACAATGTTTCTCACCCTGAACCAGTTCTCCGGTTCCCACGCTCCCGCTCCTGGACCCTCCGTTCAGCCGCGGATCGATGTTTCGGTCCGGGAACGCTGAGCTGCGCTGCGGACCCTCCGTATGTTTCTCACTCCCTCCCGTCTGCCACAGCTCCGCCGCCTCACCCTCTTTGAGCCCTCGTAGATGCCTCCCTACCGGCTATGTCGGGCTCCCCGCAGCCCTTTCTGGTGTCCGAGGCCGTCTGCTGGTGTTCAGCTGGTTCTCTGTGGGAATGACTGCATCCTTGCATGCATTCCCAATGCATCTGTGGAGAGGGATGCACTCCACGTCTCTCTACTTCGCCACCATCTTTTTCTCCTCCAATATTCTCTCTTTTTGGCGATGCTGCTTGTCCAAACTCTTACTGCTTTCATTAGGTGAGCAGAAGACAGTTTTTACAAGTGAATCCCAGAAGCAAAGGTATTTATGGAAGTTTAGAGGAGTGAAGAGTGCCAGCTTGGGAGTAGATGAGACCTTTAAGGAGTAATTAAGCAGAATAAAAATGAAGTAGGCTTTAAAAGAGGAAAAGCTCCCCTGATCTATAAGGCACACAGACAGATCTGTGGGGGAGCGAGGTAACTGAGGGAGGATTCTACAATGAGCATATAGTGGATGAAAGCACACATGAGATGGGAAACCCAGGAAAGACTACAGAACAGTAAATAAACCCATCCAGAGAATATGGGGGAGTAGGACTTGCCTTTGTTCTGGGTGCAGTTTTTGTTTTTGTTTTTTTGACTGTGCCATGCAGCTTGTGGGATCTTAGCTCGTGCCCCCTGCAGTGGAATCACTGGACTGCCAGAGAACTCCCTCTGGGTGCAGTTTCATTTTTTTATTTAAAAAAAATTATTGAAGTATAGCTGATTTATAGTGTTGTGTTAATTACTGCTGTATAGCAAAGTGATTCAATTACACACACACACACACACATACACATTCTTTTTTAAAAATATTTTTTCCATTATGTTTTATCATAGCATATTGAATATAGTTCTCTGTGCTATACAGTAGAACCTTGTTTCTTATCCCTTCTATGTATAAAAGCTCACATCTGTGAACCCCAAACTCCCACTGCATCCCTCCCCCAACCCCCTCCCCCTTGGCAACCACCAGTCTGCTCTCTATGTCCATGATTCTGTTTCTGCTTCATAGATAGGTTCATTTGTGTCATATTTTAGATTCCACATGTAAGTGATATCATATGGTATTTGTCTTTGGGTGCAGTTTTAATGTGGAGTGGTAGACATCTACCACTCCAGGTCTAGGGTCTACTCGTGGTCAATTTGGTCTTGATTCTCATTCTTCCTAGGCTCTTTGTTTTTTTTAAATTAAATTAAATTAAATGTTGGCTCTCCGTTGCTGCGTGGGCTTTCTCTGGTTGTGGAGAGCAGGGACTACTCTTCATTGCAGCACACAGGCTTCTCAGTGTGGTGGCTTCTCTTGTTGCAGAGTACAGGCTCTAGGCGCACAGGCTTCAGTAGTTGCAGCACTTGGGCTCAGTAGTTGTGGCTTGTGAGCTCTAGAGCGCAGGCTCAGTAGTTGTGGCACACGGGCTTAGTTGCTCCTCAGCATGTGGGATCTTCCTGAGCCAGGGCTCGAACCCATATCCCCTGCATTGGCAGGCGGATTCTTAACCACTTCACCACCAGGGAGGTCTCTTCCCAGGCTCTTTGAATGAACTTATCTACCCTCACCATTTTAGTTCTCACCGTTGTGCTAAGGGCTCCCAAATTTACGTCTCTATTATTGAATTCTTTCTTGAACTCAATATCTAATTGTATATTGAACATTTCTTCTTAAAAGTCCTGTGGAAACCTCAATGCCAGTGCATCCAACAACAACACTCTTCCTGAATTCTTCACATTCCATGGGTCAGAGAGTGGTCTCACCACCTACCTGGTTGCTCAAGCCAGAATGCTATGAATCATCAGTGACTCATCCATTTTCTGACCGCGCCCCCCCCCCCGATTTTATCAGTCTCTGTGATTTTTCCACGCTATTTCTCAAATGTCTCTCTTTTTATCCATCCTTACCATGACATCCTTAGTCAATATCCTTATTATTTCTCGTGTTATTTTAACATCCTCTTAACTTTTCTCCCAGCCTTGAGTTATCCACTATACCCACCACTAGATAGTCACCACTCTTATCTAGAGCTAGCTTTCTGAATTGAAGAATCTCATAATGTTGTTTCAACAGTCTTTCATTACTTCCCTTGCCAAAGAACTGTAAGTTCTGTATGACTTTCCCTCCAACATGACCTTTAGCCAGTCCCTTCCTACCTGGCTACTTTCCAGCTTCGTGAATTGCTCCCTGAATGAGCTGTGCTTCTCTTTGCTTCTTCTATGAATACCCTCCCCATCTTTCCCACCCACACAGTTTCATATTTCAGCTTTTTTTGGCCTTGCGGGATCTTAGTGCCCCAACCAGGGATAGAACCTGCACCCCCTGCAGTGAAATCTCAGCGTCTTAACCACTGGCCTGCCAGGGAAGTCCCAGGTACTCTCTCCTTAAGAAAGCCTTTCCTAACCTTCCTACTCTGTACTTACTTCTCTGTTTTCCCAAATGTGCTGTCAACTCCTTGAGACTAAAGCCAGCATTATATGAATTAATAAAAAAAAGAGAATCTTTTTTGTCAACCAATCTGTTCAAAGAGGAATAAAACCATGCACCATTTACTCATTACCCTGTTTGGAGTTTACACCCGGGCAGCATCATTTCTGAAACAATAAGAAAAAGGAAGATGGCAGTGCTATATTAGTGTGGATAAAAGACACTGCAAAGGAGGAGCCATTATCAGCCCACTTCTAGCAGAACAGATTGGTGGGTGAGAGGAATGAAAGATGGTAACTGAACCTGACATAAGATAGGGTGGGTGGGAGGCCCTCATTTAATTCTGATACAGTGATTCCTGGGTGGAGACTCTGCTCCTTTGTGAACTTTTAAGTAACTGTAACAAACACCAGCAGGTATCTGAATGGGCAACTCTGAAAGCCTTTGATTGTCCAAAAAAAGACTAGAAAAAGCTTTTTCAGACTCAAAAGGAAAGAGGAACTGTGGAAGAGTGGATACAATTTGGATTTTTATGCTCTCAACTCAAAGGAGTTGGCCAGGTACCTGTTTTCAGTCTGTTTCCTGTTTTGTTTTTCTTTTCTTTCTTTTTTTCCCCTCTATTTAGGCTGTTTCTCTCTTGGTAACATTTAGCAATTAGCTATCAAAACAGCATTTGCCTTTTTGTCTAAGTCCACTAAATTAGTCTCAGGATCTCTGTCTCTTTCCTCTTGGGAACCTGACCCAGCTGAATTAGCAGCTGGAGATACCCTGGTCATTATTCTCCACAAAGGGGAGCTAGAGCCACACTTGAGGGATATAGAAGGTCATCCGGCATACTGGTCAAATCAGAAAATTTCCGCAACATTTATTTAGTACCAGCTCAGAAGTTGCTCCAGAATTTCTATGAAAAAGGGAATTAGGGGCAAAATTAATTTGAAAAGGGGAGTGGGTAGGGGTTGATGGAGATACGGAGATGATGGAATGGTAGGGCGAGGCTAAATCCCTCCTAAGCTCCATGAGCCCTCTTCTTGTGTTGCCATGGTAACTATTTTCTTTACTACATTGTGCTGGACATAGTGGGAAACTGGGGGGAAAAAACCCACAACTCAATTAAAATGAACCCTGCCCTGGAGAAAATCAGAGTTTGGCCAGGGCAGATAGAAAAACTAACAGGTTTAAGAAGCTATTAATCAACCTGGAACAATTTTCTGAAGACAACTGAAGTACGGGAAAACCCTGCTGTAACTTGATAAATGAGGGTACCAAAGTTCCAACAGTGTAAATATGGAGTCAACACGATTGCAAGATAAATCGAGTACCGAGGTGAGCCTGTGCAGCTGGCTGACCACACCATTTAAATCCTTCCTGGCCCCGCATGCAGTTTGGTGCTGCTCTGGTTAAATATCAATAAGGATGATTCTGGATCTTGGGTCTGGCCGGACTTTCAGGACAGCAGCAGGGATTCCAGAAATCTCTGGATCACCTGATGCCCATTTCTTCAGCCTAGTGTGGGGGAAAATTGGGCTGAGAAATTACCAGGGATGTGGCAATGCTACCTTTGTACCCCTATTTTCTGTGACACAGTTTCTCCACCCAGTCTTCCCCCTCATTGCATGTGAGGATGAGAACTTTGCCTGCCCTGCCCCACTCGAAAAATGGGGGTTGAACACGGGCGAAGACACTTGCCAATATCCAACTGCATTATATCTGAATTAACATTATCCTGGGGCATGGTGATAACTATGGGATTTTTCTGTATTAATGTTCTATTTGAGTTGAAAGGAATCAGAGTACTGCCCTGAGGAGAAAGAATTAAGATATAATCATTGTACAAGGTGGATCTGTGTGAATAATAATAGCTAAGGATTATTGAACCTTTACTGTTTCCCAGGCATTGTTCTAAACAATTAATTTGTGTTATTTATTCTTCAGAGCAGCCCAATGAAGCCTATACTATTATTATCTCCATTTCAGAAATGTGGAAATTTAGGTATAGAAAGATAAAGTGTTTTGCCCCAAAGCACGTAGCTACCAAGTGACAAGTGTGAGGATATAAACCCAGCCAGTCTTACTCTGGAGACCATGTTTTTAACCACAACGTTATTTTGCAATGAAAGAGTACAGGTTGCCATGTTCTGGTTTTGTTTTAAAATTGCTCAGACTCACAGCTGGACCTTAATAGTTAAAATCTCAGTAGCTAGCTTTATAATAAATGAAAAGAATTCCATTAGGATAGGAAAACCCTAGGAAAACCCTGCAAACACTTAGAATCTTGATTTCTCTTTCCCAAAGAAATTCTGATTTGATTTCTATTCCTAACCTCTTATCTTTTCACAGAAGCATCTTGCAATCTTGTTTTTTCTTTCCCTAGAGTTTTCACTTTCTCTCTCTCTCTCTTAATTTCTTCCTCTTTCCATTTAAATATGCCCATGTCTATTGCATCCTGGGGAAAAAAACTGTAGAGTAATCTACTGGTGGCTGTACTTATTTCCTCTAGCCTTTTTTTTTTTTTCTTAAAGACCTAAGTATCCCTTCCATTCCCACTTCTGTTCCATTTCCTCAGGTTCATCTCTTGAAGACACAGGTAATCTCTTTGTAAAGTGAGAAGGCACTTGTCATTTTCATTGCTTCTGGCTCTTTTATCTTCCCTAATACTGTGAGATCCAGCTCTTATGCTTCTTTTTTCCTATTCTTTTCTCATCTCTCATTGTCCTACTACCTACTCACTGTACATTTCTCCAAAACTTATTTTTCAGAATGTGGCTGTTATTTTGACGTGTTCTTCCTTTTGAAAAGGTCATCCATTTTCCAAGTTTACCTGTCTATACCTTAGTACTTTCCTCTTACCCAAATGTCAGTATTTATTTCCAAGTGCTTCTGGAAGTTTCCATTTAAATATTCTGTTGTCACCATTAAGCTCAAAGTGTATATGGTTTAGTTCATAATCAGTATTCCCCATGTGGGTTTTTGTGATAATAATAATAATGGAAAACACTTATGTAGCATGTACACGAAGCCCGGCACCATGCTAAGTAATTCATATGTATTAACTCATTTAGTCCTTAAAATAGTATTTATCCTATTTTACAGATAAAGGAACTTGGGCCTAGAGATGTGAAGCCATATGCCCCCAATCTGACATCACACAGGTACAAGGTGGAGAAACCAAGTTCCCCTAGGCAGCATTGTTCTAAGAGTCTTTACCCCTAACCACTGCTCTATATTTCTACGCTATGTTTTCCTAGTCCTCATGTTCATCAGCCTTCTTTTTTCTCCAGTCCAATTCATGACTTCTTTACTCTTCTTTCCAAATGATTTTGGTGTTTATATCTGTCAGGGTCTGCAGAGACACAAATGGCCCCTTCAAACAAAGCAAAACAAAACAAAAAGACAGTGATAACGTTAAATCATAAAGGGATGGGGACACTCCCAGGTGCTATTACCATCGGGGTGCTGTTACCACTCCTAGTCTTGAAAGGGAGTAAACAGTGTTATGGGAGTCCCAGCGAGAGCTGTATCTAACGAAGTGGGACTGCCCACCAGGTCCTAGAGGAATGCTGCCACTGCCGAACTCTCATGAGGCATGGGATGGCGTGGGGTGGGGTGTGGGGAGAATAAATACCCCGCTTTTTTCTCCTTGTGGCTTCCAGTTTCCCACTTGTGCTTCATTACCTCATACCTGGATCATAATTGCTGTCCCCTCAATAATCTGTCTTCATTCCCTTCTGCTCTGTCCTGCTGTCCTGTCACCAGGCTCTCTCCAAGATGCCCCTCCATTTTTCTTCTGATCCCCTTCAAAGGCTTGTCATTGCTCTTCAGTCTATTGTTGACAGTCCTCCAAATCCTGAGGCTAATCCCCTTTTCAAATGTTATCTTCTGCCATTCTCCTAGCCTCCTCATTGCCGTCCCCCTTTCTACAAACATGCCATTCTCATACCTGTGTCAGATGCTATAGCTCACAGCCCTCCTTATGCGGGAAATACCTTTGGTCTTGTATCCCAATGCCATATGTCCTTCAAGGCCCATCCCTTCTGGAAAAACTTCTCTGACCACTCTTATATGTTGTCTTCCCAAGTTTCTGATGAATTGTGGGTGACACCTTACCAATCAGGTCTTGACTGTTTCTATTGGTTTCATAAACACGAGGATGAGGATTCCAAGGGTGTGGCTGATGGTTTATGAGTATGATTCTCATTTTCTAAGCTGTAATAGTTTGAAGGGATACAATGAAAGCAGTGGGGACAGGGGGGACAGTTAACATGCCAATAAAAAGTGACCTATGGTCTGAGCTCCTTCCTGTAAAATCAAGGCAACCCCACCTTTCAGTTCCCTCCCTCTCCTAGCCAAGTCCCAGGAAGTCTCCTTTGCTGCCAGAAGCATGGCAGATCAAGGGCCCAAGGTCATCTCCACTGTGCTCCACCTTTGCTATGTAGGCTGCAGGTTGAGATTGATCGGTGTTCTGTAGGCACCTTTCAACTTTCATTTCTGTGTGGGGATTGTTCATTTCTATGTGGTTGATGTTCTTCTCACTCTTTGCCATGTAAGCCATCCTATTTGCCAAGAGTTGCCTTTTGGAATCAGATTATTTCGTTCATGTCCCTAGAGAATTCTCATCTACTGCCCTCTAGCTAGTGTTTCTGGCTTAGGTTGGTGCATGTCAACTCTTCCCTCATGTAGGACAATGCCTGGGAGATGAACTTCTTGTTTCTTCTTAACTCAAGAATCTCAGTGCTGGAGGTTCTGTGAGCTCTGCCCAGCTAAGAACCCTTTATGGAACCCTCTGTAACATGATAGGACAGACCTGAGTTTCCCTAGACAGCATGACAACTTGTTCTCACAGGACCCTTCCCATCTGTCATCTACTCTGATGTCTACATGTTGACTTTTTTCTCCTTCCGTTTCCCACTCTCATACTTTTAAAACTCTAGAGTCTCCTTTACTGCTACTAGGAAGGCTTGAAACTCAACTTTGTGACAGTTGAGTAGAGGCAGGATGAGTTACTATACATAAATGGACTTATTCCATCGATAATTTAGATGGTTTCTTTGGTCTTATGTTTAGAAGCCTTTTTCATCTTTTTGTATTTTTCTACCCTGTCTTTTTCAGTGAGTGTTTCTTAAGATGACAGGTTCTCCAAGAGTTTACTCTGAACTGGAAGAATTTACAAAATCAATCCTAAGAAAGGCCAAAAGATTTCAGAGGGAGGAAGAATTTGCATAGTGAAATCTATTATAATGGCTATCTTGGGATCTCCTGAATTAAGTATGCACAGTTTAAAAAAATAATAATTCTCGGTGCCTATTAATTTTGGAGCAAAGAAATGCAACACTCATCCTTTTCTAGGCTACCGTAGTTTGTAATTAAGTGATGAAATGTACTTTTCTCCAAATCAGCAGCAGTTACTTATCTAGATGTTTCTTTTTATCAAGTAAAAGCTATATTGCTTTTTTAGAGATTATCACAGAAATGAAAAACATCACCAGACTAGCTAAATCAAGACAGGGAATGGAGGGGAAAAGAAGAACCATTTAGAAAAGCAGTTGAGTCCATACAAGAATGTTCCTTCTAAAGATTTTGACATCGTGAAGGAACTTATTTATCTGTCTATCTCAACTGTTATAAAATTGTATGATGTGAAAGAGGAAGGCAGAGCTAGATGAGAACAGAAAAGGGGGCTGGGGAAATTTCCTTTGACAAACACAAAGACCTTCTTTTGTTGAAATGGAAAAAAACAAAACAAAACAAAACAACAACCAGAAGCTGAACTTGGTGGGTTTGAGGGCTTGCAAATGCAACCAGCTGAAACTTTGTAAACATTTAGCATAAAACTCATTTTTAATCTCATAAACTTTTTCCCCTAGCATATGGGATGCATAAAAAGGAAATAAAACTTTAGTAAATTGAGCCTTACTTGTGCTTTATAAAAAAGAAATTGAATTGCTCTAATGGCAGCTGCAGCTGGCTTTCAGCTTCGAACAACCAGTGTAAATCTAGTTTTTAGTGCTTGATTTAGTAAACACTCAGCTGCAAACAGGCTTTGAAAACAACTCTGAATGCAGGGTTTTCCGTAAAGGCAGTTATGTAACCTCTGTGTGTTATGCCTTTAAAGTATGTAAAGAATAGCAGAATCCCTGATTGAGATATCTTACAATTATCCTTGACTCTATATTAAAATCTGCATGGACTTTGCTACTCAGTATACATAGAGCTGGCACAAATGGATTCTAATAGGTCATAAATTTAAATGTATGTGTAACACTCAAAATTTTTTTAAAAAGTAGAGTACTAACAACCAGCTCGGAAACCAGAGTTGAGTCGGCCTTGTATTTCCAAGTGGTCATCACAGCTTGTTTTTTTTTTGGTCCTTTCCTTCTCTGAGCCTCGTCATACTCTGAGGAGCTACAAGAAATCCTGGTTCGTATTCTGTTTCACAGAGGCTGCATTTGCTCAGCTTGCAATTTTTGCTAAAAATAGGGAGAAAAATCTTGTTCCTGATGAACAAGATGAAACATCCAACTGCTTTTAAATTGACACACAAATAACTTATGATTTGAATGCCAGTTTATCCTAAATATTTCTCAGTGACCTGAACCATGTCGGGGATTTTGGGGTTTTGGTTGTTGTGGTTTTTTCCCCCAGTCACTCTATATAGTCATAAAGTGAGAGTTGGCTCCTTACAGGGTTCCTGCTAAGGGAATCTTTTAACATAATTCTGGCTAGGATGGCCATAGTTAACCCTGGGAACAATGTGAAATTAGGATAAATCCGTGCCTCTTTTTTCCTCCTTTAACCATCTTCCAATATCTCAGGCATATTTTCAGCTGGCTGCCAACCAGTCCTGCCTAAGGATAGGTGGTAAGGTACTTACTGTCTTTTTCAGGGACATTTCCAATTTTAGAAGAGAACCTTGAACGTGGAAACGTCCTAAGATTCTAAATTTGTGCTGTTTGCAGGACAGGTTCTGGGTTGATCTGCTGAGCAGAGGGCAGTTTGTTCTAAGGCTGGGTCTGGACACAGTGGCTAGACTTTGGAGAAGTAAATTCACACACCCTCTTTCTTTTTCCCACCATCTGATTGTTTGGCTGCCAGCAACTGGAGCTTATTAAACTCTGAATTGTGACAACAAGGCTGCTGTACAGCGTGGTAGGTGAAGAGAATCACAAGTGGATGGATCTACTTGCGGCTCTGTTGTTACCAGCTGAATGACCTTAGGGAGGTCACTTAACCTCTCTGAACTTCTGTCTAGCCTACCTTTCAGAGCTGTTGTAGGATCAAATAAAAACATGAGAAAGCACTTTGAAAACTGTGAAGTACTATACAGTTCCAAGGGGCTTTGATTATTCGAGGCAGTGAAAGTTAAATATATCATGGAGAGTATCTTCTTCTTTCCTGGGAGAGGGTAATCATCCCCTG
Source organism: Hippopotamus amphibius kiboko (assembly GCF_030028045.1). Lineage (NCBI taxonomy): Eukaryota > Metazoa > Chordata > Mammalia > Artiodactyla > Hippopotamidae > Hippopotamus > Hippopotamus amphibius. The sequence goes on from NC_080189.1 coordinate 124,072,721, forward strand.
TACCACCGAGTTTCAGAGAAATAATGTGAGCAAGTAAGAGATCCTGTTCTTCCTGTGGATGAAATTCTGAATCCTGGAGATTAGATCACTGACTATGCAAACAATTAAAAAGGATGAAAGCACCAAAGAAATACAATTGGAAATATTTAAGGTGAAAAGAGCTGGGTTATTCCAGGTGTTAATCTGTATTATACCCCTACCCATACAGGGGTTCAAATAATATCCTGTCTCTTTTTAATATTCAAATCAATCACTTGAGAGACTACCTGTTTATATTGGAAGTTCAGCATTTTTCTCTTCTTTATTTTCATTTTTTAATTAAATTTTAAATTGAAGCTTTGAATGCATGTAGTTTAAAATGGCAAATAGTAGTAAAAGATCTATTACAAAATACGTTACAAAACCTATTACAGAAATTTAACCATTTCCTGACTCACCCCATCTCACTTCCCCTGGTTCCGGTCCCCAAAGTCAATGACTTTCAACTCTTTTAAAGGTCTTCTGGCCTTTACACATCTCCAAACCTCTAAAAACTATGCATATATTGCTAACTCTTGATTTGTCCATTTTAGACATTATTAAATTCTTATCATGAAAGATATAGCTACCTCTTTATTCTGCCATCATTTTGTTCATCCTTTCTTATCTTCCTAATATAGTTCTACTACAGTTTTGGTTAAATTAGTATGATGGTTAATCTAATATGTTTTATAACTGAGCATCTCTGTGAATATGGTTATTTTTCCTTCCTTCCTTTATATTTTTCATAAAGTTAAAAATCCCTTTTTCATTTGCTGAGTTTTCTTTGCATTTATCTTTAATTATTTCTGTTTCTTCTAATGACCTTTTAGTAAAACTTTCCACAAAGTTTCTCACCCACAGCTAATCTATCAGTTCTAATATATACATTTTTAAGACACTGTCCCTAGAGCTCTTTCTAGGTTGGCTGGACAGTGATCATCTTTGGATTACTTTTGGTCCCATTCCAGGACTGGGTGGGCTTTATGAACTCATATCTTGCTTTTTGTTTCTCTTAGTAGATACTATAGCAGAGGGAGTCAGGATGGCAGCCACCGCTATGCCACTCTCTTGAATCACACTATTTCATTCATCTTGGTGCCCAGTTATCATTAGGACTTTTTCTTCACTATCATTTTGAAAATTCCCCCTTTTCTCTCTCCTGTTTTAATTAATTAATTTATTGGCTGCATTGGCTCTTTGTTGCTGCGCTTGGGCTTTCTCTAGTTGCGAGCAGGGGCTACTCTTCATTGGAGTCCACGGGCTTCTCACTGTGGTGGCTTCTCTTGTTGCGGAGCACGAGCTCTAGGCACACGGGCCTCAGTAGTTGTGGCACACGGGCTTAGTTGCTCCGTGACATGTGGGATCTTCCTGGACCAGGGATTGAACCCGTGTCCACTGCATTGGCAGGCGGATTCTTAATCACTGCACCACCAGGGAAGTCCCCGAGACCTTACATTTCTAAAAGTGTTTTAATTTTACCATATCTATAATTTATGGCTGAGTATTGAATTCTAAGTTGGAAGTAATTTTCCCTCAGAATTGTGAAGGCATTATTTTATTGTATTCTGGATTCCAATGTTGGTCTTGGGAGGTACAAAGCCATTCTGAATCCTGACACTTTGAATGTGGCTGGTTTTCCCTCTCTAACTTGCAGATTTTCTTGGTCCACAGCACAGGCAGACCTCGTTTTACTGTGCTTCACTTTATTGTGCTTCGCAGACACAAACTGAAGGTTTCTGGCAACCCTGCTTAGAGCAAGTCTCTTGGCACCATTTTCCCAACAGCATTTGCTCACTTCATGTCTCCTGTCACATTTTGATAATTCTCGAGGTATTTCCATTTTTTTCATTTTTATTGTATTTGTTATAGTGAGCTGTGATCAGTGATCTTTAATGTTACTATTGCAAAAAGATTACAACTCACCTAAGGCTCAGATAATGGTTGGCAATTTTTAGCAACAAAGTATTTTTAAATTAAGGTATGTAGGTTGTTTTTGTAGACATAATACTATTGCACACTTAATAGACTATAGCATAGTGTAAACATAACTTTCAGATGTACTGGGAAACCAAAAATTTCGAGTGACTTGCTTTATTATGATATTCACTTTATTGTGGTGGTCTGGAACCAAACCCACCATATCTCTGAGGTATGCCTGTATTCTGAATTGATGTGCTTTATGGTGGGTCTGTTTCTTCCACTGTCTTGGGTAGCTAGTCAGCCTTTCAATTGGAAACTGATGTCTTTCAGTTCTAGAAAATTTTGCTTATCATTTCCTTTCCTTTGTTTTCTCTGTTCTTTCTGGTAATTTGATAACTCTGATACCAGACTTCCTGGAATTGTTTTTTAATTTTCTTATTTATTTAGTTGTCCTTCTGTTTATCCTTTCCCCCAGTTTTCTGGGTCTTGTAATTCTTATATGAAAATTTTCATTTCTGTTTTTTTTTTTGTTTTTTTTTTTAATTTCAAGAACACTTTTTGTTTTCTGAATGCTCCTTTTTGGAGGATTCTGTTCTTGCTTCTGGAATGCAATACCTTCCCTGTGCCTCTGAGGATACTAGTTACAGTTGTTTTAAAAGCATTCCTCTCCTTGCATTGTTTGTTTCCTCAAAGTTTTTTTTTCTTTTTCCTGTTTGCTCTGATATTTATCTTCCACATTAGAGAGTTGTCTCATGTGTCTGGCAGCCCTTCTTTGTCTTCTCATGATCAGACTTAGGGAAGTAAAACTCTGATTAGAATCTCTGCAAATGTGATTGTGGCTTGTTAATTTTGGGCTTCCCTGTGGGGTCATCTTCATTTGGATCATTTGGAGGTAAATTCACCGTATTCATATTTTGAAAACTTTCTCTTTTTTTTCCATAACTGTTTTGCTAGTCTTAACAATATTTGCTAAAATTTCAGGATCAACATAGTAGCATGCACTACAGTATCTTATTATAAGGCTGCACCTTTGAATAACTTTTGTTGTTGAATAAGACATTTGTGAATCTTGTTTCTTCTGTCTTTTACTGACCTTGTAAAGCTACTTAACTATAAAATGTGGCTTATTACATAGTGTCTTTTGGTACTGTTCTTTCTGAAAAAGAGATTCTTCATTGCAAATAAGACAATGTCTTTAAAACAAAAGTATTTCCCAGTCTCCTAACTTTGAAACACATGATTTTCATCAGCTGCTTTTCTCTTTTTGGCGGCAACCATTTGGAAAATGACAGACTCTACTTACACCAGCATCATCCGTTCTTCCCACCATCTGCCTTCCCTCCAAGCCAACAGATATATACCTCTTCCTGCAAGGCAAATCCAATCAATGCTTATCCTCCAACTGTCAGATCGTACTAGTGGCACATCCATCAGCAGCACAAGAGTTGCAGATGTCATAGGACGGAACCAAGCTGAGATAGGTGCCTTGTCTCCCTAGCTGTTAAATAAGAGGATTTCTGATATTAGATCTTGGGCTGTCCTGCCTCCCCAGCCTCCCTTTCCTCATCTCTAAGATGGAGATAATAGTGCTAATTTGCAGGGTGGTTGTGAGCATTCAAACAAATTATTAGGCTGGAAGCTTCTCAGAATTGCTTTAGAGAAATTTTAGCATCTGGGCCTTTTACAGGAGGTTTTAGAGGACCCCCGATGCATGTTTACTCTGCAAGAGGATGCAGGTGCTGCCCAGTGCCCTAAGATGTGGCTTCTAAAGCGTATAATTACTCACTTCAAGGTATTTCTTTTGGAGGTTATTTTTGTTATTCATAAAAATTTCATTGCAGAAAAGAAAGCCGGGTAATGAGAAATAATTGCATAAGTCCTAGTGGTGTTGTAAGAGACAAATAGGACCAAACTGTCATGTTCATTCTTTTCCCTCTTTTCAACCAAGGATTCTGTCCAATGGACCCCAATAGTGGTTTTATAGTAGTTCAAACTATGAGTAGACTGATATACATTAAGTATGTCTATTTGGTGGGAAATTCAAGCTCCATCTGGGGAGGTGATGCCATAGCATGAAAAGACCATGAATTCTAGAGCCAGTTTGGCCTGAGTTGGAGTTCTCTTTCTGTCTCTGCCTTTTTGACTTGTGTGAGTCACTTATCTGGACTACAATTTCCTTGTCTGTAAGATGCGGTTGATGACATTTTGCAGTGTTGATATGAAATTGTGATCATAAAGTATGTGGTACATAGTTGGTGCTCAATAAATGTTATTCCCTTTTTTCTTCATTCTGTTATAAAATAGTTTTTCATTTTATTATATTTATTTTACAACATATTAATTTAAATGTGTATATTTAGTACAATATCAAATAATTGTTGTCATTAATTTCTGTATTTCCTTGTGGACTTTTGACACATTGGCCTGAGTTAATCTTTTAAGCACGGTACAAATTATAGGCATCCATGGGGTTATTACCCCTGTTACTCAAAACAATTGCCCACTGACCATGAGGTGAGCACTACATGGGGACAGATATCCTTGGGCTCTCTTTCCTTGTCTGCCACTGCCATTTCTCAGTGACCCCCAAAGTCATCACTATAGCAACAGGACATCTCTCCTACTAATGGCCTTTTCCTACCCTGGGATGAGATGAGCACAAAGGAATATGTGCCGTATTAGTTACAAATGCATGCATGTTAAATTCTCTTTCCTAAGTTAATATTTGTGTACTTAGCGCTTTAGTTGAAGTAAACCTAATCGTCCTTCTAGCAGCATTCATTCTATTATTCCATCTCTATGTATTTGTATTACCTGTGATTCTCTCTCCATACATTTGTTCCTGACATCAGATAATTATCTGCATTCTTTTGGGGTGAGGGTGAGGAGAGGGTTTCAATGAGCTTTGAACTTGCTAGGAACCATCTATATTGAATGTCTAATTATTTGAGCTTTTAGATGAGACGTTTTATTAAAATCCAGATACATTGCATCCACAGGAACTCCAGCTAACTTGCCATGCACTTATCCAGCAGTACCAGGGGGAATGGGCAATATATTTATAAAGAATCTGTTAAATTGAAATTTTTTTATCTTTTTGGCCGCACTGCACAGCTTGCAGGATCTTAGTTCCCTGCCCAGGGATTGAATGAAGGCCCTCGGCAGTGAAAGCACAGATTCCTAACCACTGGACCACCAGGGAATTCCCTGCAATTTGAATTTTTAAGTAGACCCCAAAATATCAATATATTCTTCTAAATGTCTGCTAAAGACCTCTGCCACACATTTTTTTTTTCTCAAACAATCATAAGGTATTTGAGTGAGTATCTAGTCCAGCTTTTTCTTAAAGAAGTCATGGGTTCTCAAAGGGTGGAAAGAGGGAGGTCACAAAATGCCATACAAAATGCCACTGTGTTGTGTGTTTGAGTGTTTTGTGTCCAGCACCATATGGGCTGCATTTCCAAGCATAGTGTTAGACTCTCCCCAGGCCTTGGTGGGAACAGGGTCTGCCAGGAGCAAGGGAAGGACAAATGCCTGAGCCTCAGTCCCCTTCTTTCTAGTCCTTTTGACTGTGCCTTGTGCACAGTTCTCAGTAACTCCCTACTGTTTGGCAACTGTTAGGCTTAGAAACAACACAATAACCATCAATTAATAAAGTACTTAAATACCTGTAAGAAAATGGGTGGAGCACAGAAATAGAATAGCTAGCGGTTAGAAGCATGGGCTTCAGAGTTAGAAAGACAGATTTCAACCCCATCACTTACCAGCTGGAGGATCTTATACAAATTTTTATCCTCAATTTCAAACTTAAAAAAATGGAGATAATAATAGTCCTCAACCTGCAGGATCATGAAGATCAAATGAAATAATGAGTATGTTACTTAACATAGTCTCAGTACACATTGTTTTTAACAAAAAGTTAAATAAATGATTTTTATAATTTTAATTTACCATATCAATATTTCACTAAATATCCCTCAAAATACTTTTCTATGTATGTAAATTCACAAGGCTATGGAAACCATTTTTTAAGTAAATGAGATCAAACTATATATTATATTCTATTGTCTGATTTATTCACTTAAGTATATGTTGTAAGACATTTTGCAAGTCAAAAAAATGTACAGCATCTTTTCAAATGGTTATAGAGAATTTTATTTGATGTGCCCATCACAATTTATATAGTCATTCTTGCCTGTGAACCTTTAATTTGTGTCCATTTTTTAAACTAAAACATTCTGTAATGGATATCCTTATGGGTACTTTTGGGGGAGGATGCACATGTGCATTTTTCTCCTCAAGGTAAATTTCAAGAAGTGGGACCACAGGATCCTTAAACACTCTTAACTAAATCAATCCACTTTAAAATCTCTGCTGGAGACCAATGCAAAGTCTGGTTTTGATATTTTTCTCAAAATATTCCTCACTAATATATCACAAATTATTGCTTCCACTTATTTTTAATTATATAAGTTATACATAATTTTTGGTAAAATCTACACAGATACAGCAAGATATAAACATGTATCTCCTCAAAAACAACCAACCAACCAACCAACCACTGCTATTAGTTTCTATATCAGTAAATGTAAACCTACCCCATCCTTTTTTTTTTTTTTTTTTTTAAGATTTAGTATTTATTTATTTATTTGTTTTTGGCTGTGTTGGGTCTTTGTTGCTGCACACTGGCTTTCTCTAGCTGTGGCGAGCAGGGGCTACTCTGTTGCAGTGTGAGGGCTTCCCACCGCCACGGCCTCTCCCGTAGCAGAGCAGAGGCTCTAGGCATGTGGACTTCAGTAGTTGCAGCACGTGAGCTCAATAGTTGTGGCTCGCAGGCTCTAAAGCACAGGCTCAGTAGTTGTGGTGCACAGGCTTAGCTGCTCTGCAGCATGTGGGATCCTCCTGGCCCAGGGATTGAACCCCGAGTCCCCTGCATTGGCAGGTGGATTCCTAACCACTGCGCCACCAGGGAAGCCCCATCCCATCCTCTGAAACTACTCTATATGGACATATCATGATTTAACCATGTTAAAAAATATGGGCATTTAAAATGTTTCCAGATTTTCACTTTTGCAAGTGATACTCCAGATAAAATCCTTATATATACTTGCTATATACATGTAGGAATATGTCTTCAGAACAGATAACTGGAGTGGAATTGCTGGGTCAAATGGTACGCACAAAGAAAGCTTTAATAAATTACCACACAATTACCCTCCAACAAGTTTGACAAATTCTTACTCCTACAAATATATGAAAATACTCATTTTTCCACACCCTTGCCAATAGGATAGTATCAGTCTAAAATAATTTTTGCCAATTTGATGGATCAAAAAATGCTGATTTTCAAAAATTTTTATTGGAGTATAGTTGATTTACAATGTTGTGTTAGTTTCAGGTGTGCAGCGAAGTGAATCATTTATACATATACATATATCCACTCTTCTTTAGATTCTTTTCCCATATAGGCTATTACAAAGTATTGAGTAGAGTTCCCTGTGCTATGCAGTGGGTCCTTATTATCTATTTTATATATAGTAGTGTGTATATATCAATTCTGATCTCCCAATTTATCCCTCCTCCCCCTGCCCTGGGTAACCCTGTTTGTTTTCTACATCTGTGACTCTATTTCTCTTTTGTAAATAACTCAATTTATACCATTTTCTTAGATTCCATGCTATCCCATATCACATGCTATTTGTCTTTCTCTGTCTGACTTACTTCACTCAGTGTGACAACCTCTAGATCCATCCATGTTGCTGCAAATGGCATTATTTCATTCTTTTTAATGGTTGACTAATATTCCATTGCATGTATGTACCACATCATCCTTATCCATTCCTCTGTTGTTGGACATTTAGGTTGCTTCCATGTCCTGGCTTTTGTAAATAATGCTACAATGAACATTGGGGTGCATGTATCTTTTTGAATTATGGTTTTCTCTTGATATATGCCCAGCAGTGGGAATGCTAGATTATATGGTGGCTCTATTTTTAGATTTTTAAGGAACCTCCATACTGTTCTCCATAGTGGCTGTATCAATTTACATTCCCATCAACAGTGTAGGAGAGTTCCCTTTTCTCCTCACCCTCTTCAGCATTTATTGTTTATAGATTTTTTGAGGATGGCCATTCTGACCAGTGTGAGGTGATCCCTCACTGTAGTTTTGATTTGCATTTCTCTAATAATTAGTGATGTTGAGCTTCTTTTCATGTGTTTGTTGGTCATCTATATATCTTCTTTGGAGAAATGTCTATTTAGATCTTCTGCCCATTTTTTGATTGGGTTGTTTTGTTTTTTTCATGTAGAGCTGCACGTGTTGTTTGTTTATTTTGGAGATTAATCCCTTGTTGGCTGCTTCATTTGCAAATATTTTCTCCCATTCTGAGGGCTGTCTTTTTGTTTCATTTATGGTTTCCTTTGCTTTTCAAAAATATGCTGATTTAAATAGTATATTATGTTAATGAGATTGAATGATTTTCAAACTTTAATGTCTAATTTATAACTTATTAATTTTCTATTTGGCTGTCTTTTCTTTATAGGTATGTTTGTATGTGTGTGAAGGTGAGTGTGTTCATATATCAATTCTTTTTATTTTATATATGTTGCAAATTTTTTTTCTAGTTATTGTTTGATTTTTAACTTTGTTAATAAGATCTTTTCTTATACAGTTTCCAAAGTTTTATGTCATACAGTTTGTTTAAAAATGTGTGTGTGTGTGTGTGTATGTGAATGAACTTTCTGGTACAAGGTAATAAACACATTCTCCTCTATTTTTCCTTGAATTTTTTAGCTATATATCACGTATCATACCATTATTCTATTTAAAGTAGTTCTTAGTCCTCCTATTCAATAGTTCCTAGTATATTTACAGAATTGTGCAACCTTCACCACAATCAATTTTAGAACATTTTCAATGGCCCCCTAAAAACCCCATACCCATTTGTAGTAATTTTCCATTTCCCCTCAACAAGCCCCTACCTCCCCATCCTAGACAATCAGTTTCTGTTTCTATAGTTTTGCCTATTCTGGACATATATAAATGGGGTCATATTATATGTAGTCTTTTGTGACTGGCTTCTTTCACTTAGCATAACATTTTTAAGTTTCATCCACGTTATAGCTTTATGTTTTTATAATTAGACCTTTAACCTATCTGGAATTTGCTGACTTGTATAAATTGGGTAAATAATATAAATATATATAATATAAATTGTTGACCTTTTTAAAAGCTTAGCCAATTGTATCAGTACTATTTTACTTAAGATTCAGTCTGCCTTTTTCCCACTAATCTGTCTGCCTCATCTGTATGGATGGACCTGTTTCTGAACTCAGTTTGTTTATTCTTGTGCTGCCGTTACACAACAGTGAGGACTGTAGCCTGATAGTATAGTTCTGCTGTATAGTAGGGCAAGTCTTCCCTCATTTTCCTTTTCCTAAAATTTTCTTGGTGATTCTTTCACATTTTCCCTTCCCTTTCAATTTTAGAATTGGCTTGTCAAGTTTCATCAAAACATTGTTTAAATTTTGATTGGAACTTTGTTGAAAGTATAGATTAATTTTTGAAGAAATTTTATCTTTATAATATTGGGTTTTCCAACATTTTAATTGAATTTATGGCTATATTTTTAATTCATTAGAGGGAGGGTAGATATTCCACCTGGAATTAGCTTTTTAATTGGTTATTGATGGATAGGAAGGTCACTTACTGAGATGGAAACTGCAGGGGGAGGAGGAGAGTTTGATAAAAAGATAATGAGATCTGCTTAGACTTGTGCCTGAGATGTTTATGAGAAATGAAGACAGAGATGTATATACAAAATATTGCACCACTAATTTTGGTGATTTTTTAGAATGGCAATGGGAAGGCGAATGATCCATAAGGTCTTTTGAAGAAGAATATGATATTTAGACCAAAAATGAAATTATTGGATTTGAAAATGAATCCAATAGCTTCTCACATACAGTTGCAAGTTTCTTTTTTTAATAAAGGGGAAACAGAACACCAAATTTAATATTTAATTTGACTTACCTCATGGAGAAGCTACTAGAATAAGTAATGCTTGAACCCACAGCTTGTCATGCTCCCTCAGCCTTCCTCTTTCTCCAAGGTCTGGTCGCAGTTGTATTTTTCCATTATCCCAGGTTTCAGCACAGCAGGTTGTAATCTGGGTTTCCTAGGCAACCTAAGTGGTTAAAATGAAGGTGATGATAACAGTAGCCAGTGATATTCCTCTTCCCTGTACACAGCAACTCTTGTAAGATACCTAATTTCTCAGTTTGAAGTCCTCTTCAAATATCTCAAGAAACCCTCCAGGGCATCTTGGTGGATTTCCAAGCATAGTCCTGTTAGGTTCCTCACAGAGCCTGACTTCTTCCCCTCTGCTGCTATACCTCCTCCACAGTGACTTGATGCCTGCTCTCTGATGTCCACCAGGATACTAGGGGGGTGACTCATGGCCACGTCCAGCACGGGGTCATGTTGCCTTTCAGCTGGGCCACAACTGACATTCTACGTGCTGTGTCAAAGATGTGGTAGCAGATGCACAAAAGCCCTGCTGTATTCTCTGTTAAAGTGGGGAGACTCTTCCCTGTCTCTTAACCTCACGCAACATTCTTAGTTGGCCAGAGGAGAGCCATCTTGGGCTCTCAACAAACACCTCTCTGCATGGAACGGGGTGTAGCTGGATGTACTGACTGACTGCACTGTGCTCAACGTCTCCTTCCTCTTAGTTGTCCAGCTAGGTGTGCGGCCCTTACCTTGAACCAAGCTTGTGTGCTTGATTACCAGTCTCTTCAGTCTTGGTTTCATAGGTTTTGGTGTCCCATCACTGGGCCTTTCCAGAAATGACGAGAAAGTCTGAATTCTAGGATGACGACAGTTTAGATTCAAGCTGGAACCCCTTCTGCTCATCTAAGGAAATGATTCTGAATCATGTATCAAGTTTGAATCATCCTAATAGGCCTGTAGCCATCTGCTCATACTTGTGAGAAAAGAGACAAATTGTGGTTTTGGGCATATGGCTTTTGCTATTAAACCTTATTGTCTTCTTTTAATGGTGAAAATGATACATTGTTTAAAACTCAGGAAATATTATATGACTAAATGCACAATGAAATACTATATAAGTTATATTTATGATTTGATGCTCAAACTAAAAGAATGAGTATGAAGGCAGGAATGGATGGAGTATGAAGAAAATTGTGGCCAGATTATATCTTGCTCATCTTTTTTTTTTTTTTTTTGATTGGGAGTGACTGGATGTTGTCAAGAGAGAATGCCTGGATGGCCATTCTTCCTTTCAGCTAATAGTGAGTATTGGGAACTATCTCCCTTGTGTTTGTCCTTCTCTTCACTTCAAAGGGATAAAGAGGTTTGGTGACCTCAGCTTGACCAAGTCTTCAGGACGTGCTGTGGAGGACACTCATTATGACTTCTCTGCTTTTGATTGATCTGAGCTATTGGAAACACACAGAAGTTCATTTTAGAGAGTTCCACCTTGATGATGTTAAGGGGTCTTCCAACAGTCGGCAGAGATAGAAAGGTGTATCTAAGACGTGAACTTTAGAAGTGTGCTGTTCTAACTCAACCTCTGCTTTTAGACAGGACTTCCAGTCTGTTACTCAATCTATTCTAATAATATATCAAAGGCAGCCTGTAGTTACATAGCCCCATGGCTCACAGGCATTATTATTTAGGAAAACCTTCCAACTTTTGAAACATAAGGCATGTATTCCTGTTCTATCTTTAGTGAAAATGACAAATAGTTATTTAGTCCTTCTGGCTCCAGATTCCGTGTGGAATGGGATGTAAAGACAAGTACATATGCTTTTTTTGTTGTTGTTATAGACAATAGAAGTTTATTCTTTCACAGTTCTGGACCACAGATGTAAAAAATCAAGGTGGTGGTGTGGTTGGTACCTTCTGGAAGCTCTGAGACAGCATCCATTCCATGTCTCTTTCCTAGTTTGTAGTGGCTGTTAGCAATTCTTGGTGTTCCTTGGCTTGTGGTTACATAACTTCAGTCTTTGTCTACAGCTTTACCTGGACTCTATGTCTCTGTGTCTTCTCCTTTTTTTTGTCTCTTATAAGGAAACTTGTCATTGGATTTAGTGTGGGAAGACATTCTGGAACCTTTTTGAAACCTTGAAAATGTTGAAGTATGTGGGCCGAGCGATGGGATTCAGAATGTCCTGCTTGAGCAGTGGAGGAGCTGAGGGTGTGGGGCGTGGAGACTAATATCACCCTGTTTGGTCCTGAGGGATGGCTGGTTAGCCAAAGACGGGTAAGATTCCTCAAGGGAGGAACAACCTAAGACAGGCACAGTCGCAGAGGGGCCAACAGGGGTGGGGCACAGACCCCCAATATCTGAGAGAGGTCTCCTGCCCCCAGGGCTGTCTTGCTCTCTACCCCCAGCTCAAATCCACACCTGCTCAACTCGGACCCAGGAAGTAAACAAAGATAATTGCCTCAGTCATGTGAGGCCTTTGATTGTTTATGAATGTAACCTGAGAATGTTAGCCCACGAACTCAATAAAAGCAACCTGGGATGAGTCAGCAGGGCTCTTGATCCTAGAGGTCTTGAGCCCCCCGGTCCCACTTTTCTCTTCAGTCTGTGTCTGTGTCTTCTTCAAGCTTGCGGCACCCGTCACTCGCCTCGAGTCGCCGAGCTGGTCTCGGCAATTTAGGACTCAAGCTAAGTCCAGGATGATCTCATTTTGAGATCCTTAATGAAATTACACCTGCAAAGACTCTATTTCCAAATGAGATTGCATTCATAAGTACTGGGGGATAAGACCTGGCACAGAAAATACATAAGCTTTGATGTCAGACAGACCTGAATTTAAATCCTGGCTTCACCACGTCCTAGCTGTGTGACCTTGGAAAAGTCATTTAACCTCTCTGAATTTCTCTTTCTATATCTCTAAAAGTGGAGCTCAAATGTCCATCTCAGCAGGTAGTTAATATGAATTAAGTGAAATGATAGATGTGAACGGGGCTGGCATACATTATGTATTCAACAAATGCACTTGACCTATGTGTTATTTTCAGATGTGCCCAACATCTAAGTCACTATTTCATATTGATCTTGCTGCTTATGTAGCAGGTGACGTCAGCAAGGAAAGTTCATTACAATCAAGGAAGTCTTTAGAAATCTAGTTACAGCCTGAAGATTGGACTGATATGCAGGAGATGGAATTATTTTGCAACCAAAGATTAGTTCAGTGAGAAAGATTAATGAGTCACATTATACAGTCAGCTCAAGCTGATGACAAATGAATATGTTCTGGTTTTCAGCTAAGTTGATTTAATAATATTTGTGCAGCAACAGCATTAAATTCAAAGTCTGTTCTAGTGAATTGAACTTCACCCAGAACTTTCCTCTCAGGGATGAGATCATTTGGGGGCAGCCCCCTGTTTGGTGGAGGTTCAGGGTCATCAAGAACCTCTGCAATTCTCAAATACCCTGTTCTATTTCCTTCCACCTGTGATGTAACTATGAGGTGACTGGAGCTTTCACCTACCTATTTCCATGAATTACATTATCTGGAAGAATCATAGATTAAGCCAGAATCAGGTATGGATACCTTCATTGACATTAATTTATCTGGTTAACCCTAGCAAAGAGTAGAGTCCTGAGGTAAGTTGTGTTGGAGAAAAACAAGTCAGAATGGGAGACTCAGACCCTTGGGAAGAAGTGGATTATCTACAGGGGCTGAGCAACGACTGGTGCGGGGTATTTATTACCCTGAGCTATCAGAACACTCTGCTTAGGTTTCAGTTGTTATGTGGGTCAGTGATGCCTTGTTCGGACATTCCTGTTTTCATATTCCTGTCATTCCCACTAGGTTATAATATCTTCAAGGAAAGAGAGCTTCCCTTTCATCTTTGTGACTTTTCCTCAGAGAGCCTTCCTTGCATGTAGTAGGTATTCAATAAATGCCTGTTGAATGAATAAGTCAATGGAAGTAGAGGGGATATGCAAAGTGGAGTGAAAAATAGCATTGAAGAAAAGTTGCTTTTTTTCAACTAAGGTTGAACTTCATAATTCTATTTCCATTTGCTACTTCATGTAAACTACCCTTCTGTGAAGGCTTTTCTATTTTCAGCCCAGCTTTATGTCTGTCTACCCCTTCCTCTTGATCCTTAGGATCATCACCTCCAATACATCCGAGCAGGCTCACCTCCTATGTGAGACGTGACCGTCTCTGATTTTTCCTTCTCACTGAACACCTGGCATCTTGCTGACCATGCTCAGAGTGACCAGGAAGAAATCCACCACTTCACTCCAATATCACATGAGCAAAAACAATCAGGGATCACCATGGTTACGAAGTGCTCTATCCTTAAGCTCAAATTACAGTACAAAAATTAATTAATTCACTAATAAAGGAGAACAAATATTGAACACACTAACTCTACACCAAGACTGAAAATAGAGTGTTACACAGGGTAGATACTGTAGGGGACAACAGCAAGCACTTTGATGAATACAGTTTTGTTGCCATGAACAACTTTTAAAATTTGCTCTGGAATTTTGGAATGATTTCATATTACAGAAAAATTCATCTCAATGTTTCTTTCATTGGAATGGACTGCATTGATTCTTTCTCCTTATTTTCCCAAGGGGGAAGGATATATTCAGATACTTTTTATAATTAAAATTTTTACCTTGAGGTAGTTGTAGACTTACATGCAGTTGTAGGAAATACTACAGAGAGATCCCATGTACCCTTTATGCAGTTTCACCCAATGGTAGCATCTTGCAAATGTACAAAACAATATCACAACGGGATCCTGACATCAGTACAGCCAAGATGCAAAGCATTTCCATCACCACCAGGGCCCCTCATATCACTCATCGATAACCACATCTACTTTCCTTCTTCTCACTCTCTTTTTAATCCCTGGAAACAACTAATCTGGCCTTCATTTCTATCATTTTGTCATTTCAAGAATTTTACATAAATGGAATCATACAGTCTTGTAACCTGTTGGAACTGGCTTTTTTCACTCAAAGTAATTCTCTGAAGATCCATCCAGGTGGCTGCCATTCCTTTCTTTTGCTATAGTATGGCTGTACTACGGTTTATTTAACCATTCACCCATTTCTAGTTTTTGGCTATTATAAGTAAATATACTATAAACATTTGTGTGTAGGTTTTGGTGTGAACATAAGTCTTCTTTCTCCGGGATAAATACTCAGGAGTGTGAGTGCTGGGTTGTATGGTAGTTGCATGTTTAGTTTTGTTCTTTGTTCATTTAAAGAAACGACCTAACTTTTCCAAAATGGATGTACCATTTTACATTCCCACTAACAATGTATGAGTGCTCCAATTTCTCAGCTTTCTTGGCAGCATTTGGTGTTGTCATTTTTTATGTTAGCCATTCTAATATGTGTGTAGGGGTGCCTCGTTTTGGTTTTAATTTGCGTTTCTCTACTGGCTAATGATGTTGAACATCTTTTCATATGCTTATTTGCCATTTTTATATCTTCTTCAGTGAAATGTCTCTTCATGTCTTTTGTCCATGTTCTAATTCTGTTTTTAATTTTTTTTTACTGTTGAACAATTTTGAGAGTTCTTTATATAGTCTAGATGTTAGTCCTCCGTCTAATATGTGGTTTGCAAATGATTTTTTCCCCTTGTAGCTAGTTTTTTTGTTTTGTTTTTGTTTTTGTTTTGGCTGCATTGGGTCTTTGTTGCTGCATGTGGGCTTTCTCTAGTTGTGGTGGGCTGGAGCTACTCTTCCTTGTGGTGCACAGGCTTCTCTTGTTATGGAGCACAGGCTCTAGGCACGTGGGCTTCAGTAGCTGCAGCACGAGGTCTCAGTAGTTATGGCACACGTGCTCTAGAGCATAGGCTCAGTGGTTGTGGTGCACAGACTTAGTTGCTCTGCAGCATGTGGAATCTTCCTTGACCAGGAATTGAACCCATGTCCAGGTTTGATTCTTAACCACTATGCCACCAGGGACGTCCCTGTAGCTAGTTTTTTGATTCTCTTAGTAGAGTCTTTCACAGAGTAAAAGTTTATAATTTTTATGCAGTCCAATTTATCAGTTTTTACTTATGGATTGTGCTTTTGGTGTCAATTCTAAGAACTCTGCCTAGATCCTGAAGAATTTCTCCTATGTTTTTCTAAAAGTTTTATAACTTTACATTTAACACTTAAGTTTGCAATACATTTTAAGTTAATTTTTGTATAAAATGTGAGACAGATTGAAGTTTATTTTTTTGCCTGTGGATGTCCAATTTTTTACCTATGGTTGTACCATTTGTTGAAAAAGCTATCTTTTCTCCATTGAATTGCTTTTACACCTTTGTCAAAAATCAGTTGGGCATTAGTTGTGAGGATCTATTTCTGGGTTCTCTATTCTGTTCCATTGATCTATGTGTTTATTGCTTCACCAATATTATAAAGTTTTGGTTACTGTACCTGTACAGTACATCCTGAAATCAGGTAGACTGAACACATGGCTAGCTACATTAAAAATACAGTACCATTCATGATCATTCAAAGAAATAAACAGGCTTAGGTGTAAAGCTAACAAAACATGTATGGGACTTGTATGAAAAAGACTACATAACACTGATGAAAGAAATCAAAGAAGATGTAAATAAGGGGAGAGGTATACTGTGTTCATGCACTGGAAGACTCAATGGAGTAAAGATGTCAATTCTCCCCAGATTTCAGTCATTTCCATGCTGATTAATTCTTTTATTTACAGTAAAGCAGTTCCCCTGTCTGAGTCTGGCAACTGCCTAGATGCTTTTTCTTCACCCCTGATGAGTTTTCTTACATGCAGCTACTCTTTTCTCCCATCTTTATTTCTGCTCCTCTTACTGTTTATCACAATTCACCTTCTCTTTGCCTTGCTTCTTACTGATTATTCCTTTTGAAGGTTTGTTTGCATTGTACGTGATCTTTTCAGAGCATTTCATTTTTAAAATAAGGGGGTTAAGTTAAAGTGCTGAGAATGCAAGTTGAAGCATCCTGAGCTGAGATTTCTCCCGGTGAATGGAGTGGGGGCATCTCAAGTTGACTGGAGAAGGATCAATAGGAGACATGAGCTGAGCAGTTGCTTTTGAAGACTAAAATGCATTTCCTTTGAGGAAAGGAAATAGTGAAAACTATTTGGGATCATGTTTCCTTGTCTCAGCCACTTGGGTGGTGTAATGGCAATCAGAAGCTATAAATAAACTTTGCTAGAAGCATCTTAAAGAACCGTCAGGAAATGGCTGGACTTGTTTATGATATTTTAGAAAGTGACATGTTCCCAGCTGATATCTTTATCTCTAATTTCACTTTTGCAAATATTATTTATGGATATTATCACACCTTTGTCAATCTCTGGGATTATCAGAGGTGTCCTTTTAATTAATGTCTCATCTTCTCTGCTCTACACACTCTTAGGCTTCTGGATGGCCAATTAGGATTTGAGTGATTGACTAGCAATTCTGCTAATGATTTTGATTAGCTTTATTTGTTTTGCATGTAATTATCTTTTCTTGGTAATTAGAATTTAGTCACAGTATTCATACTTGATATAATTTTGGATAAAGAATATCATAGTTAAACCCAGATTATTTATAATTTCTAAGCAATTGTAGAACAATCTATCCAAATTTATAGTAGTTGTATCTCTGAGGGAAATAATGTTCCATTTTGTCTTAAAATATAAAGTAGTTTTTGCTTATGAAAGATGACATAACACAAATTGATTGTGTTTTTAAAAATAATGTTTCCTGACAAATTATTTGCTAGATAAAACTGATATTAATTTAGGACATAGTAATCTTTTCTTTGGAGATGCATTTGAGTGAGTTGACCTTTGGATCTACTTGTTTGCCGAGACCAGCTCGGCGACTCGAGGTGAGTGACGGGTGCCGCAAGCTTGAAGAAGACACAGACACAGACTGAAGAGAAAGATGGGACCGGGGGACTCAAGACCTCTAGGATCAAGAGCCCTGCTGACTCATCCCAGGTTGCTTTTATTGAGTTCGTGGGCTAACATTCTCAGGTTACACTCATAAACAATCAAGGGCCTCACATGACTGAGGCAATTATCTTTGTTTACTTCCTGGGTCCGAGTTGAGCAGGTGTGGATTTGAGCTGGGGGTGGAGAGCAAAACAGCCCTGGGGGCAGGAGACCTCTCTCAGATATTGGGGGTCTGTGCCCCACCCCTGTTGGCCCCTCTGCGACTGTGCCTGTCTTAGGTTGTTCCTCTCTTGAGGAATCTTACCCGTCTCTGGCTAACCAGCCATCCTTCAGGGCCAAACAGGGTGATATTAGTCTCCACGCCCCGCACCCTCAGTTCCTCCACTGCTCAAGCAGGACATTCTGAATCCCATCGCTCGGCCCACATACTTCAACATTTTCAAGGTTTCAGAAAGGTTCCCGAATGTCTTCCCACACTTGTTAGATTAATCTCTTTTTCGAATCCCAGTTACACCATATCTGGTATCTAGAAAAGAAACAGTGGGGGACTTTCCTGGCAGTTCAGTTGTTAAGACGCTGTGCTTCCAATGCAGGGGGCACAGGTTCAATCCCTGGTTGGGGAACTAAGATCCCACATGCTGCGGGGAGGGGCCCAAGAGCAAGCAAACAAACAAACCCCAAACCCCCAACAATGTAGTGTCCCTATCTACCTGAGTTCACAGACCCCAGTCAAACATTCTATTTGTGGACTATATATAGCATTCAGCTAGTGTCTGAGCAGTCTCCCTTTATCCCCTTAGGGAAAATGAAGTGTTATCTGGATTTATCCAGGTCAACAGGCAGAGCAGGGCTGAGCAGGGCTTTAGCTGATCCTTCTCTAAGTCCGTGGGCAGCTGTGTGGCTCCCTGAGCCCTTGCTGAGAAGAGCAGAAGCACCAGGGCGCCCTGATGGGGTGCAGTGGCCATGATTCCTTCCCTGGCCTATCAGTAAGGCCAATGGGATGAGAACATTGCTGTGCTTTTGACAGTGTTCATTCTGTCAGCCACGAACGCTCTTTTCTAAGTTCTCTTTTGGAGGCACTAATAATGAGTATGAACTGCTTTGCACGGCTACTTTAAGGTCATCTTAATTGGCTACTTTTGATTATAAGCCTTTTCAAAGAGACTAACTACATATTCTTTGGCTCACAGCTGCATATTAATGATATTTCCTTTGGAATTTGATGAAAGCAGCTTCAACTCCAATTTTTGTATGATTTGATAGTGGTTACAGAGTAATGTAAACTAAAGCTCCCAGCGTGACACAATTCCTCCAGCGACCCAAGGGGAACGTTGGCACAGAATAACTCCCATGCGGGCGCTTTATTGGCCACCTGGCTGTCGCGAACGGCAGCTCGCGAGCAGGTGAAGGAGCCGCGCCAGGGGACTCGTCCACGTAGGCACCGATGCTGCCGCCTAAACAACTCAGTTCCCTTCGGCTGGGTTTTCCCACAGACACTACTGTGACTGATGCTAAGCCGAATAAGGCTGGAGGTCAACCATCGCAAGACTGCGCTTAATTATTAAAGGATCAGCACATCTTAAAGCGCACCTCCTCTGAACTGAGGGCCAATCAACCGGCTCTCAGGGAGAGAAACTTTCCCTTTCTCTTTAAATTAGCAAAAACAAACAAAGCATTTGTTAAGGGGAGCTAAAGGGCTCTCCCTGTATTCTGATTCTAAATTTGGAACTTAAAATATTGAATAGGGAAGCAGCTGTTAATTACTCCCCAGACTCAAGCTACTGTTTAATTGAGTCTCTTTGCTGCCGTGATCTATACTTGGTTAATGGAACCCTGACTTGATCCCACACCACGGAACACCTGGACCCAACAGCACAAAGCCTCATTGGAGCCTTGTGTGACTACCATGAATTTAGTGGCTTCTCTTATCCTAAATTAAGCTCCTCAACATGTAATTATCCATCCCACATATTGAACCTATCTCCAAGGTAAATGTTTCTGCAAGGCTAACGGCTGGTTGCAGCACAAAACAAGTAGGAAAAAAAGAGTCCTCCCCTCCCCGTCGGCTCCCAGTCACCACCACCACCAGGCAAGTCGTGCATCCTTGCTCTGTTCTTCTGGCTGGACTGCTGTAACATTTTTTAAAAATTGCAGTATTTGATTTACAATAGTATGTTAGTTTCAGGTGTGCTGTAACATTTTCGGTGGTTACACAAAGGTAAAGGTAGCAGAGGAAGTGTTGGTGGTGCTTTCCCCCTTTTCCCCTTCTTTTCAAAAGTTGAGGGAAAGGTGTCAAATTTGTTAAAAAACCATAAAATTGGATTTCATTAAAAAATTAGGAAACCACTCAATCAGAATAGTTTACAGTGCTACCAAAGGAGTTAACAGCTGGGTGAGTTACCCCAAATGCATTTTACTTACAAGATGATGAGACTATCCTGAAAATTTGGCTGCAGTGAGTGATCAGAAGTGTCCATTCCAATTCTTAGTGAGAGGAGATTTCAGGGAGCTTACCTGAATACCACCAGTATGTGGTAGCTTCCATATTTATTTGCTGAGAGGTTGCACACCAATAGCAGAAAAGACAAAAGAGACAGGCAATTCACTCTGAAAAAGGAATAAAACAAAATGGCCAAGACATAGAAAAAGGGAGGTTCAGACTAATTAATAAGCTTAGAAATGCAAATTAAAAATCAATTTTTTTTGCCTATAAAATTTGCAAAGATATAAGAAATCATAATACCCAGGATTGGCAAAGGATGTGGGGGATTTACTAGAGTTAGATTGACTGGTTTTGCTTCCCAGCTCTTCCTCTTACTAATGAGGGGAACTTGGGCATGTATTTATTTTCTTGAAGACTAGTTTCGTCATCTGTAAAACGTAGATAATATTAGTAACCACCTCACGGGGTTTTTTAGGGAATTAGTGAAACAGAGTGTTGAATATATCGTCTGGCACATAGTAAATGCCCAATTAATATTAGAATAATAATTATTATTGGAAACTGGAATCCTGATACACTGAAAGGGGAGTATAAACTGGTAATACCTTTAAGAATGAACATTTGACATATATGTTAAAACCTTAATGATGTGTATACATTTGACTTAGCCGTTCCACTTCTAGAAATTCATTCTTAGGAAACGGCATAATGATACATTTACAAAGATATCCTTTATGATATTTTTTATAATGATAAAAATGGAAACAGTTAAAATGTCTAAAAGTAAGGGAATAATTAAAAATTATGGTTTGTCCCAAAACACTAATTTGAAAAGATACATGAACCCCAAAATTCATAGCAGCATTATTTATAATCGCCAAAGTATGGAAGCAGCCTAAGTGTCCATCGACAGAGAAATGCGTACGTGCCATAACCAGGTACCACAAATTGCATGGCTTAAACAACAGAAATTTGTCTTCTTGAAGTCCTGGAGGCTAAATGTCCAAGATCAAGATATCATTCCGGGTTGGTTTCACTCTGAGGTCTCTCTTTGTCATGCAGTTGGCTGTCTTCTCTCTATGTCTTCATGTGGTCTTCCCTCTGTAATTGTGTCCAAATTTCCTCTTCTTATAAGGACACCAAGTCATATTGGATCAGCCCACTCTAGTGAACTCATTTAACTTAATTACATTTTAAAGATCCTGTCTACAAATACAGTCCCATTTTGAGGTACTGGAAGTTAGGGCGTCAACGTATGAATGGGGGGGCATAATTCAGCCCATAGCAAAAGTCATCGCTAATATTTCTTGACTGAGAGTTACTCTTCCAAGCCATATGATAAGGACACGAGGTGTCCCTTCCTTTTCCTTTCCATGCGGTATTTTCAGCCCCTTTGGAGAGCCCCTTGAGGAAGACTAAAAACATGTATCTCTCTTGGAAAGTCTGCTCATTGGCCCCAGCATGGGCAGTGGTGGAGATTTCAGTTTGGGTGAAGGTGACCTTAGATTGGTTGTCCTAAATCACCTCTGGAAAACAGTAACGTTCAAGGGTTTTCCTGGGTACTTTGAGTCTGCTCTACAGTGAACTTGCGGCTCCTGTCTAGTCCACGGTCCCTACCTCGGTCCAGAACGAAGCATTCCAGGTGGACCTCCCAGGGAAGACTTCCTGAGGTAGACAGTG
This sequence comes from Hippopotamus amphibius kiboko, assembly GCF_030028045.1. Classification (NCBI taxonomy): domain Eukaryota; kingdom Metazoa; phylum Chordata; class Mammalia; order Artiodactyla; family Hippopotamidae; genus Hippopotamus; species Hippopotamus amphibius. The sequence continues at coordinate 124,094,726 of NC_080189.1, forward strand.
GTGTCCCAGTATTTCACCAGATTCAGATGCATAGTCTGAAAATGAAATCTTCTGGGTGTGGCAGGGGCCACTCAAGGAGAATGAGTCACTGGTGAAGAGTAGTAGTAAAAGTGGTTCTATAACTCTATCAACCAGAAGCTTCCTTTAATATATAAATCCAATTTGCTTTCATTAAAACAGAGTTTTTTTAATAAAATATTTTATTATTATTATATTATTTTGGCTGTGTTGGGTCTGTGTTGCTTCATGTGGGCTCTCTCTAGCTGTGGTGAGCGGGGGCTACTCTTCATTTGCGATGTGCAGGCGTCTCATTGCGGTGACTTCTCTTGTCACGGAACATGGGCTCTAGGTCCATGAGCTTCAGTAGTTGTGGCACATGGGCTCAGTAGTTGTGGCTTGCAGGCTCTACAGCACAGGCTCCGTAGTTGTTGCATGTGGCCTCAGCTGCTCCTCAGCATGTGGGATCTTCCTGGATCAGGGATCGAACCTGTGTCCCCTGCATTGGCAGGCGTATTCTTAACCACTGTGCCACCAGGGACGTCCCAGAAACAGAGAATTAAAAAAAGAGAGGATATAGACAATCATTCTCAACTGGAAGATTACTACAGTTTAAGATTAACGTAGAAGTGGAAGTGAAGATAGAGACATCAAGTTCAACCCCATATTTGAAAGGTTGGGAAACTGGTCCTCCAAGGCTGTCTGGATTTGCCTCCAATCACATATCTGATGAGCAGCTATGGCTGATCTCAAGTCCAGGGGTCGTTGGTCAGTGTAATTTCCCTGATACTCCATGAGGGTTGTAGGAAGCACGTGTGCTGGAGGGAACGTGAGATATAGGACTTAGGACCCATGAGTTTCCACCCCAGCTCAGCCACTAAACAGCTGCATACCAGTGGGTACCCTGAATCCTCTCTCTGGTCTCCTATTGTTGTTGTTGTTGTTGTTGTTGTTGTTTTACCTTCAAAATGAAAGTTGAATAATATAGTTCTTTCTATCACTATCACAGCCATCCCACAAGTCTTTCATGGGTGCCACTCATTCCGTATTCAGGCAACAGAGTCAGCAGGTGGGATGAAGATGTGTTTGACAGAGAATGGTCATGTAATGGTGCCTTGCGTACTAAAGGAAAGAGCAGTGAGTGACCCCACGTTTCATCTAAAGACTTAATGAAGATTGAGATAGGAGGCAAAAAAAAAATTACAAAAGATGGAAAATGAATAATAAAAGTTGCAATCTTATGTTCACCTCCATGTACATTAAAAAGCGAGATTCTACCCCACTATTCATATATTGATTAAATGCTGATACGTTTTGCTTGCTTTCTCAGATTTCCTTAACAATTTTTACCTCTGTGCTTTTGTTTTTGTTTTTTTTAGGCTGCATTGGGTCTTCATTGCTGCGCTAAGGCTTTCTGTAGTTGCAGTGAGTGGGGGCTACTCTTCATTGCGGTGCACAGGCTTCTCAGTGCCGTGGCTTCTCTTTGCAGTGCATGGGCTCCAGGTGCAAGGGCTTTGGTAGTTGCAGCACGCGGGCTCAGGAGTTGTGGCTTACAGGCTTAGTTGCTCCTCGGAATGTGGGATCTTCCTCGGACCAGGGATCTAACCTATGTCCCCTGCATTGGCAGGTGGCTTCTTAACCACTGTGTCACCAGGGAAGTCCCTTACCTCTGTTTTTATTAGCAAGTAAAACATCTTCATTCCATTATCTTCTCTTCTAGTAACACTCAGCTGTAATTTTTGGGATGCCAAATATTAAGAGATTGAAGAAAGTCGCTTTAACTTTTCTTTTTGATTAGGTTAAAATGTTTTGCTTTTCTTCTTTGTTTTCTCTTCTCTTTTCTGTTCTCTTAAGTGTATGATTAGATTTGTTTTCAAAAGATGTTATAATCTTAGCGAAACTCTCATCAGTATTTCCCATGCACACTTTAATTAAAGGAAACTCATGTTTTGCTCAAGTAACCAGCGAAATGAAAGAAATAATCTAATGCTAAACATGTTTGTACTTTGTATTAATTTAACTGGACCCACTTCTCTGATATAAGAAAAGAAATAAGGCTATAGACCAATACCTACTCTCAGAAAAATTCATAAGTAGCATGATTCCAAGACTGTTTCCAATTATCCCATGTCCTTTTTGGTTTTAAAGGACGAAACTCTGAGGAGTTGTCCCTTCCTGTGGGAAACAGAGCATTAATTGCTGACATTTTTATGTGCTGCTGGAGAGTGAACGTGAGGTATAATGCATATATTTTTACATGGTTCCCACATCAATTGTACAGTGTTGTACCTGGCTTACTTGCATTAGTCCTTTTACTAAATTGATGCAGCTTTTTTCATCCATTTTATGAAAATTGAATATATATGGAAATATATATTGAAAATATATGAAAACCTGATAAACTGTACTTTACTTGTCAAACCATCTCTTATCATACAGAGTGATTGTGAGAATAACCGTTCTTGGGATTTTTCTGCTTCTTTTTTTCCTCACCAACAAGGTGAGGATCATATATTTTCTTTTAATGTGAACTCCCATTTCTGTGATTTTAAATGTACCTAAAACCTTGCTCTGGAGCGTCAGATCCAAGAGCTTATGTTGCTTGTGACCTTTACGTGGTCACTTTCAAACAAATTACTTTAAAAAATCTTTCTTTTTTTGTGTGCTTTTGGTCAGTGTGATTTAGAAATTACTCAGGTTGGTGAGGAAATTTTTAAGATAACTCACTCCATGTACCAAAGAAGAAAATGCTACAAAAACTGCCTGCTTGTGTGCTGTAGTTCTTGGCAAAGAATCCTGGCTGAAAAGAACTGACAGTTAAAGGGCATGACCCCTGCCCCTGGTCTAGCTCCTTCCACCCTCTGTTGTGGGTTTCCAGGGAATTGCTCCTGCAGTCATTGGCCACTGAACCTGAGAAGTGAAGTAAGAGCCGCTGAAATGTCCAGAGCCAAGAGTGGATAGGACCCATTCCTGGTCGGCTTATGTTCTGGGCATGCCACAATCCAAAGGCAATTCATTAATTCACAGTGAGAAATCACTGTCACAGAAACCTGAAATACTCAGAATCTGCATGTCATTCTCCCTGTAAACAGACTTACATGGGAAGCTAAATAATAATTATAATATTCTACATGAGTATGGAATTAGAAAGTGGGGAGTTAATAGCTGAAAGAGCTGGATGTATCCTTTTCCTAAAAGCGATATTCTTACTAATGGGACCACAGCATTTGAAGTCCATTAGCTCCTTCATCCTTAGATGTGCTTGGATGGGCATTCTAGCATCTACCTCAGTGACTCACCTTGTTCTGTGTTTCCTAACTGACCAGCTCCTTTTAATGATTGATACATTCTTTATTTAGACATGTCAATACACTTAATCATATCATGGTGAAATTAGCCCTGCCTGGGAGCCATTCTGTCTCTTTAAAATAGTGGTCATTCATCCATCAAATATTTATGGAGTGTCTCCTATGCGCCAGGCCCTGTGCCCTGCATTAAGCCTGTAAGCGAGACAAGTGAAGCAGCCTGGCGGGGGAGATAACAATTAAACAAGCAATCACAGTAATGTGTGATGTGTTACAGAATGAAAAGAGCAAGGAACCATAGATCACATCACCCCTAGTCTAGGGGGCTTCTGGGAGAAAGTGATGCCAAATTTGAGACCTAAAGGGTGGAGCTGGGAAAGGCAGAGATGAGAAAAGTATTCTTGGTAAAGGGAACTTCCTATCTGAAGGCTCTAAGGAGAGAGATTACAAGCTACCTGTAAGGCACTGAAATACTGTCATTAGGGCTAAGATATAAGGTGAAGATGATATTGGCTGGTGATCTCAGCAGGGATCTTCATGAAGGATCTTAGCAGACCTCTTATGGAGATTGGACTCTTTCCTGAAAACAATGGGGGAAACTTTGGAGGGTTTTAAGAAGAATGATGATTAGGTTTGCAGTTCAGAAAGATCACTCTGGCTGTAGCATGGAGAAGGGATTTGCAGGGAGAAAGATTAGAAAAAGTGAATCCAATGAGAGGGTCATGGCATTACTGCAGGTAAGAAAGGATGGTGGGTTGACAGGGTGAGTCAGGGTAGTGGCATTGAGAATGGAGAAAATATTGTTTGGGAATGTAATTATGGGGAAGAACAGATAAGACTTGATGCCTGGATGAATGTGAAAGGTGAAGGGTAATCAAGACGACTCCAGGTTTGCTGAGCTAGGGGATAGTAGGGGAAGAGCGGGTGTGGGGAGAGGATGGTGAACTCAGGCCAGAACATATTGAGTTTGAAGCGCTCGTGAGTCTGGAAGGCAGCTGGATATGTAAATCTGTAGCCCAGGAGAAATGTGAGAGCTGGAGGTAAGGTTTTAGAATCATCATCTTCAGTGCAGTCTTTGCAGCCATGAGAAGAGATTGGCTCATTTATGGAAACTGTAGAGACTATGAGAAGAGCTCAGCATTAAATTTCAGCTGGAATAAAAGCAGCCTGAGAGGGAGAAGGAGGTGGTTTAGATGAATGGGCAATTCAGCCCTCAAATCCTGTCCTGTGTGTCTGCTTTCTAGAACCATTTTCCTATTCTGATATTCTCAGCACAGATTTCTCTGGAGAATATTCTAAGGCAAGGGTTAAAGTTGATGCTTTATATAGTACATTCTTTTTTTTTTGGCCATGCCATGTGTCCTGTGGGATCTCAGTTCCCCAACCAGGGATTGAACCCATGCCCTCTGCATTGGGAGCACAGTCTTCACCACTGGGCTGCCAGGAAAGTCCCTATATAGTATGTTCAAACCCAGGGTAGCAAGGATGAGGAAAAAGGAAGAGAAGAAAGAGAATGAAAGCAAAATGATGGGGACTTTCCTGGTGGCGCAGTGGTTAAGAACCCACCTGCCAATGCAGGGGACATGGGTTTGATCCCTGGTGTGGTAAGATCCCACATGCCTCAGAGCAACTAAATCCATGTGCCACAACTACTGAGCCTGTGCTCTAGAGCCAGCAAACCACAACTACTGAGCCGATGCATGTAGAGCCTGTGCTCCGCAGTAAAAGAAGCCACTGAACTGAGAAGGCCGCCCGCCGAAACAAAGAGAAGCCCCTACTCGCCACAACTAGAGAAAGCCTGCGCACAGCAATGAAGACCCAATGCAGCCAAAAATAAATAAAATAAAAAAAAAGAAAATCATTAATACAATTAGATCATTAAAAAAAAAAAAGGCGAAATGATGCTCAGTGAGGACCAGATCATGAAAGATCTTATTAGATGTGTTAAGGAACTTGAACTCTATCGATGTTTCCTACCATTGCTACCATTTCACAATGAACAGGCCTCCCAAATTGATGAGTTCCAGAAACATATCAGATACCCGGTCCAACCAGGTCTCCAGCAGAGTGAACACAGGGAGCAGTGGAATTGTGGTGCACGCTTGGGAAACAGATGAAGGAAAAGAGCTGGCAAAGAAGAAAAAGTGAAGAAATTAATGAACGGTTACTGGATGTTCGGAGAAGTGCCCTTTTGTGCTCAGTGCATGAAAATTTAGCTTCATAATACTAAACTCTCATTTGAGGAGAGCAGATCAGGTTATAAAACTTATAATTGCTTCCTGCACCTTTTGCCATTTGGCTTTTGGGCTCATTTACAATGTAATGGTCACAACGCTCTTTGTGTCCCATAGGTCAGCAGAAGAATTATCTTTCTGCCTCCGATTATAGCATATTCTCATTTAAGAGGGGGCTCTCCTGATCTTTGCATGCTGCTCCCCCATCTGTCCCTCCAGTTTGCACATTTGCCCAAATTCAAGCTAGAATTCACAGCTCACCCTGTGATGTGACATGTCTGCGGTGCTCAGTGTTAACTCACTGAATTGAAATAATCAAACAGACTAAACTTTTCTGAACTAGAAAAGCCTCTTATGTTGAATGCTTCCTGAAAATTTGCATATTTTCATTTCACTGCTTTATAAATTATCACCAGGAAGTTAAATCTTTGTAGTCTATAAACAATATGATGAAGTGCAGTTTTTTTCTCTAATGGATTTGTTTTTAAAGAAACAAAAGCTTGGATTCAAATGTTTCAAAGGTGTTTTCTATGATCCCTTGTTATTTAAAACTCATTCATTAAACATCTGATGAATAGGTCTATTACATTTTCTTAAGCTGATGAAACGCTCGTTTTAGAAGGATGGAATGAATGATCACACAATGATTTCACTGCAGTACATCTTTGTAGATGTCCAGTGTTATTTGGAATTGAGTCACAATTTGCTCTACAAATTGACAAGCTAGCAATCATTATTTTTCATCTATAAGCAGGAGTCTATCTTTGATCTTAATCTTATTTTCAGTGGTGGTGGAGATAGAGGTGGTGAAGCATTATTATTTTCCCTGCATAGAAAATTATGCCACAAAATAAATCATGTGCAGGGCTGTCATAATGGCCACAATGGTTATGACAGGAAAAAAGAATAGTTACAGCTACCCTTCAGTACACAGTGAAATAGCGAACAATTTGTTAAATATCCCTGGAGTCAATTAAACTAGCCTATGATCAGTATGATGGCCGCCCAGCCTTCCTGGGAACCAATTAGAATTCACCAAAAATGAAAACGGATGAATCTGGAAAAACAGTGTTAGGTTTACGAGGAAAAGCAAACACATCATTGAGCTAAGAATAATCTTGGTGGACATTCTCTGAAAGCTATTGGTCAGTAGAAGACTGTGTGGTCATGCCATGTTCACAGTTTTTTGATTGTTTCTTCTGCAGTATTTTAAGCCATCACTGCAAGGGAATTAAATTAGTCAGATTTAGCCTCCACAACGTGAGAGAAGCATTCTGCAAATTGCAGCCATTATTAATTTTGTTCCAGAAGCAGCCTTGCATGAAACATTCGTGTGATTTTTCTTTTCTTTTTGCATTTAAACTACAGATAAACACCACGGATTGCTCCAAATGAATGCTATGAAAATGCTGAAGACTTCACTGCAATTCCTTTTAACGTCAGATATTCAATTGTGAAAGATGTTCGAACAATCTAATGATGGATGTTCATTAGTTCACTGCTGTCAAGACAAGTTACTCCACATCTCTGATACTGATCGTGTTTTTGCAGTCATGATTGAGTTGTTGAAGAAAAAACACTCCACAGAGCTCTCTCGACTGTGTCCAAACTGGCACCAACTTGAAATATAATTGGCTTACTCAGCAGCATCAAAACCCACAAAAGCAAATAGGTTAGATCCATCCCAGAGACTTTTCTGCAGTAGTAAATGGATTCGCCCTCTTTAGAGCAGGGAGCACAGTTCCAACACAATTATTCTTATTGGACCAGCTAAGGAATTTACTTCAAATGAGGTTGCTGGTTGTCCTGTGGAAGCTGTGTCAGAATAAATATCCAACTACTCTTCAGAGGCATAATCTGCTTATTCTCCCATGAAACATTTGTGCCCCATGAACTGTACATAGCCAACTTTGTTTAGATGGCGGAAAAATTCTTTTACTCTATCAACACTTGTACAGCTCAGGTAAGGTACCATTTTAATGAAAACACTTTAACATCCAGTTCTTTGCAAAGGGGCCATTTTCACATGCCAGATGTCCTGAAGCAGTCTCTCTTTGTTACTTGTTCACAATCAATTTTATTAAGGGAAAAATTCCAAGTGACAGATGTCACCAGTGAATGTCCACATCAGTTTAACGAAGAAGCACTTTGAAATGTATCATTGTCGGGTAACTATTTAAATGCAAGGCCTATACTGTTACAATTTGACAAGATATAAAGCTTTTCAGTTGCAGGAGGACAGTCACTGCCAATTCCTCATGTGGTAGAGCATATACAGTACTTCTTCGAATCCAGACCTCCCTGAACCTGAGATAGTGCTGAACATAATGGGCATCTCCATGATAGGAGATGCTTGATAATGAAAGTGGTGATGACTATGGCCCAGTGCTTTTTATGGAGGTGAGGGGGGTGTCTGACTGAAAGCAAAGACGAGAGTGACTGCTATATGCCATGACCAGTAGGAATAGGCTGGGATGTGCTATCAAGAGCAAACAAAACTTTTAATGAAAATGTGAAAATTCTTTCTTTCTAAAAATATTGTGTACCTACTAAGTATAAAATATTAGGTAGAAATTCTAAGTGATACAAAATCACTGTGGGATAACTTGGATTTCCTGATGTGGCTTGGGGCAGTGAGTAGTGGCATGTCATTTCTCTGTCTTGAAATTTGACTGCCCCCTGTAGGCCTCCAGTTAACAGAAGGTCTTAGTATTTTTTTTTTTTTAAGATTTATTTATTTTATTTATTTATTTATTTATTTTTGGCTGTGTTGGGTCTTTGTTGCTGTGCGCAGGCTTTCTCCAGTTGTGGTGAGTAGGGGATACTGTTCGTTGCAGTGCACGGGCTTCTCAGTGTGGTGGCTTCTCTTGTTGCGGGGCACAGGCTCTAGGTACTTGGGCTTCAGTAGTTGCAACACATGGGCTCAGTAGTTGTGGTGCACGGGCTTAGTTGCTTCGAGGCCTGTGCCATCTTCCTGAAACAGGACGTGAACCCATGTCCCCTGCATTGGCAGGCATATTCTTAACCACCGAGCCACAAGGGAAGTCCCCTTAGTATTGGTTTATAATGATCTTGAAATGAGGTTGTTAGAACTGTCTCCAAAGCAGAGCCCTTTGAGATAACTTCTGTTGGGCTGAGAATTAGGCAATAGGAGCTCCAGGGATACTAAAATGACCTTGGGAGTGTTTACATAGGTCATTCCTCACACCAATACCCCTACGTGTGTTTAAAGCAGCCATTGAGTATATTAAGGCTTATATCTTACTCCTTCGTCCACTGACTCTGGAAACGTCAACACCACTTATATGTGTCCAAGGTAGCCTTGTGTACGTCAAGCTGGGACAGCCCTCTTCTGTTGGCCCCTTAAAGGGAATGCATCTTGTCCCCTAATATCCTGGACGTGACAAATTCCATGCCCTCACTGTAAAGTTGTCATTCAGAAATCTGTTTGATCCTTTTTCTCTTCATATGCCCTGCCCAGCTGACAAAGGTATTCTTCTTTTTTTGACAGGGATTACTTTTTCTCCTTAGACGTTTGAATCCTTTAAATATTTAACATACTAAACGGAGTGCTACTGCCGAGCCTACTCTTCCACTGGTCTCAGGGATAATACTGGGGCAGACCGTGTTGGAAATATCTCCTTTTCAAAGACATGTATTTTTTTCATTCGGTCTCTGATTAAATCAGTGCTTCCAATTTATCATAGCATGTTAGTAACGAAACCAGTCAATTTTTGCAGGGCCATTCCACCTCCTAGTAAAATCTCCAGGACACAAAGAGCACATCCATCATGAAGGGATTATAATGGTTCACTTTGACATTTCAAGGGAGACTGATTATATGCATTCTTTTCATGAGATGCTGAAAATCTATGTGTATATCAGTTATGCCCAAGAAACTACAGTTCTTGACCACTTTCCGAGCTCCAAAGTTAGACTCCTGGATCCCACAATTATAGGAAATTTCCACTTTTTAGCTTGCTATGGACTGAAAATTTATGACCCCCTAAATTCATAGGTTGAAATCTAACCCCCCTAAGGTGATGCTGTTAAGAGGCGGGGCTTTGGGGAGGTGCTTAGGTCATGAGGGTGGGGTTAGTTCCTGTATAAAAGAGATCCCAGAGAAATGTTAAAAAAAATTTAAAAAGAAAGAAGAGAAAAACAAGAGAGATCCCAGAGAGATGTCCCTTCCACCAAGTGAGGTCACAGCAAAAAGTCACCATCTATAAACCAGGAAGTGGGCTCTTATCAGACACCAAATCTGCTGGTACTGTGATCTTGGACTTCCCACCCTCCAGAACTGTAAGAAAGAAATATTTGTTTAGACATCACCTAGTTTATAGTATTCTTCTTATAGCAGCCCAAACTAAGATGTAGCTTAAATATGGTTCCTAGTATGTTGTAAATAAATAGAATTTTTAAGCTTTAAGCACATTTATAATATAAAGAAAATTAGGAAAGTAAACACTTTTTTGAGAGTATAGTATAATAAACCCACATGTACCCAACTTCAGCAATTATCAACATTTAGCTAATTGTGCTTCTGCCTCTCCACCCATTTTTCTGCTGCAGTATTTTAAAACAAATCCCAGACATCATGTTATTTCATACCTAAAGCTTTCATATGCATTTCTAACTAATAAGATCTCCCCCAGCCCCGTTAAAAAAAAGAAACGTAACTACTATGCCATTACCACAGATACTAAAATCAACAGTAATTTCTTTAATTTCATTTAAACCCAAGACAATATTCAAATGTCCTCGATCGTCTCAAACATGTCTTTTTATGGTTGATTTATTTCTTAGCAGGTTCCATACAAGGTTCACATGCTGCATTTAATGAATGTTAGGTCTTTTTAATCCACACACCCCTCCCAGCTCCCTTTATTCACGTCATTAGTTTGTTAGAGAAACAGTCATTTATCCTGCAGAATGTCTCACATTGTGAACGTGGTCAATGCTACCTCATCACGTCAACACATTTGTTCTTCTCGCCTCCGTATTTTCTATAACTGAAGTTTCGGTCTGGAAAACTCCTTAGGTTCAGGTTGAATTTTTCAGATGAGGTTCCTTCCCAGGGGGTGCCCAGTGCTTCCTGCAGCATCACGAGGTGATAGTCACACCAGTTATTTTAGTCATGCTGAGACTGGGTGGGGTGGGCAGGTGGTGTCAGGTTAATGTCTCATTATGTAATGAGTTTTGCCATCAACCTTCCCCTAAATGAGCACCTTTCAATTAAACGTCCACTGACAACGGACTTCCTGTCAATAAGTCACGCTCTTGAGACTCCTTCACCCATGCTCCCTTCAAACGCAGCCCTGGTTCCTATGCCACTCCTTATTCCTCGTTTTGACACTAATTGTATGCTTCAAAAAAGCCACTTTCTTTAACAGTGTTCTTTACTCTCCATTTCCCCCAAAGTGCTTACACAATCTTCTTTTTTACTGGCAGGCACTTTTCTTCACCCTCCCACCCACCCCCCTCTTTTCTTAACCAAACACAGATTTGTCAGTGGTTTTAAAAAATTTTTATTTTATATTGGAGTATAGCTGATTTACAATGTTGTGTTCATTTCAGGTGTACAGCAAAGTGATTCAGTTACACATTTATCTATTCTTTTTCAGATTATTTTCCCATGTAGGTTATTACAGAGTATCGAGTTATTACAGAGTTCCTATGCTATACAGTAGGTCCTTGTTGGTTATCTATTTTATATATAGTACTGTGTATATGTTAATCACAACCTCCTAATTTATCCTCTGCCCCCACCTTTCCCCTTCAGTAATCATAACTTTATTTTCTAAGTCTGTGAATCTGTTTCTGTTTTGTAAATAAGTTCATTTGTATCATATTTTAGGTTCCACATATAAGTGATACTATATGGTATTTGTCTTTCTCTGTCTGACTTACTTCACTTAGTATGATAATCTCTAGGTCCATCCATGTGGCTGCCATGGCGTTATTTCATTCTTGTTTATGGCTGAGTAGTATTCCATTGTATATATGTACCACATCTTCTTTATCCATTCATCTGTTGATAGACATTTAAGTTGCTTCCATGTCTTGGCTGTCAGTGTTTTAGAAACAGATCTTTTAGTAAGTAGGGTCCAGGATGCAGTTTAACTTGTACAACTTGCAACCATGGCATCATCCATATGTTAGGTCTGCTGGGCCTTCCTTTGTAAGGTCCTATGGGTTCTAGTAGGCTACTTGGAGGAACTGCTGCGATTTGTCAGTAACCTTGCAGCACAGAACCACCTAGAACCTTTCAAGTAGTGAATGCTATTGAATAAACAATTTATAATTAACTGTACTTGAATTTTAAAATTCCCACTGTTCATGTGACACATAAATAGCAAATAACATATATTCGTATATAACCTACAGAGTTACAGTCTTGGGAGCAAATAATACCTTTGCACGGGAAGAGTGGGTACAGAAGATATTTACAGTGGATTCAGAAAACCATTAAAAAAAAAGGGTTTGGGGTAATAAGAAAGATTCTTTAGGCAACAATTCAACTGAGCAATATTTATTTTTCAACTAAGCCCTTACATTTCCATGAACCTGTTCCCACCTCTCCAGGAGGGGACGTTTTGAAGAAATAATAGGAACAGCTACCATTCCGTGAGTGCTTTATTGAGTGCCAATCACAGGAACAGACTTCACATTCCTGAGGCTCTGAGAGATTATGTAACTTGTGCAAAATCACACAGGGAGTAACTGTCAAAATTTTTCGGAAACAGAGGTCTCTTAAATGTGACACTATGTTGCTTTTTTTGCTGGAAAGGCCCGAAAAAAGCCACAACTTCTGCAGTTTCTACATTGTGGAGATTTGTGCGGTACTCATTAGTAATAGCAAGAACTCTCAAGACAAAAGACTGTACTCTCAGGGCTAAACTTTGGGCAATTGAAGATAATGAGACAGAACTCTTTGCAATGACATGTTAATGACAGTTCCAGAAAGCCACCAAACCAGCACTCCCCAGTGAGAAGCACGTGATTAAAGAATATGAGTTGAGGATGGAGAAGCAGGACTAGAAAATGAAATAGGGTCAGTGAGGTCATGACTCCGGCTGTACTGCTCTTGGCCAAGGTCTTCACCAAGAGAGAGCAGATGTGTAGATGATCCCACACCCAGGCTGGACTTGGACTTCAATTATTTGTAACTTGCTGCCTATAGTTGTGATAAAATCATTAGGTTTAATTATTCTCAACCAAAACTTACTTGTTTTTATACATTTTCAAATTGGAAGACTCTCTTCAGTTTGTGAAGAGCACCATCTGGACCAGGTGGACTTGACCTATAGGTGTAGTCATCCTTTGGGTGCTGTAATAAAGTAGATTAAGTGAGAATCACACTTATAAAACAGCTCCCAAACAGGGGTAATGTTGGAAACTATCAGCTGTTATACCTGCACTAGAGAAACACACATAGACTTATCAGATTGCTTAGTCTTAATTAATATGACCAATTATCAGGAGCCAATATAACCATCATAAAATGTGCAGTTCCTATGAAACTTCCTTACTGGACTAATGCAAAGAGCATTCTAACTGCATGACTCCTTCCATTTTAAAACCAAGGTTTAATTATATCTGTGATACCTGGAGATGTTCTCTCTCCAGAAACCAAATCACTACTGACAATGCAAAAATTCAATGTTTATTCTGGGCTTATAAAGTAATTCCTTCTGAACAGATCTCCACAAGTAGTAATTAATCCAAATGAGCTTTCTTTTTGCAGCCATTGAAGGGGAAGGGTTGAGGATGAATCCCCTGGAATTCGCCCAGTTTTCTGTTTGCTTCCTTGGGGAAGCCTGGCCTTGTGTTGGGTTAGTTAACAACTTGTGTTTAAGGCTCACTAAAAGGAATTTCAGGGGTCACATAGTTTATTGCCTGTCTGGAAGCAAAACCAGCAGGGAATCCATTTCTTAGGGGGATTTGGCAATGACATATACTTAAAAAAAAGACCAAAGTGATATTTTCTGTGTTTTTCTTTCTCTAAGATTATTTCTCTTTCTACAGATTCTATTACCTGAATAGTATTCATTCTACTATATAAAAACCAGTCAAATTTTCTGTGTTATGATTCTAAAAAACTTTTTTTAGCTTTGTTATCTTCTCCTGGAGGGCTGTCATTAAAGTATGCCAATGAGAAGACAAACTAAATAAAAGCTGTTCTGAGAAATTAAGAATCTTTTTTCTTAGGAACTTTTTTTTCAGGTGGAAGAAAAATTGGCGATTTGAGGTTACTTTCATTATTGGTCTTCAAAAATCACAGATAGCTTTTACCTTTTTCTCTTTCTTCTTTTTAAACAGTTCAGACATTTTTATTTTAAAATAACCTTCAGTTTAGAAAAAAGGCAATGTAAAACTTTAGTGAGGCAGAGTAATCTGGGTAATATTTTAGGGCAGTTATTCCCTGGGGATTTGGAGGACTAGGGTTAGGTCTTATATCAGAATTACCAGTGGTTTTTTCAAATTGTGTTTGCTTAGTAAGGTCAGGACAGAATTTGAAGGGATTGAAGGTGACACAGAGAGGGAAGTGGCCTGTTTCCTGTGGAAACTGGTTATGCTGCATTTTGTCAGAATTGTTGAGAGGCTCTCAAATGAATGAACATTTGTTTAGATTCTTCCCTTCCTCCCTTCTTTCCTTTTTTGGGGGAAAGAGGGGAGATTCTGTTGCGCATCCAAACTCACTTACTTCCCATCAAAGAAGTTGAAAAAGCTGGGTATTTGTCCCCACCCGGCTCTCACCAGTGAAGTGGGAGAACATGCTTCAGCTTGACCAATCACATGCTCTCACTGGAACTTTGAATGAGGAACGTGTGACACAGAAGCAGGATAGCTCCAGTTCCTAAGGGCAGTGGCTGTGCTCAGTGTCCGGAGCTGGGGAGGGGGAAGCAGTAGCAGCAAAGGAGCCCACACACATTTCTGGTCCTCATTCCCTGGTTTTGCTGGCCAATTTTGGGAGCTACTCAGTGTGCTTCCAGCACATTCTTTTTCCACTGTAGGCATTCAGGGTGGGTTTCTGCTAGCGATAAAACCTTCACGGACACAGGCTCTTTCTCTGATTGGAACCTGTCACACAGCACAGAAGCATTCACCTGCGCAGGTGGCCTTGCTAACGTCTGACCTACTCCTTCGTACCTGATTTCACTCAGGGCACTTTTCTTGCCTAAAGGAGAATGATGTAATCACCAACAGCTCAGAGAACAGAGTCAAAGAAGCATAGTTTCAAGAAAAAGATTAATGTCACCCTTTCTAGACCTTTCAGCATTCGTGGAATTCCTATTCTTTCATGGAGAGCAGCAGTTCTGGGAAAGGCACTGGTGTCTTGAGGTTTAATGTTGGGGTTGACTTAGCTAAGCCTTGTCCCAGACAAACCTGCCAGCAGCTGACAGTTACCTTTTCCTGTTTGCTTCCCACCGGTATACTGAATCCATTTCAGGGTGGTGAAAAGTAGCAACCCAGAGCAAAGGCCCACTCTTACTTGCGGAGGCGTTCTGAGACGGAGCCTCTGAAAATGAGAATATAATTTATCAAGCAGTGTGTGTTCAATGATTCAGAAAGATCCATATGTGCCTTTGTTTCAGCTGCTCTAATGAGAATGTGTCAACTTCAGTTAGGTTCTTCTATTATCAGGCTCATTCCTGACTAAAGCAGAGTGGCTGCTCTCCAGAGAGGCACGGTTTTTCCTGCAGGGATGCTCTAGATTTGCAGAGGGGTGTTCTTCATCATCCGGGACCTTTAGCTTAGGACTGTCAAAAATCAATGTATTCTTTCCATAAGGAATTTGACAACATTCCAGCATCATTATAGAAAAAGGTCTAAGGCAAGATCTTCAGGAATGAGTGATTGAGAGGGAAGTGGGGTGGGCTGGAGCCAGAGGCCAATGCAGAACAAGAGGTCACATTGTTTAACAGACCACAAGGAAATGACATTCCTTTCCAGTCCCTGCTGAAATGAAGGTCATGTCTTCCGGTTTGGAGACAACTGGTGTCCCAAGGGGACAGACTATTTTACAGTGACAGGAATGTGCTGTCCAGCAAATAGATCCTGAAATACATGAATGGCCAAGGATTAGTATAAATGATCCTCCCCCTAATTCTAGCAAAACCTTGTGCTTTTGTGTAGAAAGAGAAACCCTGGGGATAAAAACGGGAATTTAGTGTGAAGCAAATAATCTTTTTTTTTTTCCAACTCAATATTCGATTTGCCTTAAGGGTGAAGGACGCATAAGAAGCTCCGTGGCGGTGGAAACTAAGCAGGGTTTTCTCCATAGTAGCTGAACATGCTCTACGTGGAGGCAGAGTCTGAAGGCTTATTTGTGAGGATGGTTAAGTAAGGGCAGGGGTAGAGAGAAAACAGAAGACAAAGTAACCAGGAAGAGCTCCCCTGAATATGTTTCTATGTTGTCACTCTTTGGGTGTCTTACCTGTTGCTTTGGGCTGAGATTTTCATGCTGATTCCTTTATAGGCAACTTTCATTAGAAACGTTTGCAATTCAGGGATGAAAATTCACAAATTTGCTTTGTTTTACTATTTGGTGGATGTCTCTAAACCATATCATCAGTCTCGGGAAACTTAACAACTGTCAGCCCGTATGAGGACATTGCAAGTGACGACCAAAATTTCAAGTCCCCCTGGGAAAAAAAAAATCTCAGTGATTCTTGGATTAAAATTCCATCTGTGATTTACCTCCTCTCTTCCTCTACTTTGAATGAGATCTGTGTTTTCATTGACTAGTTCCTACTGCTGACTCTTTAATAACATTCTGAGGGAGTCTTGAGATTGTTGACAAATCAAGTTTTAGCAAATTACTAGAATTTTGACAGCATTTCCATCACTCACCTTTTTATGTTCCAATAATAATAATAATAATATTTATTGAGTGCCTACTACGTATGTGTCAAGCACTATGTAATTTTTATAACAATTCTACTTAGTGTTGGTGCTATAACTAATGCAGATTGCACAACTATAGCACAGGGATTATCTAAGTGACTTCTGCACACTAGCTGTTTTCTTGCTTGCTAGTATGTTTCTGGTTTTTTGTTTTTTGCATGTGTTCAGGGAGAGTCTTGCTGGCTTTGTAGGTCGATGAATGCATGTCCTGATATTTCACTTCTTCACGCCCTCTTCCTGCCATGTCAGGAGCACCTCATTCGATTTTGTAATTGTTTCTGATCCTTTTCAAGTTAAAGCTGCTTAACTCGCTCTTCAGTGGGTATCAAAGTTGGCTGCTGACGGCTGATAGGTATTATCAGAGGCTGCAGATCAGAAAATGCTTCATCAAATCAAGAGCCCTGTGGCTCTGAAAGGGCAAGCACATGGGTATTTCCTTCCATCACAGTGATGGAACGGTAGAAAGAATTAACTGATTTGCTGTCTGAATGGCTGTCTTTGACTTAAGGCCTTAAAAAACTATGCTAATACTGCCTTTTATCTATTTGAAATCTTGTATTGAAATTTCCCAAAACTCTAAAAGGGTTGAGCACACAAAGTTAGACTATTTCTAAATGCTGGGTGAGTAGAGTCAGAATGCACAATATGTTAATTTGATTTCTTTAATATTTACCAACATGCTAGCCAATGAATACATATGTGACATGTAGGAACCAAACATTTTAAAACATGGATACAAAATTAGCAACTTGGGAAACGACTATAAGATTTTTTTAATAAGATTTCCCTCAAATGATTATAAAACTTCCCTAAATGGATTCTTTGGGACACTAACCCCACAAATGGTTCCCTGAAAAAAAAGTTAAATGGTCCAATAAATCTGGGAGACAGTGCACACTTTGTTTCTTACTTGGAGAGATGCGATGCACATTAGGATGTAGTAGAATCTGCAATGCTCTGCAGTAGGAAATCTGGGTTTTCCTTAAGCCCATTCTTTCTCAAATGTATTTGACCGTGGAAGATTTCATTGCGCAATACCTTTTAACATCCCACAGACCACCCTTTGGGAAATACTGGACAGTTAAAATGGAAAGAAAGAGACAAGCTTAAGCTTTTCAGATGCGGATTCTTCTACCAGAGAGATTTTGAGAATGCCAATCCCTGCAGTTGATTAGTGCAGGTTCAAGCCTATGAAAGAAATTTTGGGGGCAAGCCTGTGCTGATATGCACACATCCTACAGTCTGGCAAGTAATTCAGACCAGCTCCCCCCCTCCCCCTTGGTGGCATTCTCTCTAATTGGATCCTGTGTTCCCTCCCCTCCCTCAACCAAATGCAAAAGAGGTGAAGAGACTTGTGAAAACTGGATACTTACCGTCTTATTTAAGAGGTGCATCAGAGTTTTTTTCCAAAGTAAATCACATATATACTTTTTTCCTTAATGGGAAAATACTACTCTTGGGTATCCTAGAATCAGTCTTAAGGTCAGTTTCTGTGTGCCAATTTCTTTAGACCTATTGAACAAGAGAGGAATTTATATATCACAACCTATTGCATTATATTTGTTTTGAATATGAATACTGCATTTCATGTCCTATATGCTTTCCCACACCCTGTGGTTATATTTTTCGTAGGAACTATTCCAATTAGATCGTGGCCCTTTAATGCTGGCCAAGCCAAGCTCCAAAAAATGTGCTGGTGTCAATTTTCATTAGTACTTTTGCTTAGATAACAAGCTTCCAAATGGAAAAGGTGACAGGGCAGAGTCGAGGAAAGCTCTACTGTATGTCAATAGATCAACAGCTTGTGTTTTCAAAGAGGTCACATGTCTTTCAGATGTCTTTAGAGGAGGGAAATGGATTAGGATTTCATAAACTTGAATTCTTGGTTCATGGCCACTTGCCAGCTTCCTCCCAGGATCCTGCCCAGCTTTTGGTCTTAACCAGCAGGCTTGTGATGCGCTCCCTCTGAAGAAGGCTTTTTAATCTGGAAGAGGACACTGTCCCCCTTGTTGAGAGGGAGTCTGGAAGGATATTCCTGGGCCTCTTGGAATCTCATTCACCCTAATGTACTTGGAAATGAATTCGCTTGTCAGAGAACAATTGACAAAGAAAGAAAAATCTCGATTAAATTTTGAGTCTAAAAAAAGCTGCTCTTAATCAGTTCTTAAAATAGCAGCACTCTTTCATCACTGAGCCCACAAAAATGTGCAGGCCTGAAATTTGGTCAGCCTTGTTTCAAAGATATGCTTATAAAGTCGGTGCGGCCCTTCACCACCTAAAACAAAACAAATCAAACACACACACACACACACACACACACACACACACACACGCACACAAACCAATTAACTAGGGGAAAAAAATGGGTTTCTTCATAAGCCCATTCCTACAATTCATAGTGTTGTTCAGGAATAATACTAGCTTTCTTTCCAGTGAAAACATTTTACTAAGAATTTTTTAGCATTCAGGCCAATCTCCAGACCAGAGATAGTCCAGGACTATGGGATCATGTCTGTGTCCTCAAGTGAACAGCCATCTGAGATACCCATTGAATACCTCTGCCAAGCGTGACCCAAGCCTGAGATGCATCTGCTGTCATTATTTCTCTATGGCCAAATTAATCAGCCACCTCAAGGACATCTAGCCTGTGTAGAAGGGAGAGACTAGAAATCTGCTAAAGTTAAGATTATTGGAACTTGGAATTACCAGACAAGTATAGATAGATTGATAGTTAGATAGACAGATACATACATAGGGTATGTATTGGGTTGGCCAAAAAGTTTCTTTGGGTTTTTCCGTAACATCTTACTGAAAAACCCAAACGAATTTTTTGGCCAACCCAATACGTATACACACACACACATACACTCGCGCGTGCTCACACACACACACACACACACACACACACACACGTACATGAAAAAAATTTGTTGCAAGTTGGGCTTTCTGGGGAACAGACTCTGGATGGAGAGTAGTTTGTAGGATGCTTACTGGTGCCCTTGGGATCCACACCTGTGTAAGGGAAGGAAAGGGCAGCAGCAGGATTAGGCACACGGAGAAGCTGGGCTGAGATGCAGTCTCAACAAAGGCCTCAGCCAACCCTGTGGGAAGTGCTGATGCTGGGGTGGTCCTTCAGTGTTGTCCCAGTTAGACCCGGGGACTATCCCCTTATACCTCTGTGTTGACCAGTCATTGGATTGGTCAGCCCCGAAGAGGTATGACCTTGGGTGAGGTGGCTCTTCGGCTGAGACAATTCCCAAAGGGGCCTGGCAGGTGAGGGGTCTCTGCCAGCGGAATGCTCAGCAGCTGGGGAAGAGTCCTTCGTCCTGGAGGGAGAGGGACGTGCACTGGAGCATCCATTACAAAACTCTTCTGTTTTCTTTTCCAACACAGAGGAAACTCATCCCACGAACCTAGAGAAATAGAGCCCTATTAGGACAGAATGTTTTAGTTTAAAGAAATTTTCATGCCTCAAGGAAAGCAGTGATGGCTGGCACCCAGGGGCATTGGTGCTGTTTTCCACAAGGTGAGGACAAGCTCTGTCGTAACCACAATTTCACCCCATCTGGATGGTGGGAAAGCACTGTGTTAGTTGTGCTGACTTTGGTGCCACCCCTCACCTCTGTCACCACGATGCTCTCTCTTCTCATCCCCATACTTCACTTTCTCCCTTTGCCCCATAGATCCCTTAAGGTACAATATTTGGGGGGCATATTTACTATTATTTTATTTTTAATAATGTTTTTGTGTATGACCATCCCTTTGACATCTTCTGTATCATATTTCACCCTTGATAATGAAATTCTGACCACAAAGAATGAATGTTTTCTTTCGTTTCTTTGAGAGATAGCATGTGTAGGATTTAAGCACAAACCAGATGGCCAAGGTTTGAAGGTGACCCCACCACTAACCTGCCGTGTCCATCGGGCAAGTCGTTAACTCTGTGCCTCAGTTTCTTCATCTGTAGAAGAGAGAGAATAATAGCACTTTTACAGGTTGTGATGAGAATTAAATGAGTTAATATTTTTAAAGTGTTTAGGACAAACCCTGGCACGTAGTAAATATTATGTAAATATTTTCTTATTAAAAAGTAAATTAAAATACTCAAGGCATGCTTTCTATATTTCTTTATCTGGAAAGAGAGGAGGTTTGGAATTAACACTGTTAAGCAACTACTATGTGTAAGAAGCTGAGCTAAAGGCTCAGAGATTGCTCTACTTAATCCTTGTGATAGCCTGTGATTCAGATATTACTCCTCCTTTACAGATGGACAAATTAAGATTTGTAGAGTTTAAACTGCCCACCCTCGTGGAGCTACTGAGTGGTGAGCTGGAATTCAAACCCAAGACGACCTGGCATTAATGCCTTTGTCCCATTGTTGTTTATTCCCTTTCACCTCACTCCCAGTCCTTTTTTAATGATACCCCCTTGAAATAATTTTCCATTTTCCAGTGAAGAAAACATGATGTATTCAGAAGTTTCCAAACCAGAATTTCCAACTCCCATGAGAGCTCCTTCTGAAACTATTAGTTTCATTTTTTTTTCTGCTACAACATAAAACAAAGAGTAATGGCAAGAAAAATATGACTTGACAACATCATTTATATTATAATTTTCCCCATATTATGAACTTCATCCTTAAAACAATACCCTTTATGGCAAAATTTAGCTTACTTTTGTTCTATTGTTACCTGCAAAAATTACATTTTGGTTTTTCAGGTTCATTTGTGTTCAAAGAGCTCATGAGCAAATATTTCTGCACAGAAGAAAACCCCAAACTGAGAAGATTAATTCATAATAAGTCACATTTTAATGCTAAAATAGTTTGATCTGAGATTACCATTGACTACAAATTGCCATCTGTGCTTACTTATTAAAGATGTCAAGTGTAATTAATTCAATGGACCCACTATTTGACAGCCTCTGTTAACAGAATTTGCAGAATACATACTGGTGTGTTAATTTTTGAGTTAAAACTGCCAAGTGGTTGCTGGCTTTGCGAAAATAGCTGCTTCCCTCATTTGACCAAACTTTGAAAGGCCCATAAGGGGAAAAGAAGTGATCATTTATTAAAGTCATTTTGTGTGCCAAGCCCTATGCTGAGTACTTTGACCCACGTTACCTTAATTCATCCTCCATGCATTCCTGTAAGGGGGCAATTAGTAGCTGCTTCAGTGAAAAAAGTTTCCAGAAAGCTTTGTTTCAGATCCCATGAGATGGGAGAACTCTGACTAAAGCCTTTATGTGCAAGACTCATTATTAACATGTAGGTGCAGACCTGATATTCCTTTCCATGTTCTGGGGGAAAGAGGGGACAGACAGAAAGAAGGAATCACCTTATCAGCCATGAGTTTCCCAATCACTGCCAGTGTTCAAAACTCTTAAGACCTTCTCAAGGGGCTCATGTAATTGCATGAGAAGCAGGATCATGAAACAAGAAACATGATCTTGTTCATATTTGGTCAGGGAGGAATGCTGTCCTGGGTAGACGCAACAGGTAGTGGATAGGAAAAGACAGACTGGGGTACCACTACTTGTGAACAGTATCAGAAACAGAACATTGACAGAGGAAGGCAAAACCTAGGCTAAATCAGAATATTGAAAGAAAGCCTTGACCCAGAAACTTGACCTTGAACCTGTACCTTTTCCCCCAAACTTCCATCCAAGGCACTGCCTCATTTTCCACATTTCCAGCAGCCCACCATTGGTCCTGCTCGCTGGAGCCCCTACTCTAGCCTACAGAGGCCCCCCTAAATGCCCTGGGGTGGAGAAGGTTTCATCATCGTCAGACCTGAAAGGCAGAAAGGACAGATGAAGGGGAGATCCAAGTCCTACCACAGCAGGGGAATAAAACCCCTTTCTGACATCTTAGCTTGAAGTGGAATTTATTTCCCATGGCATAATTGTAAGAAATGGTATAATCTGAAGCATTATTGGAGTTAAACTCCAGCAACAACTTGTAAGAAATGGTTTTGTTTTGTTTTGTTTTTTGTTTTGTTTTGTTTTTAGGAACTGGCCCAAGGACCTAACAACCACAAACAACATAATTTTTCTAAGAAAGTGTCTTCCCAATTTCCTGTTTTTTAAAATATTAAAAAAATATCATAAGGTGGGGTTAGCTTAAAACTGAAGAGCTATGGAAAGGACAATCCAAAGAATCTAAGAAAGTTCCCCAAATAGGGGGAATAGGAATGCAGCAATTGACAAGTGAAATTAGAAATGGCTCACAAAATGAGGTACTAAAATTGGGGCAAATGGGAAAAAAACCTTCATTTATTTTGAAACGATTATGTAATTTACAAGATACATTAATGCTCAAATTTCTGACATTGTTTATTAGCATTTATCTCCAATAACATACATCTACCATGAGATAAAATACACATCAAATATATGAATTTCCTTATTCATTTACTAATTTATTTTTATTTAAAATTTTATGTATTTATAGCAGACATACATGCAAATGTGTACTACAGTTTTTTTCTGAAACAAATTTATACTGTGTTAAACATACGTCAAAGCTCTTAAACACGTCATGCCTCTTACTTGTTATAATCTTATCATATCCCCATTGTACTTTTACTTTTGTAATTTTCAGTCTGAACCTAGGCTAAGTGGGGGTTTTCTTCTATATTTTTATTTCTGGGTTTCTGTATTTTATTGGACCTTAAATTTACGTAGAGTCATAAACACAAAGAAAAAAAAAATCTTTGCTTACTTTCTAGGCAAGGTATGATAGCTGAGGAAATACTTGCTGTTCCTTTAATATCCTTCTACATAATCGGATCTATTTTAGCAGTCTGAGCTATGGTAGCTATTACAAACTGAACAATGGAGGAAGGCCAATTATTCCAAAGCTGTATTTAACGGCTGCTCACCTTATACAGCTATCTCTCTTCAAAATCAACTACAATGCAACACGCATTTTCTAAGGAATTCAAGAGGCAGGCAGATCAACACTATGAAACAGCGTCATTTTGAAGTCTAGCGTCAGATGTTAAGAATCTTGGACCATCTGTACTGTCATCCTGCTTCTTAGAGTTCCTGGCCAGTTGTACTCTTAACTACATTTTAAAAATGCAGATTGATGGTTAGGAACTATATCAAAGAATTTTTGCTCATAAAAATCTTCTATATGAGAGTCATGTTTTCATATGGCCTGTGTATTCAATATAGAGAAGCTCTCCCAAAATTAGCCTCAAAATCGGCTACAGCAAACAGCTGTAAGCCCTGGGGGAAATGCATATGCCAAGATGAGAATCCGAATGAAAGGTACCAGTTGAAAGAGACTGGGAAATTGGGTAATAAAGTTCAGTTTAAAAACAGCAAGTGGATAACACAGACTGCTGATATGGCCTCTGTGTGTCCAGGAGTGATGCCACTGAAGCAAACCTGACACCCAGGAGCTCCCAGGCTCATTGACTGACTTCTCTTTGCTTTAAGAAAAATGGTGGTTTGAGCAATGTCTGTCTTCATCATCTTCCTAACTTTATGTGATCCCCCATCATCGCTCAACTCAAGACCTTACTTCAGTCTCCTGAGTGCTTGGGGCCCCTCCCCTCCTTCCATCCATCCCAGGTCTTCGACTTTTCCTTCTCATCAAAGCATATCTGAAATGGATTCAGCTCTCTCGGCATATCTCCCACTGAGACAGTAGCATAAGCAGGAGTTGGGAATCAGATAAGTGTGGGTCCAAATTCTGGCTTGGCTACTTATTAACTGTGAGACTTGGAGTGATGTATTTAACCTTTTGAGCATCGGTATGTTAATAAGTAAAATGGGCATTATAGTAGGAGTCGCTAATAAGGCTGCTGTGAGGATTAGAACACGTAGTATATTGGAAGTGTCTGGTGTAATATCTGAAAAACAGAAGGGGTCCAGTAAATGCAAGATATTATAAATGATTTGATAACATACAGTAAAAAGAACCTAGACATTTACATTAGTGCAAAATCTAGCAAAAAATGTACAAGTACTCTATAAGAAAAATCACAAAACTTTACTGGGAGAAATGAGGGAAGATCTAAATAACTGGAGTGATATGCCATGTACGCGGATCGAGAGAGTCGATATATTGAAGATTTAAATTTTTCCCAAATAAATCTCCATATTCAATGGACTCCCAATCAAAATCCCCAGAGGCTGATTTTCATATTGGCCAGCTGATATTAAACTTTTGAAGAAATAAAAAAAAAATCCCAAGAATATTCAAGGCACTCTTGAAGAAGA
Organism: Hippopotamus amphibius kiboko; assembly: GCF_030028045.1. Classification (NCBI taxonomy): domain Eukaryota; kingdom Metazoa; phylum Chordata; class Mammalia; order Artiodactyla; family Hippopotamidae; genus Hippopotamus; species Hippopotamus amphibius. Next base: position 124,119,405 of record NC_080189.1, read on the forward strand.
GGAGAGAGGATTTATTCTGCCAAATATCAGGATCTGTGAAGCGATATCAGTCATGACTGTGAGGAACTGTTGCAGATAAAGAGACTTCTGAAAAAGAAGAAGGATACCCAAGACAGACTCACGCATGGACTGATATGATTTATGACAAAGGAGGTAGTCCAGAACAGCTGGGGAAATGATGGTCTTCTTGTCAAATGATGATGGGGTAGCTAAGTATCTAAATGAGAAAAGAATGAAACTGGACCCCTTCCTCATACCACACACAAAAATCAACTTCATGTGGCTTATAAACTTACATACGAAAAGAAACATACTAAAGTGTTTATATGATTATACACATCTTCATGCCATTGGGCAAGGTTTTAAAATATGATAGAACAAGAAAAGATTGTAATGACATTAAAATTGAGTAAACTCATGAAAAGGCACCACAAAGAGTGTGAAAATACAAGCCACAGAAGGAGATGATATTTGCAACACATAATCAACATAGAACTCGTATCCACAAATCAATAGAAAAAGATAGACAACCCAATGGAAAAAATGACCGAAAGACTTGAATAAGCATTCACAAAAAAGGAAATCCAAACAACTAATAAGAATATGCCAAGAAACTCAAGTTCATTAATAATCAGAAAGTACAAGCTGAGATCCTGGTGCACACACCAGAATGGCACAATTAAAAATCTGATAAGGACAAGTGTTGTCTGAGATGTGGAGTACAGAGCTCTTATACACTGTTGGTAGGAGTAGAAATTACCACAATTACTTTGGAAAACAGTTCTCATTTTCCGGTAAAATTGGAGCTACACATACCTCACAACACAGCAATTCCACTCCTGGTTATATCCCTAGAGAAAAGCACACAATTGCATCTCAGGAGATGGATGAGAGTGTTCTAAGCAGAATTTTGATAATAGTCTTCAACTGTAAATGAACCAAATGTCCATTAATGGTAAAATGGCCATAAACATTAAATGGATGAATAAATTGTGGTACATCCATTAGCATACTGCAATGCTACAATCAAAAGGAGAAAATAGAACTTTTTTTCTCTTAAAAAAAAGAATCTTACAAACACAATATTGATCAAAAGAAGCAAGGCAAAACCAAAAAACCAAAAAAAAAAAAACAAACCAAAAAACTCTCAAAAAACAAAAGAGGCAAGGCATATGAGAATGCATACAGTATATTTCTAATTGATATAAAATTGAAAAATAAGAGAAATCACGCTTCATAGGGAAAAAAAAACTATGAGAGAGCTAGGACAAGACCTCTCACCATAAGAATCAGGGCAGCAGTTACCTCCAGAGAGAGAAAGAGGGTTTTGAATAGGCAGTGTCATGAGGGGCTTCAGAGGAGCGACCAATATTCCACTTTATGTCTTGGACATTGGTTATAAGCATATTTACTACATAATTATACACTACACAGTATATTTGTGTGTTTTTGCCTTCTGTGTATATGTGTCATATGTCAAAATAAAAAAAATATTTTTAGAAATACACCCACCAGGAAGAGAATCATGTTGGTACCATTTTAGATTCCAAAATACAGCACAGTTATTATGCAGCCTCTGTGCTTTGAACATAAAACCAATGTCACGCTGCCATCTTGAGCAGCCTTCCAAGTGTCATTGACAAGCTGTATTTAACATTAAATAATAAGATAACATAAAAATGAAGTATTTACTATGTCCCAGGCAATGTGCTGAGGGTCTAGCACACATTAGCTTATTGAATCCTTACAGTAACTTACCCTGGGAGGTAAGTGTTATTATGAAAATTTTACAAATGAGGGTCATCTATGTTTGTCAGGGAAGTGTTTGTGTAAAGTCTCGCTCAGATTGAGTAAGTGGCAGAGATGGACTCCAACCCAGGTTGGTTTGACTGTCTAGGTGGCTTGCTGAGCTGCTGTCCTGTTTTCCAACTTTGTTAACGTTTAGACTTGGTCACTAATAACAAAATCTTGAACATAAGCAGATGACTACTACATAGAGATTCATTCTTCCCACAGACATCGACGTGCCAAGTTCCATGTTGGACTTTGTGGCTACAAAGAGGGGGATGACACTAGCCCTGCCCTCAGGGAGCTCCTGGTCCAGGAAGAGCATCTGGTAAGTAAACAAACGAACAAAACCAGTAGTTTATGCGTTTCTAAAGTGGAGTAAGGACAAACAAGGCTGGAAGAAGGAAATAGATAAGGGTAAGAGAAGATGCTTTAACCATAGCCTTTTAACCAACCAACCAATTTATCTCTAATTACTTTGGAGCTAACTCTATCCCATAACTTGTTTTTTGTTTTTTGTTGTTGTTGTTGGTTTCAACCAGATTCCAAGTTTTTCCATTCTTTGTCTTAGAAGTTGTGATTTGCAGGTTCCCCTTCTCCCTACCCTCCCACCCCCAGTCCCAGCTCCCACCCCCGACCCAAGCTCCCACCACCCCTCCTCCCCTCCTGCTCCTTCTCCTCTGCCTTCTCCTCCTCTTCTGGCTTCTTAGGTCCTACCTGGTCCTTTAATGCCTGGATCAAACACAACTGCCTCTGTAAATCTCATGACACTCCCTCCTCCTCCACTGGAAGCGAATGCTCCCTTCCTGACGTCCTTCCACATTTTATGTTTGCCATTTGTACAGTCGACAGTGTATTTGATCTCGTATCATAATCATTTATGTGCACGTTTTGTCTCCCTTGCTAGAGTGCAGGCTCCTTTAACCCAGAGACCATGATTAATTTCTCTGTGTTCATCAGCCTTGCTGATAGACATGGACACATAACCAGAGCTGAGATGTGTTTTGGCAGCAACCTGACTGAACTTCTGGTGGTTGGATGGGTCTTCTGGAGCAAAGGTATCATGAATACTGTAATAACAACTTATAGTATGTTAACATCATAAGACATTTTTAGTTGGGACAAATGGAATTGACAAAGAGGGATGTTATCCACAGGTAAAAGACTGTTGAAATTATTTATGAAAACATTGTCTCCTTTTGCAAGAAAAATCATTTATGAAGAAACAGCCAAGTTTTCACATGTATAGAATATGGGAAGGATGGCTAATGACCATTGATCTTTGATACCATGCACATGAATTCAACCATCAGCAACAATAATTACGGAATTTAGAACATAATTATGTAAAGTACCATGTTATGTTATATTTGCAATTATTTCATTTTTGCTTAGTGATATGGATTAAAATCACTAAAATCCTTTCAATTCTGGTTTGGAAATTGCTTCTATTTTTGTTTCTTAAGTGGATTTCTCGCCACTTCTTTATTACAGCTTTTTCTGTGTTTTTCCCTGTTGGAAAAACTTTTCCAGCTACCAGACCTACAGAGTAGGTAGAAAATTTGATGAAAATCTATGAAAGTTTGATGACTTTTATAGACCTCACCTTGAAGTTTCTTTTTGTTTTTTAAATATTTAATGTTAAAAGATCCCTAGGGAGCTCCACTGTGTAGCTACCTAGAAGTTCAACGTAACACACTCAGGTTAACCACCTCCTGAATGATAGAAAAGATGTGATTTTTAATGCAGGTTGACAGGATGCTAGCCTCTATTCCAAATTCCTCCTTTCCCTGATGGTGTCCGGGGACAGCTCACGCCTTCTCCCTGTGACCATCTGACTCTCCTTCTGAGGCTGTAACTCTGATCTCCCCTATCCTCTGCCTCTTAGATGGCTGTTGCCCTCATGAAACCACAGGCCAAAGTTGGCCACTATCTGTTGGTCTGGCTATTTCCAGAGACACACTTGGGGTACCTCACTAGTGGGTCTTTAATGTGAGGAAGTACAGGGAGAGATGTAGATGCAGACAGCAGCCCTAAGGTCTGAGTTTCATGGCAAACAGGAATGTTTTCCGGATGTAGCATCACGCTGGTGGCTGTTCCTGCAGATGTGGGCATCTACCGCTTTGTATACATTTTCACTGTGGCTTCCAGACATTTTTGATCCTTCAACAGTGAAAAAATTTGAGCATGATTCCCCTCCCCCCCAATATATATATATTTTAATATACGCACAAAATAAAAATGAAGAAGCAATGAGAAATAGAAAGAAATGTAAACAGGAGCTCTAATATTTTCTTCTAATGTCACAACGGATCATCTTGCAAACCCCACCGTGGGCATCACTGCGTGGGTCCACTGCTCCATGGTGAAGGGTGTCTCAGCCATGATCTGTCTCTTTTCTGCTCCTGAACTAAGAGCTAATGTCTCTCCATGTCATGGTTCTTCTTACTGTGTGTGTGTGTCTCTCCACTTCTGCTTTGCCTCCTATGGTGCTGATTCCCTCTGGATGTGTCACACACAAAGCTCTGTAAGAAACGGATCCGGTGAGGTCTGTCAGTTACAGAGCCCTTTTCTGGGCAGAGCCTTCTCACCAGGCCCTAGGAAGACTGATAACCGGCTTAGACAGCTTGTGGAGTTGGGAGTTTGGCCTTGGTGCAGCCATCCATGGCCCCGGGTTACAGATCCTGATGGAATTATTTCTTTCTTATACGGTCCTCCCGATTCAAGTGCCCTCAAGCCATCAACTGCAGAGCCACAATTAATGTATGAAGCCCACCACGGGGAGGCCCCACTACTTCTGTTTCCTGATGTCCCTGGTAAAGAAACACTCATTTAATCCACTTTTTTTTTTTTTTTTTATTAATAAAAGTCCCTCCAGGAAGGAAATATGAGTTTTCAGGACAATCCAGCACACCTCAGGGTGAATTCTCTTTGCACATTGTACCATTCCCAGGAGGTATAAGGGTTAGTCTCTGCCCACCTTCCCCTCCTGATTGAGAATTTTACATCTAGAATCACCCGATAGCTAGAATTTGTCTGGGTCCTTTTTCTTCCCAGAGCCTGCAGACATTTGTCCAAATTGCATCCATCCGGCACAACATGTGCTCTGTGTCCTGGAGGCTGAGAAGACGAGCTGCTTCCGGGCCTGGCTCCACCTGTGTGATGCAGGGGAGGCCAGGGCTAAGTGTCAGGGCTCTGCAGCCGGGCTACCAGGGTCCACAGTCCAAGGTCAGCCACACAGTTGCACTGTGAGATGAACACATTGCTTATCTATTTGTGCCTTGGTTTCCTCCTCTGTGAAATGGCAATAATAGAACCTGCCTCATAGGATTATTGTGAGAATTGGCTGAATTAAGAAACAAATGCTTATTACAGTTAGCATTTGGTAGATTCCTAAAAATAATATACTTTTTTTTTTTTTTTTTCCCCAGACTAGGATGGCTTGACTTCTTGCTGAAACCACTGAAGATGAACCAAGTAAATGGATGGGTTTCCTAACCTGCGAAATGCAGGAAGAGCAAGCTGGGGTCTGTCCTGTTTACTTCTCTATCCTCAGTACCGAGCCCCATCCCTGGTACAATGTAGACATTCAATAAATATTAGTTATAGGTCTAGAAAATGTTAGGAGATATAGGTATATAAAAGTGAGTATTCTTAAATGGATTTTAATAAGTTTTTCTTTGCTGAAAGAAAATGCAGTGATGCTAACAGACTCTAGGAATATATGCAACAAGGATCATTTCCATTTATTGACTACCTCCCCCTCCCCCAGCCACATATCTTATGTAACCCTCAGAATCCTCAGAAGCAGGTATTAGTAATCATGTTTCACCAATGGGAAACTGAGCTTCACAGAGTCTGTGACCTTCACAGGGTTCACAGGGCATTGGGTTACTGAAAGGGGATGTGAACCCAGGCTACGTGGATGGCTCTGAAGTCTGAGCCTTTTCTGTTAATTTATTTCCCAGCAGTGAGGACAGCTCAGAGGCTGTCTAGGGCCTCAGTCATCCAGAACTTTGGAGTGAAGAGTCAGTCACTCTGGGATGCAGGGTCCTCACGCTTCCTAGATGTGTCACTTAAACCACCCACCATCATTCAGTTCCTAAACTGGGCATCAGAAACTGGTGTTTATCCAAATAGAATTAAGAGGCAGACAAATCACTACACTAAATTCAAGTGCTTGATGAACTTTTCACCATACGCTTGTCTTGTTTGAGATTTCTTATTTTAAAAGAATGCAGAATTTAGTTGATGCATTACACAAGAAGGATCAGGAACTCAAAGATATGTAATATATATTAGGGAGATAGGGGGGATACTGCAAAGAGTATGGAATGGGGCAGTTAATTTCAAGCTTTCGTTAGCATCTGCAAAAAAAAGTTAATGCCTACTTACCTTCAAACCAAAAGGGGGTTTGCAGGAAGCATTATTTAATGCTTAAAAAAATTGGATTTTAAATAATTAAGATAAGTACCAAAAATAGCTAAGCAATAAACCCCTTTTAAATATTTTACCAAAGTATATTGCTAACATGCCTTATATTCAGACTGTGTCCTGATTTGGATAGTCTGTGTTTCTACAGTTTACTTTTTGGATTACTAATCAAAATTAAATAGTGGCTATGCCTAATTACAACAATCATTCTTCCCAGGCTGCAAAGAGAATGGAAATCTTAGAAATAAATGCTTTTACTCGGAATGAATTCTCTCTGAAATAATCACTCTGATGAGTGACTTCTTGAGATAATGTGATAGCACTGGAAGTTGCCACTGGAAGTAATGGGATGAAAAGAAACTGGAAAATTTGATGTGAATATCAAGAAAATACAAGGTTTTAAACTTTGAGACTGTGTGGAAGTCTTCGTGGGGACTAGGTAAAACTCCTGGGTATTTATATCAGTTAAGCCCCAACACAAACATGAGGCTATTTATTTGCAGAAAACATTCCCGTGCTTTCTCAATATTACTCAAGAGTATTAGGAAGCACACGTCTAATGTTACCCCTTAGATCCTGAGCAGGTAAGACTTTGGTATCCATGTGTAAACACTGAATTTTAATTCCGCCACAAGTAATTATTCCCCCAAGTAATTTTCTTTAGAAGTATAAACTGTTTGACTCTTATCTGATTGGAGGGAAGGGGATTTTTTTTTTTTCTTGGAGAGCTATGATCTGATCTATTGTGGGGCTGAAGCACTGAAGGCAGGAACCTGACCTCTCTGGGTGAATCAGCTCAAGGTTCCCTTGATGAGAATCCTTAAGTCACAGAAACACAAACACCTCCAACCTGGATGCAGTGCGGTTGTATTCAACTCATAGGGCATTTCACTGGATGTCAGGAATTTCTCTTAAGTTCCCCAGTGGTCCTAACATGCAGCCCAGATTGAGAATCATGGCCAGAATGGCTGAGATTTATATCCTGTCTCTTACCTGCAGTACAAACCTGTCTCGATTCTCCTGATTCTCATGAGCTTTGGATTACTGCTTCTACACTTTTGCCTGAACTCCAGTAAAATGGTCTACGATACCTCTACCAAGGCTCTTCTTAACTGTAATCGTTAATTTTACGTGTCAACTTGACTGGACCATGGGTGCCCAGATCAGACATTGTTTCTGGGTGCGTCTGTGGGGTGTTTCTGGATGAGATTAACTTTTGAATCAGTGGATTCACTACAGTGGATTGCCCTCCCCAAGTGGTTCAGCATCATCCAATCTGTTGAGGAACTGAACAGAACTAAAGGCAGAGGAAGGAGGAATTTGCCCCCGTTTTTCTCCCACCTCACTGATTGAGCTGGGACATCACATTACATCTTCTCCTGCCCTTGGACTAGGATTTATATTATTTTTCCTACTGGTTCTGTATCTTTGGAAAACCCTTACTAATACACTAACAATTTTTAATTCATTGACTCCTTGGAGAATCCAATAAAAACAATAAACCTTCTCCCAAAAAAACACACTTTATCTTGGAAGCAATTTAAGCATGTTTTAGAACCCCAGAATTCCATCTCTAAAAACCCAGACTAAAGTCCCTATCTCACCTAGATAATGCCTGAAACCAGATGTCCCTATTCTAATCTACCTGGAGTTGTTGCCTCTGAAGCTTGTGCCTGAGCCCAGGGGGGCTAGGAAATCATCATGTCCTTTCCCAAAGAAGCAGGAGATACCACTAGTAAAGCCCGAAGCTGAACTTTGCTTGTGTGGCTGTTCAAAAATTATTTAGAACCCTAGAGGTACAAACATAAGAATATAGTTCAAAACCAGAGCAGAGGTCCACCAGTGCAACCCCATAAATGTTAGGTACAAATGTCCTGGGATGATTTGCTTTAGTCTGCTTACCAGAACCAATGATACCAGCAGAGGAGATGGGATTAGCCTGAGTGGGTTAGATAGGCCTTGCCCCTGCAGCTGGGAAGGAGCGGATGGACACTATAAAAGCCACTGTGCAAACAACCATGACATCAACGCTGCTCTCTCTGGTTGTCCTGTGGCAGCTCTCAGTTCGTGCCATGTCAACTGCATGCCACCACCCACCACATGCTCTTGGGAGCTCGTGATCCCCCTGTGATGTCCACATCTCTAAAGCAGTGTGCATCATTTGTCAGGAATCTCAATGTCTGCACCTATTTTCAAGCACCTTTTCATTGTTTCTCCATTACTGAAGGGTTTAATTTTTCATCTAAAATGTAAGAAACTACATAATACACATACACAGGTTTGTCTTATGACAATTAGAACACAATTTAGTATTGAACAAGACACACTTGAAACCAGATTGTTTCATATTTTATAAATTGCATAATACAGAAATGTGGTTTGAATCAGAGCTCCTCCAAGTATTATCTAAACTGGGATTTTTTTCACATTGTCAAGGAGAAAGAAGCAATGTCATCTTTAATCCAAACAAGGAAATGCTCATTAATCCATTTATTTAAAACATTTTGTTTTGTTTGTTTGTTTTTTGGTCTACCTTTCTACTTGGCAGCACTCAAAGTTAGAAAATCCAGGTAAAATAAATGATAATCTAAAAAAAAAATAGTGGCTCAAAAAGAGAAAATTTGTTTAGATCATTAACTATAGTAGATAGTGAAAAGTAGATAAATATCTACGCCTCCCAAAAGACAATAGGTCATTTATGAATGAGTTCTGCAAAACCTTCAAGTAACAGATACTTACTGTTTTAAACTATTGAAGAGTATTAAGAAACAAAAAGAGAAGCTTTCTTATTTACTCCATATAGCTAGCATAACCCTGATGTAAAAGTTGAACAGGCATAGTGAAATGGAGCAGAACCCTATGGTCCTTGCCCCCCATGTCCTCAGCCTGCCTTTTGTCTGCGGAAAAACTTTAGCCAAAGAATAATTTTAATCAGAGAAGTGAGAAAATGCAGAAACAAAGGAAAACAGTCACATGAGGCCAAATAATAGTAGTTTAGTCATTAAGCACTCAGGAAACTTTAGTTCCTCCTCAAGGGCTATATAGATAATATTCTGAGCCATATCCTGTGAGCTGTCTTATAGCTACTGAAACCCCCACCAGGTGGAAGAAGTTAACTACATGATGATCAGGCTGTAGCCATGACATAAGCTGCGACAATACTGAAAGCTGGCCTAAAAGAAATGGGAGCAAACTGACCCTAGAACTGAAGATTAACTGCACTTAAAACAATCAAGATGACACTGATAGACCAAGGCAGGACGAATTTCAAGATGGCTGTCAGAGTTGACTGTGCTGTTTCTGCACATGGCCCCCTCTCTCCGTCCATAAAAGCTCTTGCCCACTGATTGTCTTGTCCACTGACTCCTTTGGACAGGAGTCTGCCCCCTCCCCGGCCAGGTTGCCGGCCTCCAAAATAAAGCAAACTTTCCTTTCCACCAACCTTGCCTCTTCAGTGGCTTTTGAGCTGCGAGCAGCTGGACCCCACTTTAGGTTCAGTTTTTGGCTGCCAACGTGGGGCTTTTGCGCTCTCGCGATATCTGGCTCCTGGGGTTTCCCCAAGCAGTGCCGCCGCCATGACGACGCACAGGGGTGGCTGCGAGGAGCCATTGCTCGTGGCTCGCTGTCCCCGAGAGGGGGATTTGGGGGGACGTTCCTAGCAGCTGCCGAAACCATCTGTTTTGGGGATCCTCCCTGTTTCTCCCCTGCTCGGCGCTGGCTGTCAACATATGCCTTTCCTTGGTGGAATGGAAACATCCCTCTGGACAAGCTGACGAGCTCCAAGACCGAGTAAGTCCACAGGTGCGCAGCCAGGCTAACTTCGCTTTTGAGCACGAAGTGCTATTTGGGTATTTTGCCAGTTGGTTCTGATGTGTCTGATATTGAGGGCCATTTGTGAATACTGAGTGTGTCATTTAGGCATTTTGCTAATTGGTTCTGATGTGGGTCTGACGTCAAGAACCGTTTGTGTTGGGAAAGTGTTTGACACTCTGTATCAGTCATTGTCTTGGTGGATTGTGATAGTTCTGTCTTCTGGTGTGTGAGTATGTATTCCATTTGTGTGATTAATATCTTTGTTTTCTTTTGTAAAATGGGAGGTTCAGGTTCAATTCATTTGCAAAATTTTAGCTGTGAGATTATGACTAAAGAAAAAGAAAGATGATTTTTTTTAAACAATATATGACAAAAGTATTTAGACTGTGGAAAAAATTGGTTAAGATGAAACTCTTTTGAAATTACCAAACTAGTTCTTTTTGCATATGCAGTTAGAGAAAGTCTGGCTTGATAAAATGCTGATTTCAGAATTCTGATCATGAGAATACAAAAATACACCTAGGAGAAAGCTTGAAGTTAAGTCTTATCATGTCCTTGATATACAAACACAGCCCACTTTGCCTGAGACTTCAGCCTTGGGTTAATCAGTAGAGCTTCAAAGATGTTTGGGTTTATCTTGTACCACGTTAAAGAGAAATTATGCTATGAGAAAAATGTTAGTTTTTAGAGGTTATAGAATATGTTCTTAAGTTTGCCAATCAGTAAATGCTGGTATAACATTTCATTTACTTGTTTCTTGGTTTTGTTAAGGATTTTAAGGGTTAAAAATTGTAATATGTAATTAAAGCTACTAACAATGATAAGGGAAGCATTTCAGTGTGTAAAGCAAGTAGGATATGTGTTGTCGGCGAGAGAAGGTATAAAGAATGGAGATATTTTTGTTGAGGAAAAATGATGATAATAATTTTCTCCTAGAGTTGGTTGTTTTTGGATGGAGGAAAAATAAGGGACAAATCATATGGATATGAAAAGTGAGAAAAGATTTGTGAAAAAAGGGAACTTTGAGAAAAGAATTTTGTACATTGTCAGGAATGATAATGATTAGATTGGGTTTAATTACATAAATGAATTTTGTTATTAAGAGTAAGCTGGTACAAGACTGGAATTTGGTTTTCTTTCTTCCTGTTAAGAGAACAAAACTTTCTTGGAATAAAGAGCTGCTTTTGATAAGAGATTGTAAGTTTCTTTCTCTAGCTAACTTTGAGTATTCCAAAAGGTCGCGAGGCATATCAGAATAAATATTTTTTTATAGTTTAAAAAATTTTATTTACTGTTTTTACTGTGGTAATATATACATAAAATTTACCATTTTAACCATTTTCAAATGTACAGTTCAGTGACATTAGGTACATTCACATTGTTGTGCAACATTACCACACTCCATCCATCTCCAGAACATTTTTATCACCCCAAAGTGAGACTCCCACCCATTAAACAATAACCTTCTATTCCCTCCCCCAGCCCGTGGCACCTACTATCCTATTTTCCATCTTAGAAGAAATATTAAAGTAACTAGGATTATTTGGTATGTTAAATAATATGGAAAACAGTTGATAACTTTTAGATCATACTGCTGAACTGGGTAAGAAATTTAAAGAATTCTAATGGAAATCTATTGTTTTGCTTCAAGCCATATTTTTGACTCCAGTGTTCAGGATGGAAAAAATTGTCTAGTGAAGTTATCAGAGTATAATTACTTATAACATGTATCACTGCTGGCTTTAATTTTACTGCTAAAAGCACATATACAATGCTTATGTGACAATTGGGTACAAGTGCTAAAATGTATAGCCTATAAAATGTTTCCCCATCAGCATTTCTCTACTTGTTTGTTATGTCTGATTAGTTTTCCCCCAGTGTGGATGACTAGGCCAATATATAAACAAAATTGCCTAGGACTGAAGCACATGAATGGACCCAGAGCAGGCAACTGAATCACTCTGGCAATGTTGGCAAAATATAATGATTACCAGTGCTTTCTATGGAAAGATTTGCAATTAAAAGGGGAAACTGATGGAGGAAAATTTCACATATTGAGGTATGGAGAAGTCATTCTGGCTTATATATGATTTAATTTGAACTTCAGGCTAACCAAAACAACCTGTTTGTGGCTATTAAACATACATTGTACATCTGCTTTAACCATTAAGGAAAAAAATAACAGCACATTCAGAGAATGATACAAAGATGCATTTTGATTATTATCTTCACTGTAATATGTCCAGTAATTTTCAAATGTTTGTCCAGGTACTATGACAACGTAATCAAAGAGAGAGGTAATGTTTTCATAATATAAAATATTGATGATAAGCTCGGAACTTGAGACTATTTCCAACTCTGTGTCCATTCCCAAAATTAGGCAGGACTACACTCCACTTCATTAGGAAGAAGCCAGAGCTGTTGTCACTCCATTCCCTCAAAGAGTTGGGGAAAACTGTAACTGAAAAACTGAGTTCCTCTGCCAAGTTTATGGTTGACCTCTCTCTCCAAAACTTTGTTCCCTTTCTTGTTCTGTACCTGTCCTTCCTCAAGATTGAGAAGTATCAAAGAAAAGGGGGGATTGAAACAGAGTAGGACACTATGGTCCTTGCCCCCATGTCCTCAGCCTGCCTTTTGTCTGTGGAAAACTTTATCCAAAGAATAAGTTTAATCAGAAGTGAGAAAATGCAGAAACAAAGAAAAACAATCCATCAAGACTAAATAATAATACTTTCATCATTAAGCAAAGTCAAGGATCTATAGATAATATTCCGAACCATGTCCTGTGAGCTGTCTTATAGATACTAAAACTCCCACCAGGTGGAAGAAGTTAATTGCATGATGACCAGACTGTAGCCATGACATAAGCTGCCACAATTCTGAGAGCTGGCCTCAAGGAAATGGGAACTGATCCTGGGACTGAAGATTAACTGACTTAAAACAATCATGATGACGCTGATCAGAGCACTGCATGACTAATTTCAAGATGACTGTCAGAGCTGACTGTGCTGTTTCTGTGTGCAGCCCCCCTCCCTTTACCAGTAAAAGCTCTTGCCCACTGATTGTCAAGCTGGGTGGAATCGGCCTTTGGACAGGAGTCCACCTTCTCCCACAGGTTGCTGGCCTCTGAAATAAAGCAAACTTTCCTTTCCACCAACCCTTGCCTCTTTATTGGCCTTTGAGCGGCAAGCAGCTGGACCCCTACTTTCAGTGACAATGGCACTCAAATAAAGGGAAATTATAGCTCAGTTTGAATATATAGATGCAAATACATAAATAAAATAAGAAATCAAATCTAATGGTATTTAAGAAATACATGATGCCCAAGTTGATTTCATCTCATGAATAGAGAGGTGGTTCAACATCAGGGTACCTGTTAATCTAATCTACTACATTAACAAATGAAAAGAGAGACCAAATTCAATCCTCAATCATGATAATGATAATTAAAAACACTTTTTATGGCTCTTTGGCTTTGGCGGGGCTAATGGCGGACTCCTGGAGGGCTCAAGCCAAGGAGCACTTCCCAGAAACCCCGCTGCCAGTATCCCTGTCCCTGTGGTGAGCCCCAGCTGCTCCCCACCTCTGCAGGCAACTCTCCAACACCTGCAGGGAATGCAGATCTTGGCTCATAGAGTGGAAACTCTGTCTTGAGAACAGAAGCAACAAGATAGAAACTTGGATTCCTGCCTCTATGGAGATATGGTATCTACAGAATATTATAGGCAGATACGTCCTTTTCCTTCTTCCACTGTAGACAGAGGTGATCATGTATTTCAGTTTTGAACAAAGAAACCGTGAGAGTCATTTGGACAGGAATTTTCTTCACGATGAAGAGAGAGAGGTATATAAAGAGATACACTTTCACTCCCTTACTGACCTTTCTGCTTTGGTCATTATAAGAACACAATGTCTGAAGCTGCAGTGGCCACTGTTTGACCACAAGGTGAAAAGCCCAAAGAGGAATATCAGCACTTTCATTTTGGAGGGGAACAATGGGAAACGCTTGGATTCTTTTTTTTGTTTTTTTCCTGAAAAATGTAACCTTAGCATTTCTTTTTTTTTTAAGGAACTTTTACTGAGATATAATTGACATACAATGAACTGCATATCTTTAAAAAAACAAACCAAAAAAAACCAACAACACTTTTTAGGAAAAGAATAGTAGGGGACTTTCTTAAATCCCCAAATAAACCTGATGATGAAACATTAAAAGCCATTTCCACTATAATTGGCAAAATGACAAGGATAACTACTGCTATTGCTACTATTCAATATTTTATGGAGGTTCTAATTATTGGAATAAATCAAGAAAAAATCAAGTAATGATCTGGAAAACTATTAACTATTAGGATTTATATGAGAATTAATGGATATAGTTGGAGACAAGAACATGCAAAATTGATGGCATCTACCATTACCGATTAGAAAATGTAATAAATAAAACAATGCCATTTACAATCTGCAACTCATTTATAAAATACCTAATAAGAAATGTCAGAACCATATAAATAAAACAAACAAAAAATTTACAGGACATAAATCAAGGCATATTTATCTATCTATTACCTATCTATCTATATCTATCTATCTATCTGTCTATCTATCTATCTATCTATCTATCTATCTATCTATCATCTATCTATCATCTATCTCCTGGATGGGAATATCCAGCATTATAAAGACATCAAATCTATCTACCACAAATTTATTGATTAATTAAATATAACTAATCAAAATTCATCAGAATTGTTGGAAATCTGAAGCTTATTCTAAACATCACATGAAATAGAAAAGTGCACAAGAATAGCAGAGACATTTATAAAAAAAGAGCAGGGAAAGGGATGGGTCTTCCCTGCCAGGCAAGAAAAAATACCATAAAGCTATAATAAATAAAACACTGAGGTATGACACAGAAATAGACATAACAATCAGTGAAACACAGGTGTCCCAAGACAGACTCCTGTAAACATGGGAATTTAGTTTTGATACAGGTGGCATCTCAAATATGAGATAAAGTGTGGACAATTTAATAAACGGTTACTGGATAATTTCCCACACTTTCGAAGAAAACATAAAGCTAGAGTCACTATAAAGCCTGTACATTTACAAGAGATGCATTTAGGAAGGAAAAAAATCCCTCTGGGAAGGCAAATTGTTACTCTATAAAAATGAGAAAAAATTATAAAGCAAAATTATAAAATTATTAGAAGGAAATACTGGGAAATATTTGTATAATGTTGAGTTGAGGTAAGCCTTCCTAAACAAGAAAAGAATTTGAGAAACCCAAAGTTAAATCAGACAATCTCCTTTTAAAAGTTAATATAAAAAACATAGCATAAGCAGAATTAAAATGTGAGCAACAAAGCTGAGAAAATATTTATAGTATAATCAGCAATGATTACTACTCAGAATACGTAAAGAGAAAATATAAATCAATAAGAAAAAACTCAAAATAGTTGAAGGATATGAATAAACAATTCATATAAGTGAAATGAAATGATTCTCAGTGTCACAGGTAATCAAACAAATACAGATGAAAATCTTAAAATACATTTTGACCACCTAATTGTCAAAATTAGAGAAAATACTTACCTCTACTATTTGGTGAGGATGCAAGAAAACGCACATTTCTATAAACTACAGATGAAAGTCTCTCTTGATGCAGCCTTTCTGGAAGGCAAGTTGCCACTCTATATAAATGAAAAAAAGTTTCCATCATTTGGCCCAGACATTCTGTTTTGGGAATTCAGCTCTTCAGAAGTATTTACATTTAAATCTAGAAACATATGTACAAAGATGTCCCCAGTATTGCTTCTTGGCACAAAAAATTGGAAACAATCAATCTTCAGCAAAACATAGTATTTCTGCTACTATTGAATATTATATAGCCTTTAAAAATAACAATAATAGAAAATCATCGTCACAAAACATAGTGCTAGTATGATCCCATTTATAAATTTTTTACCACCTAAATGTGTGTGTCTGTGTGTCTGTGTGTAAATTCATAGGAAAGGGTTAGGAAGGATCCACCAAGTAGTGACAACCAAGAGTAAGTCATGAGTAGAAGAGAGGGAAGAGAAAAATTTATATTTTCTCCATTTATTTCTATTTTATTTCAATTTTTATAATACTTGAGTAATAAAAGTACAAAAATAAAATAATGTGATATGAAGAATTTTAATCATATCATGTAGTGCAATGACTTGAATTTTCACCTTCCACTCCTTTCTACTTGAGCCAATGGATACTCCTGACTACCTGGCAGGTGAACCAAAGTGTTTCCTCCTCCTTTACATGACAAAGTCATTCCGGGGAGCATCAAGGTACACGATTAGATCCACAGAGTGAAAAGGCAAGACACGAACTGAGAGAAGATATCCACAAGGCATATATTTGACCAAAGACTTATATCCAGAATCAATTAAAAAGTTAAATGGAAAACTTCTACAAATCAATAAGGTAGGATAACAAATTAAAAATAAATGGCAGAAGCACACTGGCTTCTCAAGAAATGATAGAGTAAGGATCTCAAAAACCACTCTTCCATAAAAGCAGTCAGAATACTGACAAAAAATTGTCAAAAATAAACTTTTTCAGAACTCTGGAAAGTAACCAAACATTTACAACAATCTACGGAAGATCAATGTGAGAAAAACAGCTGAATCTTGATAAGGGGAGTGAGTGTGGTGGCATTGTAACTTGCTCTCTCCCCTTCTCCCCAGTTCCACAGTAGCCTTGAAAACTAAAGGCCTTGTAACCATGGTAACTGTGAAAGCCAGGGTCCTAGCAGCCACTGGAGGCAGCAGACAAGTTTGGAGCTGCCCCAAAAGCTCTCTCCCTAGAGAATTATGTCTGTTTGATCTGTCTGGCTGCTCCAGCCCCATTCTCAAGCTTTGTCTCTGTTTGACTGGACTCAGAACTTGCTCTGTGTGGACAGCCTATCTCCAGGGTGTTTGTCAAAAACAGTCAGTGGAAATCATTTAACATAACAGCTGCCTGAGATGGGGATACAAGTTGAGATGGGGATACACAAGTGGCTGACCAAAAGATTCAAAAGAAAAAGCACGGGAAAGAAATATCCACAGAGCACTAGGGAAAACTTGTACACATTTCTGGCAATCTAGAAGGCCACACACATACAGGGTTGTGTTCACGTTCAGAAAAGACCCTAGAAGGTCCAAATTTCTCACCTCTACCTTACTTTGAGACTGTGCAAGTAGGAAGTGAAGATTAAAGCAGAGTTATAAATTGCTGGAGTATTGATGATATGCTGTAATGTACCTGGACTCTTTGGCAAAGGTTGAGAGACTTATTTGGCATTTGAGAAAATCTCTGTCCAATCATTAGCAAGCTCAGCAGAGACTTCAATGGCAACTTTGCAGATTGGAACACCACCCCTATGGGATTGTCATCATTGCTGTTGGTTGTAATTGCTGTTCTTGTGTTTTATTTGCTTAGCCACTTTCCTGAACTAATTCTATAAAGCCTCTATTCTTTGTTGCAGGCACAAAAGAAGAAAAAAAAACACGAGACAGAATAAAAAAGTAAAATGACAGACATAAATCCTACTTTATCAATAATTACACTGAATATAAATAACACATTCCAATCAAAAGGCCGAGGTTGGAAGAAAGGATTTAAAAAAGTATGATTCAAGGAGGTTACATTATGTGAAAGATGCAAGGCAGACATGAACACAGTGGAAGCACAATCATATGCATAAAATATTGAGAATTATCATTTCAGAGCTTGAAGAGATCTTCTATCCAAAGCCCTCATTTTCCATATGAAGGAAAGTGCAGGAGAGAAATGCAGGCACCACTGTTTTGTTACTATATAGGATGTTTTAATTTGTAAATAGTCTGTTTTCGATCTTTTCCTTTCCCCTTTGCTATGTCCAGCAAGGTATTTCCCAGCCCGGAAATATAATATTATGAATCAATATTGCTTTGTGATTTTATTTTTTTACACTTAAACTTTTGCGTAATTAATGCTTTTCTCCAAATCACCATTGTTCAAGTAACTTATTTCTATTCTGACTATAAATACCACAATATTCTTCAAGCTGTTTTCTTTAATCTCTATTTTTTCATGAATATGTCTATTCTGATTCAGAATCTAACTGTTTCAATTTCTGTGGCTTCACAATATATGTTACACTATATGGTAAAGTAAGTCTTTTCAGTCTTCTTTTTCAAATATATCTTGACTCACCTCAAGTTGTTCTTCAAGTAAAATTTTAGTATCATTTTTTAAAGTTCTAAACAGATTTTGTTTGGAGTTATGGTTGGGATTGCAATAAATTTATAGAGTCCCTCCATGGGGTGTCACAGTCAGAGAAGGGTAAAAAGGATGCTCATACAGAAAGTCTGGAGTGGGATGTCAGAACCCATGTACAGTGAAGAGGGAAACATGCAGAGCTCTTCTTGGTATTGTGTGTCAAAGCCTGAGTAGGATCTGGAGGGCATCCATGAAGCCGGGACAGCCTACTCAGGGGATCAGCAGAACGTGGTTCACATCTATGGTATCCCTGCCAAGGATGCATAAATTGAACTCAATTTTGAGGAAACATGAGAAGTCTGAATTGAAGGACATTCTACAAAACAGCTGGCCTATAGTCTTCTAAAGTATGAAGGTCGTGAAAGTCAAGGGAGGAACTATTAAAGACTAAAGGAGATTAAGGAGACATAACTAAATGCATGCATGATTCTGAACTGGCTATTTTTGCTATAAAAGATTATTGAGATAATTGATGAAATTTGATTATGGGGTTTAATGATTAGAAGACAGTAATACATCAATAATAATTTTCTGATTTTAATGGCTATATTGACATTACGTAGAACATCCTTGTTTGTAGGAAAAACATACTAAAATTTTCAGATGATAGGAAAATGGGAAAGTAATTTACTCTTAAATATTTCAGAAAAAAGCAGGTCTTTGTATTGTACTTCACCTTTTCTGTAACTATGTGATTGCTTCAAAAGTAAGTTTTTGAACAGGAAGCAATTTGTGCTGAAAATAAATGTGTAGACTAAATTGAGAGAGAACTGAATGATTTCAAGATTGAATCTTTCCATTAAGGAACATCTAATGCAGCTCCATCAATGCAAGGTTTTTTTAAAAAATACTCTCCCGGAAAGTGTTGTTTCTTCTATATACATCAAATGTTTCATTCTTAAGCATTTTATAATTTTTTGCTATTGTGAATAAAATTTTTTTTTCCATTTCAGTTCTTCTTCCTTTCCTTCTCCTCCTTCTCTTCTGATTCTACTGAGATTTATGTTTCATTTGTATCTTTGGTGCTCATCTGACATTCTGACTTTTTATTAGTTTTATTACATTTTTAGTTGCTTCCCTTAATTTTCTTAAAACTAAATCATATATCTGCAAATAATTTTAGTTTTGTCCTTTCAATTTATAAATCTGTACCTTATTTCTTTTCTGATCTTTTTGCTAATAGTTCTAGAATGATGTAGCAAATAATCTTAAAAACTGATATTCTTGTTTTAATCCTAACTTCATTGGGAGTGCCGCTAATGTTTTATGATGTGTCGCTATAAGGGCCGCTAATAGGATGATATTTGTTTTTAATAGATACTCTTTATCACAGTAAGATAATGTATTTTTATTCCTCAATTTGTGAATAATTTTTCCCTCTAATGGTTGGATATTGAATTTTATCAAGTATTTTTGTGGCAATTATGAAGATATATTCATATGATTTTTCTCAGTTAACTCATTTGAGGTTTTTTGTTTATTTGTTTATTTACTTATTTATTTTTGGCTGCGTTGGGTCTTCGTTGCTGTGCGTGGGCTTTCTCTAGTTGCGGGGAGCGGGGGCTACTCTTCGTTGCGGTTCTTGGGCTTCTCATTGTGGTGGCTCCTCTTGTTGTGCAGCACAGGCTCTAGGGCGTGGCCTTCAGTAGTTGTGGCTTGCAGGCTCTAGAACACAGACTCAGTAGTTGTGGTGCATGGGCTTAGTTGCTCCATGGCATGTAGAATCTTCCCGGACCAGGGCTCGAATCCATGTCCCCTGCATTGGCAGGCAGATTCTTAACCACTGTGCCACCAGGGAAGTCCCAACTCATTTGAGTTTGAATTACACAAACAGATTTCCTAAAGTTGACCCATTCATAAATTTTTGGAAATATTGAAGTTTGGAATTAATATAACATTGGATTTAATGTTATAATGTTCCATACAGGATTTTTACAACTGTATTTATAAATGATATTGATCTTTATTTGTCCATGTCTATTATGCTGTTCTTGTTCATTTTTAACTTTACAACAATGTAAACCTCACAAAATTGACTGGGAAATATTCCAATTTTTCTATCTTCTGTAATTGCACAAATAACAGGGAGTTTATCAGACCTTCAGTGAATAGAGAGAACTTGTCCATAAACCATATGGGTCTATTGCCTTTTCTTTTCTTTTCCTCATTACATTGTTATTATTTTTAACCTTTTCAGTTTCTTTCCTGGATGGTACACTATGCAAATTTGATATGCTCTTGAGTCAATTTTGGTGTCCTATGTTTTCCCATAAAATCATCTTCTTACTACGTGTTCTGGCTTCTTTTGTTCCCTTGATGTCTTTTGTTGTATTGATCTTTCCCCTTGATCTCAAATGATTTGAAAGTTAGATGTCCAATTTTTATTCTAGTACTGGTTACCCTTACATTAAAAATATATTTGAATTAAAATTTCCCTGTCATTTTTAATAACAAAGTAATATATATGCATTTTTCACCCACTCTGTTGCCCTCTCCTTCCAAAAGGAGACAAAAGTTAGCTTGTTTTATATCTCTCTTTTCTCCAACCCTCTCCTAGATTTTGTTCAAAGTAGCTCCAGGTAATTTTAAAATATTACACATTTTTATATTAAAATGTTTATAACTACTTTACTCTTCACAACCATATTCTTATTTTAATTTTTTATTTCTTTTTAATCATCAAGTAATACAGGGATCTATTCTAGTTCTAAAAATTCAATCATTCTACATAAAATTAAAGTCTTCCTTTATCACCATTGTCAATGCCAGTCACTTCCAAAGAAGTTATTGCTGTTATGAATTTGTTATATATTCTTTCATGTAGACGGTGATGCATGGCATATATACCCAAACCATGTATTGTACATGCAATATTTAGAATATGTATGTTTAGTACGTTTAATATGGCACAATTATTACGTAACTCCCCTTTTTCTTAACTGGCCAACATGTCTTGGAACTTTTTTCATGTCAGTATGTACAGATTCACTTCATTCTTTTAAACTGCTGCATCCCATAGTAGATGTGTGCCCTAATTTATTCACCCATTCCTTTATGATTAGACACATAGGTCATTGTTTTGGAGCTGTTGCAAACAACATTGAAGTGAGCATCCTTTTACGTGACTCTTTTTGAACAGGTACAAGTGTAACTGGGTTTTATATCAATTGGGTTTTAATTCAGGAAAGAGAAAATATTCTAGGTTTTCCAAACATAAAAGAATTTAATATAAAAATAAACTGTTGATAAAATAATTGGAAGTGCTGGAGGTGTGGAAGTCAAGGTATTTCACTGCAACTCTGATTTCAATGCCTATCACTTTTTAAAAATTAATTTATTGTTTGGCTGCGTTGGGTCTTTGTTGCTGCGTGTGGGTTTTATCTAGTTGCAGCGAGTGGGGGCTACTCTTCATTGCAGTGCACAGGCTTCTCATTGCAGTGGCTTCTCTTGTTGCAGAGCATGGGCTCTAGGCACATGGACTTCAATAGTTGTGGCACACAGGCTCAGTTGCTTCGTGGCATGTGGGATCTTCCCAGACTAGGGCTTGGACTCGTGTCCCCTGCACTGGCAAGTGGATTCTTAACCACTGGGCCACCAGGGAAGCCCTAATGCCTATCACTCTTGATGTGATCCCAGGATTCAGTTATTGCTGCAGCCACTTCTCCAGGAGCTGCTGCCATCACCATCACCTCCACCCCCCACCCATGGGGAGACATGGGGTTATGACACTTGGCCACTGCAACCCCGCCCCCCCCTTCAGAGATTGCTCATCTGTCCACATTGTTGCAGAAAGGTGGTATATCTTTCTTCTGCCTTCAAAAAAGCTCATATAGATGTATTTAATTGGCAGAACCAAATTTACATCCAGAATCCTAAATAGCAAAAGTCTGAGGAATGTAGTTTTTAGCTTTCTAATCTCTCCAAATAGAAAAAAAATGTATGAAGTCAAAGTTGAGAGTCAATCCACTCTATCACAGCCTACCCTTTTTCTGCTCAATAACCATAAACAAATTTTTATGCACATGGAGTCTTCCAAATAGCTGCAACGGCAACAACTTACTCCCACTATGCAACTATCCCCCATACAAATAAAACACACCCTCTTTCCAAAGAAAAGACCCAAACCCCATTAAACACTGTATCCACTCTTGAAGACGTTCATTCCTTTTCTAGTTCAGCTACAAACCTATCTTGGTATCTGATAACCTTAAAAGTAATTTACAGTTAAGCATCACTTTGTAGAAGTAGAAGTGAAGAGGAGAAAATAAATAGAAAATTGGTCAATTACATACAAATATATACATAACAAAGCAAGGAAGAAAAGTATGTAGAGCTACTTTAGTCCTCCGTCCTGCAATAAGTCAGAAGAATATAGTCGGTATTTACAACTTCCTTTGCCCACTACCAATTTTCTGTATCAGTTTGCCCTCAGCCAGCAATTCTGTGATCAGAGTTCTATTATCTGGTGGGGTGACCCAAGCCGTCCCACCCTAAGTGCGTGAGCTCTTCCTGGCTTTACCTGTATTGGGTTGCTGTGGTCTTCCATTAATCTTTACTGTTGGATATAGAAATACTAGGAGACACCCTAGGGGATTCTCTGGGTTATAAATACTCCTTCCTGCCCTTGGTAGGTACCAGTAACTCTATTTCTGTTTGATAATCAAGGTCAGGCACTCAAGTTAGAGCAGTGAATCTCTTCCTTGTCTATTAGTTCAGTAGCAAGAGAACCCCGAAGTTCAGTGAAATCATTTGGTCATAGGTGGAAGGAGCTCTCCTTTGGGAAACAAGACATGTAAGCTGGAAGAGTTCAAAATCATGGTAATGAGACTTCCCTGGTGGTCCAGAGGTTAAGACTCCATGCTGCTAATGCAGGGGGCGCAGGTTTGATTCCTGGTGGAGGAATTAAGATCCCACATGGGCGCAGCCAAAAAAAAAAAAAAAAGATTCCAAAATCATGGTAACGAAAAGCAAAAATTTTACAAGTGAGTCATTAGGTATAATAGTGAAAACTCACATTTTACCCTCTTGATTCCCAGACCCTCTTATTTTATCGGCAGGAAAATCAGCACCATATTATAGGACATTTAATATTTATTCTGATTATAAAAGTAATTTTTGGTCATTAAAAATGATACCATTCAAAAACATATAGGAGATTCTCCTTTATTCTCTCTCCTGTCTTCCAGTGATAACCATTAGCATCATTTGTATTATAGACACAGATACACACAAATATACATGTGCTATACTATAATTTCTTTTTTAAAATATTTTTTTCTAAAATTAATTAATTAATTTATTTGCTGCGTTGTCTTCGTTTCTGCCCATGGGCTTTCTGTAGTTGCAGAGAGCGGGGGGCTACTCTTCATTGCAATGCTCCGGCTTCTTATTGCAGTGGTTTCTCTTGCTGCAGAGCACGGGCTCTAGGTGCATGGGCTTCAGTAGTTGCAGCATGTGGGCTTCAGTAGTTGTGGCTGGCGGGCTCTAGAGCACAGGCTCAGTAGTTGAGGCACACAGGCCTAGTTGCTCCGAGGCACGTGGGATCTTTCCTGACCAGAGATTGAACCAGTGTCCCCTGCTTTGGCAGGCAGATTCTCAACCACTGTGCCACCAGGGAAGCTGTATAATTTCTTACTAAATAAGTATTTTTACTAAGGGAATATGAGTATACACTTCTACATTTAAAAAATTTTAAAATATATTTATTCACTTATCTGTGACAGATCATCTTATTCCTTTGAACAGTGGTATAGTATTCCATGCTGGTTGCATCATAATTTATTTAGTTAATGCAATATGAATAGACATTTAGTAGTTTATAAAGGTTTTGCTTTTTTTAATATCTATGCACATATGGTGGATAATTTTAAAAAGCAGAAATTTCACCTTTCCTCCTTATCTTCACCAAAGCTAGCAAAATATAGAAGTCACCTAACCTTATGGTTTCACCAATTAATTTGGAAAGCTAGACTTGCTTTTGGGTATTAATTCAGAATCATTTCAAAACAAAACAAGCCCCTTTGTTTATTTTTATTTGGAGAGGAGGGCACTGGAGCGTGTGGTACTGCTAAGTGCAGTTTGTGTATAATTGTTCCTTAAATAATTGTGTGGCATAAGATGCTTTCTAAAGAATATATGTATCTATAAGGTACATTAAAAATAACCTTTATTTTTGTCTTCAAAGAAAAAAGAATAATCTGCATAATGATATTTTAACTGAACACACACACGTACACACACAGACACACACACACACATCTCCCAGAAGCAGCAACTGCTTAGATCAGACAGGTTTTTATACTCCATCTGTAATAACTTTAAATTTTTTAGTCGCTGAACCATTGTGTCATCAATTTTCATTTCTTTTTATTTTACTGTGAGGTGGACTAAGTCACACATTTAAAATAATTAAAAGTTTCATATTACAGAAGAAAAATATACTCTTTCCTCCACCTTGGTGTGTGTCCTTTTCTCCACTCATTTATCACCATAATACTGAAAAATAGTAAACCAGAGCAGCATTTCATGTCTAACCTTCTTGCCTCAAATATTTAAGATGAAACTTATGAGTATATACAAGCTCCAAGATATTGAAACAACTAAATTCTTTTGAAATGACATTTACAAATAATGTTTGCGTACTTGTGATACTTTAAAAAGAGTATTTCATGCTAAAAATGTGCCTGTATACAAATGAAAAACCAAGGTGAATAAAGAGAAATGCTATGTACTGAAAAGGCAAATGCATCTTAATTGAAGACAAAAGCTGTTGCCCACCATTTTGTTTTTTGTTGTTGTTGCTTTTGCCACACCACCCAACTTGCGGAATCTTAGTTCTCTGACCAGGAATCGAACCCAGGCCCCTCCGGCAGTGGAAGTACGGAATCCTAACCACTGGACCACCAGGGAATTCCCGATGCCCACTGGTCTTAATGTGGTCACACCAGCCTGTGAATTCTCTTCTCTTGCAACCTCCTCCTCCTACACCCCTCCACTTCACATCTTCATAAATTGTTCTTGTAGATACATTGCACTCCTATTTATTTCTCTAATTCTAGGTGATGGAGACTCCAGAATGTCTATGCAAAAGAATTAAGTGGTGGCAGTCTCGTAGGGAGAGGAGCTTGAAGGTGGATTTATATTGCTCTTTACATAAAATTGAGAAAATATTGATTCTATTAAAGAATGTCCTTCCTCCCCCACAACCCAGCAATACCATTGCTTTTAGAGTGGAAAGGGAACTTAGAATCTGCCTTGATTCTGTTACTTTATACATGAGACTGAGGCCCACGAACTGAAGCTAACAGCCCAGCTGATGGCAGACCCAGTCTCCCATCTCACTCCAGTCCTGATATCTGGGAAGCATATTAAAAATGTTAAGTAATTACCACAAGCTTGATATTTGGTTTTTGAATTTGTTTTATATTTATACTGAAATGTTGCAATTCCTGGTATTTACTTATTAGTGAATTTAGGAATTCATTTTAAATGAAATAATCAAGTCTTACAGGAAAGGCTCAATAGGGAAATATTAGAGTTGAAAAAAATTCACTTTTCTACTCTTTCTCATTGCGACTTATCTGGAACTTTTCTAAAATTGTATTGTGGTTGTATGTCCAAATGTTCTTTCTGCTGCATGAGAATTTGGATGTACTAAAAACAAAGTGTCAACAAAGATAATTAGGTAGTTCATTGTAGGTTCTCTCTTTAAAAAATTGAAAACAATTTTCTAAGGTGAAGGCTATAATAAGCTGGAAGGTAACAAGGCTGCTCTATCAACAATGACAGTTCAAATTTTGATTAGATGGAGACTGGGGAAAAAAAACACATGGGGTGCTTAAAGGTACACTAATTACCACATGAAGACTGGTGTTAAGAACTTCAGTGCTTCTTTGCAACAACACCAGAAGTTGCTTCCAGGAGTGGATGTCCACGTCATAATACATGTAGGATGCCAGAGTGAATGGTGTGACATAGAAATGGTTATCGCATCTCTCTGTGCAAAGGTCCAGAGACATGAGAAACTGGCTCTTTCAGGGATTTGCAAGATTTTCAGTAAAGGCGAGCTGTGCTATCCAAGAGAACTTTCTTCAGTGATGGAAAGGTTTTATGTCTGTGCTATCCAATACAGTAGCCACTTGCCACATGTGGCTATTGGGCACTTGAAAAACAGCTAGTGTAACTGAGTGACTGAATCTGAGGTTGGAATAAGACATGATAGGAAGTATGGCCTTTGTCCCGAAGGTAACAAAGAGAAACTGAAGATGGCTGATGGCTCAGGCTCTGAAGTTGGCGTAAGAGTATAAGATCAAGGGCACAGATTGAGAGACTGACCATGGACTGTATGTAGCTCATTGCCTGGGATGAGAGGAAATGAGGCAAGGTCAGGTGTGAGAGAAGCTAGGATTTATAAAGGCAAGGAGAAGGGAAGTAAAATTTAGGGAAAGTCATATCAGATAGAGTTCTTTTTTTCCAAGTAGCAGGACACCAGTTTGTCTACTGAAATTGAAGGAATGAAAGTGCTTGGAAGATGTGAAGAGGAGAGTAGGGTTGGTCTGAAATGATCATTTGGGGGCTGACCAATGATAAGTTATAGGATTTCCAGGTGCTGAGACTACAGGCAGAGCTGAGGTTGAAAACTATGGCTTTGAAAGGGCTTCAAGCTGTCATTCCAGAAGGTTTATTTATCTGGGTATGGAATTGGAGAAGGTGTGTTGCAGCAGGAATCCAGGGTCATAGCTGCAAGGAGTTGTTGCAGAAGGCCTGGGATGCAAGGAAATTGAATAAGTTGGTGAGGGAGTCCTTCAGGTAATCAATAACTTGAGGTCATGAAAGACCTAGAAGAAAAAGTTAGGTCAGAGTGTAGAAAACTGGAGTTGAAGACTTCAGAGGCATGTTTATCAATGACCACAAGATCCGAGGCACGTCCATGGTAACGTATGGCTGAAAGGTTTAGAGGTGAAAGCTACTGGAATTGAGGTGTTGAGGATCACCCACATTAAGAATGAACAATATGGCAAAACTTGGGTTAGAAAGTGAGGACGTGAACCAGATGTCATTAATGAGTCACAGAAGTTATCATGACTCCAGCAATAAACAAACAGAGGAGGGAGAAGAAGGTGGTAGAGTAAGGCGGCATAAGCATTAAAAGGAGGGTATTTTTACAGGTAGAGGAATAATGCCAACTCTCCCTCCTGATCCTAGAAAAACACTAATGGGAGATGAGCATCTCCAGTGGCTGCTGAGAATGCAGTGTCTTCCAGAGTAGAGACAGATTTTAGTTAAGGGAGGAAATATGGAGTAAGTGACCACGTTAATGATATTGGGAAGCTTATTTACTGGGTACAGAGAGTTCAAGAGGGTCCCTGGGTTACACGAAGGTGCGAGGACCGGTGAGAGGTGAGGGAAAGTATAGCACAGGGACACAAGCAGGGTCTTTTATATTGTAACAAATTTGCTAGTACGATATATAGTCATTTTTGCTGACTTTGGAAATGGCTGAGGGAAAAAGCAGAATTTGGACCCTATCACCAGTTAGACGTGGGGCAAACAGCCTTCATCACAGGTGGGGGCCGATTAGGTCTAGAACTTTACGTACTGTCTCATTCAGATCATGGCTGTGCATTCAGAGAGGGAGGGTGTAATGGAAGAGATTTGTTGATCTGCTTTCCTGATCGTCTTTAGAAACAGGATAAATTTTCATTAGTCTGGGATGATTCAGGTGTGACTGCCTGCCTGAAAGAGAAGGATAAATTACACTACCTTACCAGTGCTTTTACATTCCAATGATTTTGTGAATCTAAGCTAAATTAGCTCTGATTTCTGAGTATTATAAATTATAGTGGAATATCACTTCAACATTTTTTGAGGGTTCATGGTAACCTAATTTTATAAACTTAAAATCAGAACACGTGGTCCAGCAATAGATGTTTTCTAATCTCTAAACTGAATAATAGGAAACTACACTTGGTTAGACACTGAAGACACTGCCTTTGAAAAGAATAAAATAAATTTATACTGGAATTGTCCCAGAAAAGTCTAAGATATATGACCACTATTCTTATAAGTGAGAATAATTTATCAGGTGGATATTTCAGTAACTATGTCTTCTTGGATATAGTTTAACAGATTCTCATCTAGGGCACAGAATGTCCCAGTGAGTTTCCAGTGAAGTCCAAATCTGAGAATGAGAGATATAATTCTTATTGAATAATTTAGACTTTTCTTCACTTCTTTAAGGCACTCTGGCCTTACTTTTCTCCCATTTTTCTAAGTATTCATGCCTTACAGGGAGTCCTTGTTTTGCTCAATTGCTCAGAAACACATTATCTCACTTAAAACGAGGAAGCCAATGAGAAGGAGTTAGCTCTGTTTTCAGTGTTGCAATTCAGGGAAAATTCCTTCTTCTGCAAATGATAAAGAATTCTCAGCATGTTTAGCCACAGCTAATCCTATTCCTTTGGGTGCAATGTGGTGCTGTACTTTGGAACACTCTAAGAGCATTACCTAGCTAGGCAATAAACATGCTTTTAAGGGCTTATCGGTAATATGCTGAGTCAAAGCAGAAAAAATATCATTTCAAGTTGCTGCGTTCTCATTCATTCTTTCTAAAGACCCTTGTAGGCTTTTCAAGGTCTCTTGCCCCTTCTGTGAGTTTGATTTTGTAAGAGAATAGTCTTAGAATTCTGTTTGTTCTGCAATCTTAAAACAGAGCAAAACAGAACAAACAAGAAAATCTCCATATTCGTTTGAAATTTCATGAGGTGAAGAATTCTGGTCAAGAGATCAACTACAGCCTCTTCTTACTGGGGCAGGGGCTGGGGTGGGGGGTGTGGGGTGGTGCATATACCTGGAGTCACCTACAACCTATGGCTGGGACATGCCCATGTCACAGAAACCACTTTTGGAGAAAAGAACTTTGGTTGGGGTTATGAAACTGGAGGAGAGGAAAAGTAAAGGAGTGAGAGGGGGATGAGAGGAGAGAAACCCCTTTAGAGCAGAAAGTGGGCAAAGGAAAGCAAGACCAGAGCTTGACAAGGGGTTTCTGAGAGTAGAGCTGTGGGAACAGAAAGTGCTTTCTCATTATGTCTGGGATCTGACAAGAGGGATGCTTGAAATATTTATTCTTGGAAACTTGGGAGCTTTTTTTCTGAAGTTCCCAGGTATTAAGAATGGGAGTTTGGAGCTATAGCCCAGAGATCCTGACCATGAAGACACTGTAAGATTCCCTGCACTCATATATCTGCCCCAGGCTATACTTGTTGTTTTTCTTTCTTTCTTTTTTTTTTTTTTTTAATTTTTTGTTTTTGTTTTGTTTTTCTTTAATCTTTTCCGCACAGAGACACTGGTAAGCCCTCCAAGAGTGAAAGGTCCATTCAAGCTTGGGAAAGAGTCTCTTCTGTTGTTAGATCTGGAGGATGAGGGAACACAGGCTATAGAGTAGGGCAGGCAGCTTTAAGGAAGAATGGAAAGTGGGCTTTTCAGGTGACCCCAGAGGGACGCCTCAGAAGAAGCCAGCCAAGGACTCCGTCAGGAGTTTGAGGTGCCGTCTTGGCGAGGGGGTGTCAGGAAGGCTCACCAGATCACGGGGATCTTTCTGTTGCTGCAGAACTGGAGCCAGAGTCACCTGCTGTGGGTTTGAAGAGCTTACAGGAAGTGGATGTTTAGTCTTCAACTCTCTTATCTTTCACCGCCAATTAGTCCTCTACACTCCTGTCTTGATAACATTTGAAATCAGTTACCCTTCCTAGTGGGTCTCTGTTACCCACCAAGCTTGGTCCAAATTCCTTGACCATTCACAGCCAACTTCAGCCAACTGCGATTTGGAATTCTGCTTCCTGCTCTGAATATCACAAGCAGCCAGGAATTCCATTTTAGTTCTGCCTCTGCTGGACACTAGCTTCATGGTCTTCCCCTTCACAACCCGGTTTCCCTGGGTCAATTGGGCCATGATACTTCTTCCTGTTTTACAGAAAGTCACCAAGTTTAGTTCCTGTTGCCTAACTTACTCTTTCCATTTCCAATAAAGTTAAAGTCATAAGGAAGCTTTTCTGATGTTCTGTGTTTGTATGGGGGATGGGGGGAATGGGAGGGATGTGGAACAGCGTGGAAGGCAGTTCGTAACTCCTTCTACTGCCAGTTGTTGTCACGATTCTTCCATCCCTTTTGTTTTGTATCCTTTGACCAGAAAACACATCCCCTCCCTTTGGGCTGCCACAGTGATCTCTCTGTTCTCCAGTCTTCCAAAAACCCTTGTAAATCCTTGTGGCATAGCTTAGTTGCATTACTTTTGATTATTTACTGTCTGTCCCCTCTCCTTAGTAGTGAGCTCCATGAAAGCAGAGATTGAATCTTACTTCAGTTTTCAGCTCCGGAATCTAGCATTGTGCCCAGGACTCAATAAATATTTACAGAGTGAATGAATTAGAATTAGCATCATCTTCCATCCTTGCAACACACAACGTGTTGCTTGTGACATTCTCCATTGAGTCTCCATCTGAGGCTTGCACATTGGCATTGACCGCCTGTCAAATGCTGAGTCAGAGGCAGCTTTGATCTAATCCTGGAAGGTAAGGCTCTAGAGGAAAAGGACCTGATGAGACATCCAGAGGATACTGAAGCAGCTGCTACTCACTCAAAATGGACTTAGTGCACCCTTCCCTCTGGTCTCCTTCTGCTCTATTTCCACCTTGAGGGTACAAAATCACCATGTGACGCAGGCACCAAAGGCTTCTGGAGAAAATGGGTGTAGTGCTGTAATTCAAGGAAAATTCCTTCCTCTGCAAATGATAAAGAATTCTAGCCATGGGAGAAATATACTTAAAACATCATATCCATAGAAAGTCAAGAAAATCAGTCAGGTCAGACAGAGTGAGAAAGTCAGTCCAAGGTGAGAAGGAATTACTGATACTGCTGGCATCTCTGAGAACATCTAGAGAGCCTCACGCATAGAGCTTTCCCAAAAAGAAATATGGTGATCAAGAAGAAAAGCCCAGAAGACTCAGGCAGCAAGGAAAACTGCCTCAGTCTTAATTTTCTTTTTTTTTTAGGGGGGCCACACTGGACAGCTTGTAGAATCTTAGTTCCCTGACCAGGGATCAAACCTGGGTCCCCAGCAGTGGAAGCATGAAGTCCTAACCACTGGACCACCAGGGAATTCCCACCAGTCTCAATTTTGAGTGGGAGTGACAAAGAATCTTCTCTGAAGATTTCAAGGTCACCAGCCATGACAAGGGGTTTCAGTTCTGAATGTACACTATTCGTGTGATGTATAAAATCCTAACATAAAGGGGACTCTGGTTAAACAGTGCCTACTGACCTCAGAAGGAAACTCAAATTCTTTGTAGAGTAATATACCCTCTACTCAGGCCTCCCAAAAAAGACAGTGCCCACAAATATAAAACCCTTAGTTAAACACCATCCCCCCCCCCCCAATATGAATGAGATTTAGCAGAAATAACAAACACAAAGCTGGATCCACAAAGAATTATTGGAGGCAGTAAAACAATGAGGTTTAATATGTTTAAAGAAAGAGAATTGCTTTAAAAGAATAAGAGAAGAGAGGCTATGCAGCGACCAGACAGGTGTGAAAAAGAAACAAACTGCAATTCTAGAAATGAAAAAAAAAAAAAAGATTTAGAAGAAGAACCTAATGGGATAGCTAAAGAGCCAAACAGACACAGCTGAAGAGAGAATTATGAGGAATGCTGATTAGAGAAACAGATGAAAATAGAAAAGGATGGTCAAATGCCTGAGAATTTTTCAGGATTGTTGAAACATACATCTCCAATCCAGAAGACCAACACATCTTTATCTAGATAAATAAAAAGAAATCTACACCTAGGCTCATCCAGTGGAACTACAGAACATAGAAAATAAAGAGAAATCTTAAGGGCAGCCAGAGGAAAAAAAGGCGGTTTACCCAAGAAGGAATAGTGATTAGACTGAATGCTGAGTCATCAGCAACAATGAAGAGCGAAGAAAATAGAATATTAAAATATTCAAAATACCGACAGAAAATAACTGTAAGACAAGAATTGTGTTCCTTGCAAAATTATCTTTCACAAATGAGAGGAAAATATTTTCTGTATAATAAAACTGAAAGAATTTACCAGAAACACATTTTCACTTATGGAATTTCCAAAGGGTGTTTTTCAAGTGGAAGGAAGAAATCTCAAAAAAAGATCTGAACTATGGGGAAAAAATGGCATATAAATAATATCATAAATATATCACTAAATCTACTCATTACTGAGAGTATAAAACAACAATGTCTAAATTGTGGGGGCCACAATAAATAATACAGAGCTAAAAGGCTGGACAAAACATTGAATGTAAGCTGGGGAATGGATTGGCAGTGGTTGAAAATAAAACTATAGACTTCTGTGTATTATTCAGAGAGTGGGAAAATATATCCATTAGAAAGTCACAACGGTTCTAAATATATATACACCTAATACAATAGACTAATAATATATGAAGGAAAAATTAATAGAACTACAAGAATAAATTGACGTAAACTAACCACAGAGTGAAAAATTTCAACCTACCTCTCATTATTTATAGATCAAAAATAATATCAGAAATACAGAAAACTTGAGCAACGTAATTAGCAAGTTTGATTCAATGGACAACATGAAATTCACTTAAAGAATATGAATATTCTCCAACAATATGGACACTTACTAATCACATATTAGGGCACACAGAAAGTCAGCAAATTTCAATAAATGGTTATCATACAGATCACATTCTTTAACCACACCTGATTAAATAAGTTAACAATAAAGCCATGAGTTTAAAAATCTCAATGTATTTGGAAATTTAAAATAACTAACTCATAGATTAAAGATGAATCAAAGTGGAAATTTAAAAACACAAAAACTAAATGATAGTGAAAATATCATATATTGAAAACTGGAGAATGCAACCCAAGAGATGCTTTAAGGGCAATTTTTAGCCTAAAATGTGTATTAGAAAAGGAGAAGGGTGAAAACTAATACAATTGCCAATTTTGAAAGTTGGAAAATTCAATAACATATGACAGTAGTAAAGATAAGAGCAGAAATCAGTGAAGAAAAAAAAGGAAAGATACAGTAGAGAGCATAAAAAAGCCAAATGTTGGCTATTTGCAAATTGAATATAGCTAAGTCTCTGTAAGAATGTTAAAGAAAAAGAAGATACAAATAAATAATATTATGAATGAAAAAAGAACACAACTAGAGGTACAACAAAGATAGAGAACATGGGAGAATACTGTCAATGTTTCAGTACTTTTTTGACAATTTGGAAGAAACAATAAATGTTAAATGAATAGATTGATAGTCTGGTGTTTAAAAAATCCACTTATATACTGTTTACAAGTAAAAGTTGATGGAAATTTTCTTCACCTGGCTTACCTGTCCTAAAGTAACCTAATTATGTCCATTGTCTATGGGTAGTAAGGTACCTAATACAATAGAAATTCACAGACGTCTGAGCCAACAAATGTCACACAAGTCAAAATTAATTAGCCTCTAAGGTTCTTAGAGACCTGTACAGGCATGTTTTTATTTCATCAGTCACTTTCCTGAGGGTGTGAGGTATTTTAGGCCAGCCCTGCAGTTCCTTGAGCAGTATCTCTGGTTTCCATAAAATTGACCACTCAACCAAGCACTCGTACAAAGCTCTTCACTACTGGAGCATCATAGACCTTGGCATAGGACTTCAACCTCAGGATGTCAATCTGGGACCTTTTCTGAGGGCTGAGTTCTTTCTTGGAGAGCCTAAGGGCTGACTTTACTAAAATCTGATTCCGCATTTTCCTATCTATCGTGACATTTAGTTATGCCAATTTCATAGCATCAGGGCCAGTCTTATTATATAGGCTGGTAGTCAACTGTCTAGGGCAGCAAAAATATTATTGGCATTAAAGAATTGGTGACTATGTTGGCAGAAAATAATTCTATTTTAAAAAACTACAAAAAAGAAAGAAGTTAAAAATAAAAGTTTAAAATATAAAGTTTTCACCCTTTAAAGAAACAATGCTATAAGAAGAAGGTTTAAAACTTAAGATTCATGCTGAGCTTCTGTCCTTCTAGAATAACTATAAGAGAGCTAGCTCTATGCCTAGGCAGATTTGAAAAACAGAAAACAGCTTTCCCTTTTCTCCAAAAATATTATCCTGCAGACTTCCACTCTGACTGACATTCTCACAATAGGCAATTTCTGTTAAAAATATTTAAATTCTACTTTTATCAAAGTAAAACACACATGGAGTTTTAAAAAATTAACACATCTCATAAAAAACAGTACTCCCTTGCTCTAATACCTGAGTTGGGGTTCTCAGAAGCACCTTCTTCACTTGCTCTAGCTATTTTTTTCTGTTAATTACCTATGTAATTTTAAATACTACTCTCAGAGTTTTCAGTTTTAGGCATTGATTGCTGACTTCTTGGTATGAAAGATGAGCATTTGGAACTCTTATGAGACCCCCCCCCCCCCCAACTTCCTCCATCTTCCCACTATATTTATATAATTTTTAAATAAAATCAATAATCAGTGTTACATTTTCATGGCTACGAAAGCATCATTTGCAACTAAGCAAAATCTCGTTCTACGACTGTATTTTCTTTTTTATGAAACTTTCTATGTTCCTTGGAATTGACATCTGATTCATCTTTACTAGCTTTTTTTTATGTTCCCATCACAAATTCTTCTCAAATTCTTCACAAGAACTATAGAACCCATGATACTATTTTAACTACTTTTCTACAGGGGGAAAAATAGCAACTAACCTATCAATTCTAGCTGGTTTCTCTTTGGAGAATTCTTCTCAATTCAATTCTTCTACCCCCTCTCCTATTCTGGATGATATGATCTGGCCTATTGCAGACATGCTTCAATTCTTCTACCCCCTCTCCTGTTCTGGATGATATGATCTGGCCTATTGCAGACATGGCATCCTGAGACTCCTCTCTGCTTCACTACTGTATTAGATCCCTTGTTCCTTACATTTGTGCTCTGTTTTCCTTGTTTACTCACTTATTTTGTTGCATAGTATCATCCAGTAGCTTCCTGAGAAAGAGTGTGTGGGAATTGGCAAGTACCACTTCTGAGACCTTGAATGTCTGAAAATGTGTTTACATCACCTTTGTACTTCTGGTAGATTGCCTGGATATGGAGCCTAATTTTTTTCCCCCCCACAATTCTGAAGGTATCGCTCCATTGTCTTCTACCTTCCAATGTCTCTGATGCATAGTCTAATGTTATTCTAACTCTTTATCCTTGGAATTAACAAATCTTTTCCCTTGGAAACTTTCTGGATTAAAAAAAAATCTCTGCTGTTTTAAAAATTTATTATGACATGCTTTGCTTGGGTCCGTTCTTATTTATTTTGCTTGGTTCATCATTTCAATCCTAGGAAACTATTTTGTATCTGTTACTGCCCAAATGTCCTCACTTGGGTTTTCTTTGTTTTCCTTTTCTATATTACCTATTATTTGGATGTAGAAGTTTGAATTAATCACACAATTTTCCAGAATTTTTCTTTCCTGTTTTATGTTTCTTTATCTTAGATTCTGCTTTCTGGGAGGTATTCCTCAATTAATCTTTCAGCCCTTCTGTATTATTTATTTATTTATTTATTTATTTATTTATTTATTTGTCTACCCTATTTTAAATTTCCAATTCTTTACTGTTCTCTGTGTCTTTTATTATTTTTTTATGGAGTCAGTATTTTCTCTTAGCTTTTTGAGATCAAATGCAGGTTTTTAATTTTTTTTTCAACTTTCTGCATTGTCTTATTTCCCTTGATTGCCCATGCTTCTTTTTTTATTTATATATATTTTATAAATTTATTTTTCTTTATTTTATTTATTGGCTGCATTGGGTCTTTGTTGCGGTGCGCAGGCTTTCTCTAGTTGTGGTGAGCAGGGGTTACTCTTCCTTGTAGTGTGTGGGCTTCTTATTGCAGTGGCTTCTCTTGTTGAGGAACATGGGCTCTAGGCTTGCAGGCTTCAGTAGTTGTGGCAGATGGGCTCAACAGTTGTGGCTCACGGGTTCCAAAGTGCAGACTCAGTAGTTGTGGTACACGGGCTTAGCAGCTCTGCAGCATGTGGAATCTTCCCAGACCAGGGCTTGAACCTGTGTTCGCTGCATTGGCAGGCGGATTCTTAACCACAGCGCCACCAGGGAAGTCCACCCATGGCTTCTTTATATTAAGAAGCTGTTTGGAATACGTGTGTGTAAAGGCAGGCCATATTGACTAGGGCTCCATGTGAGTTTCCTAGCAGAGGCCCAGCTGTTTCAATGAGTATTATCAAATGTCAGTGTATGCAAATATTCCCTTCATCCTCCACTCATTCTTTTTATATCTCAAGAGAAAAGAATTCTCTAGTCTCCAGCCTTGGGGAGTATGCCTAGTTGCCTGCATTCTTGGAGTTGAGTCATGGACAAGTGGTGGGTGTCTCAATATTCAGTATATAGGCTTTTTAATTTTATTTTTTAATTTACATAAGGTAGTATTCACTCTTTTTTGGTTTTTGTTCTATGAGTTTCGATGAATGCCAAGAGTTACAAACCACCACTGCAATGGAGAAATAAAACAGTTCCATCACCCTCCAAAATAGCTTCCTGCTTACCCTTTGTAGTCAGTCTCTCCTGCAAGCCCTACCCACTAGCAACCACTGATATATTTACCATTACTAAGGTTTTACTTTTCTAGAATATCATATAAATGGAATCATTCTTTATTTTTTCATGTCCAGTTACTTTCATTTGGCACAATGCATTTGAGAATCTTCCATCCTGTTACATACATCAACAGTTCATTCCTTTGTTTGATGATTAATATTCCATTACATGGATGTACCACAGATTGTTCATCTATTCCTCTGTTGAGGGACATCATGATTGGTTCCAGTTTTGGGTGATTATGAAATAGCTGTTACAAACATTTTCATATGGGCCTTTGCATGAAAATAGATTTTCATTTCAGTCCTACCTCTTAGGAGTGAGATGGCTAGATCATATGGTAAATGTATATTTAACTTTGTAAGAAACCAACAAACTGTTTTCAAAGTGGCCATACCATTTTCCATTTTCATAAGCAATGTATGAGAGTTCCAGTTGCTCTGCAACCTCACCAGGATATTATTAGGATTTGTTTGTTTCTTAAGTCATTCTACTAGGTGAATAGTGGTATCACATGGTGGTTCAGTCATTTCCCTAATGACTAATAATGCTAAGTATCTCTTCACACACGTATTTGCCACCTATATATCTTATTTGGTAGAGTATCTTTTGAAATATTTTGTGCATTTTATAGGGCTGTTTATTTTCTTATTGTTGAATTTCAAGAATTCTTTATATATTTTTATGTCAGTGCTTTTATGGATGTCTGATTTGCAAGTATTTTCTTCTAGTCTGTGGCTTGGCTTTTCATTTCTTTAATAATGGCTTTCACAGAGCAGAAGTTCTTAATTTTAAGGAGGTACAATTTATCAGTTCATTCTTGTACAGATTATACTTTGTGTCATATCTAAAAATTCTTTGCCTAATCAAAGTCATAAAGATTTTCTCCTTTGTTTTCTTACAAAATTTCTATAGATTTATATCTTACATTTATGTCTATAATCCATTTTGAATTAATTTTTGTCAAGATGTTAGGTAGAGGTCAAGGTTTATTTATTTTTTTTATGTATGTGTATCTAATTTTCCCAGCAACATCTGTTGAAAAGATGATTTTTTCACCATTGGATTTCCTTGCACAATTTATCAGAAATAAATTGTCCATATTTGTGTGAGTCTATTTCTGGACTTTATATCCTATTCCATTCATCCATTCTTATTTATTTATTTATTTATTTATTTATTTACTTATTTATTTATTTTTGGGGGGTACACCAGGTTCAGTCATCTGTTTTTATACACATATCCCCGTATTCCCTCCCTTCCTTGACTCCCCCCACCTCGGGTCCCCCCCCACCCTCCCCACCCCAGTCCTCTAAGGCATCTTCCATCCTCGAGTTGGACTCCCTTTGTTATACAACAACTTCCCACTGACTATTTTACAGTTGGTAGTATATATATGTCTGTGCTACTCTCTCGCTTCATTCATCCATTCTTTCACAACATCTCACAGCCTTATTGTAGTTTTAGAGTGAACCTTAACATCAGGTAATATGTGGCCTTCAAATTTGTTTTTATTTTTCAAAATTGTGTTGGTTCATCTACTTTTTCTGCCTTTCCATATAAATTTTAGGTCAGCCTGTTGATACCTATAAAAACTCCTCTGGGATTTTGATTGGGATTGTTACAGGTGAGACTAGGTCCCTGGTGGAGCATCCCAGGTAACTGTGGTGGACACATGTGAGACACCTTTTGAAGCCTCCTAGAAATAGTGAAGAGAATTTTGCAAAGGTGTTCTAAATCATCATGCATTATCTGATAGACTTCAACTTCTGCTCCCGGTCAACATGGAGTAACAGGTATTGTTTCCTAGGCAGAAACAACTAAAAAAAACCCCTAAAAATGATACATTAAACAACGGTTTTCAAGAAATTGAACAACAATTCATGAAGAATGGTTTTTCTGGGACTTCCTTGGTGGTGTAGTGGTTAAGAATCCCCCTGCCAATGCAGGGGACATGGGTTCATGCCCTGGTCCAGGAAGATCCCACATGCCACGGTGCAACTAAGTTGTGTGCCACAACTACTGAGCCCAAGCACCACAACTACTGAAGTCCGTGCACCTAGAGCCCGTGCTCCACAACAAAATAAGCCACTGCAATGAGAAGCCCACGCACTGCAACAAAGAGTAGCCCCCGCTCGCTGCAACTAGAAAAAGCCTGTGCACAGCAACAAAGACCCAACACAGCCAATAAAAATAAATAAGTAAATAAATAAATAAACTTGTTCTTTTTTTGTTTTTTTTGTTTTTGTTTTTTACGATTTATTTTATTATTTATTATTTACTTATTTATTGGCTGCGTTGGGTCTTCGTTGCTGCTCAGGCCTTCTCTGGTTGTGGCGAGGGGGAGGGGCTACTCTTCAGTGCGGTGCTCGGGCTTCTCATTGAGGTGGCTTCTCTTGTTTCGGGGCATGGGCTCTAGGTGTGCGGGCCTCAGTAGTCGCGGCATGCGGGCTCAGTAGTTGTGGCTTGTAGGCTCTAGAGCACAGGCTCAGTAGTTGTGGTGCATGGGCTTAGTTGCCCCGAGGCATGTGGAATCTTCCCACCCCAGGGATCGAATCTGTGTCCCCTGCATTGGCAGGTGGATTCTTAACCCTTGCAGCAACAGGGAAGCCCCCTCTTATGTTAGTTTTGAATTTTAATTTATATCATTTTAAAAAAAATGACAGTGTTGATTCACCACAAAGCTGTGTGGTTTACTTCTTGAACCTGGGCCACAGCAGTGAAAGCACCAAGTCCTAACTGCTGGACCGCCAGGGAATTCCCTGCTGTGTGGTTTAAATTTTGATTTAAACTCAAAATTATAGTCCAAAGAGGCTGTGCCGTCTTTTCCAATAAAGACACAGTAATGATATGGACACTACCAATAATATAATATTAACAGGGAAAAACAAAAAAAAAGAAGACCCAGAATTGTCTGTACAGTTTGACTTTGTGTGAAAAAGATTCTGCAGGAAGAAAACAGGAAGTAAATGCACCGAAGATTTAATTTTCTTTGTATTTTGTTTTCCAAGTTTTCTATAATGAGTGTGTGTTATATTAATTTTATAGTGACTTTTTAAAAAAAGATTTATTTATTTATTGGCTGTGTTGGGTCTTTGTTGCTGCGCATGAGCTTTCTCTAGATGCTGCAGGCGGGGGCTATCCTTGATTGTGGTGCTCAGGCTTCTCTTGTTGTGGAGCATGGGCGTCAGTAGCTGTGGCACTCAGCCTCAGTAGTTGTGGCTCGCAGGCTGTAGACCACAGGCTCAGTAGTTGTGGTGCATGGGCTTAGTTATTCCTCGGCATGTGGGATCTTGCCAGACTAGAGATCGAACCCGTGTCCCCTGCATTGTCCACTGCATTGGCAGGCGGATTCTTAACCACTGGGCCACCAGGGAAGTCCCTCGAGTTCTCCAGTCCATTCTCTGCATCTGCATCCTTGTTCTTGTCACTGAGTTCATCAGTACCATTTTTAGTTTCCGTATATGTGAGTTAGCATACAATATTTGTCCTTCTCTTTCTGACTTACTTCACTATGTATGACAGATTGTAGTTCTATCCACCTCATTACATATAGCTCCATCTCATCCCTTTTTATAGCTGAGTAATATTCCATTGTATATATATGCCACATCTTCTGTATCCATTCATTTGTTGATGGGCATTTAGGTTGCTTCCATGTCCTGGCTATTGTAAAGAGTGCTGCAATAAACATGATGGTACAAGTTTCTTTTGGGATTATGGTTTTCTTTGGGTATATGCCCAGTAGTGGGATGACTGGATCATATGGTAGTTCTATTTGTAGTTTTTTAAGGAACCTCCAAATTGTTTTCCATAGTGGCTGTACCAACTTACAGTCCCATCAACAGTGCAGGAAAGTTTCCTTTTCTCCACACCCTCTCCAACATTTGTGGTTTCCAGACTTTGTGATGATGGCCATTCTGATTAGTGTGAGGTGATACCTCATTGTGGCTTTGACTTGCATTTCTCTGATGATTAGTGATGTTGAGCATCTTTTCATGTGTTTGTTGGCCATCTGTATGTCTTCTTTGGAGAAATGTCTATTTAGGTCTTCTGCCCATTTGTGGATTGGGTTATTTGCTTTTTTGGTATTAAGCTACATGAGCTGCTTGTAAATTTTGGAGGTTAATCCTTTGTCTGTTGTTTCATAGGCAACTATTTTTTCCCATTCTGAGGGTTGCCTTCTAGTCTTGTTTATGGTTTCTTTCTCTGTGCAAAAGCTTTTAAGTTTCATGAGGTCCCATTTGTTTATTCTTGATTTTATTTCCATGATTCTAGGAGGTGGGTCAAAAAGGATCTTGCTTTGATGGATGTCATAGAGTGTTCTGCCTATGTTTTCCTCTAGGAGTTTTATAGTGTCTGGCCTTACATGTAGGTCTTTAATCCATTTGGAGTTTATTTTTGTGTATGGTGTTAGGAAGTGTTCTAATTTCATTCTTTTACACGTTGCTGTCCAATTTTCCCAGCACCACTTATTGAAGAGGCTGTCTTTTTTCCATTGTATATTCATGCCTCCTTTGTCAAAAATAAGGTGCCCATATGTGTTTGGGCTTACTTCTGAGTTCTCTATTCTATTCCATTGATCTTCCTTTCTATTTTTGTGCCAGTACCATACTGTCTTGATCACTATGGCCTTGTAGTATAGTTTGAAGTCAGGAAGGCTGATTCCACCAACTCCATTTTTCCTTCTCAAGATGGCTTTGGCTATTCGGGGTCTTTTGCATTTCCATACAAATCATAAGATTTTTTGCTCTAGTTCTGTGAAAAATGGCGTTGGTAATTTGATCGGGATTGCATTGAATCTGTAAATTGCTTTGGGTAGTACAGTCATTTTCATGATGTTGATTCTTCCAATCCAGGAACATGGTATATCCCTCCATCTGTTTGTGTCATCTTTGATTTCTTTCATCAATGTCTTAAAGTTTTCTGCATACAGATCTTTTGCCTCCTTAGGCAGGTTTATTCCTAGGTATTTTATTCTTTTGGTTGCAATGGTGAATGGGAGAGTTTCCTTAATTTCTCTTTCTGCTCTTCCATTGTTCATGTATAGGAATGCAAGAGATTTCTGTGCATTAATTTTGTATCCTGCTACTTTACTAAACTCATCAATGAGTGCGAGCAGTTTTCTGGTAGAGTCTTTAGGGTTTTCTATATATAATATCATGTCATCTGCAAAGAGTGACAATTTGACTTCTTCTTTTCCAATTTGGATTCCTTTGATTTCTTTTTCTTCTCTGATTGCTGTGGCTAACACTTCCAAAACTATGTTGAATAATAGTGGTGAGAGTGGACACCCTTGTCTTGTTCCTGTTCTTAGAGGGAATTCTTCCAGTTTTTCCCCATTGAGAACGATGTTGGCTTTTGGTTTTTCATATATGGCTTTTATTATGTTGAGGTAGTTTCCTTCTATGCCCATTTTCTGGAGAGCTTTTGTAATAAATGGATGTTGAACTTTGTCAAAAGCTTTTTCTGCATCTATTGAGATGATTATATGGTTTTTATCCTTCAATTTGTTGATATGATGTATCACGTTGATTGATTTGCGTATATTGAAGAATCCTTGCATCCCAGGGATAAACCCCACTTGATCATGGTGTATGATTTTTTTAATGTGCTGTTGCAGTCTGTTAGCTAGTATTTTGTTGAGGATTTTTGCATCTATAGTCATCAGTGATATGGGTCTGTACTTTTCTTTTTTTGTGACATCTTTGCCTGGTTTTGGTATCAGGGTGATGGTGGCCTCGTAGAATGAGTTTGGGAGTGTTCTGCCTTCTGCAATATTTTGGAAGAGTTTGAGAAGGATAGGTGTTAGCTCTTCTCGAAATGTTTGATAGAACTCGCCCATGAACCCATCTGGTCCTGGGCTTTTGTGTGTTGGGAGATTTTTAATCACTGCCTCAATTTCTGTACTTGTGATTGGTCTGTTCATGGTTTCTATTTCTTCCTGGTTCAGTCTTGGAAGATTGTATTTTTCTAAGAATGTATCCATTTCTTCCAGGTTATCCAATTGATTGGCATATAGTTGCTTGTAGTAGTCTCTCATGATCTTTTGTATTTCTGAGGTGTCCGTTGTGACTTCTCTGTTTTCATTTCTAATTCTGTTGATTTGCATCTTCTCCCTTTTTTTCTTGATGAGTCTGGCTAATGGTTTATCAATTTTGTTAATCTTCTCAAAGAAGCAGCTTTTAGTTTTATTTATTTTTCTTATGGTTTCTTTCCTTTCTTTTTCATTTATTTCTGCTCTGATCTTTATGATTTCTTTCCTTCTGCTCACTTTGGGGTTTCTTTGTTCTTCTTTCTCTAGTTGTTTTAGGTGTAAGGTTAGGTTGTTTATTTGATAATTTTCTTGTTTCTTAAGGTAGGACTGTATTGCTATAAACTTCCCTCTTAGAACTGCTTTTGCTGCATCCCATAGGTTTTGGGTTGTTGTGTTTTCGTTGTCATTTGTTTCTAGATATTTTTTGATTTCCTCTTTGATTTCTTTAGTGATTCCTTGGTTGTTTAAGAGTGAATTGTTTAGCCTCCATGTGTTTGTATTTTTTGCAGGTTTTTTCCTGTAATTGATATCTAGTCTCATGG
Source organism: Hippopotamus amphibius kiboko (assembly GCF_030028045.1). Taxonomy (NCBI): domain Eukaryota; kingdom Metazoa; phylum Chordata; class Mammalia; order Artiodactyla; family Hippopotamidae; genus Hippopotamus; species Hippopotamus amphibius. The sequence continues at coordinate 124,162,974 of NC_080189.1, forward strand.
CGTTGTGGTCTGAGAAGATGCTTGATATGATTTCAGTTTTCTTGAATTTGCTGAGGTTTGATTTGTGACCCAAGATGTGATCTATCCTGGAAAATGTTCCGTGTGCACTTGAGAAGAAAGTGTAGTCTGTCGCTTTTGGATGGAATGTCCTATAAATATCAATGAGGTCGAGATGGTCTAATGTGTCATTTAAAGCTTGTGTGTCTTTATTTATTTTCTGTTTGGATGATCTGTCCATTGATGTAAGTGGGGTGTTCAAGTCTCCCACTATTATTGTGTTCCTGTCGATGTCCCCTTTTATAGCTGTTAGCATTTGCCTTATGTATTGAGGTGCTCCTATGTTGGGGGCATAGATATTTACCATTGTGATATGTTCTTCTTGAATGGATCCCTTGATCATTAGGTAGTGTCCCTCCTTGTCTCTTTTAATAGTCTTTACTTTCAAGTCTAATTTGTCTGATATGAGTATTGCTACTCCAGCTTTCTTTTGACTTCCATTTGCATGGAATATCTTTTTCCATCCCTTTCCTTTCAGTCTATATGTATCCCTTGGTCTGAAGTGGGTTTCTTGTAGGCAGCATATAGAAGGGTCTTGTTTTTGTATCCATTCAGCCAGTCTGTGTCTTTTGGTTGGAGCATTTCAGCCATTTACATTTAAAGTGATTATTGACATGTGTGTTCCGATGACCATTTTCTTAATTGTTTTGGGTTTGTATTTGTAGGTGTTTTCTTGTGTTTCCTACTTAGAGAAGTTCCTTTAGCACTTGTTGTAAGGCTGGTTTGGTGGTGCTGAATTCTCTTAACTTTTGCTTGTCTGGAAAGCTTTTGATTTCTCCGTTGAATTTGAATGAGATTCTTGCTGGGTAGAGTATTCTTGGCTGTAGGTTTCTCTCTTTCAGGACTTTCAGTATATCCTGCCATTCCCTTCTGGCCTGCAGAGTTTCTGTAGAAAGGTCAGCTGTTATCCTGATGGGTTTTCCCTTATATGTTGTTTGTTGCTTTTCTCTTGCTGCTTTTAATATTTTTTCTTTGTGTTTAATTGTCGTTAGTTTGATTAATATGTGTCTTGGTGTATTTCTCCTTGGGTTTATTCTGTATGGGACTCTCTGTGCTTCTTGGACTTGGTGAATTATTTCCTTTCCCATGTTGGGGAAGTTTTCCACTCTAACCTCTTCAAATATTTTCTCAGACCCTTTCTTGTTTTCTTCTTCTTCTGGGATGCCTATAATTCGAATGTTGGTACGCTTAAGGTTATCACTGAGGTCTCTGAGGCTGTCTTCTAGTCTTTTTATTTTTTTTTCTTTTTCCTGCTCTGTGGCGTTTATTTCTCCCATTCTATCTTCCAACTCACTTATTCGTTCTTCTGCCTCAGTCATTCTGCTGGTTATAGCATCTAGAGTATTTTTAATTTCAGTTATTTTGTTATCCATTGCTGTTTGTTTTTCTGAGTTCTTATGAACTGTTTCTTGTACTTTCTCTATTTTGTTATCGAGATTTTGTATCATTTTTACTACCATGACTCTGAATTCTTTTTCAGGCATTTTTCCTATTTCCTCCTCATTTATTTGGTCTTGTGGGTTTTTTTCCTGCTCCTTTGCCTGCATGGTGTTTCTTTGTTTCCTCATGGTTGTCCAAACTTTTGGGGTTGCTTGTCCTGGCGATAGAGGTGTTTATAGAAGACTGTCCAAGCCTCAGACTAATGTCGAAGTATTGGATTAAATGAATATTAAGTCTAGGAAACACATACATGTATAAGACACACAATTACTGAATCCGTTAGGAGATAAGGCTCTAGAAAGACCTGACAGAACCCCAGTGTGCTATCAGATATTCAAAGAGAAACCCAACAGAAATTGACAACTGAAACAGAACAAATCAGAGACAAAAGCAAAAGCAAACAAACAAACAAATAACACCTTACACATACAAACATCAATCCAGGGAGATTTTGTAAGCTAGGATCAAATATAGAAAAGAGCTAGAGTACCACCAGAGAAAATGGAGATTCTCAGAATGTAATTAGACAACTGTACTAAGAACTAAGATAAAGACAAAAGCCTAATATTAAATACCAAGGCAGTGTGTCATCTGGAGAATAGAGCAAGGAGTCTGAGCAGACCGATAGTGTTGCTTATAAGTATGTTAAGATAAAATAAACTTAAAAAGGCTGGAAGAAAGGGGAACAGAAGAGCGTAATGTGGTTGGAAATATGCAAGTAAAAAGAAAGGAATAGAAATGTATAAAAGATAGGGATGAAAGGAAAGTATGAGAGATATTTTGTCCGTACTAGCAAAAACTTAGCTAGATATAGAAGTATATAAAAAGGCAAAAAAAAAAAGTCATTAAAAATTATGTTATAAAACTTGTAGATCCCTTAGTGCTAAGATCGTATTTAATAAAGAAAAAAAAAAGAGAAAAAGAAAAAGAAAAAAAAAAAATCCAGAACTGATCCCAGAATGGACCAGTTCAATAGGAATTGATACTACTATTTCTGTTTCCTTAGCGTCTCAGCTGTAAGTGTCCTTCTCCTCGCCTTGGGTTTTTTTGCATTATTCTGTGACCAGCAGAGGTTCTTTTATTGTTCCTCTGTAAGCATCGGTGTGTGGGGAGGGAGAGGGTACAATAGTGGCTCCTTCTCCTGGGAGTGAGTGAGCAGTGGCGCACTGTTGTTTCAGTCGGGCTTGGAGGTGCCTGTTGCAGAGGGACGCTGGTGGCTCAGGCGTAAACAGAAAGTCTTAGAGTTGGGCCTCTCTCGGGGTTTTTTTCTTTTTGATGCTGTTGTTGTTTTTTTTTTCTCTCGGCAGCCTCCCTGCTGCTGGCATTGCAAGGGGTTTTAATCTAGCCCCGCCCGAGCACCTGAGGGTGCTTGTTATCCCTGAGCGTGCTTGTTATCCCTGAGCGCCTTAGGTGGCCCTCAGGCGTCTCTCCAATGCGTGTTGCAGAGGCGCTGAAAGAGAGAGAGAGGCTACGCGCGGCTCCTCCCCCGCTGCCCGCGAGCCTGCAGCCTCCAGCCGCCATCATGGCCGGGCAGCTCTCAGGGACGGGCACTCCTCTCCGCGGACCTCCTCCCTCCTGTCCTCTCGGTCCGTCACCCTACCGGCAACAATGTTTCTCACCCTGAACCCGCTCTCCGGTTCCCATGCTCCCGCTCCCAGACCCTCCGTTCAGCCGCGGATCGATGTCTCGGTCCGGGAACGCTGAGCTGCGCTGCGGACCCTCTGTATGTTTCTCACGCCCTCCCATCTGCCACAGCTCCGCCGCTTCACCCTCTTTGAGCCCTCGTAGATGCCTCCCTACCGGTTATGTCGGGCTCCTCGCGGTTCTTTCTGGTGTCCGAGGCCGTCTGCTGGTGTTCAGCTGGTTCTCTGTGGGAATGACTGCGTCCTTCCATGCATTCCCAATGCATCTGTGGAGAGGGATGCACTCCACGTCTCTCTACTTCGCCGCCATCTTTTCTCCTCTTAACAAACTTGTTAAAAAAAAAAAAAAAAGATTGGGGTGAACATATTTGGTGTTCTCACGGGTCCTGAAACAGTTTCTGTTGCCATCAGCCAAAATGAAAAGACTCATAATTCTAGTGGGCATTGGGTAGAACACTCCAGAAGATCCTGCCTAAGAAATGGGGAATAATTAGCCTTAGACTGGACAGTACTCTGCTTAACAAATCAGAAAAGCCAGATCTAAACATACCAAACAGTTTTACAGTAATTTAACTGCATCCAAGTACAAAGCTTAAGAAGGTTTATAGGAATACAGAAATATCCAGCACACAACAAGGTAAAATTCTTAAAGCCTTCCACTCAATCAAAAATTATCAGGCATACAAAGAAGCAAGAAAATATGATCCATAATGAGGATAAAACTTAAATCCATCACAGTGGACCCAGAACTGAAACAGATGCTAGAATTAGCAGACAAGGACATTAAGACAGTTATTGTAACTATTCCAGGTGTTGAAAAAGCTGGAGGAAGGATTGAACAAGTAGAGATATGCTAAAATAAAAAAGCTTAAATCGTATTTCTAAAGATGATAACTAAAACCTCAGAGATGAAAAAATTGACTGATAGGATTATTGTTGGATTAAACATTGCAAAATAAATTATTGTTAAACTTGATGGCATTACCAATAGAAACTAGGCAAAATGAAAAACAGAAAATAAAAACAAAATAATAACAGCAACAAACAAACAAGACAAGGAGAATTATTAAGATGTAGGACAACTGCAGTGGTCTATCATGTGTGAACTTGAAGTCTACAGAAGAAAGGACAGAGAGGTTGAGACAAAAATATTTAAAGAAATAATGATTGAAACTGTTTCAAATCTAAAAATCTATGTATCAAAGATGATCAATGAAGCAAGCAAAACAAAAAACAAAACCAAGCCAAAACAAAAACTATGAAGAAAACTACACCAAAGAACATCATAATTAAATTCTCCAAATTATGATCAGGAGAAAATCTCAAAAGGAGAAAAAAATGTATTAAGTAGAAGGGAACAATGATAAGAATTATAGCAGATTTTTCAACAGAAGCAATACAAGTGAGATGGCAATAGAGCAATATCTCAAAAGTAGTGGAAGAAAAATTTCCAATGAGAATTCTGTACTCAGTGAAAATAACTTTTAAACACAAACATGGAATGAAGACTTTTTCAGACATACAAATGCTGAAAGAATTCATCACCAACAAAGACATACTACAAGAAATGTTCAAGGAAGTCTTTCAAACAGAATGAAAATATCAGATGGAAATATGAATGTACACAAAGGAATGAAGAGCACTTGAAATAGTAACTATGTGCGTAAAAATAAAAGACCTTTTTCCTCTTTATTTAAATCTCTCTAAAGGAAAAACAGTAATAACGTATTATGGAATTTAAAACATATGTAGAAATAAAATGGATGACAATAATAGCACAAAAGACAGGGTGGTGAAATGGAAGTTGTAAGGTTCTTTTACCGTATGTGACATGGTATAACATCACTTGAAATTAAAGATAAGTTAAAGATATTTAGATGATACTAAACCCCCTAAAAACTGCTAAAATAACAAAACAGAGTTGTGTCTAATAAGCCAACAAAGGAGATAAAATGGAAAATTATAATTTTTCATTAATTCAAAAGAATGCAGGAAATGAAGAAAAGGCATACCAACAGATGAGACAGATAGCAAGATGGTAAATTTAAGCTTAAACATATAACTAATCACATAAAATTAAAGGGTTTAAATACCCTAATTAAAAGGCAGAGAATTTCAGAATGGCTAAAAAAGCAAGACTCAACTATTGGCTGCCTATAATAAACCAAGACAAATAGGTTAAAAGTAAAAGGATGGAAAAGAATATACCATGCTAATACTAATCTAAAGAAAGCTTGAGTGGTTATGTTAATACCAAAGTAGACTTCGGTACAAAGAATATTATGTTGGATAAATGGAATTATTTCATAATGATAGAGACAAGTTCCTCAAGAATAGATAACAATTCTAAATATTTATATATCTAATAAAAGAGCTTCAAAATACTTGAAGCAAAAGCTGATAGAACTTTATGGAGAAATAGGCAAATTCAAAAACATAACCAGGGAATTAAATCTAATTGATAGAACAAGTAGAGGGAATACTAGCAAGGATGCAGATGATTTGAATAACATTATAAATCAATTTGACCTAATTGATATTTATAAGACACTTCATTCAACAGCAATAGAATATGCATTCCTTTCAAAGGCACAAGGAACATTTGCTAAGATAGACTGTGTTTTGGGTCATAAAAAAGTCTGCAAGTTCTCTGATTACAATGGAATTAAATTAGAAATGTATAACTGAAAGATCTCTGGAAAATTTCTGAATATTTAGAAACTAGTACATTTCTGAATAACCCATGGGTCAGTTAAAAGATCAAAAAGAGATTAGAAAGTATTTTATAGTGGATGGAAGTATGAACAGAAAGTATCAAAATATGTGGGATGATGTTAAAGTAGTAATTAGAAGGAGATTTATAGCACTAAATGACAATATTATTAGATAATAAAAAAGTCTCAAATCATTGACCTCAGTTTCCACCTTAAGAAACCAGAAAAAGAAGAGCAAATTAAACCCAAAGTAAAGATTGCACATAATTGAAGATTAGAGTGGAAAACAGAAATACAATAGAAAAAAATCAGTGAAACCAAAAGCTGGTTCTTTGAAAAGATAGATAAATTGCACTTCTAGCCATATTTACCAGAAACAAAAAAGAGGAGACACAAATGACCAATATCAGGAATATAAGAGGTGAACTAACTACAGATTTTACAGATAATAAGTGGATAGTAAGGAAATATTATGAACAACTTTATGCCAGTAAATTTGACAACTTTGAGGAAATGAATAAATCTCTAAAAGACATGAACCACTAAAGCTTACTGATGAAGTCGGTAACTTGAATAGCCCAATATCCATCAAAGTAATTGCACATATAGTTAAAATTCTCCCTAAAAAGAAAATTCCATTTTTATTGGTAAATCTTACTAAATACTTAAGGGAGAAGTAATACCAATTCTATATGTATTCTTCCAGAATACTGACACATAGGGCATACTTCCCAGATCATTCTTTGTGAAAAACATTACCTGTATGTATACCAAATCCAGACAAATATATCACAGAAAACTACAGAGCAATAGATGTAAAATTCTTAACCAAACCAGAAGTTAAATCTAACAGTGTATATTAAGAAAAGACAATGTATTATGACCAAGTGAGGTGTATCCCAGGAATGCAGAATTGGTTTAACATTTGAAAATCTATGAAAATAACACCATATGAATATCTCAACACGCACAGAAAAAGTATCTGACAAAATTCCATTCCTGATTAAAAACTTTTTTTCTCAACTTGATAAAGAGTGTATATAAAAAAAATCTTTGGCTGACATCACACTGATGGTAAAAAAACTGAGTATTTTCCTCCTAAGATAAGAAACAAGGCAAGGATGTCCACTCTCACCACTTCTATTCATCCTCATATGGACTTTTTAGCCAGTGCAGACAGGCAAGGAAAAGAAATAAAAGGCATTAAGATCAGAAAGGTTTCATTCACACATTACATGGTTACCTATGGGAAAAATCTGATGGAAATGTACAAAAAAAGTTGCTAGAACTAAAAAGTGAATTTAGAGAAGTTACTGGATACAACATCAGTGTATAAAAGTCCATCTGTTTCTGTATATTAGCAGTGAGTTATCAGAAACTGAAATTGACAGTATCATTTACAGCAGCACCAAAATGATAAAATATTTGGGATAAATCTGACAAACAATGTACAAAACCTATACACTGAGAACTACAATCTGTGCAGAGAGAAATTTTAAGAGATCTAAATAGAAGGGGAGCTATATCGTGTTCATGGATTGGAAGACTTAAAATTGTTAAAAGATCAGTTCTTTCCAAATTGATCCATAGATTCAATATAATCCCAATATAGGAAAACGAGCTCAGGGTTAATGTTCTACTGAAACTTCTAAACTACACCACAGAATTGGTTTTAGAAGAAATTATGGCCACAGTTGCCACTGCATTAGATATACTTGGCTTTGCAAGGCTGCCAGCAACTCAGCTTGGCTTCAACTGTTCCTGCTGCCAAAAGGGATTCCACTTATAAAGACTTTGCCTTGCAATCACAGCTTCTGCTGAAAGTTGAATGTCTTCTCCATCACTTCCTCCAGAAAAATGGATACTTCACCCAGAGGTTATTTCTCATGAGGCTCACTTTTTGAACTGAAGTCTCCTGTGGGTGTAACAGACTACTGATGCCAAGTTACCTGCCTGTGCTCTAGATGCAAAGGAGGCTGAGGAAGTGAGACATCCAATTTTTTAATCTTGAAAAGGTAGAACTTACAAAATGGAACATTTCCCAAAATTAGAAGGCTTTTCAAAAGTGTTGGGCAGCCAGAAACATATGTCCCATATATAGGCCAAATACTAAAAATATTCAACATAAAATAATTGGACTTCAGCTGTATTTTAAAAAGAAACTCCCTAAATTAGATGTATAAGAATCTTTTTGTTAGTCCTCAAGACAAGAAAGGCCTGTGTTTTAATCCAGATGTGTACATCAGTCTCCAAGTCCCTCTGATTCACTTTAGTTTCAAAAACATGTATGTGGATGGCATTCAGGAAGACAAGACCCCAAAACAAAAAATAGCTTAAGGGATGCAGAAAGTCTCCATGGAAAGTTTGAGAAGAAATGACCTATTTCCCTTTGTCCAATCTGCATCATAGAGAAAATGGAGAAAGGGGGCCACGTGTACTTAGCACATACGCAGACATGGACCACCTCCATGGTTTGAAACACGGAAGTGTTTCAAGAAGAGTTAGTGCTTGGATCTTGGGGGCTTTTCCCTCACCTGGTCTGCCGTTGTTGTTTTCAAAAGATTCAGAAGTTCCAGAAAAAAAATCCAGACAGCAGGGTCATTGTTAACATTGCTGTTACAGTTTAAGGCATTCCAGGTGTCTTGGAGAACAAATCAGCAAGTAAACTTTGAACGAATAGTACCTTTCTTCATGGGTATCTTGGATTTTTTAAAAAATATCTTTTTCTATAGCTTTATGTGGATGTAGTCTAAAAATATGTAATCTATTTTTCCAGGCCACCACAAGAAAAGGGAGTTAATCAACATATGTGCACGTATACAAGTACGTGGGCACGCGCGCGCACACACACACACACACACACACACAGGAACACATACACACATATTCATACAGTACTTATATAATTCCCCCCTACCCCACCCAAACTCTTATTATAGGTCTTTAATCCTCCACCTACAGGGCATTCCTTACATGCCCCTGAGGAGTCTAGTACTCCAGACCAAAATCCTACAGGGGATTGTTCAGGGCCAGATAATTACAAAGGCTTTACCTGGTCAGCCCCATGGGGCAATGTGTCCCCATCACACCAGCCTTGAGGCACAACCACCACACTGCAGTTTTCTAGAGGGAGTTGCAGTCAAGGACTCAGGGACCCCAAGGCCAGCCACCCTCACCCACATATATACATTCCCACAGCCCAGGCACCTCCATTCACAGGCCTCTTTCTGAATGTCCAGAAATAGCTGCAGCAGCTCAGTAGAAGTACTTATTTTTGAACCCACAGCTCCAGTAGCAGCCTCAGAGGTCATGGCTGCCTTGGGAATTCAGTTCTATATTTTTTGCATGTCATTTCTGGAGTCTCAAGTCTCCCTCAGAACTTTTTCCAATGGATCTTCCAGTGGTTTTGTGGGTACCAAATTCTGGACGTTGAGTCATGGCTTCCTTAAAATATCCAGAGTAATTTCTGTTCCCTATCCTGAACCCTAACTGATACATCCCTCTTGCTAAAAGACCTCTGGGATACAAGCTTACATAAACCGGAAATGTCCTCTCTCACCTTCACCCCATCTATCTCCCCTGCTATAAATATTTCTCCTTTGATACATATTTTTTCCTGCTGAGCACTGAGAAGTATGTATCTTCTGATGGTGTTTTAACTAAGATGTCTAGTTTCGAATGTCAGAAGTAGCTGCTAGAGAACAGGTACTGTACAGTTCTCCTTTTATCATTTTAATGGGAATGTCCTGGAGACAGTTTGACTTGCATTTCTCATTTGCCTTGGTCTTTTACACACAAATCTGAAGACTAGGTCAAGCATCTGTTTTTGTTTGTTTGTTTTAAGCAGTTTCAAGTGAAGACATACAAACCTAATGACTACTATGGTGGACTGGATAATGTTTCAGATAATAACATCCTCCCAGGTCAGCTCCACGTACTGTAAAAATCAATGAGGTTTTTGGTCTGCTGAAGAGAAAGAGCCAGGATTGTGCAGATTCGGTGCCTTTGCCCGTGTCTCTGCTTCGTGGCCAGCCAGCTGCTCTTTCTGGGAACTATGCCTTAGGTATATTTCTGCAGCAGAGTCAAAGGGATTTCTTACTATATGGTGCTATATCCAATTAATTAAGAAGACTAAAAATAAAGCCGGAGACACTGGAATGTGTGACTGCAGAAGTCTCTGGCCAAGGTTTCCATCCTGACACATTAAAATAACATTACTGCATCAGAAGAAAACCTCCAGGCAAAAAGCAAAGGAGCTCCCTCTTCTTAGGTAGTAAAATTGTGAGGTTTTCAATTTTATGTAGTATAGCTCTTTTGACACTATATATTTTCAAATGTCATAGGTATTTTGGGCATGTGACCTGTCGGCTTAATGATTTAAGCTGCAGTTCCAGCTTAATTACCTCAACCTGGTAAGTTGTTGCAGGAAGAGATCAGCAGCTCTGCATATTGCAAACCAGGAGGTATTTTTGACAATGTTTCCAGCAATTTCTTTGCTCTTTCCTTTGAGTTTGAAAATGAGAGGAAGTTCCCCGTTTTTACAATGAAGTCAAGGCTAATTTTCTGATTGCTGTTTAACCAAACAATGAAAGTTCAACCAGCTTACAATGGTGGCCATTGGCAGTTACCAATGGTTAACACTTGTAGAAATGCCCCCAGGCTCTACATTTCCTGCAATAAGTGAGTGGCAATCTATAATTCTCATGTCCTTTATGGGGGACAAATTATACATTCCCATCTTCTTGTTCAACTTACTCCTGGACAAATATATCTTAACCATACTTGGTGCTGGCTGGCTTTTCCCATGGGAGAGGCTGAAAAGGCGATTTCTTTGAATACTTTGCAACATGAATACAACTTAACTATCACCCTGCCATTTCTGTATCCTAGAGGTGGGTGGAGAAAAACCCGCAGGTGCATCTCCCTGCCAGAATATATAGTAACATATTTTTGGAAGATTGTATAATGTAGTGCCCATTATACCATTGGTTTCATGAGATAATTATGATGCACTAAAGCAAATCAGCGTACTAGACTGGTTGAATATGCTCACTTTCTAATTTTGTATAGAGGGTGATTACTGTTATTATTATTTATAGAGTGCAGTAAGTGTACGAACTGCTTGATAAACACGTAGGCAGACAAGGGTTCAGCCCAGAGATGCCTCAATTCTAATTGCCTGACTCAGACAATGTAAATGAAAAAAGCTACTCTGTGCAATAGTAGAAGGGAAGAAAATAGGGTTCATGAAATAAGTGTTCTTGAAGGACCAAAGGATAAAAGAGCATGTTCTTTTAGACTTAGGCTGAAGTTGCTCTTAACAGTTCAGGGAGAATCAAATACTAATCTAAATCCACTTGGAAATACTTCCTGGAACCTTTTAATAAAGTTTAATTGATTTGTGTAAACTCAGCTCTCCCCTACTCGCCCAGGTCCCAAAGCACCACTCCTAGGGACTTCACAGGAAAGCAGGAAAATAGAAAGGTACCAGATTGCAGGCTCTTTGAAGGCAGGAATGAAGTCTAATAGGTACTTGACCTTCTACATCAATTCTCTTCCCTAGGATTTTTCTTGCCTTGATACTTTGATGGGAAAAATGAAGACTTTGTAACTAGCAGCATTGTTTTCACATATAAGCAAATCCACATATAGGAGTGCCCCTTATAAAACCTACCTATAAAAAACCTACCCCTTGTGGAAGCTCTCCCTCAAATGTAAACTGAAACAACAGCAAATTATTGCTCTTTAGGCTTTATAATGTAACCAAAATGTTCTTTGGTGCCAATACAGTCCATTTAGGATGAGTACTCTATAATTCATGAAAAAGCATCTCCAGGGAATGCTCTAAGTCCTATTTGGAAATCTACGGTAAAGTATAATTACACTCTATGAACACATGTATAAGTAAAATGTTGTCATTATTTTTTAATATAATAATGGCAGCCAAAAATCCAACTTTCATCACAAAATTGTTGCTAATCTGTAATAGTACTTTAGGAGTATTATCTATAAATTAATATAACTACATGTCAACTACTTGTCTTGCTTGTGACAGTTTTGAAATTTGAATTTATCAGTTTAGGACTTCAACTTCTTAAAAGAAATCAGCCACTTAGATTTTGTCTTTGGGGTTAACTCTACCAAGATTAGAGGGCACTACACAAGAAGTTCAAATACAAAGCTATTAATATATCATGAAGCATGAAATTTAGGAGCAAATCCAAGTCTTGAGAGAGGTTGCAGGAAAATACATGTTTTATACCAAATTTCCTATGTTCTAAAGACAGTGTTTAAAATTTTGGATAATTTTTTCTTTGTCATGAACTATTTTAGGCTCTTTTTTAAATGTTTCTCTAGAAAATGTATTACATAATTGAACAGATTAAAATCATTTTGATCACAATCTATAACTGAGATATATAGATAACAGACATATATATGAGATATATGTATTAATTGGTTTTTAGGTAAGTCCTATGTGAAATAATTTTTATCCTTATTCTTGCCTTTTTTTTTTGTGGCAGAAAATGAGAAGCTGTATTAAGGAGCTTCCTTGGCTCAGGAGATAGCTTCTGGAAGGACAGAATTATGAGTCTCCATAGTTTTGCCAACATGTGTTTGCTAGAGGGTTTAATTTAGAGATTTTAATGGTTACAGAGTATGTTATGAAAAGCCACTGCTATATTGAAAGTGTCCCTCCCCCCAGAACACCGCCATCCCTACTCCCAATAGAGCTATTCCTTCTTTGTAAACTTGATGTTCTGGCTCTAATGTAGCTATGGATTGGTATGTGTGTATGTGTAGCTAATTTTCCATCTGGTCTCTGAAATGTGCCTGAGAGCTGAACTGCCTGGTCAACTATTGTGCCTCTATTTGGGGGCACATCATACAAGCTTTGGTCTGCAGTCTATCGGGCCATATTGTCAGTGCCTGGACCCTTGTGAACTGTTCTCACATTGATTAGAGCAAAGTTCGGGGTGAGCTGAGCTAACAGTGTTTCTTACCTTATCAGAAATGCATATACCCAACTTAAAGGATATGCTGCATTCTGAACAATAGGAAAATATTTGTAATGCACTTTGGACAGCGCTTCTGAATTCCAAACACAAAACTTTTAAAACATGTACATGTCAACAGATAAACATGGAAGAATTCTCATAGAATAAGAGCAGCAGGTGATGTTTCTATGGATAATTTAAATGCCCACTCAGCTATTGACAGTTATTCTTTTGAGACTTGATTTTTCCTCCTCTTCCTTCCCCTCCCCTCCCTGCTCCTCTCCTTTCCATATATACATATATACATAAAATATATGTATAAATATATAAAAATATATATATAGTTTGTTTCACATAGATGGCATATGAGTCATTTTAAAACAGATTTTTAAATGTAGTTATTTTACACTCTTTAAAAAAATAATCACCATGTATTTATTACCTGCCTGCCATTTACCAGGCACTGCACTGGGTCCTGTGGAAAGGAAGACAAAATTACTGCCCTGAAGATTATAAATTTACAAGCAAAAGAGATATGCAAACAGCCAATCACATTAGAATGTGAAAAAAGTTAATCTGAACCAAATAACCCCAGGAAATCAAGGAAGGAGTGCTTCGGCCTGTCATATCCAATAGCCATTACTTACTGTGGCTATGTCTGCCAGGTTGTCACACCTGCTAATATAGCACCACTAATTAGCTGTTGACATTGAATGATTAGAAGCAAAATTATGACCCAACTTAGAAGGCTCACATGTACCAGCATAACTGCCACTTCACCATCCTGTTTCCAACCCCCCCCCCTTTTTTTCCCAATGACTTGCTTATTCCCACACTATTAATCTGAATTAACATTTTTAGGAACAGTGATTCCTACTGAAGAATTGCTGTTTCTGAAACATGCATCACTAGGACTTGGTTATGTAATTCCTTCATGATGACAGGGTGTTTTTAAATTTATATATTAAAAAATAGGTCGGTTGCCAGAGGACCTTGGAGGCTGGTACCTGACGTCCTCCTGTGAAATTCCCTTGTTCTGTGTTCTAATTAGGAATATGCTGTATCTTTACTTATTTTACTTATTCTATTTATTTGTTAACTCCAACCCATAGTTAAGGATATCCACAACATTGCCTAATTAGCTAGAATTCTAATTTTCAAATATGGGAATTCCTAAGATTATTAAAGGTAAGGCAGTAGACCAAGATTCCACACTTGTTTCTATTTTGTTCAACTTCCTTTGGGATTCAAAATTGCAATGGAGCTTTCTGCTGCTTCAACCAGATCTGATCCTACTTTTAGTAACTTTGAGAAGTTGAAGTTAAAAGCGTATTTGTGGACAGGGGATCTTTTTCTCCCATCGTTTCCGTTCCGCTTCCCACCCTCACCTTCTCCGTTTTAAACAAGTTATTTTCATGAACGAGGCATCTCGGCGATCAAAGAGTGTTCTGGATTCAGGAAGGAAGACGCTTGCAGTTAAAAAGCACTGCCACTCGACAGGAGCAAAACTGCTGGCTGCTCTCTTGGTCACTGCAGTGCGCGTCTGACGCCTCGCTGCTGACAGCGGCTCCGGCCCGGGCAGGAGCTCCTGCATATTTTGCTCCTGCCCGGAGGCTGCGGGAGGCTGGGCACAGCCTCAGGGTACAGAGCGCCACAGGCGCACGGGGCCGCGCACTTTGCTCCAGAGATGACAGGGTCGCTGCTGAGGAACAACTGCTCCAGGCACAACATTTAGCCATCCTAGAACCTCTTAAAGACCCCTCACTTGGCGCCTCCGCACAAAGTCTCTTCCATTTTGCGCCCGCAGGATAACTACAAAGAACGAGCAAAGTTAGGTGGCTATCCAGGCTCCCTTCGAGAGTAAGTCCTGGAGGGTGGCAGAGACTCACTCCGTCGAGGTACTCGGCTCGGAGTTCTAACCACCACGGCCTCAGACCCAAAACCCAAGGGCAGGGGATGCGGCATCCGGATCCCGGCCTTGACCTGACCCTTCTCTCTGGTTCCGGGTGCCTTGGCCCAGCTTCTGGCGGAAACTCCCCCAGGGTCACGCGGGGCGGGGAATCAGGTGGGGGAAGGCCCGGCTCCTTTGATCCCTTTGCAGCAGCTACTCAGTGCACAGCGGCGGCGGGTTGGAGGTGTGCTCCGAAGAGGCGAAAGGAGCCCTTGGCGCACCAAAGTGGGTTCCCTCCTAGGATCCTGCTGCGGCGGTGGGGGGTCAGAGGATTCTGAGAGCCTATCCCCCTCCTTCCTACGGGAGGGTGAAAATCAACCCTCCCGCACGGTTCACTCCCCTCCTCCTCCTAAACCTCTAGCGCAGCTTTTTAAAGGCGTCTCGTGCATCTTCCAACTTTGGGAAAAGCGAGTGCCCAACTCCTGCTCTCCCAACGCCCCTATCGCGTTAATCCAGTTGCTTTGGTCTCATCCAAACTCGGCGTTGGTGGTATCCCCGCCCCAACCTGGAAGCGAGCGCCCTCGGCTGTTCACGGCCGCCCCTCGGCTCCTGCTTTCAGGGAGCTCGGTTTCTGGCTCGTCGCAGGATCCAGCTGCGGTTCCGGCCGGTCCCGGGGGTTGCGAGGCACATACGCGCGTGCACACACACGCGCTCACACTCCCGCTCATACTCTCGCGTCCTCGCTCCCCGCACCCCACCCTCCGCGCCGCTCCTCCGCCGGGTGGGGGGGGGGGGTGACGTCAGGACTGCAGTCCCGAGGAGAGCGGCTGGAGAGGGCCGCGCGCTCCTCGCCCTGGAAGCTGGAGGCGCACCGGGGCAGCCGCCGCTCCGTGCTCCTCCCTCTCCTCTGCAACCGCTGTCGCGCTTCCCGCCCGCCGGGGAGCCTCGCGAGCCGCCAGGTGAATTGAAAGTCGTTTCTGGGGGGAGGACAGAGAGGGTGCTGCAGTCCTGGCAGGCTCTGAAACTGCAACTCGGACAGAAGCGACCCAGCGGAGGAGCCGGGCGCGCGGCGCCGTGCGCAGCATCCTTGGGCGGCTGGGGGCGGCCGCCGCTCTGCTCGCCGCCCCGCGCGGCGGCCGGACCTCGGCCCCGGAACTCGGGCTCCGGGCGCGCTCGCCCGGGAGAAACCCCCAGCCCTGCGCATTTCGCGGCGGCGCTGGTGCGGGGAATGCGAGCGCGCCGGCTCCAGGTCACCGCCGCGGAGCAGCTGCCTGTGGGAGAGCGAGGAGAGGCGAGGGGGCGGCAGCCTCGGCCCGAAGTAAGTGCAGCAGAAGTTTGCGTTGGTTTCCACGCCGCTTCCCTGGAGCGAGTGGGAGGCTTATTTCCTGCCCTCGCTCCCTGAGTTTAGCAGACTTACCAGGGAGCCTTGCCGGGGAGAGAAGGTGAGCGTCACCGCAGGGGCGAGGACCTGGAGGGCCAAGGTAGGGCGGGATCCCGATGGGGCGAGGGGGTGCCAGAGGAGGAGACCCCCACCTGCTGGGAGGGACGCGAAAGGAATCTGGCCCTGGGGATCTCGGAAACGGAGGGCTTTGGGAGAGGTTGGTTGTCACACCTACTCTGGTGACCTTGGCGTGCCCCCCTGGAGTGTCAAGCCAGGGTCTTCTCAGAGGTTGGAAACGGGTGCGCCTAGGAGATGGCGTGGTTTTTCACTGGGGGCTGCGCGGGGGGTATAGCTGCCGGACGCTGGAAGACAAGGGCAGGAGGCGGCAGAACCCGGCCCCAGGCAGCGACGCTGGAGGGTGGGGACGCTGGGGAGTCAGGACCCAGGGGCTTGGAGTGGAAAGTTGGGGTCCTCTGAGATGCTCCAGCCTCGTTGGGGGAGACAGAGCTCCAGGGAGAAAGCGGGTGTGAAGCTCCCGGATGCTACAGTTGCTGTAGAGCGCCTTTGGAGCCTCGGTTGCTAATTCTTGTAACTGGGCGGCTTCTCCGAGGGCGAGAGTGCTCGGGCCTCCCAACTGTCCCCACTCCCGGCTGGCTCCCCCCCCCCCCCCGGCTGTCCTCCCTGCGCCACCGCGGGTCCCCGCAGTAGTCAGGCTGTTCCCCGCAGCCGCGAGGGCCGGGGAGACCCAATGTACTCAAAAGAGACCCTCGGCGTTCTGCTCACTTGTTCTCGGGGCACGTTCAGCGCTTTTTGGTTACGTCTTTTCTAACCAGCCTCCCCTATGCATCTTTTATTCCTTAACTGACCAAACTTCGAACTGGGAAAAAAGTTCGTGGAAGTCGCACTCCTACCTGGAGCAGAGCCCCGCAAAGGTCAGATGAGGGCGGTGTGGGCACCTTGCCCACTCTCTTCTCACCTGGGGAAGGTTTTCAGGGAATTTATATTAAATGGGATGCTATTATTCTGGGGAATGCAACGAAGGCATCGTTTTCCAGAGTAGGATCGTCTGTGCCTGGGAAACCAGTATCCCACTCAGCTTCTGGTACCAGGGGTGCACTGTGTGGGGAGAGGGAGATAGTTAATTTAATTCCATTTTTTGGAAGTCATTCATGATGCATAGTGATTGATTACTCAATTTCATTTACTCAGATGCCTTCATTTATTCATGCAAAACAATTTATGAGGCCCAGTATGTGCCAGGCATTGTGTTAGATGGTGGGGTGATAGAAATGATTGATGTATGGTCTCAGTACTCAGGGATTTTATAGTCTGTAAGAGATGTAGTCTGAAAAGAGGGAAAAAATACATGTCCTACAAGAAAGGACAGGTAATACCTGGTTTTTACAACGACTCACTTCCAACTCCTTAACTATGGGGTCCAACATCTGCTAGATTTCATCTTCCCTGAAGTTAGGGACATTATTATTCATCTCTGATGGTCAGAGGACAACCCTGTGCCAGGCACATAGTAGGTCATCAATAAGGTCCATTAAATGGATGGATGAATGGATGAATTATTCATAGTGAAAAGTATTAAAGGAAGGTATCGTGCTGTATTGGAGGACCATGTAAAGAAGAAAAAAAGTAAATTGGAAAGAGAAGAAATAAAGGGAGCTGGAGAGGGCAAGAAAGAAAGGAAGCTAGGGTTCACAAACATTTGAAGGTATATATTCTTTAACAAACAGGGTTTTTTCCCGTTTTCACGCAATGGAAATTAGCATCACCCAACTCAGTTTCTGTATAAAATACACACATCTCTTTGGATATTTAGGTTGTAACTTTTTTGATAGCAGGATCTCTGTTAATTTACCATATGGAGGTCATCATGCCATGCTCATGTGAATATGTTGATAATTTGGTGATTCAGATGTGTCTAAAAGAGTGGGACAGGTTGGTGAAAAAATACTACAGAATTACCAAAATCATTCCTTCAGACATAATATTTTGCTACTTCATGTGCACATTTCTACTCCTGTACTTCAACCATATTTAATTTAAACTGAAAAATTTATACATAGATTTTATCAATGAAGATTAAACATATATGCAAGACTGTCCTTCGCTTAATTATTGGAACCAAGGTTACCGTTGCACTTAGGTATAAGATGGTAACAGACTGTAAAGTAAATCACGGTGCACTCAGGTTCCAAGGTGAATGATAAAGACTTTTTTCCCATTAATTTAATTTTATTATATTTAGCAGCTTCATATATTTTACTTACATGTAGAAGAGAACTACTTTAAAAAATCAGTACTTATTAATGGTAACAGTAATTCAGTGATTTGAGTCATGAGTTTATAGGCATTAATCCTGGATTTAGAACCTTCTCAGTGAAATGGGATTTGGAGCCATTCTAGAATTTTTGTAAACTTCATTTTTTCTACTTACAAAATGAGATTATTTTACTTGAATGACTTAAGCATTTAAAATCAGAATATGTCAGTGTAGAGTACCATTTTATTCTGAGCATTGTATTCTGTAGTTGATGTCAGTAATTTCGTATCCCAACACCAACAAGCAATTTGTAATTGACAAATAGAAAAAAAAAATCCATATTTTCCATTACTAGGTATTTTGTAGATGTTTTAGGACATTATCAGAGTTCCCGAAGGAGTATTGTGATTGTGGACAGTGCATGGTGATTAAAATTGTTTTGGAAGTAAATGTAAATAAATACTAAAAAAGTAGCTAAAATTTGGGATTCTTTAACCAAATACTGAAGTGATTCTTCTGTTGTGGTTATTTGATCTGGATTATTACCATAATCACACTGTTAGATCAAATGACCATTTGATGGAATCTTGTAGGTATACAAGGAGTACATTCTAGAGGGCAGAACCTTTATTTTAGAAATGTAACTAGGGTACAGAAATGCTGAGATTTTAGGAATGTGGAGTCAGAGATTACTGAGCTTGGAAATTATCTAGTCCCGTTTTTGCAGATGAGAAAATGAGGACCTAAAAGGGTGAAGGGTCTGAATTTCCCAGGATCACATTCGGATGCACAAAAGATTCCCACATATTGTCCATTCCAGGCTTGGCAGGAAAGCACGCCCACAGGGCACCTAAACACAGGGGCAATTTAACAGATCTGCTCTCCTTGGATTTCCTTCCTCCTCTTATTCTCACCAGGTCACCTCCCCCCCCCACCCCCCTGCCCCTGCTCCATTTCTGAGAGGAATCCCATCTGCCAAACTCCAGCTCTCGCTGTTCTTGCTGCCTTTCC
Source organism: Hippopotamus amphibius kiboko (assembly GCF_030028045.1). Classification (NCBI taxonomy): domain Eukaryota; kingdom Metazoa; phylum Chordata; class Mammalia; order Artiodactyla; family Hippopotamidae; genus Hippopotamus; species Hippopotamus amphibius. The sequence continues at coordinate 124,182,384 of NC_080189.1, forward strand.
AGGTCCTTTACAGGATAGAGCAGCAAAGGACTTGGTCAGGGTTCCATGACTCCCAGCCCCACACATGGGTCTGTGCCTCGACAGAACTGTGAAATAAGTTTGCGTTGGGTGCTCGCCATATCTTGTTTCCTACATTTTGACACCAGTGCACATCCTAGAATCATAGTTTAAGGATCATCTGGTCTCTGTATAGATCATCTTAAATATGAGGGAACTCTGGTCCAGAGGAGGTTCTGTGACAGTGATATTACAGGACAAGGGCTTCGTGAACTGAGTTCTGATTCTCCTTGGCTGCTTCTGTTCTGTCTCCACTGAACAGCACTGGCTGGAGTTTGATCCCTTGCCACCAGCCTGGACTGAGCTTCCATTATTTCCCAGCTGGATTATTGCATGTGGGCTCTGGTGGGAGACCACTTGTGTTTATGTTTCAACCCTGTCTCTCCCCAGCTACATGGGCAAGTTACTTTTTATTTATTAGTAATTTGTTTTTTTGTTTGTAGGTAATTACCCTTATGTGGGTATAAATGTATTTGCATAATTGTTTATTGTTTCCACTGTAGATTATAAGTTTTATAAGAAAAAGAGCTGTCTTTCTTTTTTTTAAGTTAATTTTTTTAATATAAATTTATTTATTTATTCATTTATTGGCTGTGTTGGGTCTTCGTTGCTGCACACGGGCTTTCTCTAGTTGCTGCGAGCGGGGGCTACTCTTCATTGTGGTGTGCAGGCTCCTCATTGCAGTGGCCTCTCCTGTTGTGGAGCACGGGCCCAGGCGTGTGGGCTTCAATAGTTGCGGCACATGGGCTTAATAGTTGTGGCTCACTGGCTCAAGGGCACAGGCTCAATAGCTGTGGTGCACAGGCTTAGCTGCTCCGCGCATGTGGAATCTTCCCAGAGCAGGGCTCGAACCCATGTCCCCTGCATTGGCAGGCGGATTCTCAACCACTGCGCCACCTAAGAAGTCCTTTAAGTGAATTTTTATTGGAGTATAGTTGCTTTACAACGTTGTGTTAGTTGCTGCTGTACAGCAAAGTGAATCAGTTATATGTACACATATATCCACTCTTTTTAAGATTTCCTTCCCATTTAGGTCACCACAGATCATTGAGTAGGGTGCCCTGTGCTAAACAGTAGGTTCTCATTAGTTACCTACTTTATGAATGGTAGTGTATATATGTCAATCCCAATCTCCCAATTCGTCCCATCCTCCTCCTCCCCGCCTTGGTAACTGTATGTTTGAAGAACTGATTATTTCTTGCTCGCTTCAACAAACTCAGCACATGGTTGGGACACAGTGGACACTCAATAAACATCAGCTGACTAAAGAAATGAGTGATGGAGTGAGTATAATAATGGTCAAGTGAAACAGGCATCACTTAGGTAGGATTGGAATTCTTAACATGAGAGCCACATCCTTCTGGAGATTCTAAACCTAACATACTGTTCCCTTTGCCAACATCACTTTCTGGGTAGATGAGCCCCTGATATGCCCCTTCCCCAGACCTGTTTCTCCCATTTACTCCTCTCAGCAAGGGGCAGCTCCATCTTTCTGGTTGCTTGGGCCAAAAACCTTGGAGTCATCCTTCACGTGTCTTCTTCACAGCCAGCATTCAGTTCATTTACACGTCCTGCAGCTGTGCCTTCACGGTAAATTCCAAATCTGGCCAATTCTCACTGTCTCCTTTGCCACCAGCCTGGACAGAGCCCCCACCATTTCCCAGCCCCCACCATTATGACAGTGGCCTCCTAACTTCTCTCTCGGCTTCCATCTTGGCCCCACCGCAAAGTCTGGATTCAGCACGTAGCAGAGCCATACTGTGAGCACACGAGTCACATCATACTACTCCTCTGCTTACGTTTCCCCGTGTCTTTCTGTCTCTTCCCAGAGGAAAAGAAAAAGTCCTTCTAATACATTCAGTGAATAAGGCTCTACACCAGCGGGCCGCAACCTTTTTTGGTGCCAGGGACTGGTTTCGTGGAAGACAGTTTTTCCTCGGACCAGAGGTAGAGGGCAGGGGATGATTCAGGCAGTAATGTGAGCCATGGGGAGTGATGGGGAGCGGCAGATGGAGCTTCGCTTGCTTGCCTGCCACTCAGCTCCTGCTGTGCTCCCGGTTCTTAACAGGCAGGTGGACAGGCCCGGGGGGTGGGGACCCTTGCTCTACACTGTCTAGCCACTTCTAACTCTGGCTTCCTGTACTCCCCCCAGTAACAGTGCTTCTCCCACAATGACACCTTCCTGTTACTATAACACACCACGTGTGCTCTCTACTAAGCAACTTTGAACTTGCTCTACCCTTTTTCTGGAATGTTCTTTCCCAGACACCTGCCTGACTCACTGCTTTACTCCCTCTTTTCTCAAATTCCCCTTCTCAATGAGTCCTTGCTTGGCTACCCTATTTAAGGTGACACCCCTCTAAGGTTTTATCCCCCTTTTCTACACTAATTTCCTTTTAGCTCTTGTGACTGTTAGGACCATAAATTCTACCTGCTTCTGTCTTGTGTTTCCCCTGCTAGAAGGCAGGCTCCCTGAAGGTAGAGATTTTATCTGCTTTGTTCATTTCTGTATCTCTAGTGCCTAGAACACTGTGGGGCACATAGTGGGTGTTCAGTAAATATTTGTCAAGTAAATAAATGGGGGGAAAATAGTGCCTGTAGGGTAGGGTCTTGTTAAGATTAAATAAAAATGCATGTCGAGTGCTAATCACAGTGCCTGGCACACAGTACGATGCTTAATTAGTATCAGACATGATTGTTATGGTGTCATCTCTGGTCTCCTGGACTTTTTGTCTCTCCTTTGACCAGGACTATGGTCAGAGGCCCTGCTCTCCCAGGATCCTTAGCTGTTATTTTTGGAAATGACCTTGAAGGAGCCCCAGTGGTTGTTTACATGTGCTGCTGGAAATGATTAGGAAATAAATGCAGTTAATTCTCAAAGATGTGGCATAATTCTTTCCATGAAGTACCTTCTGGCCTGGGGCTTCTGGAAGGTGGCTGCCATGAGTTCCATCTTCAGGGTGAGAGCATCACATTCTATCCTGATGTCCCTGCAGGTCCTCCTGGAGGAGGGAGGGGGTCTTTTTCCCCTAAGGGATCACATTATAGTTCTTAAATGGCAGTGGCAGTGGAAGGATGGGAAGGGTGGTATCCTGGGGCCGGCGGTGGAGATCAAGGCCAAACTGGAAAACAGAGCTGTTTCTGGAACATTATTTCTTAATGGAATCATCTAACCAAGTCAGGACTGAGAGCAGGAACATGAGAAGGGACAGAGAGAGACTTTATAGGTCACTAGTTGGCCACCCAGGTTGGGTTTTAACTACTTTTCTTGTCTCTTAATGCTGGGTTTGCTTCTTGCTTGTCTTAATGTGACTATTCTCATTGGTTGCCTCTGGCCCTACAGATTTTAGCTGAGGAGGAGTCATGAGGCCATATCAATTAACCAATGAGGTACTACATGATAAAATAATAGTGAATTAAAATGGATCCCCATAAAGCTATCCTCAGGGCTTAGAATAGCCTGTGTGCTAAATACCACTACTTAATTAAAAAATACAGCTTAAGAATAGGCTGTGCCTGTTTAAATGCACTGTTGGCTGAGCTGATAGGATGTTTTTTTATGGTTCTACCAGGGTATTGTGAGTAGATATTGTGCCTATGTGTTAAAGTTGGGTACACTATTACATTTCTATAAAATTACTGCACTAAACCCTACAGTTTATAATTCCTACTAGCTCAGAGCAGTTGCACTTTACCAGTTTACTCAATGGATAGTATTTGCAATCCTGAGTGTTCATAATGGTTTTGCCTTAACAGAGAAAAATGTTACATTGTGCCCATTTTTTTTGCTCTAGAAATAGAAAGAGGAGCCTTGGGTTTAATACTTGTAGGTTATCAGATCTGTTCTTAGCATGCTCTGTGACCTTGTCCAATTTGCATTACTTCAAGAGTCACTTTTCTGGAGCCAGGAAAAGTTACCAAAGCAGCAAAAATGGGGCCAACAACCTTGAAGTATAGCCGTGAGAAATCCATTTTCTTATAACTGTAAGAGATGCAGCCAGAGCAACTTTTCAAGAGTGTGTGTGTGTGTTGGGGGAGATATGGACTCAAGGTAGAAACCCAAACTATCATAACACTGAAAAGAAAGAGTGGGTGACTTTTAGCTTTCCAGACAACTGTGTACACATTTTTTTGTGTATGTGTGCCTGGTTCACAAACACACTTTATTCTAAACATTGTTAATAAGTAGGTTGTTTGGAATTTTTTTTCTCCTAGAAACAATGTTACATGTGGAATTTAGGTTCCCAGCTGCCTTGGGAAAAGCCTATTGAATTCATTGCTGAGCATTAAAAAATAACACTGTGGTTTGCTTCTTCATATGAGAAAATGAGTACGAGTTCCTAATTAATAAATCCTAATTTATTACATCGTGTTACACAACAAAGATCTAGGCTGGCACTTTTGTAAGTAATCTCTCCCTTCACTCTTTATTGGTATAGTCAACAGACCAAGAGATTTTATATATTATATATATATATATAGCATATATATTATATGTAAAATAAATATATATGATCATTCTATTAAATAGATAATACTGCATCTCCTTTATTTACCAGCTTTTAAAAACAAGTTTATAAAATCATGTTAAATTAGTAAAGCATAAATTAACAAACTATATAACCAATGTTAAGTATGTAGACATCCTTGAGAATTAAGGCAAATCTCAGTGTTGCTATATCCAGCCATCAGTGTCACTCATGGTTTTCGAAGGAATAGGATGCTCTCCTCTCCTGAGGCCTCTGCGTGGCTCCATTCTGCATAGGAGAAGGGTGCTTAACTTGCTGGAAACTCACTGAGAGTCCTGATGCCACTTTTCTCAAACGTACGTGTGTCCTTTGCTCAGCAGCTCCCTAAGATTGGTTGCTGGCATCTGGCACCCCCTTTGTAGAAGTCACAGAACAATGATCCTTTCCTTTCTACTTCGTCCTCCTTCTCTTTATCGCCTCTCCTTCCTTTTGGCCTCATTCTTTGGTTAAACCCCAGCATTCAGGTCCTTCAAATGCCTTTTCACAAAGTGTGAACCGCCCTCCCTCTAGTGGTGATCAGGAAATCTTCTCTGTTGTCTTCCTCTCCAGCTTTATTGAGATATAATTGACATATAAATTGTGTACATTTAAGGTGTGCGACGTTGATGTGATATGCTTATATATTGAAAAAGGATGACCACCGTAGGATTAGTTAACACCTCCATCACATCGCATAATTGCCTTTTTTATTTTATTTTTGTGTGGTGAGAACATTTAAGCTCTACTCTATTGGCCATCCATTGATACACTTATATATTGAAAAATGATTACCACCATAGCATTAGCTAACCCTTCCATCATGTCATGGATTTGCCATTTCTTTTTTTGTGGTGAGAACATTTAAGCTCTACTCTCTTGGCAATGCATTGCCTTGGTTAATGCCAGGAGCTTGTTTTACCTACAGTCCTAGCAACTGGCGGGCCCCTCCCCTCACAACAGTCTCCAGAGACCTGGGAGTGGAGACTGTCCTGGTCACATATGAAGAGAATGGGTGTCCCAGCACAGTAGGGACAGGGATAGGGGGTGGTGAGAGATAGTCACTGTGAGATTCTGAGGTTTCTTTTCTTTGGAGGACCTCGTACATTGCCCTGAGTACCTCCCTATCCATTTCTGGCTTTGTTCCATGGTGTCCCATCTATGCATTCCCTGTAGACCCAAAAGCAGATTCAAAGCTTCTTCCCTACCCTCTCATTTCTGAGAAGTAGAGAAGTGAGAAGATTTTCAGAAGGTTTTCATTTAGAGGTGTGCTGCCTCCCTGGAGGAGCAAAAAGCTCTGATTTGTTGCATTTGTTGATTTCTGTGTTGTAAGTATTTCTACCATAGCTGATTTCAGCATGATGTCAACTGGCTCCCAAAACTCTTCAAAATTCAATAGTTGTCTCTTATGAATCTGTACAAGCTGCCTTTCCTATCCTACTCTTCTTAAAGCAAACAATAATGTAAAAGAAAATATACAAAGTTTCCTCTTGTCCTTTCTCCTACACACCTCCACCCCTTGCTTTTTTTTGCTCCATGAATAGTAGAAGTAAAATGTATAGATCCTGGAGTCAACAAATGTGTTCTACGAAAGTCCAGATAGTAAATAAATATTTTAGGCTTTGCAGTCCACATTTGGTTTTTGTCACGTATTTTTTTTTTAAACAACTGTTTGAAGATGTAAGAACTTTTCTTACCTAAGGGTAGTACAAAAATGAAACAAACAAAAAAAACATACTGAGGATTAGATTGGGCCTCTGGGTCTGGTTTGCTGACCTCTGGAATAGATGATCAGGGTAGGTCTTTGGAGATTTGAATTTCAGAAATTTGAAATTTATATTTATAAATTTATAATTTAAGATTTCTATATATAACATAAATTATGTGATATAAATTATGTATACATATATGTGTGTATATATACATATTTCAAAGGAAAAGCCCAGACTGTGTGAGGTTATCCTGAACATTTCACCATAGGACCCAAGCTTGGGTCTTTGTTGAAAGGACGAGGCCTCTGGGGGTTGAGGGTGGAGGAGGTGAGGACACCGAGGATGGTAATCTCAGTGATGACTAAGGAGAAGCATGGTCTTGGGGCATCTTTTTTCTTCCCTTCTTTCTTTCTTTTTTTTTTAATTAATTAATTTATTTATTGGCTATATTGGGTCTTTGTTGCTGCACATGGGCTTTCTCTAGTTGTGGCGAGCGGGGGATACTCTGTTGTGGTGCGTGGGCTTCTCATTGCGGTGGCTTCTCTTGTTGCGGAGCACGGGCTCTAGGCATGTGGGCTTCAGTAGTTGCCGCATGTGAGCTCAGTAGTTGTGGCTCACAGGCTCTAGAGTGCCGGCTCAGTAGTTGGGGTGCATGGGCTTAGTTGCTCCTCGGCATGTGGGATCTTCCCAGCCCAGGGATGGAAACTGGGTCCTCTGCATTGGCAGGCGAATTCTTAACTGCTGTGCCACCAGAGAAGTCCTTTCCCTTCTTTCTTTTTTAGAAAACAGTTGTATTGAGATATAAGTTATGTATTGTAAAATACATCCATTTAAAGCATATAGTTCAATTTTTTTGTGTGTATTCATAGGATTGTGCAACAATCACCACATTCTAATTTCAGAACATTTCCATCTCCTGTGAAAGAAACTCCCATACCTTTCCCAGTCAGTCACCATTCCCTCTCTACCTCCTAGCCCCTGGAAACCACTACCCTACTTTCTGTCTCTGTGGATTTGCCTATGCCGGACATTTCATTTAAATGGGATCATGTAACGTGTGGCTTATGTGAATGGCTTCTTTCATTTAGCACAATGTTTTCAAGGTCCATCCATGTTGTACCATGTGTCAGTACTTCATTTTGTTTTTTACCGTCAAATAATAGTGCATTGTATGGATATATCACATTTTGTTTATCCGTTTATCAGATGGATATCTGGGTTGTTTCCCATTTTTGCCTAATATGAGTAGTACTGTTATGAAAAGTCACGTACAAGTCTTTATATGGACATATGTTTTCATTTCTCTTGGGTAGGTACCTAGGAGTGGAGTTGCTGGGCGATATGCTAACTCTTAGGTTTAGCACTTTGCAGAACTGCCAAACTGGTTTTCAAAAGGGCTGCATCATTTTACATTTCCACCAGCAGGGTATGAGGGTTCCACTTTCTCCACATCCTCACCAGTACTTGTCTCTTTTTTGATTATAGTCATTACAGTGATGTGAAGTGGTAGCTCATCGTGGTTTTGATTTACATTTCGTGATTGACTAATGATGTTGAGCATCTTTTCACTTGCTTATTGGGCATTTATATATCTTCTTTGGAGAAATAAATGTCTAGGCAAATAAATAGAGGCATTTGTCTTTTTATTATTGGTTTGTAAGTCGTCTAAATACAAGTCCCTTGTCAGATATATGATTTGTAAATATTTTCTCCCTTTATGTGGGTTGTTCTTTCACTTTTCTGATGATTTAGTTTGCAGCACAGAAGTTTTGATATTTTGAGGAAGTACAATTTATCTAATTTTCTTTTATCACTTGTGCAACAAATTCGTTGACTTATTCTTGTGTTTTCTTCTAAGTGTTTTGTAATTTTAGCTCTTGCTTAATTTAGGTCTAATCCATTTCGAGTTAATTTTTGTGTATCGTGTGAGGAAGGTGTCCAATTTTATTCTTTTGCATGTGAATATTCAGTTGTTCCAGCATCATTTGTTGAAAAGGATTGAATTGCCTTGGCACGCTTGCTGAGGTTAATTGACTATAATGTGGTATTTATTTCTTGACTCTCAATTTTATTCCATTGATCTATCTAAATGTCTGTTCTTATGCCAGTGCCGCATTGCCTTGACTACTGTGGCTTTGTAGTAAGTTTTTAAATTGGAAAGTGTGAGTCCTCCAGCTTGGTTCTTATTTTTCAAGATTGTTTTGACTATCTGGCTCCCTTAAATTTCCATATTAATTTTAGGATTTGTTTGTCAAATTCTGCTTAAGAAAGCCAGCTGGGATTTTGGTAGGACTTGCGTTAAATCTGTAGATCAATTTGGAGAGTAATGTCATCTTAACAATATTAATTCTTCTGATACATGCACATGGCATGGCTTTCTATTTATTGAGGTCTTCCATAATATTTTCAACAGTGTTTTGTAATTTTAAGAATATGTGTTGCACATATTTTAAAAAATCACTCCTTAGTATTTCTTCCTCTCCAATCTGGATGCTTGCTTCCCTCCTTCCTAATTGCTCTGTCTAGAACCTGTAGTACAAGAGTAAATTGAAGGGGAGAGAGTAGGCATCCTTGTCTTACCCTTGATCTTAGGGGAAGCATTCAGTCTTTCACCATCAAGTATAATGTTAACTGTGAGTTTTTCAAAGGTGCCTTTTATCAGGTTGAGGAAGTTCCCTTTCTCTTCCTGGTTGTTGAGTGTTTGTATCATAAAATGGTATTGGATTTTGTGGAACACTTTTTCTGTGTGTGTTGTGCTAACACTCATTATTTCTGCTCTTTCAATTTTTGTTTTTTACTTTTATGACACTCAAAGTGGAGACGAGAGGGAAGTGGAACAGAGTGAGGGAATTAAAAAATGGTTTTAGGCTGGTCAAGTTTAACAGTAGAAAAAGAAGGATGGGAATGGGAGGAGCATGAACACACATTTGGTCCCATCCCCTAATTTTCTACGTGGACATGTAGGCCCAGAGACACTGGGTGAATTCCTTCTCACATAGCCTGAGAGGGCAGGGCCAGCACACAAGGCAGACCTGTCCACCTCCCGTTTGGGTACCCTTTCGACTGGCCAGCACCATTCCTCAGTGGCTCTAAAGGATAAGGAGGTCAGATAAAGAGGGGAAGGAGGTTTCTGGTAGAGGAGGCCTGATATACAGAGGCCTTGGGGCAGGAGAGAGCTTGTATGGAGACTTCAAAGATGGCGGCTCTGAATGGCGCCCTGAGTGAGAAGAGGGTGAGAACCGAGGTGGAACAGTTGGGGGTAGGGCTGCTTCATCACAGAGTCCGGTGGCCTGGTAATGAGTATGAATTTATTCCAGGTGCAGTGTGAACGGTTTTAAGGAGGGGAGAACCCTGACATTTTGTGTGTTAGGAAGATGATGTGCTACTTTGTGGAGAGAGTGAGTGGGGCCAGGGCAGAAGTGAGTCCAGGTGTGACTCTGCAGAAGGTGAGATGGGTGAGGAGAAGCAGATAGATCAGAGATTTGGTTTGGAGTTAGAATCGACAGGACTTGCAGATGTGACCTTTAAGGCATTGGTGGGAATTCCAAGAGGAAGTAGAGTGTGTTTAAACTAGTGAAAGAGGGCCATGTGGATCCTCTCCTAGGGAGCTGGATTATTTTGGAAGCAGATGTATTGAGAAGTGCAAAGTTTTGGGTTAAGGTGTTCATGACTTGCTCTCCAGATGTTTTGACCAGATGCTGCCTCACCCACCAGTAGTGGGCAAGAATTCATGGAGAAAAAGAAACTTCCTTCCACCTGAAATGCCCTTTTGTTCTTTCCTGATGGACAAATGCTTAGCTATTCTTCAAAGCTGGTCTCAAATGTTACCTCTTTTGTGAAACTTTCAAGTTACTTATTTAACAGACACTTACATAGCATTTATTATGTCTCTTTAGCCTTTATTACTATATAGTCCTTATTCTGTCTCAAGCGCTGTCGTATCTCTATTTAGCACATAGTGATATGAAGCACAGAAAGATTAAGTCACAAAGAGTCGGTCTGGCTCCACAGTCCCCTGCTCGGCCACTATGCTGTCCTGCCTCTTGCTAGGAGCTCTCTGGGCAGAATCCCTGACCCCTCCTCTTGCTTCCCGTCACCTCTGTTATAGCTCTTTTTATATGGTGCAAAGAGTGAATTGAATGTTTTCTTCTCTGGTAGAGAGTGAGAAACTTGAAGGTAGGGACTGTGCACTGTTTATTTTCGTATTCCCAGGGCTGGGTACATAATAGATGCAGAATGAGTGAATGAAGGAATGAATGAATGTGAGTGAATGAATGGATGGCTGAGGGACTAAGAAAATGAAGTGGCAGGAGTGGGATAGGGCTTTCTGTCACCTTACGCAGACTGCACTTTTTCTAGGCCAGAGAGCCCCTGAGCTGCATTATAATTCAGGCCAGTGTAATTTCTAGCTTTGCCATCATGTGATTTTAAAATTTCCATTAATCCTTCGATGTGTTCTAATCACATAATGCTATTCTCGGTCCAACAGATGTTGAGGCTCCTGCACTGGCAGGTATTATGCTCTTTAAACACAGTTGCTCTGCTGTCACCAAGGACATTTCTGCATCTGATATTGATTTAAATATTCAGTTATGAATGTGATGAATACGGCTTTATTTATAGCTAATGACGATTGTACTGGCTGAAGAAACCGGCCATGTATGCTTGTTAATCCAGTGTGAATGAGTGGAGTAGCTTCCTTGATCAGCATTCACAAGGCTTTTCATTCTGCGCTGATATGAAGTTGAAAAATATTGGGTGCTATGATTTTACTGTATTTTCGTGTCAAGTGGTGAAGGTATTTGTGAAAAATTCATTATATTTTGCAGATGATTCAAGTTGTGAACTTTTACTCAAATATAGATTTATGCAGGTGTGCCTTGATTTTGAAAAACTTGTATGAAATTCCAATTGCAGAATATATACAGTACAAAGTCCGTTACAAAAGAACTGTCAGGTAGTTCATCAAATGTCTGTGGAGTAGGGGACCGGGTCACCATCTACCCTTTTCATTCTTAAAGGTTCTGATCAATAAAGCAAACCAACCAAGCAAGATTGCTAGCCAGATGGAAAACATAAATAATGCTTGTGTGTAGAATCCTCAATGCAGAGTTTTGTGAAATCTGTATCAGAATATATGCTTTAAGCTTCATCCAAAGTGGGACTTTTTATTTCTACTCTTTATCTAGACTTGGGCCCCACAAGCTCAGGTGTACTTGCAGAGGATGAGAGGGACCAGGTCTTCAGACAGACTCCAAGACCACTTGCTTGAATATAGATAAGGCTGGCAGGCTGCTTCCAGAAAGTGTCATAAGCGGAATAATGGCAACCCCCCCAAAACTGTCTACATCCTAATTCCCCCAAATTGTGAATATTTTAACTTACATGGCAAAAGGGACGTTGTGGCTTTGATTATGTTAAGGATCTTGAGTTGGGGAGATTATCTTAAATTATCCGGGTGAGCCCAGTATAATCACAAGGGTCTTTATGAGAGGGAGGCAGGAGGGCCACAGAAGGAGATGTGACAACAGAAGCAGAGGTTGAAGTGATGTAGGGTAACGTGCGAAGTAACATGGACAGTGTACAGAAGTTGGAAAAGGCAAGGAAATTGACTTTCCCCTAGAGCCTAGAGAGGGATTGCAGCCCTGCTGACACCTTGATTTTGACCCAGTGAGACTTCTGACCGACAGGGCTATATAAGATAATAAAGTTGCATTGTTTTAAGCCACTCCGTCTGTGGTGTTTGTTACAGTAGCCATAGGAAACTAATACAGAAGGTTTGGGGAACTGCTCAGATGTGTTTATCAGAAGGGAACAAGAAACAAAGGCCAGCCCTCTGGGTGCCATCCCAGAAAGGGAAAGATGAAGTAACCCTGCCTGCTAGCAAACAATTGTTCAGTTATTGGCAAACTTCAGCAGATCAAACCAACCAGCCTCTCTTCTGGAAAAAAGTGAATGGGGGAAAACGGAAGCTAATTAAGGTGTTTTAGTGGGAAGAGATTTAACTTCAAGAATTAGAGACTTACACAGCTATGGCAAGATGGGAGAGCCAAGCACAGGGTGACCACTCAAGAAATCTGGAAGCAGGAGTCTCAGAAGGGTGCGTTGTCTACAGGGCATTCCTCGCTTCTGCTGTCTGCCTGCAGCCACCAGCAAAAAACAAAACAAAACCAAAAAACAACAACAAAAAACCATTCTGTACATTTCCTGAGTTGTTTTACAGATGTGAAAACCCCCCACCAAATGGAAGATGTTAACTACTTGACCATGAGCACACAGCCCCCAGGGCTCCTGAGCCTAAGGACTGATAATGTTAACCCCTGTGACAGTGCCCTGTTCCCTCATCAGCAGCCAAAGAATTGTGCAGGAGCTGATCACATACCCTGCAACCCCCCTCTCTCAAATGCTTTGCTTCAGGGAGCTCAGGTTTCTTAGAGCTTGAGCCACCCATTTCCTTGCTTAGCCCTGCGATAAACCTTTCTCTGCTCGAAAAACGAAACAAAACAGAAACAATAAAAAACAAAAAACAAAACAAAAAAACCTTTCACCCTCCAAATCTCACAGGAGGCCCTCTCAATGGTGGACTCTCAGAGGAGCCCTGCAGGCAAGGGAGAAATGTATTCTAGAGTTTACTCCTCTGAAGCTCCAGGGTGAAGTAGGCAGGGTATCAACAATGTCTGGCACAGAGGGTGAAGAGGAAACAATGACAGAAGTTTGCTTCTCTCTAGTTTGAGGGAGAAACACGGGGAGAGGAATATAAACATTCCTCCCTACAACCCCCAAACCCTTTTTTCTCTTGATCTTGGGGCTGTAGCCACCATTATGGACCCAGTCAGTGAACATACTGGCAAACTCTTTTTAAGTCACTGCACAGCTGTGCTGTGAACTTGGTACCCAAGAGATTGGAGATGGATGTGGAACTGAATATTAATGGATAAATTTAAAATGATTGTGTTATTATTTAACTACAATTTACCAGGTATCTATTTTGAACTTACGTTATTTCAAGGACATTTTTCTTTGAAGCTTTTAACAAATCACTTAAGCCAAATTAATATTCATTGCAAATGTCAGAAGCAGTTGAATTTTATTTTCATAGGGCCTTTGCACTTCTATGTTTACTGGGAGAGATAAAATGTTATCATACCATGATCTACTTTGTAAAATTTGATAAAGTTGCTCAGGTAACTGTTATCTAATTATTAATAGTTATAAATACTATTTAATTAAATAATGCAGGAATAAACTCAGCCTGCCTTATTTCTTATTAGTCTCAATCAAGTGTCTTCAGAAGATTTGCATGTTACCTATTAGTTCAATCTTTAATTGCCTCTAAGAGTACAGAATTGCTCCTGTTCTGCCAAAAGCAGCAAAGAGGATGGAGTGGTTAGGGTGGAGTGTAGTAGTCAGATATTTGGTTCTGTATGTAATTTCAGAAGATGAAGGTGGGGAGCAGCCAAAGTTAACACCAGGGGGTCAGTAGGAATCTCTATAAATTGATTGGAGAGGAAGCCAAGTAAAGCCAAGGTTTCTAACCATGAAGTAAGGGTTTGGAAAATAGCGAGGAAGGAATTTGTCATGGATTAATTGAGGCAGCAGGGAGCAAGTTGCTAGAGCATCACTGAATGTTTGAACAGTTTGCAGCTATCGTACTTTGGGCTCTTGTAAGCCCATCCAGCTCATGTTCTGGTCTGTAAACCTGTGTTCATTTGGCTCTTTGCCTCTGGTTATCATACTGAGTTATTTCTCCATTTCTAAGACCTCAAGACCAATATCAAGAGCTGCTGGTTTCCTTTCATAGTTGCTAATCATTTCAGTGTTTATTTAATCGTTTGAGATTTTGTTTTTGTGCTTGAAGCAGATTAGTCTGACTCCTACCTAGGCCGACTATCATGGAACAGAATGGAGGTCTAAATACTGTTCTTTAAAAATGCACCAGTCAGCAAACATTTTAAAAGTCCCTTGCATGTTTACCGGCCTCATAGGAATGATGGCTTCAAAGTAGTGATCATTGTGCAAGTCATGTTTTCAGTTAATATGGAAGTTCAGCTCTTATGTAGTCCCATTTTTTTTTTCCGGCCACCCCATGCAGCTTGCTGGGGTCTTAGTTCCCCGATAAAGGACTGAATCTTGGCCCTGGCAGTGAAAGCACTGAGTCCTAACCACTGGACCACCAGGGAATTCCCTGTGTAGTCCCCTTTTTAAGGTTCTGCCTAATTTCTCTCTGTCTAGGAACCTGTGTTGATTTGCATGGTGATATTATCACTATCATTGTTATTAGCAGCAGTTATTCTTTCACAAGATACCCACTAAAACTCTTTAGTATCTCTAATAAAGTTTGGCTTTAATTCCCCCTAGAATATGTGATGTGATTCTAGAGTTGAAGGCATTCTAAAGAATAGTCTATTTAGTTTACTCTATTCCCCAGCAAAATTAACGCGTCATGATCTCCTATTTCTGGGTACCTCTAGGCAATTTTCTTTATATCCTTGACTTCAAACCTACTCTCAAAGCTATTCAGCTCAGAACTCCCTTCTGAATGCAGGCTTGCCTCTATGCGGATTGTTAGGTACCCTGCCCACCTGTTTCATAGGCACCTCACACTTAATCGGTACCAATCTGAAATCATTATCCCTTCTTGTACTCCGCCAGATCTGCTTCTCTTTCTGTATTTCCCTATTCACAGATTGTCCCAGTAAACTATCTAAACTTTTCTTTGATTTCTTCTCTAACTTCAGCTCCATATGCACTTCTTTGCTAAGACCTGTCCTTTCAGGCTTGGGTGGTTCCTCTTACCCCAAGTTAGGTTTTTTTCCCGGTGCTCCCCTAGCACTAGGTACCCACTTTGATTATAACAGTTATTTTATTGTATTACAACTGCTATTTGCATGACTGTCTCTCCCTTTTGATGGTGAAGGAGAGAGTTTTCGTTTCATCCCTTTGGTGGCTCGCCTCAAATTTGTTAAGTCAATGAGGTGAGTGAACGAGTAAACTGGGTGAAAGCAGTGTGGCCAGATTTTGTCCATATTGTGTCCTAAATAAATTTATTTTGTTGAGCCTACTATTCCTATTTTATGTTTTTTTTTTTTGTTTTTTGTTTTTTGTTGTATTCTGTTTGTTTTTTTATTGAGAGAGATGAACTCTGCCATCTTGATCCTCCTCCTATAGGTCCCCACATTGCTTGATACAATCACTATTAAAGGATCTGTTTTTTTTATAAAACTGATTCTATTTCCAAAATAATTAAACATTGTTTCAAAATGTTCATTTGAAAAATATAAGCCTCAGACTCTTATTTTGTTCATTTTTAAATTCTATGGCTCAGAAGCTTTTGAATTTTTATTATTTTTTTTAAAAAACATTGATGATTTCATAACAAGGAGATTCCTATTACTTCCTCTTTACTGTTGAGTATTGTGTGACTGAATGATAAAAGTTGTGTCAATTTTAGAGTCTCTTCATTGTAGCTATGAGAATTTACATTTATTTTATGACTCACAATGTGATGTTTCAAATATATACCAGAGAGATTTAAAATGAGTATTAAGCAGATGACTAACATGTAACTTTGGGAATTTCAGTGTCAAAACATATGTATTCACTTTGTCTCATCTACAGATATCATCTTCTTAAAAATAAGGTGAACTGATTCCAAAGGAAGTAGTCACATTACCCAAATTTTAACAATTCAACTTGCCTGTGAAAGAAAGAGGCAAAGCTTATATGACACTTTTTACAACACTTCATTTAAAGGATAAATGTCATTACTCCATCAATTCCAAAATGACCTTTGAAAGTCATGATCTTTAAAAAAAGAAAGGGTTTTGTTTTAAAGGGGAACACTTTGCCCAGTTTGCAAGTTAGTGGTTGTATTTTTGCCTGAACAGTGATAAGAAAGCAGAAACTGTGACACAAATGATACAAATGAGTCTCAATTTTGAAAGACATTATTGTTCTTTTTATGCCTTAAGTAAGCTTTTATGGAAGTATTCTGACTAATGCTGTGTATAGGAAACTTGTGTTCATATTTCCATTAGATGAGGATGTCATTAAAATATATAAACATAATAGACTCTGTGCACACAAAATGTAACAGAATATGCTCAAGGTATTTGGAAAGCTTCTCCTTATGAAGTAAATGAGCAAAACCTTTCTTTAAATCCATCAGAAACAAAACTCTGATTTACAATGTAGGGCTTAGTTTTGGATCATTGAATCCCTTTGGTATTGGATTCTTATGCACACATTTTGTAATAGTTCTAAACAGGTAAACATCCTTTTGTGTTAAGCTTCTGTTGCTGCTAATCAATGCAATATGTAAAAATTTTGGATTGTAAGTTATAAATTAAGGCATTAATTCAATATATACAATTAAGTTCTCCTTTAATACTAAAACCTCCCACCTAGTTTGCTCCTTCTCTTCCCAACCTGACTTTTTGGAAGACTTTTCTGCACTTGTTATCTTTACTTCTTCACCTTATCTTCACCTCTAGGTTGGTGAACTTAAAATGCTTAACTTCTAGGTTGGTTACCCCTGCTAGTTCATTTTAAAATGAAGTAGTTTGAATTATGCTTATATAAATGTTTGTTCTAAATTAAGCTCCCAGGAGGACACAATAGCTAATAAGAGCTGATTTTTATCGAGCACTTACTATGGTCCAGGCCATGCGCTAAACTCTTTAACGTTAGTTATGTAAGTTATGCTCCACAGCCACATGAGGAGGTAGGAATTTTGTCCACTGATAACTAAGGGAAATGAGGCACAGTAAGCTGTGCCCATGCTCTCAAGCGCAATAATACAGGTCACCCCAAGATGATCCCAACCTAGTGAATAATTATAGATTTCAGGAAATGTGCCAACTAAGGTTAGCGTCCTAGAATCAAAAGTCCACTTGGGAGTGGGATGGATAGAGAGGCTAATTTCTTTATTTTTATGTTGTTCCTAATAGATTTTAAGTCAGAGCAAAGAAGAGAGTAGAAATAAGGATAAGTAAAAAATGAACCTATGATGAGATTAGTATACAAAATATATGCAGTGAAATCCTCTGCCCTTGGAGATGTGGATCACAGAGTCGGGTTCTGAGCTCACTTGCAGCCAATGCAAAGATAAACACATCATCAGTGATGTCATTTGCTGTGTCTACAAAATGAAAACAAAGCAGCTCCTCAGGAAAAGTGCAGCTTATCCTGAATAATGAGACCCAGACTCTCACAGGAATGGTCACAGAGAATTATGTGTAAATCCCCTTAAAATATGTGTATCTTTTCAAAAGAAATTTCATATGGGTTTTCTGGCTTTTTGGAGCTGTGTTGTAGTGTCAAAGCCATTACGATCAGGCTTTCCTATTGGTTATCCTAAATCCTCTATCTTTCCATTTTAGCCTCCTAGTGAATGATTCAGTAGGGGCAGAATAAATGTGAGTTTTCTCTCCCTCCCCACCTTATATTCTTAATACAAAGTGTGATGCCAGTAGTTAAAATCAGTGACTGCTTCTGACATGGCCCTACATCTATTAAATATCTTAGTCCTTATAAGAATAGTTTTATTTCTCATTTTTCATTTTCAAATTATTTAAATGTGGCTTACAGGATAGCAGAAATATTCTGAAGAGTCATTTGTTTGCAAGCAAGTTCTGTGTCACAGGGAAATGTTTTACGATTCAGGATTTGTCACAAGTTTTCTCCCATGTTTAAATCATTTTTTCTCACTTTGTTATTCATCACAAGCTTAAAACAATTTTTAAATTGCATTATTTTTTAGTTACTGATAAATCCTTTATCTGGGGAGAAGAGTATGTAGGTGGAGAAACATCAAGACTGGTCTGATCTGAAACAAATTTACAGAGAAGGAAATTTCCTGTCTATCCTTTAAAACAAAAAACAAACAAAAAAACCCAAAATCTGTTTAGTGAAAGAAGATAACTGATAGGATTTATGTTTGTTAAAAATAACTTGATTCTTTACAGTATTTTCTTATATCAATCTCAAGGTCTGTATAGAAGAAGTAATTATTTTTTTAAGAACTTTTATTGAGATACAGTTAACAGACAATAAACAGCATATGTTTAGAGTGCACAATTTGCTATCCCAATCTCCCAATTCATTCCCCCCCAGCCCTCCCCACTTTCCCCACTTGGTGTCCATATGTTTGTTCTCTACGTCTGTGTCTCTATTTCTGCCTTGCATTTCCTCTTTCATAGTTGTTAGCATTTGCCTTTTGTGTTGAGGTGCTCCTATATTGGGTGCATATATATTTATAATTGTTATCTCCTCTTCTTGGATGGATCCCTTGATCTTTATGTAATGTCTTTTCTTGTCTCGTTACATTTTTTATTTTAAAGTCTATTTTATCTGGTATGAGTATTGCTACTCCAGCTTTCTTTTGATTTCCATTTGCATGGAATACCTTTTTCCATCCCCTCACTTTCCGTCTGTATGTGTCCCTAGGTCTGAAGTGGGTCTCTTGTAGACAGCATATATATGCATCTTGTTTTCGTATCCATTCAGCCAGTCTGTGTCTTTTGGTTGGTGCATTTAGTCCATTTACATTCAAGGTAATTATTGATATGTATGTTCCTATTACCATTTTAATTGTTTTGTTTTTGTTTTTGTAGGTCCTTTTCTTCTCTTATGTTTCCCGCTTAGAGAAGTTCCTTTAGCATTTGTTTTAGGGCTGGTTTGGTGGCGCTGGATTCTCTTAGCTGTTGCTTGTCTGTAAAGCTTTTGATTTCTCCATCGAATCTGAATGAGATCCTTGCTGGGTAGAGTATTCTTGGTTGTAGGTTCTTCCCTTTCATTACTTGAAATATATCATGCCACTTCCTTCTGGCTTGCAGAGTTTCTGCTGAGAAATCAGCTGTTAACCTGATGGGAGTTCCCTTGTATGTTACTTGTCGTTTTTTCCCTTGTTGCTTTTAATAACTTTTCTCTGTCTTTAATTTTTGTCAACTTGACTACTGTATGTCTTGGCATGTTTCTCCTTGGGTTTATCCTGCCTGGGACTCTCTGCGCTTCCTGCACTTGGCTAGGTATTTCCTTTCCCATGTTAGGGAATTTTTCAACTAGAATCTCTTCCAATATTTTCTCGGGTCCTTTCTCTCTCTCTTCTCCTTCTGGGACTCCTATAATGTGAATGTTGGCGCGTTTAACACTGTCCCGGAGGTCTCTTAGGCTGTCTTCAGTTCTTTTCATTCTTTTTTCTTTATCCTTTTCTGCATCAGTGATTATCCCCATTCTTTCTTCCAGGTCACTTATTCGCCCTTCTGCCTCAGCTAATCTGCTATTGGTTCCTTCTAGTGTGTTTTTCATTTCAATTATTGTGTTGCATATCTCTGTTTGTTTGCTCTTTAATTCTTCTAGGTCTTTGGTAAACTTTTCGATCTTTGCATCCAGTCTTTTTTCAAAGTCCTGGATCATCTTCACCATCATTATTCTGAATTCTTTTTCTGGAAGGGTGCCTGTCTCCTCTTCATTTAGTTGTTTTTCTGGGGTTTTATCTTGTCCCTTTATCTGGTACAAATTCCTCTGCTTTTTCATTTTCTCTTTCTGTGGCTGTGATTTTCAGTTCCACAAGATGAAATACTGCTGATATTGCTTGATACTGCTGTCTGCCCTCTTGTGGAGGAAGCTATCTAGGAGGCTCGTGGTGCTTCCTGATGGGAGGGACTGATGGTGGGTAGGGCTGGGTGGGCGGAGGTCAGTAAGACTTTAATCTGATTTGGTGGGTGGAGCTCAGTGAAACTTTAATCTGCTTGTCTGCCAATGGGTGGGACTGTGTTCCCACCTTGTTGGTTGTTTGGCCTGAGGCGACCCAGCACTGGAGCTTACAGGCTCTTTGGTGGGGCTAATGGTGGACTCTAGGGGGGCTCATGCCAATGAGCACTTCCCAGAACCCCTGCCGCCAGTGCCCCGTCTCCTCGGTGAGCCACAGCTGCCCCCCACCTCTGCAGGCAACCCCCCAACACCAGCAGGTAGGTCTGGTTCAGTCTCCTGTAGGGTCACTACTCCTTCCCCCTGGGTCCTGGTGAGCACATTTTTTTGTGTGCCCTCCAAGAGTAGAGTCGTTGTTTCCCCCAGTCCTGTGGAGGTCCTGCAATCAAATCCCGCCGGCTTTCAAAGTCTGATTCTCTGGGGATTCCTTCTCCTGTTGCTGGACCTCCAGGTTGGGAAGCCTGATGTGGGGCTCAGAACACTCACTTCAGTGGGTGGACTTCTGTGGTATAACTGTTCTCCAGTGTGTGAGTCACCCACCCAGCATTTATGGGATTTGATTTTAACGTGATTGCACCCCTCCTACCATCTCACTGCGGCTTCTCCTTTGTCTCTGGATGTGGGGTGTCTTTTTGGTGAGTTCCAGTGTCTTTCTGTCGATGATTGTTCAGCAGTTGTAATTCTGATGCTCTCACAAGAGGGAGTGAGCACACGTCCTCCTACTCCACCATCTTGATCCTAGAAGTAATTATTTAATAAATAGTTTTGGAGCATCTAGAGAAGCATATCAGGAGCTGTATAACTTGGAAAGAGAGATACAGAAAGAGAGAGAAGGATGGAAAGAAAGCAAAATACAAACATAATTAAAGACAAGAATTTCCTTCCCTTCAAGAAACTTGCTTAGCTAGATAGAATGTGCAACAAAACAGGTGTTTGTGTTTGATGGTTCCTCAAAAAATTGAACATAGAATTACCATATGACCCTGCAGTTCCACTCCTAGGTGTATACCCAAAAGAATTGAAAACAGGTATTTAAACAAATACATGTACATGCATTCATAGCAGATTATTCACAATAGGAAAAAGGTGGAAACAGCCCAAATGTCCATCAGTGGATGCATGGGTACATAATTGTGAGATATACATACTGTGGAATGTTATTCAGCCGTAGTAAGGAGTGCAATAGTGAGGCATGTTACAATGTGGATGAACCTCCACAACATTATGGTACATGAAAGAAACCAGACCCCAAAGGTTACATATTATATGATTCCATTTCAATGAAATATTCAGAATAGATAAATCCATAGATACCAAGGGCAGGTTGGTGGTTGCTAGGAACCAGGGGGAAGGATGAAAGGGGAGCAACTGTGTAATGGGTAGGAGTAATGGGATGTTGGAAATGCTTTGCAAGTAGATAGAGGTGGTGGTTGCACACCATTGTAAATGTACTGAATGCCATAAAATTATTCACTTTAAAATGGTTAATTTATGCTACGTGAATTTCACCTCAATAAATTAAGAAATAGCTATATTTATATATTATGTAGAAATAAGCAAATACGTACATGCCATATTAAACAATCAAAAAATTCAAAAGTGTTTGCCTCCCGGACAGAGGAATGGGGGTTTGTGAAGAAGTGGGACACTGGCATAGTATTTTTTTTTAACCTTTCAATAGTACTTAACCTTCTATACTATGTGTGTCACCTGATGAAATTAATTTAAAAATTTAAAATTTTAAACAGTGTTCACTTACTGAGATTTTATAATAATATATTATTTAATATTCATTTAATAATAATGAAATATCTAAATCCTGGAGAAATTTAAAAAAAATTTTGAAATTGAAATAGAGTTGATTTACAGTGTTGTATTAGTTTAAATCCTGGAGAAATGTTGAATGAAAAAACCTCTAGAATATTGAGGGTTATTTAAAGAAATCTCTTTGTGGAAATAAGTTTTGAGCTGGATTTTGAGGTTGAGGTGACTAGATTGCAGCAGTGAGGTGAGACATGCAGAGGGTCTGGGCTGAAGTACTGGAGCATCGTAGAGAGAACTTCCCTGAAGATGAAATAAGGAGGTACGAGGAATCCCAAGGTTGGTTACTTCCTCTCTATTTCGTTTTTTACTCACTCTAAACACTTCCTTTGCTTTCAATTTTCTGTTTGGCTAAACAGAAAAAGGATATTGGAATCGCACAGTTACATCTTGGAACTACTGTAAAATACTCTATTCTGGGGTAGGAAAACCCCTCCTAAATTTCGTAGATAAAAATTCAATGTAAGTATATTAACTACTTTAAGCCTAGAATTAGTCCACGAACATGCACAGGTCACTCACATGGAAATGGCTCCTGTTCTCTAAGGGATAAAAAAGTCTGTGAGTCTAGGTTTTGCTTAGAAAATTAAAATGAAAAGGTATGAATCCTACTGACGTCTTTTTAACTTACTGAAGACCCTACGAATATTTTAGGATTCAGGGCATTAATAATAGCTTCTGTGGACCCAATTTTGTATAGGCTTTTGTCATCTTCAGGTACTGTTTTTCTAGGCCCATTAAAAAATCATTTTTAGAATGAAATATGTGAGAACTTGTAAAACATCTGGGAAATTAGCCAGTTTCCCTGAGAGAGTGCCCTTGAAAAGTCGGGTGGAACTTCCACAGTGACTCTGGGATTCCAAATTGTCATTCTCCCATCTGACCACTCTGCCCAAAAAGTGCAACCATTAAGCAAATTGGAAAGTGGGTTAGAGCTTCCTGTCCCCAGGATTATTTTAATTTAATGTCTTAGAGCTGTCGGCTTTCACCCGACCAGCTCTTAAAAGCCCCATGCATTGCACAGCGTGTGGGTAAAATAATAGGTAAAGTGCTGTCATCTGTGGGAGTCAGGGTTACTATTATAAATAACATCTTTTATTCCTTTTTTAAAAACACATGATGAACTGCTCCCATTGTGTTCACTGCCAGTGTAGGCTATTCCTTTTCCATGTGTATAAAAGTATAAGTAAATAAACAATCCATGTTCTTGGTTACCTAATCCATTTCAAACTAACAGAGGTAATTAAAAATGTTCTCTGCATATGTTTACCTTCAGTATAAATAAGTTGTTCAGATTCTCCAGAAAAATTTCCCTCATTTAGGAATCAGACTACTTGCCTTCTGAGACAATACAAGAAATTAGCATAAACCCACCTGTTCAGAGATTAAAAGAAATCAACCCTAACATACGTAGTGGGTGCTTATAATAAAATTTTGAAAATTTTGCTTTTCAATGAAATCAGGCACAGAAGGTTTCCTGTATTTTATCTTCTTTTATTATTCTTGTTTCTATTCAGATTTACATTTTACACTTTAAAAATATTTTACTGCAACCCAGTGTCCCGTGTCCATGAACAGATGAATGGATAAGTAAAGTGTGGTGTGTATATATATATATATATGCAATGGAATATTATTAGGTTTTTAAAAAGAAGGAAATTCTGATACATGCTACAACATGCATGAACCTTGAGGACATTGTGCCAAGTGAAAGATGCCAATTACAAAAAAAGCAAGTACTGTGTGATTCCACTTATATGAGGTACTTAAAGTAGTCAAATTCATACAGACATAAGGAGAGTGGTGGTTGGCAGGGGCTGGGGATTGGGGTAGTGGGGAGTTAGTGTTTAATGGGCACAGGGTTTCAGATGGGAAAGATGAAAAGTTCTGGAAATGGGTGGTGGTAATGGTTACATAGCAGTGTGAATGTACTTAATGCCACAGAACTGTACACGTGAACATGATGAAAATAATAAATTTTATGTGTATTTTACCATAATTAAAATTGTATAATGTTTATATATATGCATATGTAAATGACAGCATTTTTCCATGAAGCCTATCATTAACTCTTGGGTTAGGATAAATACTCATTGTCATGCTAAAGACAAAAATTTTGCCAGTATTTTTTAATTAATTATTTTAAAAAATCAAATAATTCAGGACAAAAATCTTTTCCAGATGTATCTAGGTTCTTAAACATAGTCTATTTATAGTTCTGGTTTTCAGGGTAAGCCATCCTTTGGAGTAACAGACCACAAGTGATGTAGTACACTTTGGCTCTATTTTCTCGTTAAAGCCCCACAATTATCAATGAGGAAACTGAGGCTCAAAGAAATGAGGTGCCTTGCTCCGTCACCCCACGCCAAAGACTTGAGCTTAGTCTGTGTAATAAAAAGCTTTGGACTGACTGCATGTGGTAGAAATCCCAATGAAAACTGGCTTCCATAAGGAGATAGCATAATTCGTATATTCCAGTTCCTGACGGGCAGATTTGTGGTCTTGAATCTTGGATCTAGCTCTTCCTCTGTTCCTCCCTTAATTCTGCCCTACCAGTGTGTTGGCCCCGTTCTCAGACCGGTGGCAAATGGTGAAAGGAATTCTTGAGTGTCACCAGACAGCCCTTCAGTAGACTTCGGCACACACCTCATTGGCCTGGGTTGGTTCACACGCCCATTCTTAGACTGGTCAGCAGAAAGTGATGAACTGAATTATAACTTTGGGTCAAGCGGCTATTGAGTCCACCACCGTGACTGTTTTAGCTTGATTCTCGTGTCCTGTGCCACTTTCCTGGGGCTCTTAAGGTTTTCAATCTGTTTCTGCACCAAATGGCCCTGTGCTGCTGTGCTTGCTGCATGATTGCATCTGGCTTATTACAGTCTCTAACCCTTGCCGTCTGTGTAAACGGCTACTTCCAGCTTCTGTTAGTGTGTTTGCTCCCAGCAGTATGCCCATTCCTCCTCGGATTATTTGATTATCTGCTTCCTAGCTGCTGTGACCTGGGAAAATGAAAAAATATTACTTTATTAAGCTTTTCTATAAAAATGTAAAGAGAGACTATTAGTAATGGCGTGATGGTCTCTCCTAAGGAAAAAAAATGCACAAGCTTTAATACATGCAGCTAGTATCATCCCTTTTTGTTATTCAGATGTGTTTTTGCATATTTATTGCTTCTCAAGTTTCTCAATTGTTGAGACTGGCTTATGAGTAACTTCTAATTGTGAGTGTCTGAAGTTATACAGAAGACTATGTAATTCTGTTTTTGAAAGCTATTATCAAATTGGTAGAATTGAAATTTTTAACATTCTTAAGATGCTATCCAAGCTATTTTTCACAGTGGTATTTGATTAATCAGTAGTGGAAGACAAGGTTGGAAGGTGAATAAGGAGCTGATTGTGGAAGATTTTGACTGCCAGGCTGGATAACCTAGCAGATTCTCTCAGATTTTATCCCTAAGTATCCCTAAAGGTGGAAGAGAATGACGGCATAACCCCATAACTTGGATGGTGAGCCTTAAATGGTTCCAAAAAGCCCATCAAAACGTATTTGAACTTCTGTGTTGCAGTTTTAAACCTTCATGTATATTTTTGTGTTCCCCACCGTAATGTGTGTAATTATTTTAATATGGGTTATGCTTTGATTACTTATCATGGAGTTAATTGACACACCAGGAAGATATGCCATGTTTATCTGATGACTTTGCCTTCAGTCTGCCCCACACCCAGGAGGACTTGCATATCTCACCGTGACCTTGTGCATGTGAAGCTCTCTAAGTTCATTCTTCCAGCACTTGAAGCCATTGGGTCTACCTCAGTTCTACATCATGGGAGCCTCCCTATACTCAATATTTTACAAAAGTCTTTCTTCCAAAGTGCCGTTGACCTCACAGGTTCCCTTCCCTCTTATGTCTTCAACTATACAGCTTCTCTGTTGCTGGTATCTTTCTTCTCTTCAAAACTGAATTTGGGCACTTGCTACCCTGTCATCAGCACCCTGATTCAGCCCATTCCATGGAGTGAGAGTGAAAACTGAAGTTCTTTTTTAATTTTATTTTTAAAATTTATTTTATTTAAGTACAGTTGATTTACAATGTTGTGTTAGTTTCTGGTCTGCAGCAAAAAGATTCAGATACACACACACACACACACACACACACACACACACACTCTCTTTTTCATATTCTTTTCCATTATGGTTTATTACAGAATATTGAATACAGTTCCCTGTGCTATACAGTAGGACCTGTTTATCCATTCTGTATATAATAGTTTGTATCTGCTAATCCCAAACTCCCAATCTATCCCTTCCCCACCCGCCCTCCCCAGTGGCATCCACAAGTCTTTTCTGTATGTCTATAAGTCTGTTTCTGTTTTGTAGATAAGTTCATTTGTGTCATATTGTAGATTCCACATACAAGTGATAACATATGGTATTTGTCTTTCTCTTTCTGACTTACTTCACTTAGTATGATAATCTCTAGGTCCACCCATGTTGATGCAAATGGCATTATTTCATTTTTTTTAAACTTTTTATTTGTTTATTTTTTACAATAAACTGCATATATTTAGAGTGTACAATTTGGTATCCCAGTCTCCCAATTCGTCCCCCCCCCCCAACCCTCCCCGCTTTCCCCTTTGGTGTCCATATGTTTGTTCTCTACATCTGTGTCTCTATTTCTGCCTTGGAAACCAGTTGATTTGTACCATTTTTCTATAGTCCACATATATGTGTTAATATACAATATTTGTTTTTCTCTTTCTGACTCACTTCACTCTGTATGACAGTCTCTAGGTCCATCCATGTCTCTCAAAATGTCCCAGTTTCATTGCTTTTTACAGCTGAGTAATATTCCATTGTATGTATGTACCACATCTTCTTTTAATATTTTTTCTTTGTGTTTAATTGTCATTAGTTTGATTAATATGTGCGTTGGTGTATTTCTCCTTGGGTTTATTCTGTATGGGACTCTCTGTGCTTCTTGGACTTGGTGAATTATTTCCTTTCCCATGTTGGGGAATTTTTCCACTCTTAACCTCTTCAAATATTTTCTCAGACCCTTTCTTGTTTTCTTCTTCTTCTGGGATGACTATAATTCGAATGTTGGTACGCTTAATGTTATCACTGAGGTCTCTGAGACTGTCTTCTTTTTATTCTTTTTTCTTTTTCCTGCTCTGTGGCAGTTATTTCCCCCATTCTATCTTCCAACTCACTTATTCGTTCTTCTGCCTCAGTCATTCTGCTGGTTATAGCATCTAGAGTATTTTTAATTTCAGTTATTTTGTTATATCCATCGCTGTTTGTTTTTCTGAGTTCTTATGAACTGTTTCTTGTACTTTCTCTATTTTGTTATCGAGATTTTGTATCATTTTTACTATCATGACTCTGAATTCTTTTTCAGGCATTTTTCCTATTTCCTCCTCATTTATTTGGTCTTGTGGGTTTTTTTCCTGCTCCTTTGCCTGCATGGTGTTTCTTTGTTTCCTCATGGTTGTCCAAACTTTTGGGGTTGCTTGTCCTGGTGATAGAGGTGTTTATAGAAGACTGTCCAAGCCTCAGACTAATGTCGAAGTATTGGATTAAACAAATATTAAGTCTAGGAAACACATACATGTATAAGACACACAATTACTGAATCCATTAGGACATAAGGCTCTAGAAAGACCTGACAGAACCCCAGTGTGCTATCAGATATTCAAAGAGAAACCCAACAGAAATTGACAACTGAAACAGAACAAATCAGAGACAAAAGCAAAAGCAAACAAACAAACAAATAACACCTTACACATACAAACATTAATCCAGGGAGATTTTGTAAGCTAGGATCAAATATAGAAAAGAGCCAGAGTACCACCAGAGAGAATGGAGATTCTCAGAATGTAATTAGACAACTGTACTAAGAACTAAGATAAAGACAAAAGCCTAATATTAAATACCAAGGCAGTGCGTCATCTGGAGAATAGAGCAAGGAGTCTGAGCAGATCGATAGTGTTGCTTATAAGTATGTTAAGAAAAAATAAACTTAAAAAGGCTGGAAGAAAGGGGAACAGAAGAGCGTAGTGTGGTTGGAAATATGCAAATAAAAAGAAAGGAATAGAAATGTATAAAAGATAGGGATGAAAGGAAAGTATGAGAGATATATTGTCCATACTACCAAAAACTTAGCTAGATATAGAAGTATATAAAAAGGCCAAAAAAAAAAAAGAATAAAAAATATCATTAAAAAATTATGTTATAAAACTTGTAGATCCCTTAGTGCTAAGATCGTATTTAATAAAGAAAAAAAAAAAAGAGAGAAAAAGAAAAAAAAAAGGAAAAAAAAAAAATCCAGAACTGATCCCAGAATGGACCAGTTCAATAGGAATTGATACTACTATTTCTGTTTCCTTAGCGTCTCAGCTGTAAGTGTCCTTCTCCTCGCCTTGGGTTTTTTTGCATTATTCTGTGACCAGCAGAGGTTCTTTTATTGTTCCCCTGTAAGCATCGGTGTGTGGGGAGGGAGAGGGTACAATAGTGGCTCCTTCTCCTGGGAGTGAGTGAGCAGTGGCGCACTGTTGTTTCAGTCGGGCTTGGAGGTGCCTGTTGCAGAGGGACGCTGGTGGCTCAGGCGTAAACAGAAAGTCTTAGAGTTGGGCCTCTCTCGGGTTTTTTTTTTTGTTGTTGTTGTTCTTTTTTCTCGGCAGCCTCCCTGCTACCGGAGTTCCAAGAGGTTTTAATCTAGCCCTGCCCGAGTGCCTGAGGGTGCTTGTTATCCCTGAGCGCCTTAGGTGGCCCTCGGGCGTCTCTCCACTGCGTGTTGCAGAGGCGCTGAAAGAGAGAGAGAGGCTATGCGTGCGGCCTCCAGCCGCCATCATGGCCGGGCAGCTCTCAGGGGCAGGCACTCCTCGCCGTGGACCTCTTCCCTCCTGTCCTCTTGGTCTATCACCCTACCGGCAACAATGTTTCTCACCCTGAACCAGCTCTCTGGTTCCCACGCTCCCGCTCCCGGACCCTCTGTTCAGCTGTGGATCGTCGTCCCGGTCTGGGAACGCTAAGCTGCGCTGCGGACCCTCCGTATGTTTCTCACTCCCTCCCGTCTGCCACAGCTCCGCCGCTTCACCCTCTTTGAGCCCTCGTAGATGCCTCCCTACCGGTTATGTCGGGCTCCTCGCGGTTCTTTCTGGTGTCCGAGGCCGTCTGCTGGTGTTCAGCTGGTTCTCTGTGGGAATTGTTGCGTCCTTCTGTGCATTCCCAATGCATATGTGGAGAGGGATGCATTCCACGTCCCTCTACTTCGCCGCCATCTTTCCTCCCCCTCCTGTACCACATCTTCTTTATCCATTCATCTGTTGGTGGACATTTAGGTTGCTTCCATGTCCTGGATATTGTAAATAGTGCTGCAATGACCATTGGAGTGCATGTGTCTTTTTGAATTATGGTGTTCTCTGGGTATATGCCTAGTAGTGGGATTGCTGGGTCATATGGTAGTTCTATTTTTAGTTTTGCAAGGAACCTCCATACTGTTTTCCATATTTCATTCTTTTTTATGGCTGAGTAGTATTCCATTGTATATATATACCACATCTTCTTTACCCATTCATCTGTCAATGGATATTTAGGTTGCTTCCATGTCTTGGCTATTGTAAACAGTGTTGTTATGAACATAGGGGTGCATGTGTCTTTTCAGATTATAGTTTTGTCTGGGTACATGCCCAGGAGTGGGATTGCTGGATCATAAGGCAACTCTATTTTTAGTTTTTTGAGGAGCCTCCATACTGTGAAAACTGAAGATTTTCATACACTAATGTAACTGATACACTAGTGTTTGTGGAAATTTGCCCTGAGAGTGGTCTGTGGAAAGGATTCAAGTGGAGAACTACAGAGTTAGGGACACCCATTAAAGGCACATAGACAGCTGTTTTGGCAGGAAGACTGGCACGATTTGATGTTCAATATAAAGACTACAGAAACCATGAACTATGTCTTGAATTCTACTTTTTTCCGTCTTTAGATAAAAGACTGTTACATGGGTGAAATGTGGATTCATGTGACATGTTTAGGTATTTTCCTACATTTAACTTTATGATTGCAATCATATTTGGGATCTATGTGAATAAGACATAATTAAATATAACACAGCAAATGAGCTAGTTGCCCCCTCCTCTTTCTTCTGAGTAAAATCTGAACTTTGCAGTTACTGGAATAATTAATGTCCACTGCTGATTAGAGTGCTGATTGAATTCTTTGGTTCGGAACAGTAAATGTCACTCTGCTTACATACAGGACTTGTTTATTCATTGAACTTTTGACTTATGGAAACTAACATTCTACTGTAATAAACACTTGGTTACATCTGTTATAAATTGAACACAATTGGTTTTTCCAAGAATAGTTTTCCAACTCTAAACCAAAATTATAAGCAGCTGTCTGCTAATAGATAAGCACAGCAACTCCCCAGTTTTGTGTCCTGTTGTTTTAAAATGTTTGTACCTCAAAAGTCAAGTTCACATTGATGTAACTGCTTATTTGAAAAATGTGCTTTAGGGTTTGGTATTCTTTTCTTTGCTTATTCAAAAAAAATATGAACCAATCTATGTGGGGAGAAAATGGGTGTTTTTACATTTTTTCTTCATATTGTCCTTTTATTTGAATTCAAGGAAATATTGCTCTATTAATTTAATCCACAGTTTCAGCTAAATTTAGCTTTCTCTCTTTTTAAATTCTTATGTTTTTTTTTAAATATTGAAAAACAACTTTTTCTTATGGAGTTTTAAATTCACTGTATTTTTTTTTTTTTTCATGATGCTTGCTTTTACTTAGTACCAACCTGGGTAATGTTCCTAGGACTCTGGGGACGGGAAAACATCCAAACTAATTTGTTTGGAAAAAGGTAAGCCTAATGTTTGAGCATTAGTTTTTCATTTTCTTGTTGACTTAGGTTATAAAAGAAATATAATTCCCATGTGAAAATGTTGGCATGTAGAGAAAAGTGAAGAGTTACTTGTGGTCTTATCAATGCAACAAAGCTGCTATGATAATTTTGAAGTACAGTTGTCCCTCGGTATCCCTGTGGGATTGGTTCCAGGGCTCGCCTATGCTCATACCAAACTCTACAGATTCTCAAATCCCTTATACAAATGGGTGGTACTGTTGGCCCTCCGTATCCTCAGTTTCGCATTGATGGGTTCAACCAACCAGATCAATGAAATTCGATCCTCGGTTATGGAAGGTTGGCTGTGTTTAATTCCATTCCTCTTTATAGGCTTGTTTCCTTTTTAAAAATATAGTTGTCATCATGATGTGCACGCATCTTCATATTCTTTTTCACCTAATGTTTATTAACGTTGTGTTTTTGTTGTTATATAATCTTCAACACTATCAGCTCTAATGCTTGTAAACATTCCTTTGAGACACACGATGATTTACAATATTTTTTGTATTATTGAACATTACATTTCACTTTTGTAAATAAACTATGAAATAAGGATTATCCAAAGTAGGATGTCTAGATTAAATACAGTTGACCCTTGAACAATATGGGTTTGAACTGCATGGGTCCACTTATACGAGGATTTTTTTTCAGTGGTAAATACTACAGTGTTACACAATCCGAGGTTGGTTGAATCTGTGGATCTGGAACTGCAGATAGGCAGGAACCTCAGTTATGGAGGCCTGACTCCTTATATGCTAATTTTCAACTGCCTGCAGGGTCGGCCCCCTAACCCCTGCATTGTTCAAGGCTCAACTGTGTGTTTTTAAACTACTAAAATGTTTTGATAATTTACTTTTCAGAAGTATCCTAGCATGTGGTACTTCCAGGATTTTGTGATACAAAGTAAACTATAGGATACCTGATATTGAAATGTCGTTAAAGGTGTTGATTGGCTTTAATTGGCAATTATTTGGTTGTTAGGATCGATCTTTTTCCATGTTTATTTTCCAGTTGCATTTTGTCTTTTGTAAATTGTTCTTTGTTACCTGACAGTTTATCTGCTGTATGTCTAATATATATTTTCCTTATATATTTGTATGTTACTGACTGTCCCTTATCATGTTAAGAAGTATAACATTTTTCTTTCAGATGTTTTTATCATGTAGCATTTGATACGTACAAAATACGAAAGCATACGTAAGTTATAAAAATAAATCTGTATTCTTATATTATCACTTTAACTGGTACCAGGCAACTTAGCTGGAACCCAACTGAACCAGAACATCAGCACCTGACAACAGAATCTAACCCCGACCAATCCCTCCACTTGTGTACTCTTTCTAGCCCTCCTTTCATTGGTAAGCACTAGTCTTACTTTGGGATTTATCATTCTCTTTGAAGTTATTTTAAAAGTTTTATCATATATGTTTGTATTCGTGAGCAGTATCTTGATCAATTTTGCTTTTTAAAATAATTTAAAAAATTGTATCCTACTCTACACAACTTGCTGCTTCTTCTGCAGTGTATTTCTGTGAATCATCTGTGTTGTCGCATTTAGACATAACCCATATTTACTCTGATAAATATTCTGTTGAGAGAATATACCACAGTTTATTCATTTTGTCCCTTGTTAATGAGCATTTGAGTTTTCTCCAGTTTGTTACTATTATAAATAATGCTTTTATGAACATTACTGTAGGAGTCTAGTAAGCTACACAGGCAAGAATTCTTTAAAGTATGTTCCTGAGAGCAGAATTACTGAGTTTGATTTGAATTTATGTGGCTGCATCGTGTTTTGAAGTGGCATACCATTTTAACTTTCTCCAGTGATGTATAATGGTTTGTACTGATCCACCCTTGCCTACACTTTGCATTGTTAGACTTTAAAATTTTTATAAATCTATGGAAGTAAAATGATACATCACTATGATTTTAAAATTACATTCTCCTGGTTACTAATGAGATTGGGCATCTTCTTTATGTTTATTCACCATTTTTGGTCCCTGTTCTGTGAAATGTCTATTGTGTCTTTCACCTATTTTTCTATTGGATTATTCGCTCTATTTTTATTGGGTTCGATGAGTTTTTTAAAAATGTATTATGAGTACTATCCCTTTCATGGAATACTATTCCTTTCATGTGTTGCAGATATCTTCTCCAAGTTTTTGTCTTGTCTTTCGTTTTCTTTATGATATTGTTTTTAAAAACTCAGCTTTAGTGTGTTGTAATTGACATACAATAAATATTTAAAACGTGCAATTAAATAAAATTTGACATCTGTAACTTATGAAACCATCAACATGATCAAGATAGTGAAATTATTCAGCATTCCCCAAAGTTTCCTGTGCCTTTTAGTAATCCCTTTCTCTACTCCCCTACATTCTCTGCCTCCAAGCACCCACTGATCTGTCACTATAGATTAGTTTACATTTTTCAGAGTTTCCTACAAATGGATTCATACAGTATGCATTCAGTTTTGTCTGGTTTCATTCGTTCAGTGTAATTATTTTGAGATTCATTCATGTTGTTGCATATAAATAGTTAATTGATTTTTGCTAATATTCAATTATATGGTTATACTACAATTTGTTTATCCATTCACCTGTTGATGGACACTTGCATTGTTTCCACTTTCAGTAAAACAAAGGCTCTGTGTGAAAAGAGTACTTACTTACTCGAAGTATTTACTTGAGAGAAATGGCCGGGTGTATGGTAGGTGTACATTTAAATTTTAAGAAAGCACCAAACTGTTTTCCAAAATAGTTGAACCATTTACACTCCAGCTACCAGTGTACAAGAGTTTTTTTCATAGTGTCTTTTTATGAACAGAAGTTCTTAATTTTAAGGAAGTTAAATGTATTAATCATTTCTTTCATTGCCTCTTTTTGCATGGTATTTAAGAAGTTCTTCCCTACATGATAGCATAATGATATTTTTCTTTAATTTTTTTAGGCTTTGACTTTTATGTTCAAGTTCTTAATCCTTTGGTGTGGTGAGTGCAGTGTGACGTGCAATCCAATTTTATTTTTTTCATATGGAAATCAGTTGTCTTAGCACCATATATTGAACATCTATCCTTTCTCTTATGATCTTTAATGCCACCTCTGCCACACATCCCATTTCCATATATGAGAGGCTCCAGGTGCGATCTCTATTCTGTTTGTCTCTCCCTTAATCAGTGCCGCATTATGGTACTTAATCACTGCAGTTTTCTAAGAAGTCTTAAGAGCTGGTCGTGCAAATCCTTTTACTTTTTTCCTTCAAGTTTCTTAGCTATTCTTGCCCTTTGCTCTTCCATATACATTTTAGAATCAACGTGCCAAGTTCCA
The DNA here is from genome assembly GCF_030028045.1 of Hippopotamus amphibius kiboko. Classification (NCBI taxonomy): domain Eukaryota; kingdom Metazoa; phylum Chordata; class Mammalia; order Artiodactyla; family Hippopotamidae; genus Hippopotamus; species Hippopotamus amphibius. Next base: position 124,216,426 of record NC_080189.1, read on the forward strand.
TAAAAAACACTTCTAGGATTTTGTTTGAATTGCATTTAATTCAAAGATCAATTTGAGAATTGAAATCTTTACAAAATCGAGTATTGTGACCTATGAACATGGCATTTCTTTCCTTTTATTTGAGTCTTTAATGTCTTTCAAGAGTTCTGTCATTTTTTCCACGAGTGTCTTACACATCACTTGTTAGATTTAGTCCCAGATTTTATATATTGAAGGAAGATAGTCTCTTTTAAATTCCGCTAGTACCTACATTAACGTTTAAAGAGGAATTTAGTCTCTTGCTTTTCCAATTTTCCTTCCATCACCCCTCCCCTCACCACACACACAGATTTATCACTCTTGCATCAATTTAATCTGGAATTTAACACAAATGAACAAATCTTTTGAATGAAATGTCCTCTTTTTTAGTAAATGCATTTTTGCATTCTGTTCTAGGTAATATAATTATAATAATTAAAATTATATTTATTAGATTATATTACTTTTTAAATAAAAATCAATATATTTATTGAATTATCTCCAAGCAGTTAACCAGTTTCAATGCCTACTGGTGTTTATTTTCTATTAAATGCCTCTATTTTTGAAATTATAGTTTTATTAACCTCTTGGTTGTCTGGAATATATCATCAGTCAATTTTTGTAGAAAACTTCATTGGGTGGTAAATTCATCAGACTTTTTCATCCCTAGCTGATTTTCTTTATAACATTCCTCTTTTGCAGGTGTTGTTATTTAACATATGTTGTTCTAACACATGAATAGCACATGGATATTTATAAAATCTTTGAATCGTAAGCCTTCCCGCTCCATGTGCTATAAACTGCCTTGTTGTCTGGCAGTTATTATTAGAGAGGTGACTGGAAAAGACACTGTAGTTGATTTTTCCCCCAGTTTAGTTGATTTTTAGGACTCTTGAAAAATTCTTTCAGTTTAAAATTTGTACGAGACTCTGTCGGAATATTTATTTCTGCTCGTTTCTCCGGAAGATGTTAAACTATCAATTTCTAATCTCAAGTTTGCTTTCTCAGGTCAGGAACGTTTTGTCTTCTCCTACCTCCTATTATTGCTTCTCATCCTGATACTTGTTCTTTTACTGGAGGGTTTTCTCTCTAAAATTTGTCCTTCAAATATGCCATTCCCCTTGTGTGTATTTTCACAACATTATCCATTTGGCCTTTATTCTCAAGTTGATTCTCTACAATTATGAATGGATTTTCTCTATTACTTGCTGGTTTTATTCCAGTCACTACATAATTTCATTTTGTTATACTAGTATCTTATTTCAACCAGTTCTTGTTTAATAAAACTCTTTTATCATATTGGGCTCAAAAAGTAGATTTCTTAAAAATATTTTTCTGTTCTTAAAGTCTTTGTGAGGGGGAGGATGGTGAGAGGGCAATAAGATTTTCCTTTAAACCATTATACTTTGCTTTGCTTTTCTTGGACAGGAGAAATTTATGGAGAGAGAGTTTATTAATTAATTCAACACTTATTTACTAGCACCTACTATGTGCCTGGAATAGTTCCAGGCAGTGGAGAGGTAGCAATAAACAAAACAGGCCAAAAAAAAAAAAAATCCCCACTCTGACGGAGGTTATAGTCTACTGGGGAGAAACAGGGCCGTAAACAAATAAATAAAGAAGGCACTTGTACACTGGATGGAGAGCCGTGCTCTGGAGAAAAATGAGATGGGGAAAGATGAGAGGAAATGTTGGATGGGAGTACATGGATTGCTTTTAATCTAAAAAGGTAAAGATATCTGGGGAAGGGGATTCCAGGTGGAAGAAACTGCTAGCCCAATAGCAGTAGCAGGAGCACGAGTGGCGTGCAAGAGGAACAATGAGAATGTGGCTTGAGTGGGGCCTAGTAGCGGCTAGTAATGTCAGAGAGGCACGGGTACCAGATGCACAGCGCTTCGTGGCTTTGACTTTTTTCTGCGTGAGAGGGGAACGCAGCAGAGGATTTGGGAGCATGGGCGTGACTGGATCTTATTTTTAAAAAAAACAAAAACAAAACAGGATTATGCTGGCTTCTGGGTTGAGGATTCGCTGTAGAGTTCAGAGTACATTTGGGAGGCTGCTGTAGCGACCCAGGTGGTTGCAATGGAGACCTGCCCACGGGTCAACTATAGGTATATTTTGAAGCAGAGCTAACGTGATTGGCTGAAGCATTGGCTGGCAGGTGAAAGAGAGAAGAATTAAGGGTCAATTGAAGGCCCTTTGCGTAGAAGTGAAATGGAATTACCACCTCTGAGCAGGAGACTGAGAGGGAATCAGATGTAGGGAAGATGAGGGGTTCCGTTTTGTGCATCCCAGGTTTGAGATGCCTCTTGGATATAAAGGTGCCAAGCACATGGGAGAGGAAGGGCCACACCGAGGAGGTGACCTTTGAATGACATGAGAGCAAAGTAAGTGCATGAACATGTGATGGTCTGGGGAAATGGAGTCCCGGCAGAGGAAATAGAAAAGGCCCTGAGAGGGGGATGAGCCTGTGCATTTGAGCAACTGCAGGAAAGCTGGGATGGGGGAACGGAGTGAAGGATGGTAAGGCTGGCAGTCAGCGTTGTGCGGGGACCAGGTCCTGTGCAGCCTTTCAGTGTGATGGTAAAGATTTGGAACGTTCTATGTGTTGGGCAGGAGTAGGGAGGGGGAGGTGAGAGCTGCTGGGAGGAGGTGGCAGGGCCAGGAATGACACCCTGGGCTCTTCCCTCCCCATCCAAGCCTCTTTGTGCCTTTCCCAGCCTGGGAGAGTGAGCTAGGGCCTGCAGGCCACATCCAGGGTGTTAGTGTTTGTCCAGGAGCAATGAGGAGCCGCAGGAGGGTTTTAAGCTACAACTTGTCATGGCTGGATCTTCCTTTCACTAAACTAGTTGGAACCAGAGGAACGGAGCATTATTTTTTTTTTTTTTAATTTGACCATCAGAGCTTTATGCTCAGTGATTTTTAAAAAATTGAAGTATAGTTGACTTAAAATTGTTGTGTTAGTTTCAGGTGTACAGCAAAGTGATTCACTTATACATACACAGCTATCTATGATTTTTCAGATGTTTTCCTTTATAGATTATTACAAAATCTTGAGTAGAGTTCCCTGTGCTGTACAGTAGGTCCTTGTTGGTTGTCTATTTTATATATAGTAGTGTATATATGTTAATGCCAAACTCCTAATTTATCCCCCTGCCCATCTTTCCCCTTTGGTAACCATAGTTTGTTTGCTATGTCTGTGGGAAGGGAGAATTAAATAGTAGAAATCTCTTTGTTATTTTTCCCCTGAAAATACATTTAAGATTGTCCACAACAGAAATAAAATTGTAACTCACTGCGCCCCCCCCACCAGAAAAAAAAGAAAGAAAGAAAGAAAAGCATACTTCTGAGTGTAACGAGGAGCTTTTGAGTGGCTTTGAGGAGGTAAGTGATGTGATTTAATTCATACTTTAAAACCACCATTAATGTCCTCTGGAGAACTGGCTGTAGGGGCAGGGAGACCAGTCAGGAGTTGTGCTGTGGTCCAGGTGAGAGCAGCGGTGTCATGGACCAGAGTGGTGGTGACAGAGTAGTCTGACAGTGGGAGATAAAGCTGATGGGATTTACTGACAGAGTAGTTGTGGGTACATGACAGAACATGTACAGCACAGACAATAATGACAGAAGTCAAGTATTGCATGGAAGGTTTTAGCCTGAGTAAATGAGTCATTGTGCTGTATACTGATGTGGGGAAGTGTGAGGGATAGATTTCAGGAGAGGATGAAAAGAATTCTGTTGGAGAGCTGCTGTGTTTAGATGCCACTAGCCATCCAGGAGATGTGTGCTGTGTGGGTTTCTCTGGGAAGAGGCCAAGGATGGAGATACACATGAGGATGTCAAGGACAGGTAGAAGGATTTAAGGCCACCGAAAAGGATGAGGGGCCCTGGGTGTGTGTGTGTGTGTAGAGCAAAGAAGACAAGTTGGAGGCCTGAGCTCTGGGAAGGTCTAGAAAAAGAGGCTTCTAGGAGAGCTACACTGGGGAGGGGCTGCCTCAGAGTGGAAGACTAGGAGAGTGTGGCATCCTGGGGACCACAGGAAGAGGGGGGTTGACTATCTAAAACATTGCTGAGCATCCAGGTACAATTGGGAGTGAGAGGTGACGGTTGGCTTTGCCATCATCATCGCAGAACATCAAGGCCAGAGTTGGGAAAGATGGAAGAGGCTCTAGTCAGGGACTAATTCTTTTTTTTTTTAAGATCCTTTATTTTTTAATTTTTTTTTTTATTTTTTAAAATTTATTTATTTTTTATTGGCTGCGTTGGGTCTTTGTTGCTGCACGAGGACTTCCTCTAGTTGTGGCAAGCAGGGGCTACTCCTCTCTGCGGTGCGCGGGCTTCTCATTGCAGTGGCCTCTCCCGTTGCGGAGCATAGGCTCCAGGCATGTGGGCCCCAGCAGTTGTGATATGGGGACTCAATAGTTGTAGCTCATGGGCTCCAGAGCACAGGCCCAGCAGTTGTGGGGCACGGGCCTAGTTGCTCTGCGGCATGTGGGATCCTCTCAGACCAGAGCTTGAACCCGTGTCCCTTGCTTTGGCAGGCAGACTCCCAACCACAGCACCACCAGGGAAGTCTAGTCAGGGACTAATTCTTGACCAAGTGTACGAGGGGCAGCCCTTCTGATGTGCCAACCACTAAAGGAAAGCAGAATGTGCAGAAGCTGGACAAATCCAACCCTGCCTCTGCAGAAGTATCAAAAGTGATGAGTTGAGTACTTGGAATGAAAACCAAAATGGCACCACTACCACGTGGTGGAGGAAAACATAGATTACCAGGAGTGTCAATACTATTAAGGTTGTTTTATCACCTTTATGATATATTGGAACATGACTGACACAGGAAACCTGAAAGTTAAACTAAGTACAAAGCTGAAACTGTCCCCGGGGGGCTCCAGGCGAGAGATGAACTTTGCAAAAAATCAGTGTTTATGGTAGTTCTTACCACAGTCCATTGATAATCCCATCGGACATCTCTTTCCACCATGAACTCAGTTTTATGATTTCTTGTGCAAATCACCTCTAAGTTGAGCACATGATATGTGCTAAAATCAGCCTGAGGGAGAACAGCTTCTCTGGCATTTAAATGGATCTGACCTGTGTTAGTTTTGAAAATTCCCAGCAAGAGGGGACATTTTATTGAGACATTCCACTGGAATAAATTGATAGTTGCTTGAACTATTTTGAAGACATTATGATTCCACTCACTTTCAGGGTTGAAGGATCTAAAGCATAGAGGTAATTAAGTTGGTTATAAGATAAACTATTATAATTATGGAGCTTACACCCTGCTGTCTTGAGAAAAACGGCCAGCACCTACCTTGCCAACACTGCACCATAAGTTTTTCTAACTGGGGGTTCTTGTATTTGAGGGTTATGTCTGATTTATGAGCTAACTAATCTTTTAAAAAGCATCCTGTCATTCAGAGCTATTCAGTGCTGTGAACCTCTGTTTACAAATTGCATTTATAAAGACTGGAATGGAAAGCAGAATAGAATAGAACCAGTAAAACTTGCACCTTCTCATATTTAGACTAGTTTTCTAGAACAGCTTTCATTGGGCTGGTGTTTGAATGTTTGGCTAATATGACCATGTTTTAATGTGTCCTTTTTAGTATTCAGAAGAAATACAGATGTCTCTGGGAACACAGTGAAAGAAGTAATTAATTTTTTTCTGGCTGGGGTCAGGAAGGACTGGAAAAAATGTGATGTTTGAGGCAAGGCTGGAAGGATGGATGGTTTTCTGGTAGAAGAAGGGAAGAAAGCATTCCATGCAGAGGGAAAGCATGAGCAAAGGCAAGACCAAGACTTGCCTGAAGTGCTTCAGTCCAGGCTGAGTCCAGTGGGAAGACGGTGGCCTTGGAATTAAGGACTTTAAAAACAAGGGCAGGACTTTTCAGTGTCCAGAGTTTCCAGTTAGCAAGTGTATGATCCACGAGGTGGCCTGCTGTCCCTGGGGTGGTGTGACTGCCATCTCTTTTTCTTTTTTTTTTTTTTTTAGTTTATTTTATTGAAATGTAGTTGGTTTACAATGTATTAATTTCTGCTATACAGCAAAGTGATTCAGTTAAATATATATATTATATATATAATAATATATATACATTCTTTTCATATTCTTTTCCACTATGGTTTATCACAGGATATTGAGTATAGTTCCCTGTGCTATACAGTAGGACCTTGTTGTTTATCAATCCTATATATTATAGTTTGCATCTACTAATCCCAAACTCCCAATCTATCCCTTCCCCAGCCCCCTCCCCCCTTGGCAACCACAAGTCTTTTCTCTATGTCTGTTTCTGTTTCATAGATAAGTTCATTTGTGTCATATTTTAGATTCCACATATAAGTGATATCATATGGTATTTGTCTTTTTCTGACTTACTTCACTTAGTATCAATCAATATGATAATCTCTTGGTCCATCTATGTTGCTGGATTCCATTATTTCATTCTTTTTTATGACTGAGTAGTGTTCCATGGTGTATATAAACCACGTTTTCTTTATCCATTCATCTCTTGATGGACATTTAGGTTGTTTCCATGTCTTGGCTATTGTGAATAGTGCTGCTGTGAACACAGAAGTGCAAATATCTTTTTGAATTATAGTTTTGTCCAGATATATGCCCAGGAGGGGGATTGCTGGACCATATGGTAGTTCTATTTTTAGTTTTTTGAGGAACCTCCATATTGTTTTCCATAGTGGCTGCACCAATTTACATTTCCACCAACTGATTGCCATTTCTTACTGTGACACTTTCTTGCTGCGACACTTTCTTGCTGCTTTTGATATGGGCATGACCCCAGCAGAATATCCAAACTGGTGTTGCTCCAATCTGAAGATTGACTTAAAAAAATTATTTATTTATTTATTTTTGGTTGCATTGCGTCCTTGTTCCTGTGCACAGGCTTTCTCTAGTTGTGGCGAGCGGGGGCTACTCTTCATTGTGGTATGTGGGCTTCTCGTTGTGGTAAATTCTCTTGTTGCAGAGCATGGGCTCTAGACACGTGGGCTTCAGTGGTTGTGGCATGAGGGCTCAGTAGTTGTGGCTCACAGGCTCTAGAGCATAGGCTTAGTAGTTGTAGCGCACTGGCTTAGCTGCTTTGAGGCATGTGGGATCTTCTTAGACCAGGGTTCGAACCTGTGTCCTCTGCGTTGGCAGACGGATTCTTAACCACTGCACCACCAGGGAAGTCCCTGAAGATTGACTTTTGATCTTGGGAAGGTTCATAGATGACCTCTAAAGCCAGCTGAAATGAGTGATTTCTCAGAGAACACACCAGAACGTGTATGTATATATACACACATACAGGGTGAGACCCAGGGAAGAGCCCTTGGTGTAGTTCAAGTCTCAGGGCTATCCACAGGCAGAATTTCTTGCCCAGGGGAGGTCAGTCTTTGTTCTATTAAGACCTTCAATGGATTGGATAAAGCCCACCCATATTATGGAGGGTAATCTGCTTTCCTCAAAGTCCAGCAATTTAAATGTTAGCATTATTGGAAGATACACCCTCACAAAAATGGCCAGAGTAATGTTTGACTAAATATATAAGCACCGTGACCCAGCCGATTTGGCACAACCTCCAAAGACTGAGGTAGAAGGAAGATTCTCTGTTAGAACTCTATATATCTTTATTGTCTTTTGGCCAACAAAACATCAAGGATATTTTATTATTTTATCCATGTTGCTGTATCCTCAGTACCAACACTATTAACTGGCACACAGTAGGTGCTCAAGAAGTGTTATATAAATGAATGAATAAGAGAATAAATATTTGATTTCAATTATTTGGAAACACATCCGACACTCAAGTTATTTCCATCCTTGCCAGAATGCTTGTGCTAACATAGTATGTTTGCATTGAGTCACTCAGTATATCTGGCCGGAGCTTCTGAGCCTTCCCAGACATAAATTAGGTGTCTTTGGAAATTGATTGTTAAATTTTTCATATTTTTGATTACTGCGAAGACGTTGGGAATAGACTTCAGTACATCATGGTTCAGCATGTCCTGATGAGCACCTCTCCCTCTAGTGAGAAACCCAAATAAAGGGTCCAAGTAATTTTAGCTGTTTTGGAGTTATTTTATATATGTAAATATATCTGAGGGTGAGTCAAAAATTATCCTCACTCTGGCTGTAGAACTTATTTTAATTAACTTTTAGAAAAGACAAATATATTATTTTTCAACATAATCTCCTTGCTTTGCAGTATACTTTGTCCGTCTGTCAACAAGCTTTTGTATTCCCTCATTAAAAAATGTTTTTAGGCTGAGCTGTGAGCCACGAATGCACCGCTGTCTTCCCTTCTTCATCAGAAGTGAATCCCGCTCCTTCTTGATGGCTAACACGTGTGCAATCTTCTTTGAACTTCTCTATCCATTCATACACACTTCTTCATGACAAAACACTTTCTCCATGCTGTGCACAAAGTCTTCGAAAAATAATACCAGGTACACCCTCAGACCACAAAAAATAAATCACTGCACGCTGCTCCTCTTTTGTGCAAATCACACGTGGGGCATCCGTTTTTGCTCGCATCACAGTTACAGATGAACTGATGTAACACATTCACACCTGCACAGCAGTGACTGGGGAGACAGTAGCCTTGAATGGAAAGCACTGATAAGATAGGGGGGCCAACAGAAGTGTTATAACCGGAGTGCAGATGACTTTTGACTCACTCTTGTATATATAAACAAATAGCATTACTTGGAAACACAAAGAGAGATGATCTATTTTTCTTACCAGCAAAACTTGTGAAGGATCTTTGTAACTGTACTTGGCCCACAGATAGTTTGTAGCCTTGGAAAACAGGAGCGGCAAGTGTGGAAGCTCTCCTGGAGCTCAGGAAAAAATGAGTGATAAATTGCGGCCCAGTGAATAGATGGTAAACCACAGGGAGACGACGCTGGCGAGAGGAAGTTCATCAGGCAGTGGGTGCAAATGCAGAGCACAGCGAATAAAAACATCTGCTTCGGATTTTGTCCACAAGCAAATGAAGAGAAGAATCAATGCTTATATTTCTCTAATGGTTCAGATTTTTCCTGTAATTTTGCACCCTTTGTAAACACTGACGTTATTCTGTGATTTGCACTGAACGTTTATTCACCAGGTTTCCTTCCCTCCATTAACCGACATCCCAGATAGATGTTTGGGGCAGAGGCATGTTCACCTTTTCTACCTAGCCTGCAGAATTATTTGTATGAGTTGGAATGTGAGTGAGAACTTATATGAAAAAACAGAGGGGCCTCGGTGATGCGCGATGGGAATCATTCTTTGCTAGCTGCGGTGGGGAAGGAGATATGGAGATGGAAAGGGAATGATTAAACAAAGTGCCGAAAGAATATTTGATTGGAGTGAGGGAACGTGAAAGACTCTGGGAAGTGAAGAAGGAATCAGGAAAGCTGGCAGAAGGCCTTGAAACCAGCAGGAAGGAAGCTGAGACTGTAGGACCCAGTGGACCATCCTGACTCATGAGAATATCTCATTTGAAAAGCACTTTGTATTGTGCATAGCACTCAACTCATAGGAACACAATGTGATCAAAAATTTGGCAAGAAAAAAAAAGACCTCTTTGTGTCTCTAGAGAGGAAGTTGTTGGAAACAAGAAGGCTGATGAGGAGATGACAAGCCAGAGGTTTGTCTTGAGGAATAAGAGGTAAATGAAGGTAATGAAGATGTTGGAGGAAATTTGGCATTTTATTTCTTCTAGAATTTGAGTCACAATGGTGATGCAACTTTTTTTTTTTTAGTATTTATTTATTTACTTCTTGGCTGCATTGCGTCTTCATTGCTGCCAAGGGCTTTTCTCTAGTTGGGGTGAGCGGGGGCTACTCTTCATTGCAGTGCACAGGCTTCTTATTTCAGTGGCTTCTCTTGTTGTGGAGCACAGGCTGTTGGAGAATGGGATTCAGTAGTTGCGGCACGTGGCCTCAGTAGTTGTGACTCTCTGGTGCACAGGCTTAGTTGCTTTGCAGCATGTGGGATCTTCCCGGACCAGGGATCAAACCCGTGTCCCCTGCATTGGCAGGCGGATTCTTAACCACTGGTGATGCATATTTTATTTCTTGGTATTCTGACCTTGAGTGACTGGGGTGGCTCTCAGAGGCTTTATGAAGATAAGCAGGGTGGTGGTTTTCAGAAGAAAGATAAAGACTGACCTTTAGTGTATGTCCAAACAAGAAACAAGAGTTCAAGAAAATATATTACCAACACAGCTGCAAGGGAGCATCTGGGTTGAGCCAGAAAGTGTCAGGATGGGGTGACTATCAAGACCATGGTAGTTGGGATAATTAAGGGAGGAGTTGTCTTATTCCTTATTGGGAAGGAATCAGGACCACATCCCAGAGAAGATTCACATGTGGTGGGGGAAATGAGGAAGATGAGCATTCAGAGCAGAAACAAAGTTTAGAAGGATACAGATGACCTAGGTCAGAAGTGGATTCCTCCCAAAGAACGATCTGGAAGTGGCTGGCCCCTTTGCAAAAGGTCCAGCTTTCTCCAGAGCATCAGGGGCTGTTTGTGTAATTGACATTGGAAAGTACATCCTCATGCCCCCCGTGGTCCTGCACCCAGGTTCCCTTGGTCCACAGTCTAACCAGGCCTAGGCTGGTTTTGTAATGAGAACCAAGTCCCAAAAGCTACTGCTGTGTCCTACATTTGGATTCCCTGAGAAGACCAATTAATCAGGATCTGCCCATTTGGGATGAATTCCACTGGAAACCCCAAGGTGCATTAGCCAGCTCCTCAGGCTGCACACCCCTGACATTCTTAATTGCTTGTCACAATGAAAGTCCTTTCAGGGTAGGTTACCTCCTCTGGGCAGCCTCGTCTGCTCTGTGCTTCCTCCCCCGACCCAGTCTCTGCCACGCCCTTTCTCCAAAACCTGTGCTCTGTGCCTTATGGAGTACCGGTTCCCTAGTGAACAAAAGCCCCTTCCTCCACCCTCTTCAGTGGAAGCTCTCTTAACCTTTGGGTCTCAACTGACACTTTCTTCCATCTCAGGGCTTTCACATTTCCAGCAGACTCCCTCCTGTATGTTCTATAATAGCAGGAAGCACATGTAATTTGTTCACCAAGAACCTTGCCAGCGTTGAGCACAGCCCTCACACTAGTAGGTCCTCAAGAAATACTTCTTGAATGAATGAATGGATGAATGAATGAAGAACTTGCTCATTTGCCTCACCTGTATTGTCAGAGTCAGGAGTTGGGGTTGATACCCCTTTACTCCCCTGAGTATCTTACAGATAACAGTTCTTCCTCCACTTATCAGTGCTTCCCACTCTGAGGGCTCATGCTACCAGATTAAAACCTGCTACCCCATCACTGTCAGCAGCCGTCCTCACTTCTGTCCCCCTTTTTGTAAAGGCTTTGCCCTCTGGCTGCTGCATCTCTGCTACACCGAGTCTGGAGTAACTTCAGTATCTGCAAAGATGATGCACCCAGCACTCTAGCGTTTTAGTTCTTTGACCTTGTCAATACCAGTGACCCTCACCTTCAGTTCTCTGCAATCTTCCAACCCCCTGACTTTATCCTGGAGCCCATCGTCACTTGGAATGATGCCACATCCAACACTTTTATTTCCATGGGTGTAAATTTTCAGAAGTGGATCTTCAGAGTTCATGAAAACGTTCTTTACACTCTTATCTCCAATTCCTCACTTCCTAGATATGCATCCTGACTCAGTCCAATCAAGCATTTGTACAGCCAGGGGCCCCGTTATCTATCACCCACCTCGCTCTCTCTCTCTCTTCTTTTTTATTAAGTCCACTGTATCCCATCTTTATTTCAGTTAACGGCTTGGCAGCATTTGCTGATTGTGACAATGACTGCCTTTTTAAATTTTTTTTACAATTATTTTTTTTTAGAATTTTTTTTTTGGCTGCGCACCCCACGGTGTGTGGAATCTTAGTTCCCCAACCAGGGATCAAACCTGCACTCCTTGCATTGGAAGTGTGGAGTCTTAACCGCTGGACCACCAGGGAAGTCCCGGTGACTGCCTTCTTGAAATGCTTGCCCTTGGCTTCCTTATACCCACTTTCTCAGTTTCGTCCTAACTCTGCCTGGCTGTGGCTCTTTACGCTCCTCCATTGACGCTCATTTCTGAAATGTTGGTGTTCCTCAGTGTTTTGTCTTCTGCTATTTTTTTTTCTCTTAACTCTATGCTTTCTACCTGTGCTGTCTTGGCCACCCCTTGAATAATCTTTTGCGCTAGAGGTCCTTCCAGCTTCAGACCCACCTCAGACCACCTCAGTGCTGTGCACTGTTTAATTGTACGTGAGGGACTAATATTGACCTCAAATCCAGCCTGTTATAAATGGAACGTGTGGTTTCCTAACCACCTCTCCAAATTTGCTTTGTCTCCTGCATTTCGTTTTGTAACCTTCCTCACATATGTATCTTGACTCCATTTCATTCTCTCCAGCTCCACTCCCACAGCCTTCTTCTGGCCATTGGCATTTATTGCCTGGGTTATTGCAACCCTTTCTTTAAACGGCTTTCCACTATCTACTCCATCCAATTTCAGATCCAGACTGTCATCTTTCTAAAATAAAAATCTGCTCACGTCATTCTCCTGCCTAACAATCCTTCAGTTTCGCTGCGTTGCCCTTAAGAAAAGTCTAAACTTTTCTGCATGGCATATACAGCCCTTCAAAAGCCTCACCCAGGCTGACCTCTTCTGCTTTGTTTCCTGCCACTCCTCTCTCAACCCAGCCCTAACTTACAGCCCCGCTGGACTGCTGGCAGCCCTGAGAGTGCAAGAACGGGCCATTCTTTCATTCACTTCTGTTCAGTGGCCTGAAAACAGCCTTCCTCTTGCCTCTCTTCCAACCACCTCTTCTTGGTTCTGCTTACCTGCTCTCCCCCTCTCGTGGCCCTGGTGCCTCTCCTGCTTTCACTGCATTGCCCCCACATGTCGTGTTTGCCTGTTTATTCTCTTGTCTCCATCATTAGACAGAACACTCCTTGCCTGCGGGCACTCAAATTGTGTTCACTCTTCACTTCTCCCCCTGCCCAGGACAGTGTTTGTCTCACCATATACTTGTTGAATTAATAAATAACTAATTTAGGAGTTTGAATGAGAGCCTGTGACTAAGGCTACCAGAAATGCTGCAGGAGACTTTCAGTAGCAGCATCTTGGCCCAATGAAGTTGTGGGTCCTGTCTTATAGTATCATTAATATATTCAAGTTCTTTCTTTCTTTCTTCTTTTTTTTGTTTTTTTTTGGCTGTACTGTGTGGCATACGGAACTTCCCCACCCAGGGATTGAACCTGCTCCCCCTGCAGTGGAAGTGTGGAGTCTTAACCACTGGAACAGCAGGGAAGCCCCAAGTCCTTTCTTAGCTTAGAAAGAGATGAAGTTTAATAGTCCATCAGCAGGCATGCAGCTTGTCATTCCTGCTCACAAGAGGCTGAATTCTCCCCGATAATGTGTGAGGCATCCTGTGCACAGGAACGGATGTCTTTGGGAGGCTTATTCATTCACGGATTTTAATAATTGAAACCGATGAAAGCTGTGTGTGCTGAAGCATTTTGAAATATATGCTGAAAATGGGTCTTCTAGTTTTCACTTCCCCACATTATGAGTCATGAAGTCCTTACAGGAGTTAAAATGTCCTTGGATGTTAGGATCCCATTTCTCCATCTCTTCCCTTGTGCCCTAGAATTTACTTTCAGTGTGAAAAAAAAATTCAGTATCATCCCATTTTACCATGATGGAGAAAATTAATTCGTTCGTGTGGTTAATGGTCTTGTAAATCAAAATAGTTTCTTTGGTTTAGCAAATCTGGTGGAAGAAAAACGTGAAGGGAAAGTTTTCACTTCCTGGCTTCCTTTCCTGTATTCTGAGACATCTTCAGGGGCTCCTTGTCAGATTACGTGTCTCAAAAATATTGGCGACTAATTATGGGCAATTGAACCTGGAAGAGAGATGGTTCTGGTACATGTTTTGAAAAATGTTAGGGGGACTTCCCTGGTGGTGCAGTGGTTAAGTATCCACCTGCCAATACAGGGGACCCAGGTTTGAGCCCTGGTCCGGGAAGATCCCCCATGTTGCAGAGCAACTAAGCCCGTGCGCCACAATTGCTGAACCTGTGCCCTGGAGCCCACGAGCCATACTGAGCCCACATGCTGCAACTACTGAAACCTGCATGCTTAGAGCCCCGGCTCCGCAACAAGAGAAGCCACCTCACTGCGGAGCTACAAATAGTAGCCTCCATCCGCCGCAACTAGAGAAAGCCCGTGCGCAGCAACAAAGACCCAACTCAGCCAATAAATAAATAAATAAATTAATTAATTAAAAAATATGTTAGAGTGAGGGCACATCAGCAGACATCTTTCATGATGTCTACTTTTATTTTATTTTATTTTACTTAAGCTCTTTATTGGAACATAATTGCTTTACACTCTTGTACCAGCTTATGAGGTACACCAAAGTCAATCAGCTATATTTATACACATATCCGCATATTCCCTCCCTCCCTTGACTCCCCCCAACCCTCCCCGTCCCGGCCCTCTAAGGCATCATCCATCATCGAGTTGATCTTTCTTTGTTATACAGCAACTTCCCACTGGCCATCTGTTTTACAGTTGGTAGTATATATATGTCTATGCTACTCTCTCACTTCGTCCCAGCTTCCCCTTCGCCCCCCAACCCCGTGTCCTCCAGTCCATTCTTCATGATGTCTACTTTAAAAATAGATTTTCTGGAAAATTGTTTTTTAGAGGCACAGAGTGGGTCTGGCGTGTTGTTATTTGTTTTGCTTCTGACAGCAGATTCCATGTTTCACATCTCTCGAAACCCACCCTCAGATTAGAGGGAAGACAGAGCCAGTTTGTGGGTGTTGTGAGGCCATGGTAGAGCCAGTTGGACACCAGTTTCTATCCTTGTTCAATTATCCTGTGGTGCATGAGAAGCCCAAAATAGTTTTCATAAAGAAACAGATTCAATTTCACTGTGAACATTTTCATCAGTTCCTAGAATCTCAGAATGTCATTAATTAGCAGTTGGAGGTGTTGTGCTGCGTGTCAGGAGCAATTTAATGGACTGAAATAGTATTAACTTTGTCTCCCTTTCTTTGGGTTCCTAAGACATTTACATTTTATTTACTCTTTAGCTGTGGGCTTAAGCAAGCCTTTGTGAACAAAATATTTGTTTGCTCCAAAGATAGGTTGATTTTATTTCTTTGAATTGCATGGGAAAAAATTGTACTTTGATCCAAATGTTAATTGAATGTGGAAGAATTATTTCTGAAAATTTGACTATTTTTGATGACCTTGACATAGGCTCCCATTAAAATAACCACGTGACATTCGCTTTTATTTTCATTGACTCAGAATTAAGAAGTATGTTATAAATATAGTTTTCCACTATGCATGCAATCTTACACTTTCTCTATTTCCCTTAGGTATTTTATGTTTGATTACATTTATTTCAAAATGTTTTTTCTCTTGTATCTAAAGCAATTAGTTATGACTTGTTACTAATAAATTTAAGCATAAAGGAAAAACATTTTTATTAACTCCTAGCATCAGATTTTATTCCATGTGTTTGTGGATTGTTGGCTTAAAAACATTGTATCATGAGCCAAAGTAAATAGGCATTTACTGAGTGCCTTCTATGGGTCAGGTTTGCACTGTGTTATATATGTTATTGAATTAAACTATACAAGAGCCCTACAAAGTATTAATATCTCCAGTTTTACATAGAAGGAAGCTGAGGCACAAAGTTGTGTACCTAACCAAGATCCATGGAAATAGCAATTGGTGGATTTGGGATTGTAGATCTTTGAAATTAGATGTTATGCACATTATTTCTCCAGTCTAATGCCTCTTATTTATTTATTTTTTCTATGAGAGCTCCAGTCTTTACATAGAAAGTGCTCTGTGCTTAGTTGCAAAAAGATTCCAGATTTGATAGACAGTGGAGCCAATGAAGTAGATGTCAAACAATAGTAGAGGAAAAACTAGCTGGCACAAGTGGCTGTGGTTAGAGGTAGAGTGTCCATGAGGACACTCTAGAAGCCTTATAGAATGAAAAGATAACATCCTCAGCACAAGGATTAGGAGACCGTTTGTACCCCAGAAGCATAACCACTAAGCTCACAGTTGTTGATAGAAATAACTTGAGAGCTCTGTACTGTAACGTGCTATTTCTGTTATGCCTGCTTCATCTGTATGTTTTGCTTGTGAATATAATCAGAAGTCAAATAACCACCCACCATTTTCTTGATTGAAGTAACTGTAATAATTTTGGAAAATTCAAGATGCACACCAAGAATTAGATTTGGAGCTTGGCAGCTTGCATGTGACTGGGTTGACCCAACTCTCTGTAATATATTCTGAAAACATTTGGGAACAGGAATCTTCTGATTGAAGCAAGCATTATCTAGACTTCCAGTTTGTTGCAGAATGTTGGAGAACAGAATGGGAGTCTATTCCATAATAAGCCAGTTAATCTTTTTTAATGATTGAAAATACTGTTTGTCCCCAATCCACACTAATTTCAGCAGTTGATCAATGAAAAATCATTAGTAGCTTTCGATGTACCAACCCATCTGAGTTTTAAAACATTTAATTTTTGGAACAGAAAGGAAATCATAGATCTTAAAACTTTCAGATTTTCCTTTTTAACTCTACCTTTGCAGCTTAATTAATCTACCCCTCCTTATCTCCCTGACAAACTCTTTTTTACCTGCAAGATCCAGCTCCAAATGCCCTCATCTATAAATTCTCCCCTATAAAATCTCAGTTAATTACATCCATTGCTCACTTTTCCTTCTTCCCTGCTGCCGTCAGAGTTAAACTCTTCCCCGTGTCTCCTGTACATCATTTAGTGCCTGGCCTTACCGGCTGTCCTCTCTGCTGAGCTGTGACAGCCTAGGGCGGAGTGGATGGATCCTTCATCTTCACTCCACAGGGGGTGGTACAGTGCCTGGCACATAGGAGGCACTGTTTGCTGGAAAAAAGAAAAGAAAAGAATAACACAGGGTGGGCAGAATGTGTGTGCTGGGGACAGTCGTGTCCAAAATGAGGCAGAAATGGAAGAGGAAGTTGCCCAGAAGAACTCCGAAGAGAGAATCCTGTCCTTGACTAATGTCTGTTTTAGAAGGAAACATGATGACTGTTCACAGTGGCCTTCCTGGCCCTCTGTGACCTGCGTAAGAGTCTCTTTAGACTGAAAATTTACTAGAGCTCAACGTTTCGCCTGTTCTGGAAGGAACTTTCCCAGCACTTTTCCGCATAGTGTAACAGACTCTCCTTCCGTTTTGTTATGAACTTTGGTAGACCTTGTTGGATCTTGTGATCCTGACAGTGTTTACCGGAGCACAAAGGAGGCCCAGGGGAGGCATCTGTAAAGGCTGCTGCCTCCATATTGTCCCCCACCCTTTCATCCTTAATGTCCCTGGGTCTCAAGCATAAAGTGTCCCCACCCACTTCTGGTTCTGCTCTCCAGCTTCTCTTTGGGGGCCCTTGTATCCTGACATTAAGGTTGTGAAATTCCTAAATGCTCCTCTTTTTCTTGCATTCTCGTGTTTCCTTCATCTCTGGGCATCTTCTGAGAGAAGGAGCTGTTACGTCCGTTGTACCATTTCCTACAATGGTTTTTTGTTTTTTTTTTTAACCAGCATTGCTAATTTTTTCCATTTGTGAGCCTTAATCAGTGGTATTTAATAGCTACATTAAGAGGAAAGATAAAATCAAAGGAAAAGGAATTTTAAAATACCACTGGCAAATGATTTAAAACCACCAGATTATCAAAACAATAATTAAATACAAACTGAATTTCATCCTCATTATATAAATACCCAGGCAAATCACAGACTGTGTAGCCATCAGGGCTGGGACTCCTGATGTAGAGATCTGTGGCTGTACCACCCCGACGCAGATTCTTCTAGGCTCAGCTGCCTCCGGCTGTGGCCCAGATTCTTTCCTGAGCTGTAGAGCAAACGGAGGAAAAAGTTTGGAAGAGAAGATAGCTTAGACCCTTGGAGCTTGCTAGGAGAAATCAAAATCTTGATGAAATCCTAAGAATCCAAAGGAAAAAAAAATTAAGTATATATGGCTGTTCCTAACTCCAGATCTTTTGCCATGATCCAGGGAATTAAGACTCCTGGTTTAGTCCCAATTCAGTGTCCAACTGTCCATAGCATCTTGGCTGAGTCTCTTAATCTCTGTCACCTTCAGCAATCATAAAAGTCCCTAATAGTGCTAAAATTCAATACTTCTGTGATCCTGTTGGTAAGAGTGTACAGAATGTGCAGTGTAGAGATGAATGTAGATTATCTTTTCTCCCAAGTGGCCTCAACTGAGGAGTGAAATACTTATAACTGCATGAATGCAAAGCAACAACAAATGAGGAATGAAAAGAGAGGAGAAACCGAAAATAATAAGCCTAGAGGGAAAAGATTTAATAGGCTATGGTGGGACTAGCAGTACCAGCAGGAGAAAATAGAGAAGTCAATAGTCAAAAAAAGAGGTTTGGCGGTGCTGTGTATCTCCGAGAGCCTAATGGACTGACTGTGAGCTAATGACTACAAGAAAGACTCCAGTTCACCTCCAGGAACCACCTATGCTTCATGACGGTCACCATTATGAACCAGTACATTATTACACTGATATTTCATTTTACTTTCTATAATCGTTCACACATTTTTATGTTAACCTTTGTCTATTTTGTGATTCTCAGGCCTGCCTTAAAGTATAAGGTTAAAAAAAATAGGAACCAACAGATAATCAGGAATTGATGTGGGTTAATATTTTGAAAAATAATATTGGGAATGCTAAAGATGAGTTTGATGGCTAACTATCCAGTGCTTTTAGTGTTTCTTTTTGAAAGGACTGCTGTCAGTTTTCAGAGTAGCAGTGTTTATTTTACATTTTTTCTAATTTTTTTTACTTTGGTAAAATAGACATAACGTAATATTTACTGTCTTAACCATTTTTAAGTGTGCAGTTCAGTGGTATTAAGTACGTTTGTGTTGTTTTGCAACCATCACTACCATCCATCTCCAGAATAGTTTTCATCTTGCCAAATGGAAGGTCTGTACCCATTAAGCAGTAACTCCCCATGCTTTCCTCCCACTAGCACCTTTCTACTTCCTGTCTGTCATTTTGACGCCTCTAAGTACCTCATATAAGTGGAATCATATATAGTATTTGTCTTTTATTTTTTTTAAATCTGGGTTATTTCACTAAGCATAATGTCCTACAGCTTCATCCATGTTGTAGCATTTGACAGGATTTCCTTCTTTTTCAGGGCTGAATAGAATTTCTTTTCATGTATATACACATCTTATTTATCCATTCATTCATCAGTGGACACTTGAGTTGCTTTCCCATTTTAGCTATTGCGAGGAAGGCAGCTATGAACACGAGTGTACAAATATCCCTTTGAGACCCTGCTTTCAATTCTTTGGTATATATCCAGAAGTGGAATTGCTGGATCATATGTTAATTCAGTTTTTAAATAGAATTATTTAATAGCACACAGTGATTCTAATTTCTCCACATTCTTGCCAAAACTTGTTTTCTGTGTTTTGGGGTTTTTGTGTGTAGTAGCCATCCTAATGGGTGTGAGGTGGTTTTGATTTGCATTTCCCTAGTGATTAGCAATGTTGAGCATCTTTTTATGTGCTTATTGCCCACTTGTATGTCTTCTTTGAAGAAATAACTTTTCAAATTCTTCAGCCATTTTTGAATTAGGTTGTTTTTTTTTTTTTTTTTTTTTTTTTATTTTATTTTTTTGGGGGGTACACCAGGTTCAATCAACTGTTTTTATACACATATCCCCATATTCCCTCCCTTCCTTGACGCTCCCCCCTCGATTCCCCCCCACCCTCCCTGCCCCAGTCCTCTAAGGCATCTTCCATCCTCGAGTTGGACTCCCTTTGTTATACAACAACTTCCCACTGACTATTTTACAGTTGGTAGTATATATATGTCTGTACTACTCTCCCGCTTCTTCTCAGTTTCCCCTTCACCCCCCGCCCCCTCCCATACCTCGAGTTCTCCAGTCCATTCCCTGTATCTGCTTCCCTGTTCTTGTCACTGAGTTCATCAGTACCATTTTTAGATTCCGTATATGTGAGTTAGCATACAATATTTGTCTTTCTCTTTCTGACTTACTTCACTCTGTATGACAGATTGTAGTTCTATCCACCTCATTACATATAGCTCCATCTCGTCCCTTTTTATAGCTGAGTAATATTCCATTGTATATATATGCCACATCTTCTGTATCCATTCATTTGTTGATGGGCATTTAGGTTGCTTCCATGTCCTGGCTATTGTAAAGAGTGCTGCAATAAACATGATGGTACAAGTTTCTTTTGGGATTATGGTTTTCTTTGGGTATGTGCCCAGGAGTGGGATTACTGGATCATATGGTAGTTCTATTTGTAGTTTTTTAAGGAACCTCCAAATTGTTTTCCATAGTGGCTGTACCAACTTACAGTCCCACCAACAGTGCAGGAGAGTTCCCTTTTCTCCACACCCTCTCCAACATTTGTTGTTTCCAGACTTTGTGATGATGGCCATTCTGATTGGTGTGAGGTGATACCTCATTGTGGCTTTGACTTGCATTTCTCTGATGATGAGTGATGTTGAGCATCTTTTCATGTGTTTGTTGGCCATCTGTATGTCTTCTTTGGAGAAATGTCTATTTAGGTCTTCTGCCCATTTGTGGATTGGGTTATTTGCTTTTTTGGTATTCAGCTGCATGAGCTGCTTGTATATTTTGGAGGTTAATCCTTTGTCCGTTGTTTCATAGGCAATTATTTTTTCCCATTCTGAGGGTTGCCTTTTAGTCTTGTTTATGGTTTCTTTTGCTGTGCAAAAGCTTTTAAGTTTCATGAGGTCCCATTTGTTTATTCTTGATTTTATTTCCCTGATTCTAGGAGGTGGGTCAAAAAGGATGTTGCTTTGATGTATGTCAAAGAGTGTTCTGCCTATGTTTTCCTCTAGGAGTTTGATAGTGTCTGGCCTTATATGTAGGTCTTTAATCCATTTGGAGTTTATTTTTGTGTATGGTGTTAGGAAGTGTTCTAATTTCATTCTTTTACATGTTGCTGTCCAATTTTCCCAGCACCACTTATTGAAGAGGCTGTCTTTTTTCCATTGTATACTCGTGCCTCCTTTGTCAAAGATAAGGTGCCCATATGTGTTTGGGCTTACTTCTGAGTTCTCTATTCTGTTCCATTGATCTTCCTTTCTGTTTTTGTGCCAGTACCATACTGTCTTGATCACTATGGCCTTGTAGTATAGTTTGAAGTCAGGAAGCCTGATTCCACCAACTCCATTTTTCCTTCTCAAGATTGCTTTGGCTATTCGGGGTCTTTTGCGTTTCCATACTAATCGTAAGATTTCTTGCTCTAGTTCTGTGAAAAATGCCATTGGTAATCTGATCGGGATTGCATTAAATCTGTAAATTGCTTTGGGTAGTACAGTCATTTTCACGATGTTGATTCTTCCAATCCAGGAACATGGTATATCCCTCCATCTGTTTGTGTCATCTTTGATTTCTTTCATCAATGTCTTAAAGTTTTCTGCATATAGATCTTTTGCCTCCTTAGGCAGGTTTATTCCTAGGTATTTTATTCTTTTGGTTGCAATGGTGAATGGGAGAGTTTCCTTAATTTCTCTTTCTGCTCTTCCGTTGTTAGTGTATAGGAATGCAAGAGATTTCTGTGCATTCATTTTGTATCCTGCTACTTTACTAAACTCATCAATGAGTGCTAGCAGTTTTCTGGTAGAGTCTTTAGGGTTTTCTATATATAGTATCATGTCATCTGCAAAGAGTGATAATTTTACTTCTTTTCCAATTTGGATTCCTTTGATTTCTTTTTCTTCTCTGATTGCTGTGGCTAACACTTCCAAAACTATGTTGAATAACAGTGGTGAGAGTGGACACCCTTGTCTTGTTCCTGTTCTTAGAGGGAATTCTTCCAGTTTTTCTCCATTGAGAACAATGTTGGCTTTTGGTTTGTCATATATGGCTTTTATTATGTTGAGGTAATTTCCTTCTATGCCCATTTTCTGGAGAGCTTTGATCATAAATGGATGTTGAACTTTGTCAAAAGCTTTTTCTGCATCTATTGAAATGATCATATGGTTTTTATCCTTCAAGTTGTTGATATGATGTATCACGTTGATTGATTTGCGTATATTGAAGAATCCTTGCATCCCAGGGATAAACCCCACTTGATCGTGGTGTATGATTTTTTTAATGTGCTGTTGCAGTCTGTTAGCTAGTATTTTGTTGAGGATTTTTGCATCTATAGTCATCAGTGATATGGGTCTGTACTTTTCTTTTTTTGTGACATCTTTGCCTGGTTTTGGTATCAGGGTGATGGTAGCCTCATAGAATGAGTTTGGGAGTGCCACGCCTTCTGCAATATTTTGGAAGAGTTTGAGAAGGATAGGTGTTAACTCTTCTCGAAATGTTTGATAGAATTCGCCTGTGAATCCATCTGGTCCTGGGCTTTTGTGTGTTGGGAGATTTTTAATCACTGCCTCAATTTCTGTACTTGTGATTGGTCTGTTCATGGTTTCTATTTCTTCCTGGTTCAGTCTTGGAAGATTGTATTTTTCTAAGAATGTATCCATTTCTTCCAGGTTATCCAGTTGATTGGCATATAGTTGCTTGTAGTAGTCTCTCATGATGTTTTGTATTTCTGAGGTGTCCGTTGTGACTTCTCCGTTTTCATTTCTAATTCTGTTGATTTGCATCTTCTCCCTTTTTTTCTTGATGAGTCTGGCTAATGGTTTATCAATTTTGTTAATCTTCTCAAAGAACCAGCTTTTAGTTTTATTTATTTTTCTTATGGTTTCTTTCCTTTCTTTTTCATTTATTTCTGCTCTGATCTTTACGATTTCTTTCCTTCTGCTCACTTTGGGGTTTCTTTGTTCTTCTTTCTCTAGTTGTTTGAGGTGTAAGGTTAGGTTGTTTATGTGATAATTTTCTTGTTTCTTAAGGTAGGACTGTATTGCTATAAACTTCCCTCTTAGAACTGCTTTTGCTGCGTCCCATAGGTTTTGGGTTGTTGTGTTTTCGTTGTCATTTGTTTCTAGATACTTTTTGATTTCCTCTTTGATTTCTGTAGTGATTCCTTGGTTGTTTAATAGTGAATTGTTTAGCCTCCATGTGTTTGTATTTTTTGCAGTTTTTTTCCTGTAATTGATATCTAGTCTCATGGCGTTGTGGTCTGAGAAGATGCTTGATATGATTTCAATTTTCTTGAATTTGCTGAGGTTTGATTTGTGACCCAAGATGTGATCTATCCTGGAAAATGTTCCGTGTGCACTTGAGAAGAAAGTGTAGTCTGTCGTTTTTGGATGGAATGTCCTATAAATATCAATGAGGTCGAGATGGTCTAATGTGTCATTTAAAGCTTGTGTGTCTTTATTTATTTTCTGTTTGGATGATCTGTCCATTGATGTAAGTGGGGTGTTCAAGTCTCCCACTATAATTGTGTTTCTGTCGATGTCCCCTTTTATAGCTGTTAGCATTTGCCTTATGTATTGAGGTGCTCCTATATTGGGGGCATAGATATTTACCATTGTGATATGTTCTTCTTGGATGGATCCCTTGATCATTATGTAGTGCCCTTCCTTGTCTCTTTTAATCGTCTTTACTTTCAAGTCTAATTTGTCTGATATGAGTATTGCTACTCCAGCTTTCTTTGGACTTCCATTTGCATGGAATATCTTTTTCCATCCCTTCACTTTCAGTCTATATGTATCCCTTGGTCTGAAGTGGGTTTCTTGTAGGCAGCATATAGAAGGGTCTTGTTTTTGTATCCATTCAGCCAGTCTGTGTCTTTTGGTTGGAGCATTTAATCCATTTACATTTAAAGTGATTATTGACATGTGTGTTCCGATTACCATTTTCTGAATTGTTTTGGGTTTGTATTTGTAGGTGTTTTCCTTTTCTTGTGTGTCCTACTTAGAGAAGTTCCTTTAGCACTTGTTGTAAGGCTGGTTTGGTGGTGCTGAATTCTCTTAACTTTTGCTTGTCTGGAAAGCTTTTGATTTCTCCCTCAAATCTGAATGAGATTCTTGCTGGGTAGAGTATTCTTGGCTGTAGGTTTCTCTCTTTCAGGACTTTCAGTATATCCTGCCATTCCCTTCTGGCCTGCAGAGTTTCTGTAGAAAGGTCAGCTGTTATCCTGATGGGTTTTCCCTTATATGTTGTTTGTTGCTTTTCTCTTGCTGCTTTTAATATTTTTTCTTTGTGTTTAATTGTCGTTAGTTTGATTAATATGTGTCTTGGTGTATTTCTCCTTGGGTTTATTCTGTATGGGACTCTCTGTGCTTCTTGGACTTGGTGAATTATTTCCTTTCCCATGTTGGGGAAGTTTTCCACTAGAACCTCTTCAAATATTTTCACAGACCCTTTCTTGTTTTCTTCTTCTTCTGGGATGCCTATAATTCGAATGTTGGTACGTTTAAGGTTATCACTGAGGTCTCTGAGGCTGTCTTCTAGTCTTTTTATTTTTTTATCTTTTTCCTGCTCTGTGGCGTTTATTTCTTCCATTCTATCTTCCAACTCACTTATTCGTTCTTCTGCCTCAGTCATTCTGCTGGTTATAGCATCTAGAGTATTTTTAATTTCAGTTATTTTGTTATCCATTGCTGTTTGTTTTTCTGAGTTCTTATGAACTGTTTCTTGTACTTTCTCTAATTTGTTATCGAGATTTTGTATCATTTTTACTATCATTACTCTAAATTCTTTTTCAGGCATTTTTCCTATTTCCTCCTCATTTATTTGGTCTTGTGGGTTTTTTTCCTGCTCCTTTGCCTGCATGGGGTTTCTTTGTTTCCTCATGGTTGTCCAAGCTTTTGGGGTTGCTTGTCCTGGTGATAGAGGTGTTTATAGAAGACTGTCCAAGCCTCAGACTAATGTCCAAGTATTGGATTAGACGAATATTCAGTCTAGGAAACACATACATGTATAAGACACACAATTATTGAATCCGTTAGGACATAAGGCTCTAGAAAGACCTGACAGAACCCCAGTGTGCTATCAGATATTCAGAGAGAAACCCAACAGAAATTGACAACTGAAACAGAACAAATCAGAGACAAAAGCAAAAGCAAACAAACAACAAATAACACCCTACACCTACAAACATCAATCCAGGGAGATTTTGTAAGCTAGGATCAAATATAGAAATGAGCTGGAGTACCACCAGAGAGAATGGAGATTCTCAGAATGTAATTAGACAACTGTACTAAGAACTAAGATAAAGACAAAAGCCTAATATTAATACCAAGGCAGTGCATCATCTGGAGAATAGAGCAAGGAGTCTGAGCAGACCGATAGTGTTGCTTATAAGTATGTTAAGATAAAATACACTTAAAATGGCTGGAAGAAAGGGGAACAGAAGAGCGTAATGTGGTTGGAAATATGCAAAGAAAAAGAAAGGAATAGAAGTGTATAAAAGAAAGGGATGAAAGGAAAGTATGAGAGATATTTTGTCCGTACTACCAAAAACTTAGCTAGATATAGAAGTATTTTAAAAGGCAAAAAAAAGAAAAAAAAAAAAAAAAGAGTAAAAAAATCCTTATAAAATTATGTTGTAAAACTTGTAGATCCCTTAGGGCTAAGATCGTATTTAATAAATCAAAAAAAAAAAAAAAAAAAAAAAAAAGAGAAAGGAAAAAAAAAAAAAACAAAAAAAAAAAATCCAGAACTGATCCCCGAATGGACCAGTTCAATAGGTATTGATACTACTATTTCTGTTTCCTTAGCGTCTCAGCTGTAAGTGTCCTTTTCCTTGCCTTGGGTTTTTTTTTTTTTTTTTGCGTTATTCTGTGACCAGCAGAGGTTCCTTTATTGTTCGTCTGTAAGCCTCGGTGTGTGGGGAGGGAGAGGGTGCAATAGTGGCTCCTTCTCCTGGGAGGGAGTGAGCAGTGGCGCACTGTTGTTTCAGTCAGGCTTGGAGGTGCCTGTTGCAGAGGGCGCTGGTGGCTCAGGCGTACACAGAAAGTCTTAGAGTTGGGCCTCTCTCGGGGTTTTTTCTTTTTGATGCTGGTTTTTTTTTTTTTTTTTTCTCTCGGCAGCCTCCCTGCTGCTGGCGTTGCAAGGAGTTTTAATCTAGCCCCGCCCGAGCGCCTGAGGGTGCTTGTTATCCCTGAGCGCCTTATGTGGCCCCACAGGGCGTCTCTCCGCTGCCTGTTGCAGAGGCGCAGAAAGAGAGAGAGAGGCTATGCGTGCGGCTCCTCCCCCCTGCCCGGGAGCCTGCAGCCTCCAGCCGCCATCATGGCCGGGCAGCTCTCAGGGATCGGCACTCCTCTCCGCGGACCTCCTCCCTCCTGTCCTCTCGGTCCGTCACCCTACCGGCAACAATGTTTCTCCCCCTGAACCAGCTCTCCGGTTCCCACGCTCCCGCTCCTGGACCCTCCGTTTAGCCGCGGATCGATGTCTCGGTCCGGGAACGCTGAGCTGCGCTGTGGACCCTCCGTATGTTTCTCACTCCCTCCCGTCTGCCACAGCTCCGCCGCTTCACCCTCTTTGAGCCCTCGTAGATGCCTCCCTACCGGCTATGTCAGGTTCTCCGCAGCCCTTTCCGGTGTCCGAGGCCATCTGCTGGTGTTCAGCTGGTTCTCTGTGGGAATGACTGCGTCCTTCCGTGCATTCCCAATGCATCTGTGGAGAGGGATGCACTCCACGTCTCTCTACTTCGCCGCCATCTTTTTCTCTAGGTTGTTTTTTTGTTATTGAGTTTTAGGAGTTCTCTATATATTCTGGGTATTAATTTCTTATTAGATACATGACTTGCAAATACTCTGTCCAGTTCTGTGGGTTGCCTTTTTACTCTGTTGATAGTGTCTTTTGATGCACAAAATTTTTCAGTTTTCATGGAGTCTAATTTGTGTATTTTTTTCTTTTGTTGCCTGTGACTTTGGTATTAGATTAAAAAAAAATCCAGTGTTGGTACAAGATTGTAAAGCAATTATATTCCAATAAAGAGCTTAAGAAGAAGAATCTAAAAAAGGATAGATATATGTATATGTATAACTGAATCACTTTGCTGTACACTGGAAACTAACACAATGCTGTAAATCAACTATACTCCAATATAAAATAAAAATTAAAAAAAAAATCCAACGTTGTGAAGATTTTGCCCTGTTGTCTTCTAAGAGTTTTTAAAAATAGTTTTGGGTCTTACATTTAGGTAATGGATCCATTTAAAGTTGAATTTTGTACATGGTGTTAGATATGGATCCAACTTCTTTCTTTTGCATTTGGATATCCAGTTTTCCCAGCACCATTTGTTGAAAAGACTATTCTTTCCCTATTGAATAGTCATGGCACCCTGGTCAAAAATCATTTGACCATATATGTGAGGGATTATTTCTGGGCTCTCTAGTCTATTCTGTTGGTCTATATGGCTGTCTTTATACCAAAACCACACTGTTTTGATTACTGTAGTTTTATACTAAAATTTGAAATCAGGAATTGTTTGAACTCTGGTTTTGTTCTTCTTTCAGAATTGTTTTGACTTTTTAAGGTCCCTCGAGATTCCATATGATGTTTAGAATGGGGTTTCCTATTTCTGTAAAAAATATCCTTGAGATTTTGATAAAGATTAAGCTGAATGTATAGGCTGCTTTGGGTAGTATTGACATCTTAACAGTATTAAGTCTTCCAATCCGTGAACATGGGATGTTTTTCCATTTATCTGTATTTTCATTACTTTCTTTAAGAAATGTTTTGTAGTTTTTTCATTGAACAAGTCTTTCACCTCCTTTGCTAAGTTAATTCCTAAGTATTATTCTTTTTGATGCTATTGTAAATGGAAATTGTTTTCTTAATTTTCCTTTTGGATTGTTCATTGTTAGTGAATAGAAATTCAGTTGATTTTTTTTTTTTTTTGGTGAGCTTTTTTTTAATTTATTTTTTATTTTTTTTTTTTACTTTCTTGGGTGTACACCAAGTTCAATCATCTGTTTTTATACACATATCCCCGTATTCCCTCCCTTCCTTGACTCCCCCACCCTCAAATCCCCCCCACCCTCCCCACCCCAGTCCTCTAAGGCATCTTCCATCCTCGAGTTGGACTCCCTTTGTTATACAACAACTTCCCACTGACTATCTGTTTTACAGTTGGTAGTATATATATGTCTGTGCTACTCTCTCGCTTCGTCTCGGTTTCCCCTTTGCCCCCTGCCCCCTCCCATACCTCGAGTTCTCCAGTCCATTCTCTGTATCTGCATCCTTGTTCTTGTCTTGTCACTGAGTTCATCAGTACCATTTTTAGATTCCATATATGTGAGTTAGCATACAATATTTGCTTTTCTCTTTCTGACTTACTTCACTCTGTATGACAGACTCTAGTTCTATCCACCTCATTACATATAGCTCCATCTCATCCCTTTTTATAGCTGAGTAATATTCCATTGTATATATATGCCACATCTTCTGTATCCATTCATTTGTTGATGGGCATTTAGGTTGCTTCCATGTCCTGGCTATTGTAAAGAGTGCTGCAATAAACATGATGGTACAAGTTTCTTTTGGGATTATGGTTTTCTTTGGGTATATGCCCAGGAGTGGGATGACTGGATCATATGGTAATTCTATTTGTAGTTTTTTAAGGAACCTCCAAATTGTTTTCCATAGTGGGTGTACCAACTTACATTCCCACCAACAGTGCAGGAGAGTTCCCTTTTCTCCACACCCTCTCCAACATTTGTGGTTTCCAGATTTTGTGATGATGGTCATTCTGACTGGTGTGAGGTGATACCTCATTGTAGCTTTGACTTGCATTTCTCTGATGATGAGTGATGTTGAGCATCTTTTCATGTGTGTGTTGGCCTTCTCTATGTCTTCTTTGGAGAAATGTCTATTTAGGTCTTCTGCCCATTTGTGGATTGGGTTATTTGCTTTTTTGGTATGAAGCTGCATGAGCTGCTTGTATATTTTGGAGGTTAATCCTTTGTCCATTGTTTCATAGGCAATTATTTTTTCCCATTCTGAGGGTTGCCTTTTAGTCTTGTTTATGGTTTCTTTTGCTGTGCAAAAGCTTTTAAGTTTCATGAGGTCCCATTTGTTTATTCTTGATTTTATTTCCATGATTCTAGGAGGTGGGTCAAAAAGGATCTTGCTTTGATGTATGTCATAGAGTGTTCTGCCTATGTTTTCCTCTAGGAGTTTTATAGTGTCTGGCCTTACATGTAGGTCTTTAATCCATTTGGAGTTTATTTTTGTGTATGGTGTTAGGAAGTGTTCTACTTTCATTCTTTTACATGTTGCTGTCCAATTTTCCCAGCACCACTTATTGAAGAGGCTGTCTTTTTTCCATTGTATACTCGTGCCTCCTTTGTCAAAGATAAGGTGCCCATATGTGTTTGGGCTTACTTCTGAGTTCTCTATTCTATTCCATTGATCGTCCTTTCTGTTTTTGTGCCAGTACCATACTGTCTTGATCACTATGGCCTTGTAGTATAGTTTGAAGTCAGGAAGCCTGATTCCACCAACTCCATTTTTCCTTCTCAAGATGGCTTTGGCTAACCAGGGTGTTTTGCGTTTCCATACAAATCATAAGATTTCTTGCTCTAGTTCTGTGAAAAATGCCATTGGTAATCTGATCGGGATTGCATTGAATCTGTAAATTGCTTTGGGTAGTACAGTCATTTTCACGATGTTGATTCTTCCAATCCAGGAACATGGTATATCCCTCCATCTGTTTGTGTCATCTTTGATTTCTTTCATCAATGTCTTAAAGTTTTCTGCATACAGATCTTTTGCCTCCTTAGGCAGGTTTCTTCCTAGGTATTTTATTCTTTTTGTTGCAATGGTGAATGGGAGAGTTTCCTTAATTTCTCTTTCTGCTCTTCCGTTGTTAGTGTATAGGAATGCAAGAGATTTCTGTGCATTAATTTTGTATCCTGCTACTTTACTAAACTCATCAATGAGTGCTAGCAGTTTTCTGGTAGAGTCTTTAGGGTTTTCTATATATAATATCATGTCATCTGCAAAGAGTGACAATTTGACTTCTTCTTTTCCAATTTGGATTCCTTTAATTTCTTTTTCTTCTCTGATTGCTGTGGCTAACACTTCCAAAACTATGTTGAATAATAGTGGTGAGAGTGGACACCCTTGTCTTGTTCCTGTTCTTAGAGGGAATTCTTCCAGTTTTTCCCCATTGAGAACGATGTTGGCTTTTGGTTTGTCATATATGGCTTTTATTGTGTTGAGGTAATTTCCTTCTATGCCCATTTTCTGGAGAGCTTTTGTAATAAATGGATGTTGAACTTTGTCAAAAGCTTTTTCTGCATCTATTGAGATGATTATATGGTTTTTATCCTTCAATTTGTTGATATGATGTATCACATTGATTGATTTGCGTATATTGAAGAATCCTTGCATCCCAGGGATAAACCCCACTTGATCGTGGTGTATGATTTTTTTAATGTGCTGTTGCAGTCTGTTAGCTAGTATTTTGTTGAGGATTTTTGCATCTATAGTCATCAGTGATATGGGTCTGTACTTTTCTTTTTTTGTGACATCTTTGCCTGGTTTTGGTATCAGGGTGATGGTGGCCTCGTAGAATGAGTTTGGGAGTGTTCTGCCTTCTGCAATATTTTGGAAGAGTTTGAGAAGGATAGGTGTTAACTCTTCTCGAAATGTTTGATAGAATTCGCCTGTGAACCCATCTGGTCCTGGGCTTTTGTGTGTTGGGAGATTTTTAATCACTGCCTCAATTTCCGTACTTGTGATTGGTCTGTTCATGGTTTCTATTTCTTCCTGGTTCAGTCTTGGAAGATTGTATTTTTCTAAGAATGTATCCATTTCTTCCAGGTTATCCAGTTGATTGGCATATAGTTGCTTGTAGTAGTCTCTCATGATCTTTTGTATTTCTGAGGTGTCCGTTGTGACTTCTCCTTTTTCATTTCTAATTCTGTTGATTTGCATCTTCTCCCTTTTTTTCTTGATGAGTCTGGCTAATGGTTTATCAATTTTGTTAATCTTCTCAAAGAACCAGCTTTTAGTTTTATTTATTTTTGCTATGGTTTCCTTCCTTTCTTTTTCATTTATTTCTGCTCTGAACTTTATGATTTCTTTCCTTCTGCTCACTTTGGGGTTTCTTTGTTCTTCTTTCTCTAGTTGTTTGAGGTGTAAGGTTAGGTTGTTTATGTGATAATTTTCTTGTTTCTTAAGGTAGGACTGTATTGCTATAAACTTCCCTCTTAGAACTGCTTTTGCTGCATCCCATAGGTTTTGGGTTGTTGTGTTTTCGTTGTCATTTGTTTCTAGATATTTTTTGATTTCCTCTTTGATTTCTTTAGTGATTCCTTGGTTGTTTAGGAGTGAATTGTTTAGCCTCCATGTGTTTTTTTTTTTGCAGTTTTTTTCCTGTAATTGATATCTAGTCTCATGGCGTTGTGGTCTGAGAAGATGCTTGATATGATTTCAGTTTTCTTGAATTTGCCAAGGTTTGATTTGTGATCCAAGATGTGATCTATCCTGGAAAATGTTCCGTGTGCACTTGAGAAGAAAGTGTAGTCTGTCGCTTTTGGATGGAATGTCCTATAAATATCAATTAAGTCGAGATGGTCTAATGTGTCATTTAAAGCTTGTGTGTCTTTATTTATTTTCTGTTTGGATGATCTGTCCATTGATGTAAGTGGGGTGTTCAAGTCTCCCACTATTGTGTTACTGTCGATGTCCGCTTTTATAGCTATTAGCATTTGCCTTATGTATTGAGGTGCTCCTATATTGGGGGCATAGATATTTACCATTGTGATATGTTCTTCTTGAATGGATCCCTTGATCATTATGTAGTGTCCTTCCTTGTCTCTTTTAATCATCTTTACTTTCAAGTCTAATTTGTCCTATATGAGTATTGCTACTCCAGCTTTCTTTTGACTTCCATTTGCATGGAATATCTTTTTCCATCCCTTTCCTTTCAGTCTATATGTATCCCTTGGTCTGAAGTGGGTTTCTTGTAGGCAGCATATAGAAGGGTCTTGTTTTTGTATCCATTCAGCCAGTCTGTGTCTTTTGGTTGGAGCATTTAATCCATTTACATTTAAAGTGATTATTGAAATGTGTGTTCCAATTACCATTTTCTTAATTGTTTTGGGTTTATATTTGTAGGTGTTTTCCTTTTCTTGTGTTTCCTACTTAGAGAAGTTCCTTTAGCACTTGTTGTAAGGCTGGTTTGGTGGTGCTGAATTCTCTTAACTTTTGCTTGTCTGGAAAGCTTTTGATTTCTCCCTCAAATCTGAATGAGATTCTTGCTGGGTAGAGTATTCTTGGCTGTAGGTTTCTCTCTTTCAGGACTTTCAGTATATCCTGCCATTCCCTTCTGGCCTGCAGAGTTTCTGTAGAAAGGTCAGCTGTTATCCTGATGGGTTTTCCCTTATATGTTGTTTGTTGCTTTTCTCTTGCTGCTTTTAATATTTTTTCTTTGTGTTTAATTGTCGTTAGTTTGATTAATATGTGTCTTGGTGTATTTCTCCTTGGGTTTATTCTGTATGGGACTCTCTGTGCTTCTTGGACTTGGTGAATTATTTCCTTTCCCATGTTGGGGAAGTTTTCCACTCTAACCTCTTCAAATATTTTCTCAGACCCTTTCTTGTTTTCTTCTTCTTCTGGGATGCCTATAATTCGAATGTTGGTACGTTTAAGGTTATCACTGAGGTCTCTGAGGCTGTCTTCTATTCTTTTTATTCTTTTTTCTTTTTCCTGCTCTGTGGCGTTTATTTCCCCCATTCTATCTTCCAACTCACTTATTCGTTCTTCTGCCTCAGTCATTCTGCTGGTTATAGCATCTAGAGTATTTTTAATTTCAGTTATTTTGTTATCCATTGCTGTTTGTTTTTCTGAGTTCTTATGAACTGTTTCTTGTACTTTCTCTAATTTGTTATCGAGATTTTGTATCATTTTTACTATCATGACTCTGAATTCTTTTTCAGGCATTTTTCCTATTTCCTCCTCACTTATTTGGTCTTGTGGGTTTTTTTCCTGCTCCTTTGCCTGCATGGGGTTTCTTTGTTTCCTCATGGTTGTCCAAACTTTTGGGGTTGCTTGTCCTTTGCCACCGGGTAGTTTTGTCAGCAGCTGATCTGAGATACAGCACTTAGCTTCTGAGTTTTTACTTCCCCTTTGGCAGGATTTTTCAGAGGCCTCTTACTCTCCTCTTGGGGCTTCACGGCACTTCCCAATTCTTTACTTTTATCAATTTCACTTTCCGTGAGCCTTCGTCACTCAGGCCCTTCGTGCCCCATGTTGGGCGCCACTTGCCGAGACCAGCTCAGCGACTCGAGGTGAGTGATGGGTGCCGCAAGCTTACAGTTTTGTAGGTCAGAGGGCGGGACTGGCTGCTCTGGGTTTCCCACAGCAGAAATCAAGGTGTCTGCTGCCTGGCTCTGGGGGAGAATCCACTTCCACTTGGAAGCTCATTCAGGTTGCTGGCTGAATTTACATCCAAGCAACTGTAGGACTGAGGTACCACTTCCTCACTGGCTATAGGACAGGGGTCATTCTCAGCTTCTAGGGGCCACACTTTGGCTCCTCGCCCCCTTTCTCCATATTTAAAGCTAGTGGCAATGGATTAAATATGCCTCTTGTTCCAAATTGCTCCACCTCTCCCTCTTCAACTGAATCTCTCTCTTCAGTTGATTTTTGTGTGTTGACTTTGTATCCTGCTACTTTGCTGAGTTTGTTTGTAACTTATAACAAATTTTTGTGTGGAATCTTCAGGGTTTGCTACATATAAAATCATATCACCTAGTTCTGAAATTGAGTAATAATAAGCCTCTGATTCTGGTATATATCCAGAGAAAACCATAATTCAAAAAGATACATATACCCTTATGTTCATAGCAGCACTATTTACAATAGTCAGGACATGGAAGCAACCTAAATGTCCATTGACAAAGGACTGGATAAAGAAGATATGGTATGTATATACAATGGAATATTACTCAGCCATAATAAAGAATGAAATATTGCCATTTGCAGCAACCGGATGGGCCTAGAGATTGTCATACTGAGTGAAGTAAGTCAGACAAAGACAAATATCATACAATATCCCTTATATGTGGAATCTAAAAAAATGGTACAAATGAACCTATTTACAAAACAGAAGTAGAGTCATAGATTTAGAAAACAAACTTATAGTTACCAAGGGGGAAAGGGAGAGGAGAGGGATAAATTGGGAGATTGGGATTGACATATACACACTACTATATATAAAAGAAGATAATTAATAACAACCTATTGTATATCACAGGAAACTCTACTCAATACTCTGTAGTGACCTATCTGGGAATAGAATCTAAAAAAGAGTGGATATATGTATATGTATAACTGATTCACTTTCCTGTACAGCAGAAACTAACACAACATTGTAAATCAACTATAGTTCAATAAAAGTTAATTTAGAAAAGTCAAATACCTAGGAATAAACCTGCCTAAGGAGGCAAAAGACCTGTATGCAGAAAACTATAAGACACTGATGAAAGAAATCAAAGACGATACAGATTGAGGGACACATTGTGTTCTTGGATTGGAAGAATTGACATTGTGAAAATGACTATACTACCCAAAGCAATTTACAGATTCAATGCAATCCCTATCAAATTACCAATGGCAATTTTCACAGAACTAGAACAAGAAATTTTACGATTTGTATGGAAATATAAAAGACCTCGAATAGCCAAAGCAATCTTGAGAAGGAAAGACGGAGCTAGTGGAATCAGGCTCCCTGACTTCAAACTATACTACAAGGCCACAGTGATCAAGACAGTATGGTACTGGCACAAAAACAGAAATAGAGATCAATGGAACAGAATAGAGAGCCCAGAGATAAACCCACGCACGTATGGGCACCTTATCTTTGACAGAGGAGGCAAGAATATGCAATAGAAAAAAGACAGCCTCTTCAGTAAGTAGTGCTGGGAAAATTGGACAGCAACATGTAAAAGAATGAAATTAGAACACTTCCTAATACAATACACAAAAATAAACTCAAAATGAATTAAAGACCTAAGTGTAAGGCCACTATAAAACTCCTAGAGGAAAACATAGGCAGACACTCTATGATATACATCAAAGCAAGATCCTTTTTGACCCACCTCCTAGAATGATGGATATAAAATAAAAAATAAACAAATGAGACCTAATGAAACTTAAAAGCTTTTGCACAGCAAAAGAAACCATAAACAAGACAAAAGACAACCCTCAGAATGGGAGAAAATGTTTGCCAATGAAGCAACTGTCAAAGGATCAGTCTCCAAAATATATAAGCAGCTCATGCAGCTTAATACCAAAAAAGCAAATAACCCCATCCACAAATGGGTGGAAGACCTAAAAAAACATTTTTCCAAGGAAGACATGCAGATGGCTAACAAACACATGAAAAGATGCTCAATATCACTAATCATTAGGGAAATGCAAGTCAAAGCCACAATGAGGTATCACCTCACACTGGTCAGAATGGCCATCATCAAAAAATTTAGCAACAATAAATGCTGCAGAGGGTGTGGAGAAAAGGGAACCCTCCTGCACTGTTGGTGGCAATGTAAGCTGGTACAGCCACTATGGAGAACAGTATGGAGGTTCCTCAAAAAACTAAAAATAGAACTACCATATGACCCAGCAATCCCACTACTGAGCATATACCCTGAGAAAACCATAATCCAAAAAGAAACATGTACCACAATGTTCATTGCAGCACTATTTATAATAGTCAGGACATGGAAGCAACCTAAATGCCCATCAACAGATGAATGGATAAAGAAGATGTGGCACATATATACAATGGAATATTACTCAGCCATAAGAAGGAGTGAAATTGAGTTATTTGTAGTGAGGTGGATGGATCTAGAGTCTGTCATACAGAGTGAAGTAAGCCAGAAAGAGAAAAACGAATACCATATGCTAACTCATATATATGGAATGTAAAAGAAGGTACTGATGAACCCAGTGACAGGGCAAGAATAAAGATGCAGATGTAGAGAACGGAGTTGAGGACGTGGGGTGAGGGGAGTGAAGGGGAAGCTGGGACGAAGTGAGAGAGTAGCATTGACATATATATACTACCAAATGTAAAATAGATAGCTAGTGGGAAGCTGCTGTGTAACACAGGGAGAGCAACTCGATGATTGGTGATGATTTCGAGGGGTGGGATAGGGAGGGTGGGAGATAGTCTCAGGAGGGAGGGAATATCGGGATACATGTATAAATACAGCTGATTCACTTTGTTGTACAACAAAATCTGGCACAAAAGTGTAAAGCAATTCCAATAAAGAGCTTAAAAAATCATATCACCTGTGAGCAGAGGTATTTTTACGTCTTCCTTTCTCATTTGGATGCCTTTTATTTCTTTTTTTTGCCTAATTTGTCTGGTTAGGACTTCCAGTACTATTTTTTTAATTCCTTTTCCTCCCAGTTTAATGAGAAATAATTGACATATGCCCCTTTATGTTTAAGGTGTAAAGCATGATGTTTTGATTTACATACATTGTGAAATGATGACCACAGTAAGTTTAGTTGACATCCATCGTATCACACAGATACAATAAAAGGAAAAGAAAAAAAATTTCTCTCCGTGATGAGAATTCTTAGACTTTCCTATCTTAACACCTTTCCTATGTATCATAGAGCTGTGTTAACTATAGTCATCATATTATAGATTACATCCCTTGTAGTTATTTGTAACTGGAGTTTTGTATCTTTTCCACTTGGAGAAATTAACCAGAAAAGAATTAAATAGTTAAATTTAAGGCCTGAAACCAGGAAACTCCTAGAAGAAAACGTAGGGAATAAAACTCCTTGACATGGGTCTTGGTAATGATATTTTGGAACGTACACCTAAAGTACAAGCAGCAAAGTCAAAAATAAATAAGTGGGACTACAGCGAACAAAAAGAGCTTGTGCATAGCAAAAGAAACCATCAACAGAGTGAAAAGACAACCTAGGGAATGGGAAAAATTTTGCAAACCGTATATCTGATAAGGGATTAATATTCAAAACAAAGAACTCATTCAATTCAATAACAAAAACATCAGTACTGTGTTGAATAGAGGTGGCAGCAGTGGGCATCCTTGCCTTGTTCTTGATCTTACAGAAAAGCTTTCTGTCTGTCCCCATTAGTATGATGCATGCTGTGGGTTTTTCATATATGACTTTTATTTTGTTGAGGTATATCAGT
Source organism: Hippopotamus amphibius kiboko (assembly GCF_030028045.1). Lineage (NCBI taxonomy): Eukaryota > Metazoa > Chordata > Mammalia > Artiodactyla > Hippopotamidae > Hippopotamus > Hippopotamus amphibius. The sequence goes on from NC_080189.1 coordinate 124,253,608, forward strand.
GTTTAATTTTGAATGTTACAATTTCTCTGAAGGCCTGGTTTCAGGATAGGTAGTTTTATTGGGTGAAAGGCAATAACAGGAACAACAGCAACACTTGTAATGATTAGGTGATGGTATAGGGAGAAGATAATTATATCTGACAGACCTTGGGCTGATTCACAGCTCTTTGGTTTTACCATTGTTGGATTTGAACAAGGTGCTTCACTTCTGTGAACCTCCAGTTTCTTGTCTGTGGAATTGCCCTCAAAAAGTTATGTGCATGCTTTAAAAGTTTCAGGTGCTTCTGTATCCACACCTGCATTGCGTGTATGAAGAGTATGCTACTTTTCTGTGTTCCTTGCAGTCTAGGGAGGGAGAAATTATTTCCTTGATACCGTATTCCCATTAAGCTCACTTCTTCCGTTTGCCTCGTGTTATACAGACATAGCCAGTTTTATTCTGAGATTTTTCTCTCTCCCCAGGTTTAGGGAAGTTTTAACTTGCTGCCCAGACCCTCACGTGTGTTTGCAGGAATTGGCATGCTCAGATTGGTGGGCATGCATAGAGTAATCAAGGCGGTGAGGAGCTGAAGGTGCATCCCATCACGTACTCGCTAAGCCCTGCTTTCTTCTCTGTGGGTCAAGCTCTCTTTTAAACCATCACGAAGGGTGCGAGGACAGGAGCACTGGCCATGATGATGTGCATGCTACAGTGCGTGCTCAGGGCAGATGAATAACTCTTTTCACTGCGCTGCTGATTGGCTTGTCCTAGATGTTCCCACTCCATCTGAATAGGACTGAAAGTGAACTTGGTAAAGAATTTGCATTATAAGATTGCATCAGTATGCACTGAGATGGAAACATTTAGGAATGAACAAAGCAGAAGTATTTGGAATGGACAGTGGGACAGGAGTTGAATTCTAGGAGTCACAATAGGGGATCTCTATTAGCATCCTAAACTTTTTTTTTTTAACCTTTTGCCAATAACGAGAAGAATAACAGTAAAGGCAAAAAGAGGTAGAAACAAGGGAGGATGAAAAAAAGAGTCAAAAGATTATTTAGACCAAGGCTCTGCAAATGCTTTTGCTGAGACAGTTTACCAGCTGGTAAAGAAAGAAAAATTCAGAGAGCTGAACAAGTACCCCTTCAAGGCTGATCTAGTCCCAGATTCAGTCACTGAATCTTAAATATTGATTTTTTAAAAATGTAATTGGGCATTTAGGTTGAACTTTGTTAGTTGCAATGTTAGTTATGATAAACACTGTAGGAGAGTTGGACAGACAGCTCTTCCCTTTGCTTTCCCCTTTCCTTCTCTTCTTTATCACCCTTTTTCTACCCCAGCAACATGCATTAAACATCAGAATAAAAAGCATTCATTTGCTATCCTACCTAATACTTGCTGCTTTCAAATTTCCAAGTCTTATCAGGGTTACTTGGTAATTTTAACTTTTTTGAATTATCACAGTAAGGAATAGTTTGAAGGCGACTTGCAGAGGGAAATGTGGTTACTAAGAAGATAGACAGTAGTGAATTTCTTTAATTAGCAGTGATTTCAGTATTCTTCCTCTCTACAGGAGATTTGAGTCAGATGCCAAGTTGAAAATCATGTGTTCTAGAAAAAAACTAGGTCCTTCCTTAAGAGATTTTTCTGGCTTCTAAGCCAAGTGTGGTTTCATGTCTTGTAGTTGTCACTAGGGGTGTGTTGAAGTGCATGTAGCAAATATTGATTTTTGCTTTTGTGATATTTAAATGGTGGCTTTTGTTTGTGGGAATGATCTTGACGTATAAATAAACAGCTAATAGTTTGATCAAGTTTATCACCATATAGTTTCCTCTAGGCAGCACTTAACAGCAAAGAACAGTCATTCGTTTTTCAACCACAGTGTTGACTGCAAGTTCATTCAACCAGCAGTTAGGTTCACGGAAGCCATTTGACTCCAGAACCGTGGTTATCACTGTGTGCTCAAGTTGCCTCTTCGGGAACATGTCATTCTTACTCTGGCCTCTGTTCAGTTGTTCATTCAGCAAATATTCATCTTTTGTGCCAAGCCCAAGAGAAACAGAGATAGGAATACACAGTCCTACCTCCCGAGGGCCTCATGGGTTAGCTAGGAGACACAGGAGCATTCAGGGTGCTGTGGAAACACAGGGAAGCAGTGAATAATTAGGTAAGTGGTGGGAGAGGGTGGTCAGAAATGGTTTCCAAAAAGATGGACAAAGAAGGCAGTGAGTGTGATGGTGGAGAGAGATGAATATGTATGTAGCCCACCCTGAAAATTACACCTGAGGGCGGGAGGAGGGGAGACTGCAGAGATCTGGGTTGTAGGGGGCAGTGCTGGACTCTGCCCTGGAAGCTTTGGGGAGACAGAGGATTTCAAGCAGGAGGGTAATATGATCGAGTTTTTATGTAGAGACCAGTGTGGACAATGGATTGGAGATGGGCTGGTCCGGAGGAAGTGCGTAGCCTGGGGCTTGCAGAATTCCAGGTGTGAAGTGCTAGAGCCCCAACTGAGGAAACAGAGATGAGAAGAAGGACAGTTTTCCTCCTTGAATATTTTTTTTTTAAATAAATTTATTTATTTATTTATTTTATTGGCTGTGTTGGGTCTTTTTTGCTGTACATGGGCTTTCTTTTCTTAGTTGTGGTGAGTGAGGGCTACTCTTTGTTGTGATGCGCGGGCTTCTCATTGCTGTGGCTTCTCTTGTTGCGGAGCACAGGCTCTAGGCACGTCGGCTTCAGTACTTGCAGCACATGGGCTCAATAGTTGTGGCTCACGGGCTCTAAAGTGCAGGCTCAGTAGTTGTACATGGGCTTAGTTACTCCACGGCATGTGGGGTCTTCCTGGAGCAGGGATCGAACCCGTGTCCCCTGCATTGGCAGGCAGATTCTTAACCACTGCGCCACTTAGGAAGCCCTCCTTGAATCTTTTTTTTAGAGTTAAGAACAGCCAGGAATGATTAGCAATAATTTGAACCTGGACAGAAATAGAGACACAGATGTAGAGAACAAACATATGCACACCAAGTGGGGAAAGCGGGGAGGGTTGGGGGGGAATGAATTGGGAGACTGGGATACGAAATTGTACACTCTAAATATATGCAGTTTACTGTCTGTTAACTGTGCCTCAATAAAAGTTCTTAAAAAAATAATAATTTGAACCTGGAGATCCTAGATCAGTCTGAACGAGCGCATGATGAATGCCAGATCTCATGTAGACAAAGATTCTAATGGGAGGGAAACAAACAAACAAACTCATAATTGGAAGGTCAAGGTAACTGACCATGGTTAAGGGAGAAGGAAGACGCTGGGACCGCTCAGGCTGGGAAGTTGCCATTCAGTTGGAAGGTGCCACTTACCAAGAAAACAAAGGACCGGGTTGCACTTGAGTGGGCATGATTTTAATGCCCTTTTCCCATCCATAGTTCCCTAGCACAGGAGTGTATATGTAAGGAAACTCTGAGACACAACCACCCCCAACACTGGACTCAGAGACTCTGGAGGCTTTGAAACAAGCAAGAGGAAGCATGGCAAGGATTCTTGCTCTGGAGAGAAGGAGCAAACGGGGAATCTTGAGAAGGTTGGTTGTGGTTAAAAATGTTGGAATGGGGGAAGTCTTCAGTGTAGAATGCTTCATGGTGGGAAGGGAAGTGTATGGAGGATGGAATATCGAGTCACCAGCGGTTAAGGGACAGACCGAGGAAGTGGTATCTAGAGAAGTAAGTAAAACAGGAAAAAGCATTGTCATTGAACCCAAGAGAGGAGGAGGTGCCAAAAAGGAGGGATAAGGTCAAGAGCTGTAGACAGATCAAGTGATACAGGTTTCAAAAGTGCTCACTGAACTGAGAAGAAGCGAGAGAGTAGCACAGACATATATATACTACCAACTGTAAAATAGTCAGTGGGAAGTTGTTGTATAACAAAGGGAGTCCAACTCAAGGATGGACGATGCCTTAGAGGACTGGGGCAGGGAGGGTGGGGGGGACTCGAGGGGGGGGCGTCAAGGAAGGGAGGGAATATGGGGATATGTGTATAAAAACAGTTGATTGAACCTGGTGTACCCCCCCAAAAAAAAAAATAAATAAAAAAAAAAAAAGTGCTCACTGAAGTTTTCAAGTAGGGGCCACAGGTAACTGGTAGTGTCCATGGATAGTTGGGGGAAGAAAGTTCTGTGTGCACAAAAGGAAAGGAGAGAGGAAAAGGCTGAAAAGGCAGGGGTCGGTGGGGTTAAAAGGAGCGAAGTTTGGAGATTCTGGCAAAGGTGGGAGGGAACCAGAGCTCCAGGTGAGCTGGTGCCTCAGGCGCGGCCCCTTTCCCATTTCAGGGCCCTGACATCCGTGCTTCTCTGTACTTTCAACTCTTTACCTGCCAACTCCTGCTCATTTACATGTCACTTCCTCAAATAACACTCCCCAGAAGCCTCAGTCTCAATTAAGTGGCTCTATTTTATTGTTTCATCACTCCCTAAATCTTTTCTTGAATTTCAGAGAACTTATCATCATTGGCAACTACATGTTTTTCTTCGTGCTTATTTGTTTAATGCTTGTCTCTCCTCCTAGACTGAAAGCCACATGAGGGCAGGGATCCTGTCTGGTTTTGCTCATAACTGTGTTCTAGGCACTTAGTGTGGTGTCTGTCACACTCATATTAAATATTCAGTAACTATTTGTCAGATCTGTTGGTAAAGTTTCTTGGACTATTCCTGTCTACTGAAAGATATGTAACCTTTCATTTTGTGGTTCAGGAATAATGGTATATTTGTGAACTCTTTATGAGGAGAGTATAAACTACCATTTTAAGGATGTATGGCAAGTTTTTTTTTTTTTTCTTCTTCAGATCTTTATTGGAGTAGAGTTGCTTTACAATGTTGTGCCAGTTTCTGCTGTACAACAAAGTGAATCAGCTGTATTTATACATATATCCCCATATCCCCTCCCTCTTGGGCATCCCTCCCACCCTCTGTATCCCACCCCTCAATGTCATCACCAAGCATCGAATTGATCTCCCTGTGCTCTGCAGCAGCTTCCCACTAGCCGTCTATTTATATATATGTCAATGCTACTCTTACTTCATCCTAGCTTCCCCTTCCCCCCGCCCCCATGTTCTCAAGTCCGTTCTCTGTCTGTGTCTTTATTTTTGCCCTGCTGCTAGGTTCATCAGTACCATTTTTCTAGATTCCACATATATGTGTTAGCATGAATGTAGGGTAAGTTAGTCTTGTTGCATTTTTGAATGCAACAGTTGAGCTTCACTGTTATCAGTGTCACAAGAGATGAGGAGCTGACACATATCTGGACATGGCTCTGTACCACTTGGTGCAGCCCAGGGATGGATTAATTCAGGGATCCTGGGCTGAAGTCGCCTCGTGGGGGTGCTTGGAGCTAAGGGTGATGCAGGTTCCTCCTGGATCTTCTGGAGCCACACAGATCTTCAGCAAAAAACCTTCCAGAACCATGCCAGACACGTAGTGAGCATTGATCCCTTCACCGTGCTATTCATGCTGCTGGGGGCTGGGGGTCCTCAGCCGGATGATGCACAACCCTCACTCCCACAGAATTTAAAGTCTAGTGAGGACTTAGCGTGATGGAGAAGGAGGTGAGACAGTATTGATTGCTAATACATCATTCTTTCATCCCAACTCTCATCGGCTTTGCTATAATGACCTTAGAGCCTAAGAGGCTCTATTCAAAACACTGGCGCACATTTGGCTTCGACATATGCAGTCAGTGCCTGCCATGGGAACTGGCTCCCTTTAAACTCAAAATTAATTATAGGCATTTATATTTCCAGCAACCAAAATAGGTAATCAGACCTAATTAACTGGTAATCAATCAGTGAGTCTTTTCTTCCCCATGTACAGTAGCAAGTAAGTGAAGATCACTTTGAATCTGAGAAAATTAGGAACTCTGGGAGTCTGGGGAGAACCATTCTAACATCATGCTTGGGGATTTGATGTGTGGTTTCTACTCCTGGTCATGATGTATGGTGGATACGTACCCACCTCTCTCACTGTGCTCCAAACCCACTCCCGCTTGGCTTGATGGTTTTCATATCTTCTATGTCAGAGGCTGTACTAAAATGTGCAGTTCCTGTTTCTCAAGTGGTTACACACTGGATGAGTCTTGATTCTTGCGGTCTGCCTTGTTTAGGTCTGCCTTGTTTAGGCTTCAGTTGAGTTGCTTTTAGTCTAGTTATGCGTTGTCTATGATTGGTTAAAAGATCCTTTCGACTTAAGCTCAATTTTCACCAACTGCTCACTGGTAGGTAAAGTTCAGTGTGTTCAGTTGTGATGATAGAAGGGGAAAGACAGGAGTTTGTGCCATACCACTTCAAAAGCAGTATCAACATTGTTGCTACATTGGCCCCCAAGGATGGAGAAGACCCTGTGAAGAAGGTTAATATATATTGTAGCTGCAATCTAAAAAGTTAGTTCCAGCTTTCTTTTTGAGGAGTGATATTAGTTTTCCTTTTATTCACTGCTGAGTCAATCTGGGTCTTGTAGTGTCTTCATGATGTACCAGGTCTTCCCAGTGTCCCCAAAGTAAACAGGATACAGGAGTAGCTTCTGTGCATAGGTTGACCACTGTGTATCTCCAGTGGTTCCCAAGAGCCCATCTGTTTTTCTAATATCATGGAACTCCATGGAGTGGGAGCCCTGACGGGGTTAAGGAATATATTGGTTCCAGAATACAGGCCACCTTTTTATGACTGGTAATAGTAGTGCTGTGCATTCAAGGTACTTCTGGTCAAGTTTGAGGCACCCCCTCAATATGACAAAATAACGTGACATATTTTTAATCAGGCACTCTTTCTGTGGTCAATCCTTCTCTCCTTTCATCACCTTGATAGAAGTCTTCAAGTGCTTGAAAGTTCTAAAGAAATGTCCGTTGTAAGAGCCACCAGGTTTGGTTATGATGTTTCTTATGCCATTGTTAGAGCTACTGCAGATATGGTTTCCAAAGACATAGCTTTGTTTCCTACATGGTTCAGGTTGAATAAAGCTCTCTCTTAATCTAAATTTCCCAGTTTATGGTTTTTTCCTCCTCATACAGTATGCTTTTTGAACCTCTTCCTTGTACCATAGGTTTTGATTTAGAAAATGCAGGCAAACAATATTAGGACAAGTAAGATAGAAATGAAAAAGTGTATGTTTTTGCTACCAAATCCCCCAAAACATATTACTCCAGTCCAAGCTTGTGAATCAAGGTACTGGTGCTTCTTGATGATGTTTTATGGCATTTATATTGGATATGGTAACCCTGGCCAGTGTACAACAGATAAACTTGGAAATCTCAAGGGCTGAACACAATAGAAGTTTATTTCTTGGTCATATAATGCGTGTTCCTGATTAGTGAGTGGCACCCTTCCAGGCAGTGATTTGGAGAGTCAGCTTTCTTTCATCTTGTGGCTTTGCCATTTTTGATACAAGGCTCCCAAGTTAAAGGAGAAAGGGCATGAAGGACTGATTATGTTTAAGGACCGTGGCACACACTGCTCTGACTCACATTTCCTTGGGCAGAATTCGATCACACGCGAGAAAACTGGGACTGGGTTCCAGCTGTGTGCCCAGCGGGAAGAGGACACAGCTGTGGTCCATGGCTAGCTCATCTCTGTCACAATGGTCTCGTCTTTTCCTTTATACCCTTTCCATTCCTTTGCCAATTTGTCTTTTCACTTCTGCAATGTAAAGTTTGGCGGTATATAGCCCATGTGTTGGAAATTTATGAAAGCATTTAAATATATACAACCCTGTCAAATTTTATGAATTTTAAACTATGAATTTTAAAAGTGTGACTCAAATGTTAGTAAATATGAGCAGAATCTCATTTTATGTGTAAAATTTGAAAAAATAAAATATACCAAATTTTAAAATCATCTGAATTATGTAATGTCAAAGCTGGCTGGCAAAGCAAATTGTAAAGTATTTATGCACTTGACAGTTGGAGGTTCCACCTTACCAGATACCAGACATACCCACCATCCCTAGTAGGTTTAATGTGAATCATAAAACTCTTTCTGTGTGTTAGAGTCTCTGATGATGGTTTTAATGACTGATGTGCTATCATCTTAATGTCCCTGGAGGCATTCTGTGTTGCTGGTGTGAGGGGTGTGCTGGCCTTAAACTTGGGTTACAGGTGCCTTGTTCTGGCTCCTGTACCTTAGGGAGTGTTACTCTGGCAAGAGGTCCCTGCCAGTCTGGAGCCCATGTCCCCTATACTCTGGGTCCCCGGGACCTCAGCATGCCTGCTGAGATGACCCCCAAGTTCACGTCCAAGGTCTGTGCAGAACTCCTGCACTGGCAGTTGCCTTGAGGGTTGGGAAGCATGGTGAATGTAGGCATCTGTAAACCTGAGGTTGGCCCAAGAGGTGGCTGTTTGCAGAGGGGTGTGGTTGAGCTCTCATGTCAGCCAGGGCTGTCCGCAGCCTGCCCACTATACTGTTCATGGCCGAAATCCAGCAATGGAAGAAAAGGGGGGTGGGGTGCAGGCTGGGGTCCCAGAGTCTTCCTATGCTGCTGTTTCCTATGTGAGACTCTGAGGAGCCCAAGAATTCTAACTTCACCCCTAATCTCCAAGTTCATTAAGCAGTTATGTTTACGATAGGAAGCTTGAGCATATTTAACAGTTCATGAGCTTGGTTTATTTGTACATTTTTGTCTTCATGCGTATGGATATAGGCCTCCATTTCTATTCTTGTTCGGGCCCCACAGGTGTAAAGGGCCAATGTCATGCAGAAAATGAAGCTGATGAGTTGGGTTGCAGTCACATGATGAAGGTCTTGACCCATTATGCCAAGTAGCAACAGGGAGCTAACAGACATTTTTAAGAGTCACACGATGAGATGAGTCTTTATAAAAGACAACTCTGAGGGCAAGGTGAAGCATGAACTGGGCCAGCCTTCAGGCAGTGAGTGTGTTAGAGGCTGGTGCAGGTGATTGGCTCACAGAGGAGGAGGCAGTGAGCATACAGGTGGGATGACCAGGCGGATCTGGATTCAAGGGATTTTTATGAGGTAGAATCAATGACCTTTGCTGATTAACGGACTCATGGGTGGAATGACAGAATGGGAGATGGAGAATTAGAAAAACTCAGAGGAAGAACTGATAAGGACTTACTCTTTTGTCTGGAAAACTGTAAGGATGGTGATGCCATTGATGGAGATTGGAAGGCAGGGAGGGTTTTGGGGGAGAGTCAAGTTCAAGTTCAGGTATCCTATGTTGCAGGGGTGGGTGTGCAGCAGGCAGTGGGTGGTGTGGAGCCACACTGGGCAGGAGGTCAGAGCTGCACCTAGACCTTTGTCCTTCCTCACCGCCCCCCCCAAGCCACACATGCATTGCAGCATGTGAGAGTTGATCAACATATGATACAAAACGAATGACCAACATAAATGATCACTTTGGCTAATGTTTCATTTAATATAAGAATTTAAACTTAGTTGATGATAGACTCAACATTTTAGGTCCTTCTAATATTTCATATCACATGGAGCTTCAGGGTGATTAAATTACCTGTCTAGACACGTTGCATTAAAATGGGATAAATCTGCATTTTCTTCCTTTGATGTGACTGATTTGTAGAGCAAGACTTTTTCATCACAGACTTTTCCCCAGTGGTCAGTGGCTTCTTTCTGTATTTTATTTATTCTTAAGTTAAACCATTTTGTGTTGTAACCCTGTTAACTTCTATAACTTGTGTAATTGTAAAATGTAATTGTCCCTCATACCTAACAGGTAATGTTATGAAAGTAACATTGACTCAAAATGACTTTCACTGAGTTGGGGAAAGAACTCTAATGATTTCTTTTAAAAGTATAGGGCAGGTCATGTTAGGAAAGAATCAGAGGAATGACACTGGATCAGTGCCCAGATTCTTGAGAGACCATTGAATATGATAACCTGGTTTCCACTGAGCTTGAAGCCACTTCATGTTTCCTTAATATAGCATCCCTCACAGTAAGCTTAGCTCTCCAGATGCCTCCCCAAAGGACATTGGCAACACTGTAGTTTATAACTTGATTCTTTAAGGAATTTAGTTAATGTGAACTATGTGAACGTTGGGGAACTATTAGGAATTCTATATATATATGTGTGTGTTTACATATATATATTTAAAATTTTTAATCTGTGAAGATATAGATGATGATACCATTGTGCCTAACTTATTATTGCTTTATTCATGCATTTATTTCATATATTTATATATATTCATAATATATGTCTTATGTCAGCCTCTTTTCCCAGGTTACAATTGTTTACACCCTAAGGGGCATTTTTTGCTGTAGATATTACCTGAGGTTAGTATCTCAATGAAATATTTATTGATACTAATTAAAAAATCTAAAGTCCTATTATTATTTTAAGACATATAGACAAAATTACTGGTAAAAATATATCGGAATCACTACTATGTGTACTGAATGGAGTGACTATGGATACTTTTTCTTTCTTTGTACATACACAGTATTTTCCAAAATTTCTTCAATGAACACACAATTCTTATATTTGGAACAAGGAAGTATGTCTTTTTTTTTTTAAGAATAATGTTGCATGAGGGTCATACATGGCTGAGGAACAGAGTGATGAGGTCACAAGAGGTCATATGAAGGCTCACGTGCGTGCACATTCAATAAAAGGAGATAAAGCCAAGAAAAAGGAAGAAAAGAGAGCAGCTGTCAGTATCTTGCCCACCCTCTGAAATGGAAAGGAAGTTGAACTACAGAAAATACTTGCTTTCCGTCTCTCTCAAAATGTCACCGACTACCAGTCTTAACTAAGGATGCGTTTGTGGCAGGTAGAAGCACATTGCTGCATAAAAAACATTTTTTCTTTATAATTGGAAGAGTTAACCATTACCATTTCCTTTTAGTATTGTTAAAGATTCAAGCACAGAGAGAAAAATAAAATGGCCATGAGCCCACAATCCAACTTTGTCAAAACCTGGCATTTTGCTGAATTGCTTCAGTTATTCTGTTGGTCTTGTCAAGTAGAATATTTACATCTTTATTGTGGGAAAAGAGGGAAGACTTCAGGTGTGCCCTGATTGGAGGCTGTTGGCTTGGGGACATTGTGGGCCGGCTAACCGGAAGTGGGGCGTCCTCTGTGATTGGTTAGGAGTGCATATGTGGCTTCCTTTGATTGGTCCCATGTTGAAACCTTAGGGAAACTGTCAATTATTAATTAAGTCCTGGCCATTTTGGGCCGATTGTTAACAGAAGTTGTTGTGTGGCCTCCTGGATTGTCACTAAAGAAGTCTGTCCAAGCCACTATGGAAAACAATTTGGAGGTTCCTTAAAAAACTACAAATAGAACTTCCATATGATCCAGTAATCCCACTACTGGGCATATACCCAAAGAATACCATAATCCCAAAAGAAACTTGTACTATAATGTTTATTGCAGCACTCTTTACAATAGCCAGGACATGGAAGCAACCTAAATGCCCATCAACAAATGAATGGATAAAGAAGATGTGGCATATATATACAATGGAATATTACTCAGCTATAAAAAGGGATGAGATGGAGCTATATGTAATGAGGTGGATAGAACTACAATCTGTCATACAGAGTGAAGTAAGTCAGAAAGAGAAGGACAAATATTGTATGCTAACTCACATATATGGAATCTAAAAATGGTACTGATGAACTCAGTGACAAGAACAAGGATGCAGATACAGGGAATGGACTGGAGAACTCAAGGTATGGGAGGGGGCGGGGGGTGAAGGGGAAACTGAGACGAAGTGAGAGAGTAGCACAGACATATATATACTACCAACTGTAAAATAGATAGTGGGAAGTTGTTGTATAACAAAGGGAGTCCAACTCGAGGATGGAAGATGCCTTAGAGGACTGGGGCAGGGAGGGTGGGGGGGACTCGAGGTGGGGGGAGTCAAGGAAGGGAGGGAATATGGGGATATGTGTATAAAAACAGATGATTGAACCTGGCTGTACCCCTAAAAAAAATAAAAAATAAATAAATAAAGAAAGAAAGAAAGAAAGAAAGAAAAAAAAAATAAAGAAGGCTGTCCAGCTTCCTGCAAGTCTGATCTAAAGCAGGCTGGCTTCCTGGGCTGTTTATTGGAGAGACGGGGTTAGTTTCCTGGGCAGGTGGCTGCAGGTTGTGGGTCAGAGTTCTGTTTTATATATATGGTCTGGCCACTGTCTGTTTGTATATTCAGTCTTTCATGATACTCAAACCTCAAATTTATTCATGTTTACCTGATGAATGGTATTTTATTGTATAACTAAGCAACAATTTATTTATCCGTTCTTCAGCTTGTAGACTTGGATCCCAGCTTTTTATAATCATGAACAGTGCTGCAATTAATATTCATGTCTGGTTGTAGAAGAAATGCTTTTATTCTTTGCATCATATCGTGACTTCCCTGCTATATGTCTGCTTTCTGTTTGGGGGCCAGAAATAAATGATGACTTTTTATAACTCATGCCTTTTCCTTTGGTCAAATCTAATGTACTGTATACTTTAATAAAAGCTGAATCAAGGATTGCTAGAATTAGTAAACATTGCCTAGGACTTGCAGGGCCTACAGAGGTAGGCCAGCAAATCACCTTTGCCCGGTGTTTAAATGTTTATGATTAAAAAAAAAAATCATGGGCTCCCCTGGTGGCCCAGTGGTTAAGAATCCACCTGCCAGTGCAGGGGACACGGGTTCGATCTCTGGTCCGGGAAGATCCCACATGCCACGGGGCAACTAAGCCCGTGCACCACAGCTACAGAACCTGTGTTCTAGAGCCTGCGAGGCACAACTGCTGAGCCCACGTGCTGCAACTACTGAAGCCCACTCTCCTAGAGCCCTTGCCCCGTAACAAGAGAAGCCACTGCAGTGAGAAGCCCACACACCCACAACGAAGAGTAGCCCCCCTTGCCACAAAGAGAGAAAGCCCACGCGCAGGAACGAAGACCCAACGCAGCCACAATAAATAAATAATAAAATTTAAAAAAAATCACATTTGCTCCTCCTTCTACAAAAATACAAATTCTACCACTTCTTCCTCTCTCTCTCCTCTTCATTAGTCAGTGGCAACTTCACCACTTCACCAGGATGGGACCCTCTTGAAGCTAGTCATTATAAATAGCCTCCAGTGTTGCTTATTCAGGACCTTGTATCACATAAAGCTCACTCACTGTGAATGTTTACTATCAAGGCCAGGTGACTAATAGATACTTAACTAGAAGTTAAATTGACCGCAAGTTCTAAGATGAACCCCTGCTATTGAATAGTTGTCAACGTTGTTATTTTATGTTTACCTTCTCCTTTAAAAGCTCTACTGTGTATTGAATATTAATATTGTAATGCAACCTTTTACATGTATATGCTTTCTAGGATTTTTATAGCTTTTCTCTTCACTCCAGATAATCACTTAGTGGGCACTCATGTGAACAGTATTTATTTCAAAGAAATTGTAAAAAGAATTTTTTTCAAACATACCTGATAGGAAAAATATGAAGTTTGATCCTTCCTTATGTGACCAAGTTTTAAAAACCCAATCTCTTAATTCATCCCTTTGGTATATCCCACTGGCTCCATTATTTCTTGCCTGGATTTAAAAACAACAACAACAAAACACTTTCTAACAAATTTTGCTGTCTCTGGCCTTACCCCCTCCAGTTTATTTTTCCAGCTGTGATCAGGGTGATTGTTCTAAAATGAAAATCTAATTACTCCCCTGCTTAAAATGCATTAAGGTTTCTTATCATCTGTAGGATAAAGTAACAGCTGCTTAGTCTGATTATAAAAGGCCCTGAACCCAGAGAAAACCATAATCCAAAAAGACACATGCACCCCAATGTTTATTGCAGCACTATTTACAATAACTGGGTCATGGAAGCAATCCAAATGCCCATCAACAGATGAATGGATAAAGAAGATATGGTACATATACAATGGAATATTACTTAGCCATAAAAAGGAACAAAATTGGGACATTTTTAGAGACATGGATGGACCTAGAGACTGTCACACAGAGTGAAGTAAGTCAGAAAGAGAAAAACAAATATCGTATATCAACACATATATGCGGAATATAGAAAAAAGGTCCAGATCAACAGGTTTGCAAGACAGAAATAGAGACACAGATATAGAGAACAAACATATGGACACCAAGGGGGGAAAAGCGGAGGAGGGGGGATGGGGTGGGATGAATTGAGAGTTTGGGATTGCCATATATACATTACTAATAAGAAAAAAATATCAAACTGTACACTGTAAATATACACAGTTCATTGTATGTCAATTATATCTCAATAAAAGTTCTTAAAAAAAAAAAAAAGGCCTTGAATGCATCTTCTCTAAGCCTGCTTCTGGCACTTTCCAGCACAGCCACACACCAGGCAGCCCTGGTCTTCACCTATACCTTCGGGTTCCCAAAGATGCCATAGGGTCCTAGATCCTTTGCCAGGAATAGCCCTCCTTCGCCTGTTTATCTGACTAACTCACCCTTTAGGACTCACCGCCAGAGTGCCTTGCTCTGTGAAGCTGCTCTGTTGCCCACAGAATCAGGCTCCCCCTCGCCACTCTTTTGTAATTAAGAACATGTTTGCCTCTCCCATTAGACTGTGGGCTCTTTGAGGTCAGGGACTGTCTTGAAATGCTGATCAATTTTTCTTTTTCAGTTCTCAGTTAAGATTTAAAAAATTTGTACACATATACGTGTGCATACAAACATATATATATATAGATATATATAGGTATATACACATATACCCGACTCCTCTCTGCCACTTGATTTCTGAACTTGGACGTGTTATTGAACCTCAAGCCTTCAGTTTCCTCACGAGGAAGTTAAGCTTAGTTAGATTTGGGGATTTTGGAGGAGTCATTAGAAATCTCAACCAAAAATTCACCAAAAAAAGACTGTTTCTCTGAACTCCTTTTTCTATTGTTAGCACCCCCAATATACCTAACTCGGTAACTTGTTGAATAACTGGGAGAAAGAAAGGAATGAAAGAGGAAGGACAGTGGGGAGGGAGAGGAGGAAGGAAGGAAAAAAGAGTGAAGGAAGGGGACTTCCCTGGTGGTCCAATGGTTAAGAATCCGCCTTCCAATGCAGGGGATGCGGGTTTGATCACTGGTTGGGGAACTAAGATCCCACTTGCCGCAGGGCAACAAAGCCCGCAAGCCACCACTACTGAGTACGGGCACTCTGGAGCCTGTGTGCCACAGCTAGAGAGAAGCCTGCACACCGCATGAAGAGCCTGATCGCTGCAATGAAAGATCCCACGTGCTGCAACTGAGACCCGTATATAAATAAAGAAAATATTTTTAAGAAAGCCTGAGGGAAGGCAGCACGCAATGATGTGAGATGTTTCTTGAGATCTGCATGGGCGAAAAGGATACCTAAACAACATGGAATTCTGTCGGAAATGAGGAAAAAGGAAGAACCTGATACTGGGTAGGCAGCTCTTAGTGTCTACACCAAAAATGTCTTGTGGGACACAAATAAATCAGACGTGCAGCCTGCCTCCAAGGAGCTTTCTCTCTAGTAAAGGAGATTGAAACGTGTCTATACAAAATTACAAAGCAAGTGGTGAGAATTGTCTGGGGCAATGGGCCTCTGTCAAAGTCCATTGAGTGAATACCTAAACGAACAAACAGAAGTATGGATGAAGTTCTTATGGGACTTCCAAGGAGGAGTAAATTCCATGTAGCTGAAAGGCTCTGGGAAGGGAAGAACAATACTTGACCTTGGACTTGAGGACAGGGAAGATAACATGGATAAGTGACAGGATTTGGGGTGATGGGAGGTTGGGGAGGGGAACATGCTAGGTAGAGTGACGAGTGGAGAGGAATTGATGGGACTGGGATTAATCCAGTTTGGCCAAACGACTCAGTTTTAATGTCTCACAGTGAGGATGGCTATGCCTCTATCTTTACAAATGCTAACAAATTTAGACATGCAGTATTTACTCATCTTGGCTTTTCTAGTTATGATTGTCATTAAATACTGTTGTTACCTCTCTAAAAGCTTAAAACTATATTCAGAGATAACCAAAAGAACATTAGGCAAAATAGTGACAAATAACTATTATATAATTTTTATTTATTTTTTGGCTGCGTTGGGTCTTCGTTGCTGCACATGGGCTTTCTCTAGTTGTGGTGAGCGGGGGCTACTCTTTGTCGTGGTGCATGGGCTTCTCATTGCGGTGGCTTCTCTTGGTGTGGAGTATGGGCTGTAGGGCATGCAGGCTTCAGTAGTTGTAGCACACAGGCTCAGCGGTTATGGCTATGGGCTTAGTTGCTCTGCAGCATGTGGCATCTTCCCGGACCAGGGATCAAATCTGTGTACCCTGCACTGGCAGGCGGATTCTTAACCACTGCACCACCAGGGAAGTCCTCAGATAACAGTTATGACTCCAGCGTTGTTACATGCAGCATGAGACTAGGAGGTGAGCTCCCTCACATGGTGGTGGCAGAGTTGTCATAACCTTTTTCCTTAATTAGTAGGGAAAGTTCCTCAACCAGAGTAAACCAAAGGCTAAAGGAGATGCTAAGATCAGCAGGCACAGCGAACCCAGAAGTGTGCCTGTTCCTGGTCCCGTGGAGTTGTACCTCCAGTTTGTGCTGCTCAGAAGTTTACATTCCTTTGGAGAAAGAATATTTTCCAATCATCAAAGCCTAACCTTTAATGGTCATGACAGCTTTCTCTGTGTGCTGCTTGCAGGTCCTCGACAGAGGAAATTGAGTATGACAGTGAGAAAGGCAAACAATGTTTTCTGTTTTATAGACATTTTAAAAATTGTTAAAGTGTAATAGCATCATCTTTTTCTCTCTAGTAATGTTTTAATATTCAAAGTAGATCTCTGAGTCATTTTTTGTGTATTATAAACAATCATAAGATAGTAAAAGGGGAAGTTCAATATCTTTTTTAAACAGTACGAAAAAAACAATTTCCTGATCTTTATGAATTACCTCCTATTTCCAAATGTTCACCATTCGCGTGGATTCTCTGGGGTAATTTAAATATAGAGTTTGATAAACGGAAAATCCTCTTGTTAGACAATAGAATGAGAATGTATAAGATTCTAAGAGATTTATGTTGTTCAGCTTCCCATAACTACTGGTTACCTGCTTTTGCATCTGGTACTAGGCTGGGTATTGGAGGTATACTAGTTCAGATCCTTCCCTGACAGTGTCATTGGAGGGTCAGAAGTGAGCAGTTTCACAGTTCCGGGCCTTGTAGGTAGAGAGCGGTAAACACACGTGTCTTCAGGAGCTTGCAGGAGGGCATTTAACCCAATCTCGAAGGTCAAGGAAGGACTCTAGAAGCCCATTGAGGTAGAATGAATCAAAGAGGAGGGTTGCATCTAATGTTCTGGGATGAAAGGAACAGAATATGCAGAGGCTCAGAGGTGAGAGGAAGCAATATTGCAAGGTCAGGAGTTGTGAGAAAACCAAAGCAAAGCAAACCAAAATCCATCATGCTGCCCAACTTCTGTATTCAGGGTGCTGTACACACATTGAATTTCTGAAACAGAAGTAGCCTTCCTTGACTGATATTTTTTTTCAGAACCGATTGGTGAAACAATTTTATTTTTTGTTTTGTTTCATTTTTTAAAATGTGAGCAGTGTTCTGATAAGCATGCCTATTATATATATCTCAGTGCCTCTCTGTCCCATCATTTTGTCACAGTAAATGCTTGTTTTTAAATTTTTTTCATCTTTATTGGAGCATAATTGCTTTACAATATTGTGTTAGTTTTTGCTGTACAACAAAGTGAATCAGCTATATGTATACATATATCCCCATATCCCCTCCCTCTTGAGCCTCCCTCCTACCCTCCCTATCCCACCCCCTTAGGTCTTCTCAGAGCATCGAGCTGATCTCTCTGTGCTATGCAGCAGCTTCCCACTAGCTAGCTATTTTACATTTGGTGGTGTATATATGTCAGTGCTACTCTCTCACTTTGCCCCAGCTTCCCCTTCCCCCCACCCCTGTCCTCAAGTCTGTTCTCTACTACATCTACATCTGTGTTCCTGCCCTGCCACTAGGTTCATCAGTACCAGTTTTCTGGATTCCATATATGTGCCTTAACATACGGTATTTGTTTTTCTCTTTCTGATTTACTTCACTCTGTATGACAGTCTCTAGGTCCATCCATCTCACTACAGATAACTCAATTTTGTTCCTTTTTATGGCCGAGTAATATTCCATTGTATGTATCATCACAGTAGATTCTTAGAAGCAGAATTACCAGGTGAAACCCAAGCACATTGTAAGACTGATGAATTTTGCCATATAGTTTTATTTATACTCCTGCTAGTATGACAGTGTCCCTTTATCTGGGTCTTGATTCTCAAGTGTTTAATGCTGTCTGCTCAATCAAACAAATATACTTTAAAAAATGTTAATCTACTGGAATTCCTTTTGGAGTATATTCTTTAGGACAGAAATTTGTGGGAAGTCTGTTACCTTGTGTTTAGGCTTTTGTCCTTGGCAAATCCTTTTTTAAATATAATTGGTTATTGGAGAGTTAAGATCCCTCTCCATGCCATTTGTAGGTAGCCTGATGGGAGAAACGTGGAATGTCTGTGCTGGAATTCCTCAACGAATTCACAAGCCTCGGTCCACGGAGGAGGCCACCAAGTTCAAGATGGAGGAAGCACCTTGCCCAGGGTCACTCAGCCTCCGGGGCAAGAGTGAGATCTGTCTACAGTTCAAGTTTATAAATCCCCACCTGGTGCGGTTCCCCTAACAGCTGAAGTTTTGTCCTACATTTTCCAGCAAAGGCTTTGTAGGGATGTGCTAGTTTAATTCTTTTGTAAAGGGTCTACTCCGACATTATCCTTTGCTTTGCTCTCCCTCCTTCCCCTGTGGAGCTTTCAATTAATTAATGAAAGGTCAGGTAACAGCTGATTCGCCTTCCAATGGGATTTTGCTGTGAATTGTTGAGTGCTATTATGTGTGCACTTTGGGGACAGTGGTTTCCTTACTGTGCTCATTTCCATGGCTAATTACCGTGTGCAGCACTTATGAGCCAGCTCTGTCGGGTAGGGGCAGGACAGGGACAAGCAGATGCCACCAAGGACATAACACAAAACACCCAAAATAGGCTGTTTCATGACTAAACAATTAGAGGCTCATTTTAGATAAAGCCAAGTGACTTGCTGTTACAATTCTCAAGGTCCTTTTGCTTGAAGATTCGGATGGCCATAGAACTCAGTGACATTAAAGAGATGAGCTGCGGGTCACAGGGGACCATTTTTGATAAATTTCTTTACAGTGTGAGGGGGTAAATGAACTCTCAATTACGAATAAAATGCAAAGCTCTTTTTGCATCTAATTCTTAAGAAAGCTCTTACTGAGACCAAATGAGAAAACTTTTTTTTTTTCTGTTTCCCTTCCTTTGGTTGCCAAATAAGTCTATAAGAGAACAGAGGAATAACCTATATTTTATTGAGCTTTTTTGTATTTTTATTACACTGGACCTTGTTAAGTCATCAATATTAGAAGCTTGTGATTCTTCTGAGAGTTGGTGACCTTTGTTTTTAATCTTTTAGTGATT
The DNA here is from genome assembly GCF_030028045.1 of Hippopotamus amphibius kiboko. Taxonomy (NCBI): domain Eukaryota; kingdom Metazoa; phylum Chordata; class Mammalia; order Artiodactyla; family Hippopotamidae; genus Hippopotamus; species Hippopotamus amphibius. The sequence continues at coordinate 124,273,106 of NC_080189.1, forward strand.
CAACTTTTGTGTCTTGATTTCTGAAACAGACCACTGTGTCAGTAATCTGGGATTAACATTGTGTAAATTTAAGGTGTACAGTGTTATGACTTGATACGTTCTTGTCTTGTTCCTGATTTTAGATGGAAAGCTTTTCACTGCTAGGTATGATATTAGCTAGGGGCTTGTCATATATGGCCTTAATTATGTTGAGGTGTGTTCCTTCTGTACCTAATCTGTTAAGAGTTTTTATCATGAACAGATATTGAATTTTGTCAAATGCTTTTCTGTATCTATTGAGATGATCAGATGATTTCTTCTGTCATTTTGTTAACATTGATGTGTTGCATTTATTGATTTGCATATGTTGAGGCATCCTTGCATCTCAGCGATAAATCCCACTTGATCATGGTGAGGAATCTTTTAAATTTGCTACTGAATTTGGTTTGTTAGTATTTTATTGGGAATTTTTGCATCCCTATTCGTCAGGGGTATAAGTTTTCTCTCCTGTAGTGTCCTTATCTGGCTTTGGTGTTGGAGTAATGCTGGCTGTAAAATGAGTTTGGAAGTGTCCCCCCCTTTCCATTTTTTCAGAGGAGTTGGAGAGGAATTGGTATTAATACTTTAAATGTTTGATAGTACTCACCCATGAAACCATCTGGTCCTGGGGTTTTCTTTGTTGAGAGGTTTTTGATTACTGATTCAATCTCCTTACTCATTATTGCTCTGTTCAGATTTTTTATTTCTTCATGACTCAATATTTGTAGATTATATGTTTCTAGGAATTTATTTTTTCTAGGTCATCCAATTTTTTGGCATCTGTTTGTTCATAGTAGTCTCTCATGATCCTTTGTATTTCTGTGGTATCAGTTACAATGTCTTGTCTTTCATTTCCAATTTTGTTTGTCTTTTTTTTTTCGTGGTCTAGATAAAGGTTTGTCAGTTTTGTTTATTAAAAAAAAACAGCTTTTAGGTTCATTGATCTTTTTGATTGTTTTTCTGGTCTGTATTTCTTTTACTTTTTTCTAGGTCCTTAAGGTGTAAAGTTAGGCTGTTTATTTGAGATCTTTCTCTTTTCTTGATGTAGGCACTCATAACTATAAACTTTCCTCTTAGAACTACTTTTGCTGCACCCCATAAGTTTTGGTGTGATGTTTTCATCTCCACTTGTTTCAAGATATTTTTTGATTTCCCTTTTGATTTCTTCTTTGACCTATTGGTTGTTCATGAGTGTGTTGTTTAATTTCCACATGTTTGTGAAAATCCAGTTTTCCTGCTGTTACTGATTTCTAGTTTCATTCTTGGAAAGTATACATGGTATGATTTTTTTATCTTTTTAAATTCACTAAGACTTTTTTTGTGACCTAACATATTATCTATCCTGAAGAATGTTCCTTGTGTGTTTGAGAAGAATGTGCGTTCTGCTGCTGTTGGATGAAATGTTCTATAAATGTCTGTTAAGTCCATTTGGTCTAAAATTTCCAATTTTATATTCTTGAAGCCTATCACAAACTTTGCCTTTGTTTTGCAACTTGAACTCCTTCTGTACCACATTCTATCTGGAAGCATATTGTTGTCTATAGAAGTTTTCATGACCTTCATCCCTAAAAGTGATGAGTACCCTAGAAATGAATTAAATAGAAACTCTCTCTTTTGGGTGATCATTTTATGATACATTTTATCTTTGTAAACTAGGACACTGGAGGGCAAAAGAAACATTTAGTCTGTCCAGCAGGGTTAGCAAAAGGACAAGCCTTTTCACTTTCTGCCATAAGCTATTCCAGAATGATTGCTGGTGAATCATATTGAATACTTTGAGAACACAGCAATGCTGCTGATGCCTATAGAAGCTGGCTATTTAAGGAGAATTACAGAGAATCCTTTTGCAAAGTGAGGAATACATTATTCTGGACCTCAAACAAATAGTATCTATTTAGTTCTCTTACAGTAAGCTTTCATATGTTAGCCTTTTTCAGTGGATCATTTTTGAATGTCATTACTATTAAAATATTATCCTATTCTTACTCTTTTTGTTTTAAAGTGAGAATGAATGTGGGTAAAAATTTTAAGCTTCTATAGCCTTACAACTGCTCTGTTTTACAGAATTGCATTTCCCTGAGACTTGTTTGCTTTCCAACTCTGAGCCAGAGTTAGGCTGAAAAGGAGCTGGTGGTATTCGTTAGTCTTGTTTCATGGTACCTGATGGATTGTTAGATCAAGTGATTATCCAGAAACTATCACCTCCCATGTGGGAGAAGGGACGGCACTAAGCATGCAGGGTCATTGAAGCTCCAGATGACGTCACAGAAGAAATGGGTGAAGTTTTGTGCAGAGTTCTTTTCTATGTTTTAATAATTGTGGGCACTTTATTCTCATTGCTTTGCATATTTTACTGTCAGGATGAGACCCCTTACTCTATTCAGTTGTCCCACTGTGGTCACAAACATGGTGACCCAGAGAACCCACTTCCGCTCATGGACAAGCAGCTCACCAGGTGTCCTAATCAGGCATTAGCATCACCTGGAGCCTCTTCCTGTGTCACCCCAGACAGCACGTGCCCAGTATCTGCCTGGTGCTTTCCTCCCTTGGTTATCTTGCAGTGCTGATTCCCTGGCTAAGGATTAGATGTCTGTGTGAGGAAACCACATTTCTGGTCATGCCTTCCTTCATCTTTTTCAGCTCTTCTTCCAACTGTAGTACTGTTGTCTTCCTGGACCGTTTGCACTGCATCCAGGAGAATATTCAGTCATTTAGTGAATATTTAGCACTATTAAATATACTTCTACTGAGTGCACTCTTGGAAAGGGAAGAAAATGCCTTGGCCGACAATCCGTTGCCTAAAACATGCTGATAGTTACTAACCACACACAATTTTGCACATAAAGTGTTTAGTGTAGAAGCATCTGCTGTTTGGGTCTGGGTTCTTTGCCGTCGCTGGTGCTGGAGTTGCTGCCGCCTCGCTCTGACTTATGGCACAGGCTGGCTGCGGACAAGTCTGCACGAGCTGTGAGCTCAGAGCTGACAGAGGTAATTTAGGCTTCTATCAGTAAAAGCACTTAAAAGCAAAACGAGGTGATTTCATTTTGACCTTTTCTCGCCATGTTTCAGATAAGGTGAACTTAATTTTAATAGTCATTCATCAAAGGCATTTTGGCTATTATCATAAAATCATCACTTTTAAAAGTAAGCAGACGCTTATTAAGAGGAAATTATGGGGCTTTCAGATAGTCTTCAATTTAAAACACATCCTTTAACAATCATAGACTTTCTAGAGCTTCTTAAACTTTATTTCCCAACTTGCTTTTAAGTCATTCATTTATAGACCAAAGTGCAGAGAGAAATACATTATTTCTTGCCACCTGTTTGGGAAGTTCCTTTTCAAAGTAGATGTTTGTTCAATGTCCAGTTCTTCTGAGATGCTCTTTTCTTGCTGATGTCCACTATTGCTGATCAGAAAGTACTTAACCATTTCTGGAAATATTCTAACACATATGAAATGGATGTTTTGAGGGAGAAAAATTTTCACACAATAACTTGACTTGGGGATTAGTTGAGTAGGAAGGAAGCTGCCTCAGCTGGTTCTGCTTTTTACCTCCTTCTGATTATAGGAGACCAAGCAAAGCTCAACTTTTCGCTAAAGAATACATTTTTTCATTACGCCTTTGCTTACAAAAGTGGTAAAAGCTGTTCCTTTTTTTCATTTAGCTGGCAAAATTGCAGTTATCTATTCTAAGGGAGTATTTGATGTTTTGTTAACAACCGTGAGTCATTTCATATATAATAAATACATGCTTTGGTTTTCATCCTGGCAAATTTCAGAACAAAATTTTAGATTTCTTGAAATAAGCATGGGATAGATATGCTTTACCCAATGTAGAATAAATCTGACCTGTAAATTAATTTACACAAAATAAACAAATGCATACTTAATTACCTTAACCTGGGAACCTGAGATCCCTAGAAGATCTGAAAATACCCTGAAAAATGTGTGCTGATCTTAATGTACATGTGCAAGTTTCTCTTTTTTTAAATTTTTATTGGAGTATAGTTGATTTACAGTGTTATGTTCGTTTCTGCTGTATAGCAAAGTGAATCTTGTTATACTTATATCCACTCTTTTTTTTTTTTGGCCGTGCTGCATGGCATGTAGGATCTTAGTTCCCTGACCAGGGATTGAACCCGCACCCCCTGTACTGGAAGCATAACCACTGGACCACCAGGGAAGTCCCCCAAGTCTCTTTTGAGGAGAAAGATATAAAGATATGTGCTTCTACCTGATCGTCAGAGGTTTTACCACTTGTAACACAGATATGAGGAGGGTCTCCTACTCTTTGAAGAGCTGCTTTCCCTTGGCCGGACCATTCCCAGCTTGTGACACCCCAGAGCGCTTTGTGGGAAGGCTGGGAAGGTTCGGGGCGTTCTTCCTCAGGGGACCCTCCGCCTCGGTGCCCTCAGGTCCGTGCAGGTCTTCTGCTTCACTCGGCCCGATCTGGCCACCACGCACAGCCCCTTCTGTCGTCAGTTTTCACGAGAAAAGCCCCACTGGTAGCATTTCCTGAGTTTAGCAGCCTTTGTTGACAATTCTGGGGCTGTGGGCTGGGATCTTTCAGGAAGTGCCCTCCCCCACGTCTCCCTGGCTGTGAGTCGCTCTCTCCTGATCCCTCCCACAGCCTTTTGCCTCCTTCCCCTCACTTATCCTGTTGGAGGTCTCAGCTTCTACCCCTCGTGCTTCTCTAGATATTTCCCAAAGGAAATCTGGCATATAAAACAACCAGCGTCATGTTACATGCTGTGCAGAGATTTTAGCTCAGGTTTCCAACAGGCACCATGTGTGTTAGGGAAGAGCGCCCACCAGGAAAGCCAGGGCACCCGCTTTCCTCTAGGCCTGCCTCTCACTCTCGGTGTGACCCGGTCTAAGTCATGTGGCCTCTCTGATCCTCATTTCCCCATTTGTACAATAGAGATAATAACCCCCGCGTCCCCTTCCTCGGAGGCTGCCACGTTTGTCTCCCACGTGCCCCTGACATCCCGGAGGACTCCGTGGCTCCAGAGTCCCTGCCTTCAGCAAAATGCTCACGAGATTACAAATCGGCTGCACCCACGGAGGGCCTCACACAGGAACCCTTTGGAGAAGGAGAGTACTTTGCATGCAGTGACTTAAGCACTTTGTCAAATGCATATTTTAATACAAGTATTGGCCGTGCTATCATGTAGGTCTGGAATATTCCAACCATGCCACCCTTCTGCATGAGGGGCCTGAGTAGACATGAGGGTACTCTCAGGACTGAGGGCTTGCACGGGGGCGGGGGACCCTGGCTCCCTGGATGCTGCTAGGGTGTCTTCACTGAACACTCACAAGCCTGGTGCCACTGGGCCCTTTATATAAACTCATTGTCCCTTTACTGCTCACAACTACCCTGAAGATCTATAGTTCAGAAAGGAGGAAACCACATTTCTGAGAGATTAAGCAACTTGCTCGAAGCCCCAGTTAGTAAGTGTGTCTGATTCCAAACTTATGAATGCCTGATTCCAAAACCGATGGTTCTGTTATTCCAAGCGAGGGTAGAGGTGGTCATTCATCTTAGCAGACGAACAGCATCTATACTTGTTGCTCCCACCTGGTCTCTTGAACCACAGCAGGAGGTGTAAACTTGGAGGAGTGATGTATTAGAAGACCTTTAGGGTCACTGCTAGCATTTTGAGAAGTTATAAATCCAGTTCTTCAGCCACAAGTTAAGCTGAGTGCTCACGAGAGGACTTTCTCTAGTCCTCATTTTGCCTCTTCCTTTATTTAGAACAGCGGTCTCTGGAGCGTGACGTCTAAGATAGTCCATCAGGTGTGAGGATAAAATACTAGGAAGGAGGACGACGTTGCCAGTGTCTTAAGGCCTGGCCTGTTAACGCGCATCCTGGATTCTGTAGTTCAGGGGGTCACAGCGCCCATCTCGACTCAAGAGGAGGACAGAGACCCTGCCTCTAGATGGAAGCAGTGCCACCGAATGTCTGGCAGAGGACCATTTATAGGAGCTACTTGCTGAGTTCCTGTCCTCCACCACCTTCATCCATGAGCTGGAGTGACTGACCCTCTGAATACTCCATATGCTCCGGGGTGTTTAAAATAAAGTCCTAAGTCATTAGAGCTAAAGACATAGGCAATCACTTGAGTTTAGCATTTTTTTTTTTCTGTTACAAGCTAAGCTGAAAACTTAATGACTTAATGGTGGAGTGAGTGTAGGTTCTCTAGAGTTTGTTGTCTGTGTCATGAAACTAGACAGAAAGGGTAGATTATGCCTCCCCACATATTCTGAAATGTGTAGGTGAGCCCTGCCGGCCAAGGTGTTCTGCTTCTGTCAGTTAACATCGTAGCAATAGCTGGCAGCTTCTCTGCACCCAGGATGCTCAGTTCAGCGAACGTATACAGTCCATTGGAAGGAGGGATGGGAGGTGATGCTGGGGAGAAAAGAGGCGCAGATCAGGAAGAGCCTTTGTGTTAGTTTGCTCGGGCTGCCCTAACAAAGCATCACAAATGGAGCAACTTAACAGAAATCTATTATCTTGTAGTTCTGGAGGCTAGAAGTCCGAGATCAAGGTGTTAGCAGGGTTGGTTCCTTCCGAGGACTCTGAGGGCCTCTGCCTCTGTACCCTGCCTCTCGCCTCACTGTGGGTGGCCTGCTGGCAGTCTTTGTTGTTCCTTGGCTGGTAGGAGCATCACCGTGACCTCTGCCTTCATCTTCATCTCAGCTTTATCCTTGTGTACATGTCTGTGTCCACATTTCTTCTTTTTGTCAGGACACCAGTCATACTGGATTAGAGCCCACCGTAGTGACCTCATTTTAACTAGATTCCCTCTGTAAAGACTGTACCTCCATATAAGGTCACATTCAGAGGTAAAGGGGGTTAGGATTTCAACATATGAATTTTGCAGGAAGCAGTTCAACTTCTAACAGCCTTGTAAAGCAGCAAAAGAAAGTGTAGAGTTTTGTCGTCAGAGTTTTTATTAAGATCATGTAAGATATGTTTATGAAAGCACTTCGCAAACTGTGAAGTACAACACAGATGTGAGCTATTGCTGTTTTAATTGCTATGTATTTTACAGTTTTTCAGCCTGTTTCTTCCCATTTTCCTCTGATGTTTGGACATTGCAGAGTAGGCTGTGTAGAAAGTATGAAAAAAGCAAAATGTTTCTGTTATCACAGGATTATTAAGCAAGAGAGAATAAAACTGCCCTTAGCATATTCTTCTAAAGAATTGGGATCTACTAATTAATTTCTGGTTTTCTGAGGGAATCTAAGAAACTTCCTCTAGAATTTGTGTTAGACTTACTGACCCATTCTTGCACTCAAGGCCACTGGGCTTATGTATGAAATTGAAGTGTTCTGTTAAAGGAAACCTAGCAGCTTCCATTCTACCCTTGAGTGAAAAAGCCTGAGGAGCACTCTCTTTGAAATGTCAGATTTAAAATATAAAAAAGGGTTTATATTCAGAGAGGCAGAAAACAGGGTAGAGTTCTATTAGACTAAGAATTCAGAATATATTAGCCCTACAAGAAATGCCTTTCTAAGATGTAAACAAGATTAATTTTCAAGTGATTTCTTTTTCTTTGCCTGTATAATATTTTTCTGGGAGCAATTTTGTTTGCTTTGAAAACTATAACCACTGGGTGTCTTAGAAATCCCTTGGTTGCTTTTTTATCTGGTTACAACTCACCAATCCCCCTTCCCTCCCCAGCCTCTTATATTTTCCCAACAATAGAAGATCAAAATTCATTTAAACAGGATGGAAAACACCCATAAAACAGAGCAAATAGCATTATAGGAAACGAGCCTCTCATCCATTCTGAATGGGCTTGTTGCTCTGCTTCAGTGTAGAATGACTTTATTCCTCAATGGATTTGATGTGGTTCATAAAACCACATAAATTACAATAGAATTAAATAACAATTGAGGGAATGGGGGTTCAGGAGAGAACATGAGTGATAAAATTAGAAAACTAGGGGTAGGTTTAACACAGTGAAATGCATACCACCTGGTCCCATGTCCTTGCTGGAGGTGGACCTCAGATGGGTGGTACCCATCTTCTCAGTGGCCAAGGCAGTCATCACAAGGTGCCCGGGCTCCCTGAGATTGTGCAGGTAATTAGCACCTCACCTGAGCAGCTTCCCCAAGTTTTGTCTGCAGACAGATTTCTTCCTTGGAGCTTCAAATAGAAGATACTGTGGTGACGGGCAGGGCCAGTAGATGAGTAGTGGGCACCACGTGGTTGGCCTTTTGTGTCATCCCTCAGTGAGGCCAGTGGCATAACACTAGGGACTAATTTTTTAAAAGCCAAGTCCAAAAAACATGGTCCAAGTCAAACTGTCTGATGGTCTTACTCCGTCTAAGGGTTTAAATGAGAATATCCAGAGCAGCGTTCCTGAATCTTTTGGGGGTTATGGACTCTTTTAATAAGAAGAATAATGGCAAATATAAACTGAGCACCTGCTGTGGATGTTCATTGTTCAAAGTGCTTTTCCCAGGTACCTGAGATGATCTGGTTTACTCTGCACAGCAGCCCCAGGCATAGGTACTGTTATGATCCCCCTGGTACACATTAGGAACTTGAGACCCCCAAAGATAAGCAACTCACCCAAGGTCATACACTTGCGGAAGTATGTTTAGTTCAGGCAGTCTGAGTTCAGCCTGCCCTTGACCACCATAGAGAACTGCTCAGGACAAGCCCTTTGATGACCTGATTAAAATGATTAAGATGTCTCTCCAGAAAAAAAAAATGCACATGGGCATAAACATAAAAATCCATATATCATCTTCACAGTGTTCTGATATTCCCTGAGTTTCTTCCAGACAGATTAAGAGCACCTGCCTCTGAAGACTGAATGATGGAATGTCATCCAGGACATTCTTGGAAATATTCCTCTCATCAGGACTTAGTGAGACTGGAGAGCAAACAGCTGAGGGACTCCGTCCATGGCAGCACCTGGGGCATAGACATGCTAGGTTGCAGGTGAAGAACAGGTCCATGAGCTTTTACAGGCAGGTAAGATGTGGGTAAGGTGAGAGGCGTCTCATGAAAGCTGAAGACAGGCACCAAGTGGGTGGCTCTCTCCTTGCACAAGCAGAGAAGCTGGCCAGGGAATCTCTGCAGAAAACTGCTCAGGGCTATCCCAACACATGGATGAATGACTGATTGAGGCTCCAGTGGTTTTGCCTACAATATCATTTTAGCCAGGAAATAATTGTTCCAGTAGCACAATATTGGTCACATGAAAATTTCAGTAAAGCAGCCGCAATGTGTGGTGTATCTTCCTTTCAAATGGTGTGGTTTCCTGGCAACCTCCCTAGATGAACTCTCTGCAAATTGTGCCCCTGGGTATCTGATTGACTTCACCTGTTGCATAGAATTAGTGCATCCGAGCAACTAAAGGTTGGAGGACCTCTGACATTGATGATGGGTTTTGATTTCAGAATAGTTGACCTAACACTATTCTTTCTACTGTTCTCAACTGTCTGTTGAAGCAGTATCTCCTGACAATAGCACCAAGAACAGAAGAGTAACTTGCCTTTTTTCTTATTGATCACATGGAAGTCAGCCAAAGGTAGGGTGAAGTCATTATCTACCACCTGAAAAGAGGCTCCTGACATTGACCCTGGAAGTGGTTTATGAAGCAGTTCTGAGTAAGCCTTCGTAACTGCGGAGTGATATTGAGTTCATAGAGCTTTCCAAAAATAATAATGCTCATTATAGCTAACGGTGTGACAGTACTCTTCTAAGATCTCTGCGTGGATAATTTAACTTATCCTGCACACCCCATGAGGTTGTTACTATTATTACCGTCCTTGTGGTACAGATAAAGGAACTGAAGCCCTCTCCACAGCGTGGACAAGCATTTTATGCCAGCCAGGTTTCTCTGCAAGGTGATCAGAGGTACTTTTCCATGTGGAAAACCTGGATTACAGTTGACTCAATGACTTAAAAAGGCAGAGTATCAGGAGAAAAAATAATGAAATTTAGGAGGGGTCTCTGATGCTGACTGTCCCTTTCTCTAGTTGTGGCAAGCCGGGGGCTGTTCTTTGTTGTGGTGCGCGGCCTTCTCAGTGCAGTGGCTTCTCTTGTTGTGGAGCACGAGCTCTAGGCTCACGGGCTGCAGTAGTTGTGGCATGCGGGCTCAATAGTTGTGGCTCCAATGAGGTATCACCTCACACTGGTCAGAATGGCCATCATCAAAAAATCTAGAAACAGTAAATGCTGGAGAGGGTGTGGAGAAAAGGGAACCCTCCTGCACTGTTGATGGGAATGTAAATTGGTACAGCCACTATAGAAAACAGCATGGAGGTTCCTTAAAAAACTAAAAATAGAACTACCATATGACCCAGTAATCCCACTCCTGGGCATATACCCTGAGAAAACCATAATCCAAAAAGAAACATGTACAACAATGTTTATTGCAGCACTATTTACAATAGCCAGGACATGGAAGCAACCTAAATGCCTATCAACAGATGAATGGATAAAGAAGATGTGGCACATATATACAATGGAATATTACTCAGCCATAAGAAGGAATGAAATGGAGTTATTTCTAATGAGGTGGATGGACCTGGAGTCTGTCATACAGAGTGAAGTAAGCCAGAAAGAGAAAAACAAATACCGTATGCTAACTCATATATGGAATCTAAAAAAATGGTACTGATGAACCCAGTGACAGGGCAAGAATAAAGATGCAGATGTAGAGAACAGACTTGAGGACATGGAGTCGGGGGAGAAGGGGAAGCTGTGACGAAGTGAGAGAGTAGCATTGACATATATACACTATCAAATGTAAAATAGATAGCTAGTGGGAAGCTGCTGCATAACACAGGGAGATCAACTTGCTGATTGGTGATGACTTAGAGGGGTGGGGTAGGGAGGGTGGGAAAAAGTCACGGAGGGAGGGGATATGGGGATGTATGTACAAATACAGCTGATTCACTTTGTTGTATAGCAGAAACTGGCACAACAGGGTAAAGCAATTATGCTTCAATAAAGAGCTAAAAAATAGTTGTGTCTCACAGGCTACAGAGTGCAGGCTCAGTAGTTGTGGCGGATGGGCTTCATTGCTCCTTGGCATGCAGGATCTTCCCAGACCAGGGATCAAACCCGTGTCCCCTGAATTGACAGGCAGATTCTTAACCACTGTGCCACCAGGGAAGTCCCTATCACAGAATATGGACTATAATTCTCTGTGCAGTACAGTAGGACCTTGTTGTTTATCCATTCTGTACATAAAAGCTTACATCTGCTAACTCCATCCTTCCCCCAGCTCTCTTCCCCTTGGCAACCACCAGTCTGTTCTCTATGTCCTTGATTCTGTTTCATAGATAGGTTTATTTGTGTCATAGTTTACATTGCATATATAAGTGATAGCATATGGTATTTGTTTTTCTCTTTTTGACTTAGCTTCGCTTAGTATGATAATCTCTAGATACATCCATGTTGCTGCAAATGACATTATTTCATTTTTTATGGCTAATACTCCATTGTATATATGTACCACATCTTCTTTATCCATTCATCTGTTGATGGACACAGCTTGTTTCCCTGTCTTGACTTGTGAATAGTGCTGCAGTGGACATAGGGGTGCATGTATCTTTTTGAATTAGAGTTTTGACTGGATAAATTCCCAGGAGTGGGATTGCTGGATCATATGGCAACCTCCATACTGTTTTCCACAGTGGATGCACCAGCTTACATTCCCACAGAGTAGGAGGGTTCCCTTTTCTCCACACCCTCTCCAGCACTTGTTATTTGTAGACTTTTTAATTATGGCCATTCTGACTGGTGTGAGGTGGTACCTCATTGTAGTTTTGATTTGTATTTCTTTAATAATTAGTGATGGCAAACATCTTTTCATATGCCTATCAGCCATCTGTATTTCTTCTTTGGAGAAATGTTTGTTTAGGTCTTCTGCCCATTTTTTGATTGGGTTGTTTATTTTTTTGTGTTGTTGAGCTGTATGAGCTGTTTGTGTATTTTGGAAATTAAGCCCTTGTTGGTTGCATCATTTGCAAATATTTTCTCCCATTCTGTAGGTTGTCTTCTTGTTTTGTTTCTGGTTTCCTTTGCTATGCAAAGTCTTGTAAGTTGTCCCATTTGGGTTTTTTTGTTTGTTTGTTTTGTTTTTTGTTTGCTTTTATTTCTACTGCTTTGGGAGATTGACCTAAGAAAACACTGGTGTGGTTTATGTCAGAGAATGTTTTGCCTATGACCTCTTCTAGGAGTTTTATGGTGTTATGTCTTATGTTTAAGTCTTTAAGCCATTTTGAATTTATTTTTGTGAGTGGTGAGAGGATGTGTCCTAACTTCTCTGATATACATGCTGCCGTCCCACTTTCTTCAATTTTAAATCAGTGAAAGATTGCTTTCTCATTTCATGCAAGATATCTATTAAATTAGTTTTTTTATGAATACATCTGTTTTTCTTATATCCCACTGCTTTATGGAAGAAATACATCTATAATTGCATCTTGATAAAACTACCATGAGAATGCCATGATTTTGCTTTGTGACTTTGTACACACACACACACCTCCCACATACACACACACATATACATACAGACACAATGACCAAGAAATTGATGCAGATTCATACCAAAATATGTGCGTGTATACAAAATTAAAATCATTATATGTAACTTTGTGAAATATTGATATGAACATGAATAAAAATATTGACATAAAGGTAAAAATGTTTTACATACTTAAAATCATTATATGTAACTCCATAGACGTATAGACTAAATATAAACAGAACTATAGACACACGGACAAGAACATAGCCATGGGCATAGATATGCAATTTTGCTGTTGGATTGTGTTTTCAGAATAACACTTCTTTTTTTCTTCAGTTCTGGCACTTCACCTTTCTCAGAAGGATAGGTAAAGTGAAACTGTTCAAGTATGGCTGAAATCAGCCACTAGGATAGTTCAGGGAAGGTTATAATTATATGCTGCAGATACACTGCAGAATCCTGCACGGCAGTGAGTACATCTTTCCTTCTGAGCCGTTTGTCAATGGCTTGCTTTCTGTAGAGGTGAGCATGCGGCAGAGTTGGGCGAGAGGTCTCTTTGAAGGTTCTACATTTCTTCTCTTCGTGTGAGTGCAGGCCGGAGGAGCCACTCACCCAGATGCCTTGTGTTGAAAATGATACATAACCAGGTTTTTGAGACATATGAATAAATGTTGGACTCCTTGGGCAAACTTTCTTCCCCCATTTTTAAAACAGAGACTGTATGCATGGGCAATATGAACGTGAGTCTTATCCTTGGTGCTCCTGTCAGTCTGCATCTTGCCCTGAGTTACTTTTTCAACGTGGCATTAGAGAGATCCGCACGCCCTTGCCACTGGCTCTTGCACCAGTGGTGTGTACTGCTGAGAGAGTTGGTGGAATGAAAGTGTGTAGTCTGAGGCAACATCATTCCTACCAGTCCTTTAGTCAGCTAACCCAGTCTTATGTGTTGAATGAAACCAGGACCCTGGGAGAGGATACCTTAAGGCAAATTCTTTAAGTTAAGGTCTCTTACCATCTGATCAGACGGAATTCCCATCTTGGGAATTCCCACGACATGTAGCCTAGAGATGCCTGATGGTTGATTGAGGGGTGTGTGTGTCTGTGTCTGTGTCTGTGTCTGTGTCTGTGTCTGTGTCTGTGTCTGTGTATGAAAGAACAGTGAGAAGGTGTAGAATGGGAAAGGGGTGTTGAAAAGAATGTTGTCATTGATGAGTCATGTGACAATAGCCCCACAGGTAAAAAGGATGCATATCTAAGTGTAAATTAAAAGTGATAAAAAATTCCAAGTTGAAAAACAAACAGGAAATGAATGATAAAATGTGAATGATTATTTTTTTTACATTAAATTGGCTGTACTTTTGGATACTAGCATAAACTGGAGGCTCAGATGGTAATTTTCCATATCTTCAGACTCTACCCTAATTACTAAAACTCAATTTACCTTGGTGATGACCTTCTAATTTTATATTCATCAGCCTTCCTAAGGATACCATTTTACATTCTCATGAATTATGCTGTGAGAAAAAAAAATTCTCAAAACAAACATCTGGGTGGGTTTTTTGGGGGTATTCACATTTCATATTCTATTACTTTCCTCTGTCATCTCTTCTAGGAATAATGATTTTTTGCTACTCTAGTTGAATCTTCTTAGGTTTGAACGAACTGTCTTTACTCTTTTGAATGAGTTTAATTTGCACTGCTACTTTTTCTTTTTGCCGACTCTTTGAAGATTGCAATCAACTCCTTTTTGGCCTTCACTATACATTTTCAAGTTATTGATTCACTTGCTATGTGGTATATAAATGAAGCTTACAAATGCAATTTCTTTGGTTCTTTGGGTTTTTTTTCCCCCTTCAGCTCTCTGATGTCCCAGCAATTCTAACTCTACATTCACAATATCCCAGCCCATTAGCAGCTAAGATTTGTTTGAGCACAGTGAACTATATTTCCTTGCTCTAATGAAGCACACAAATATAACTACTATCTCCTCAGCAGGCTACCCTTTCTAAAGAGGGCAGAGCAAACGTGCTCTGAGAGCAGAGAGCGCTCTTAATGAACTCAGAGGGCCTGTCTACATGGGACTGACACAGCAGTATGAAACTCAACAGTTCACGTTCGCTGGGTCAGCTGCTCCTGTCTGCATAGAGCCCTTCCGGATTTTCAAGTGGACATACACTCTGTTGTTTGAGTTTTGGTTAGTTTTGTGCATTGGTGACCTGGATAACACAGTCAGCTATGCTTTCAAACCCTATTTTGCATTTTTGAAATAGACGATTCAGAGATTTTGAAGAGTTCACAGCCTGGATGAAGGTCACCAAATATCATGATTAGAAATAGAAATGGGATGTCAAAGCCATCCCTAAATGAAGTTTCTTAAAATGAAGATGTGCTGTTGCATGGAATGTTGGGGGGTGAAGACTGGCCTGTTGCTGCTGGAGCATGGGGGAGGGGAATGATTAGGGATATGATTGCAGATGAAGCCTGGGAGCCAGCATCCCACCTGGATGTGGACCTTTAAAAATAGCCAGAGAAGGAGATTGACATTATCCTTCAAGAAGATAGGTGCTCACTGTTGTGCATGAAAATTTAAAAATGAAAAAGCTGCGTATGTTTTTAAAAAGATATTTAATGTTTTCTCTAACTCCAAATGATTGTTTCATTTGAACATATTTTTATTGATTGCTCGGAAATACATCTTACATAGAATTTACTTCAGAAAAATTGGAAATTGAAACCATTAAATATTCAAATACTACTGGTTTTGTTTTTTTGTGGGGGGTGTTTATTTAGCATTCTGCAATTTAAATATAGAATTTTTTCATCAGTGTATTTGATTTTTTTTCTTTCATAAGCTTAGTGAAGAAAAAGAGAAAAGGAAGGAATTGACAGGCATTTTAACATATACTTAAGAATTTATTGTATTTTATGTGTATATCCTATTTCATAATAAACCCTATTATGTTTAGACAAAAGTAAAATGTTTAAAAATTTAAGAAAACACGAAGATAGCTGCCCATTAAAGGCAATGTCATCATACTTGTGTTTGGAAGTATTGGATGAATATGTCTGAGAAGGTGTGAAAGAGCTTCATTGCCTTTCACTTCAACACACAGGAATGTCAGAAAATTAGGAAAATGTAAATACCTGGGCCAAGTTCAGAATCAAGAAATGGAATGCCTTAGCTGTCAGAAATGAAGAAGAACTCAAAGCCAAATCAGTGAGTAGGAACCAAAGCTTAAATACACCGTGAGAGAAGGCAATACAGATGCAGGCCTTAGCCGCTGGCAACTGAAGTTTTACATCCCATGGAGAGGGAGTTCCGGCCACAATCTCAGATCTGAGTTACATGCACCAAACCAGGAGTCACCACAGGCCTCCTAGCTCATTAAAAACAGGACTAAGAAAACTGTGCACCTGCCCAGAGACTTTGTAACAAAGCTCATTATACCTCTAGGGCAATAGGGGAGAATATCACCAAAGAGAAATGAGAACTCCAGGCTATTGTTACTGCAGAGTTATGCTATCTAACATGATAGGGAACCTAGTATTGAGAGATTAACATGAAAAACGGTTCTGGAACAGGAGGAAGTAGTAGACCTCTAGCAGAAGCATCTACAGCCATCACGTTGATACTCATCCCAACAGAACTCTAATGGAAAGCAGCCCCACTGAAAATGAGGTCACCCTCAAAAAGTATAAACCATTTGGGTAATGAAGTACCACAGAGAGAATTAGAAGGCTCAACAAATGGGAGAATGTAGGTTCCAAGAACTAGAAATGATAGAATAACCAGAAACATTAACATGTATATATTTAGACTGTTCAGAGAACTTAAGAAAAACCATAGGGCAAGTATAGAACTGCATAGAAGTGGGTGTATTTGGGACTTCCTTGGTAGTGCCCTGGTTAAGAATCTACCTGTCAGTGCAGGGGACATGGGTTTGATCCTTGATCCAGGAAGATCCCACATGCCACAGAGCAGCTAAGCCCATGTGCCACAACTACTGAAGCCTGCGCACCTAGAGCCCGTGTTCCCCGAAATAAGAGAAGCCACTGCACTGAGAAGCCCGTGCACCACAACAAAGAGTAGCCCCTGCTTGACAAAACTAGAGAAAGCCCATGTGCAACAATGAAGACACAACACAGACAATAAATAAATTAATTAATTAAAAAAAGGATATAGGTGTATTTGAAAATAACCAATAGACTTTCTAAAATTAGAACTGTAGTCATTTAAATAAAAAGGTAAGTGGGTGAAATAATAGACCAAACTGATACAAATGAATTGGAACATTAGTCTGAGGAAATCATGGAGAAAATTAGTGCAGGAATGTAGAAACGGAAAATATATAAGAGAAGTTAGATTCTATCAAACTTTCAAAAGCCAGAGACAAAAAAAGACAAAGAGAGATTCTATCACAAGATGTGTATAAGAATATTTATGGCAGGATTATTCATTATAGTTACAACTGGGGACAACCCAAATGTCCATTATGTAGTGTATACATGCAGTGGAATACTATGCAGCAATGAAAAATAATTACCAACTACTAAACATGGATGAACCCTATGGACATAATACTGAGTGCAAGAAGTCAGATACAAAAGAACTCCCTTTCTTTCTTTCTTTCTTTCTTTCTTTCTTTCTTTCTTTCTTTCTTTCTTTCTTTCTTTTCAGATAGCATTCAAAAATAGGCAAAACTAATCTACCGTGATAGAGGTAAAAATAGTGGTGATGGAGGGCAATGACTGGGAGGGGGCAGGTACAAAGGAGGTTCTGACAGTGTCCTATATCTTGATCTAAAGGGTGGTGACACAAGTGTGTTCAGTTTGTAAATATACATCAAGGCGTACCCTTAAGATAAGTGCCATTTATTGTATTTATCTTATACCTCAGCGATAAAGTTAGCAAGCAAATAAGTATAAAACACACAAAGCAATACTATATATTGTTTATGGGTACATAGTATATATACATATATATGTAATCCTGTGTGTGTATTGATACACGCAAACGTGTCTTAAAAGTATATGTGCTTACGGGGATATGTGTATAAAAACAGATGATTGAACTTGGTGTACCCTCCCCCCCCCAAAAAAAGTATATGCACTGGCATTATACACCCATATTCATAAAATGGTCTTTGGGGCAAGAGGGAAGGAAGTAGGACTGGAAAGGGAACAAAGGTGAATTGTTTTGTCTGAAATGCTTCATTTCTTCTATGAAAAAAATATATTTATAGCAAAAGCTACATTGTGTTAAGATGTGTTAATTCTTTGTTTTTTGTTACACGATTTTCTGTACCTGTGTTTGAAAGTTTTTAAAAGACACAGTTAAAATGGGAGGTGAGTTCACCCTTACTGCAACATGAGGATGGGAATTGGAGGGGGAAGACTGGAATTAGAGGCGTGATTTAGGAAACGGTTGTATTGTTCTAGGTGCAAGATGGTGAAGGCATGAACCAGGGTGATAGTAAGACTGAGAAAGTAAAACATTAATCCCAGAGACAATTTTTTTCCCTTTTTTTTTTTGGCCATGCTGCGTAGCGTGCAGAATCTTAGTTACCTGACCAGGGATTGAACCCGTGCCCCCTGCAGTGGAAATGCAGAGGCCGCCAGGGAAGTCCCAATCCCAGAGACATTTAAGAAGTTGGATTATAAGACCTTGGCGATGGCCTGAGTTGGGAGACAAAGCAGCGAACAGATTCACAGGAGATTCTGAGGTTTCTAACCTGCTTTCTGACAGGATGCTGTGTATGCAGTACCTGAGAGTTGGAACCAGGGCGGCTGTGCATTTGGTATGGCTAGAAGGGGGGGTGGGGGTGGGCAGGAGTGGAGGGTTAAAATATTGTTTGAAACTAGGGAATTCCCTGGCGGTTCAGTGGTTAGGACTCTGCGCGTCCACTGCTGGGGACCCGGGTTCAGTCCCTGGCTGGGGAACTAAGATCCCACAAGCCAATTGGCACAGCCAAAACAAACACACGTATTGTTTGAAACACGTTTGTGATGTTAGCTGGACACCCAGGTGGATAGTTACATGAGACAATTGGAAATACAGATCTGATTTGGTAGAAATCTATGTTAAATAATAAAGTTATATATGACTGCTTAGAAAAAGGCAATGAAGAAATGTCAATCCCTATTTCTTGTTCTTTGTAATGTTGTGAGAGAATATATTTGTGATTTAGATAATTAGGTGTATATACATGGTAACTGTTACTAATAGCATATTTTAGTGTTAGTTCATGTGAACTCCTTGAGAAGGAGGGAGGTGAAGGGGTTCCCTTCATTTGTGTCTTCCATTGTGCTGAACGCAAGCCATAGTAGGAGCTTGGCATAAGGCTAATGAATGAAATACTGAGAAGAGCTATTCTCGCTCCTTTGGCTTTTAAAAATCAGCTTTTTTTTTTTTTTTTTTTTAAAGCCACACCTATAAGCTTCTTTTTTTAAAAAATTAATTAATTTATTTATTTATTGGCTGTGTTGGGTCTTCGTTGCTGCACACAGGCTTTCTCTAGTTGCGGTGAGCGGGGGCTACTCTTCATCGTGGTGCCTGGGGTTCTCGTTGTGGTGGCTTCTCTTGTTGCAGAGCATGGACTCTAGGTGCGGGAGCTTCAGTAGTTGTGGCACATGGGCTTAGTTGCTCCGTGGCATGTGGGATCTTCCCGGAACAGGGATCGAACACATGTCCCCTGCATTGGCAGGCGGATTCTTAACCACTGCGCCACCAGGGAAGCCCTAAAAATCAGCTTTATTGGGATATAATTCACATGCCAGACAGTTCACTCACGTAAAGTGCACAATTCAGTGGCTTTTAGTATATTCACGGAATTGTACAACCATCACCACAATGAATCTTAGAACTTTATCATTATCCCAAAAAAACCCCATGCCTAGTAGCTGTCACTGCCGCCTTCACCCCTTCCCCGATCCACCTCCCACTCTAGCCTTAGTTGACTACTAATCTATTTCCTATCTCTCTAGATTTGTGTATTCTGGATATATCATATAGCTGGAATCATGCAATATGTGGTTCTTTATGGCTTACTGCTCTCCCTTTCAAGGTTCATCCATGTTGCAACACAGATCAGTACTTCATTTCTTTTTATTGCCAAATAATAGTCCATTATATGGATCTATCACATTTCATTTATCCATTTATTGGTTGATGGATAATTGGGTTTTCACTTTGGCATTATGAATAATGCTGTTATGAACATTCATGTACAAATTTTTGTGTGGACATATGTTTTCATTTCTCTTGGGTATGTACCTAGGAGTGGAATAGCCATATGGTAACTTACTGCTTAACCATTTGAGGAACCACTAGTTTATTTTCCAAAGTCACTGCACCACTTTGCATTCCCGCCAGCAGTGTGTGAGGGTTCCAGTTTCTCTACATACTCTCCAGTACTTGCTATTATTTGATGTTCTGACTATAGCCATCCTAATGGGTATGAAGTGGTATTTCATTGTGGTTTGGGTTTGCATTTCCTTGGCTAATCATGTGAGCATCTTTTTCATGTGCCTATTGGGCATCTGTATGTCTTCTCTGGACAACAATATCAGTATCTTTGACCATTTTTCAAAATGGATTATTTGTCTTTTTATTAATGAGTTGTAATAGCTCTTTGTATATTCTAGATACAATTCCCTTAGAAAACGTGTGGTTCGCAAAAGTGTCCCCCTAGTCTGTGAGTTGTCTTTTCACTTTCTTGATGGTATCCCTTGGAGCACAAAATTTTGATGATGTTCAGTTTATCTTTTTTTGTTTGTTTGTTGCTGGTGATTTGAGGTCATATCTAAGAAACCATTGCCTAATCAAAGGTCACTCTTCCTTGCTTTTTAAAATTAATTAATTAATTAATTTAGTTTATGGGCTGTGTTGGGTCTTAATTGCTGCACGCCGGCTTTCTTTAGTTGTGGTGAGCAGGGGCTACTCTTTCTTGCAATGCGTGGGCTTCTCCTCGTGGGGCTTCTTTTGTTGTGGAGCATGGACTCTAGGCGCACAGGCTTCAGTAGCTGTGGCTCGTGGGCTCTAAAGCGCAGGCTCAGTAGCTGTGGTTCAGGGGCTTAGTTGCTCCACGGCATGTGGGATCTTCCTGGACCAGGGATCAAACCCATGTCCCCTGCATTGGCAGGCGGATTCTTAAGCACTGTACTACCAGGAAAGCCCTCTCCCTTGGCTTTTAAAAAATAACTTTTATTACTGTTTAGTTACCTTGAGAACTTTTTGTTTTGTTTCATTACAGCCCTTTTTATTAATGTATATATACCTTGTACAGTCTTTCCTTCTTTTTCTCTCTGTAATTATCTATCTTTGAAAAAGGTCTTCATGTATATAATGGTTTGATCCTGTCTTTCTCACTTAAAACTTTGTAGTGAATATTTTCCAATATCATTCAAAATATTTGGAAAAGATCACATAAAATGGCTGTAAATCCCACTGTAATTTATATACTATAATGCATTTACTAATTTCCGTAGTCTTGCACATTTATAACTTGCTTTCAATATTGTGATATTACTATTAAGGGCTAATGAACATGCATGTAAATAGACTATGGTTCAAATACCTGGTTCTTTCCCTAGAATAGAATCTATTTAAAAGGTGGAGTTACTGGGTCAAAGGGCATGAACATCTTTCTAGACTGAATGCAAACTGCTTTTCAGAAAGTTGTGCCAATTCACACTCTCCTAATTAGTGACTGTTTCATTGTATCCTTATCAGTGTGAGTATTATTTTTAAAAAATCAAGTAGTAGCACAGGACCCTTCTCTTTGATGCCCCAATCCTCTCACTTACTTAAAGCTTGAGAATGTAGCTGCCAATTCCAGTAGCACACAGTCCCTAAGGAAGCCAGAAATTCTACCAAAGCTTTCACAGTACTTGAGTGACTTTTCAGTGACTTCACACTTCATTTAAAAAGGCTCAAAACTATTACCAGGTCGTTAGCAAGCACTTTTTTAAGGAACTGAAAAAAATCTCTGTTAGAGATATCTGCTGAGCTAGTGTTGTCTTGTTTTGGGAGGAGGGGATGGAATAGGAACCGTTGACACAAATGAACAATTAGAGGCAAGTATCAATTTATGGGAAGAATCAGCACATCATCCTGCTCATCAGATTTCGGGGATCTCCTTGACCCCCCGGGACTCCAGCTTATTCTTAAACTGAGAGGCACTTAACAGCATAGAGTCCAGGCAAGCAGATCAGTGTTAGAACCTCTGGCAGTGCAGCCTTAGGTTGGCCTTAGCTGTACATGAAGCACTTAGCATAGCTAAGCACACACTTAGGTCCTCAATAAGGACGGCAAGCCCTGGAGAGAGCTGATAACAGGTACTCAACACAGTTATTAAATGAATGTATAAATAAGTTATAGAAAAACTGAAAGCAATGTATATGAAAGAAATCTCCCAGTTTTTCATATTATCAGCCACTCATAATCCTCCATTTCAAAACTAAGCCATCTCACGTTTGAAACTTCGCTAAGCTTTTGTCCACTTACACTTCACCGGTGAGATTTTACTCTGAAATAAACCATTGTTTGTAGCATGTCATGTTTCTTTTCTTGCAAGGATATGCATTATGTTTTAGCTTTGCTGTTTTAAATCATTTAGCAGATAAAAAAGAAAGGAAAAAAAATCAGAGTCTGATTTAATCAAGAGGCACTGGATAAAGTGTGAAAAATTCAATATTGTTCTGATCCTTGGCTTTATCGAAGGCTACAAAAAGGTATAAATTAAGTGACCTTTCCAGGTCAGGATTTTATGGCTCTGATAAATTCCCCAGGCTTAGTGGTTGTCAAGAAAAACGTGGGAGTGAGAATATGAAGATCCTTTCTCCCCAACTGCATCTTTCCATTGAGTAGATAAGATAATGGATTTGAAAGTGCCTCAGAAAAGTTAAGTTTTATAAATCTAAAGCATTGTTATTATAATGTAGGTGATATAAGTGCAGCAAAAATATGAAAAAGTTAAATTGAGCCAAAGTTTCTTTTTTTGTCATTTCATAAGATCTTACAGCCAGAGGGGTTGTTAAAGGCTTTATGGTCTAAGTATCTCACTTTTATATATGAAAGAAGAGTCAAGTGACTTTATCAAGATCACATTGTTTAAAACCAAAGTCCCTTTGCTCTCTATAAAAATAATGGATAGTAAAAATTAAAATTTTAAAGTGTTCATGAAAGACTGTATTCTGTATCTTCACAATGCAAAAAAATGTAAACTTATATAGTTCATTTATAATGAGTTTGAATGCGTTTTAAATGTTATTGTCCTAAGGCGAATTAAAAAATCTGAAATGAAACATTTTGAAAATGTTTTTGCTGCATAAGCAGTGCAAAGTTTAAATTCCCAGTCTCCACACTTACTGTAAGTTAGCCAAACAGCCTCGTCCTTTGGAGAATTGCTTGCAAGGAGGGTGCGATCTTCTCTGGAGGTTAATTTATGTTGAAATTAATAAAGGTTAATGAAGTCTTTTAGGAACGTACTTTTTTTTTTTCCTTTGGGGCCCCAGACTTAAAGTTAAGCCCTTCCCTTAAGCAAAACCTGAATAAGAAAGTTGTTTCATGGTAGCCAGCATTCCTCTTACTTGAAGCTATAAAAGTTCTGCATGAAGGTATTGAGTGACATTTTGAACACACAAAAATAAACACTAGGTTGCAAGAATTTTTTTGCAAATATTACTTTGATTCTTAGGAGGTATACTTTCCCACACTCACTTTTGGATGATGTTGTATTTAAAATACAATTCTCCTTTATACAGCCCTATCTGGAAAGGCTGAAATGTGGAGGAATGAGAAACCTAAACCACTTTAGAGAGAAAATGCTAAATTTTACATAATAATTTGAAGGGCAAATGGACGAGTGGTTAAAGCTTTTGTATCATTTATCACTAACTAGAGAGACCCAGTCAGGAGGTGAGCATCAGAAGTCATCCATAGGGCACTATTCTTTATGCAATGGAGTAGGGTACACAGAATTTCTGAAAAGCAAGCAAAGGCAAAGAGAGGGAAATGGAAAAAAAAAGGTGACTCTGCTTTTCTCGGGCTACAGCCTGTACTGCTGTCCCTTCTGCTTTGAACTTGAAATTACAGTGAGCACAGCAGAATATGTATTGCAGAAGTACTTGACTTCAGATAATCCTACAGAGTTGGGAAGCAAGATGATCCCTTCCCCTTGCAAAAAAAGACAAAGTCCTAGTTCTTCCAAGAGCAGTGACTATTACATAACACTCATTTAAAATGATTTGAAATCATTTTAATTGGTACTTACCTGAGAGGCTATATCACTTTTCATTTCACCAACTCTCTCAAAATGACATAGTGTATTACCACTCATCAGCAGCTGTGAAAGTATGATAAGACAGGATGATGTATATAAACGATTTCTTCTTCAGAAGAATTCATCCAGAAGAATTGTCAAATTATTTTAAAATGGCTGTAGTTCTTAATGAAACATTGCAGGAGAAGTTTAAAGCTTCACTTGCATGAGGTGGCCTTGCTCTTTGGTAGTTCTATCATAGAACTGTGGGATGTGTCTGAGCTGGGGCATGCTTTAGGGACTGTCTTTTCAAAATCACTCCTTTTTCTAATGAGGTAACGGAGATCCAGAGAGGTTAGGTAACTTGAAGGCTATCAAGTAAATTTGAGGTTAAAAGGAGCTTTCAGAAATCTAAAAGCTCACAGTCACTCATATAATTAATTGTGAAGGAGGCTAAAGATGTCCAGAATTTCTTCAATATTGAAAATAGGACATTGGAAATGGAGCAATGAAGAGAAGGAAACAGGCTGTTAAGAGGAGTATTTCATTGACTTTGGTTACAATGTTGGAATAGTACTAGTCTCGTTTTGAGATAGCATTTTAGAAGAGTTTTTGGCTGATAAGCATGTAGGTTTTCTATGTGAAGTATAGGGGCCAGGCTCTCATTCTAAACAGCTATCTGGAAAGGGCTTTAAAGGGACTGGTGAAATCCAAAGTGAAAAATCTTTTGCATTTATTTAAAATCTCAATTTTGCAGACTCCCTCATGGTAGTCTCTCCCACATGAGGAACAGGAAGGAAGAATCAGCAATCTTAATCTCTGTATTTGAGTCCAGAGACCAAGACACAGGGCATTCTGCGACAGAGGCAAAAACTGAACCTCCGTCTGCTCTGGAGCATCTC
The DNA here is from genome assembly GCF_030028045.1 of Hippopotamus amphibius kiboko. Classification (NCBI taxonomy): domain Eukaryota; kingdom Metazoa; phylum Chordata; class Mammalia; order Artiodactyla; family Hippopotamidae; genus Hippopotamus; species Hippopotamus amphibius. Next base: position 124,297,795 of record NC_080189.1, read on the forward strand.
TTGCTTTTTAGTGCTTGTCTGATCATGACACAGGTGACCAGCATTATCTGGGGAGCGTGAAGAGCCTTGGTTGCCTTGGCAATGATTTGACCTTTGGAAGTGACTAAATGTAGGAAAGAGTGGAAGGGGCTGGCCAGACTCTTGAAGAAGTCGCCCACACTTACAAGATCTCTTGACAAATGTCATGACCTGGTGACTAATTTCTTGCCCAGTGAGGGATTATGTAATAGCCCTGGGATTATTTCATTACTCTTAGTATCAATAGGCACAGATGTGAGCTTATAATAATTGCATTCTAGTAAAATATTCCTTAGATACCCAATGGGTTTAAAATGATTGTCATTATTCATATTACTTTATCCATATAAATCACAGCATGCCATTTAATACCTCAATTTTAATATGATTTGCATAATATTAAAGTACTATTTGAATTTATTAAGAAAGGGATTGTCAAGCAGAAATTCTGTGGAAAAGGATGCCGGTAGCTCCTCATATTTTCCCATTCTTCTTGCCTAGTAGCAGAACCCTGATATTAGTAGGGCACATGCTGTGATAAAAGACTACATGGTCCAGGGTCCCTTGAAGCCAGATAGGGCCACATGACTAGGGTCTATTTAAGATGATGTAAACAGAATTGTTTGGGACCTTCAGGAGGTCTTCTAAAAGAGAACGGTGTGCCCTTTCTTGCCCCTTCTTCTTTTTGGCTGGATTTAGAGGAAATGGATGGAGCTCTAGGAGAACCTTGAATCCAAAAGTAACATGGGAGAGATATGGAGCGAAGGAGACATAGGCCCATAGCCGCCTTGAATCCCATGCTGCTGGACTTCTTTAGGTGACAGAAACATTAATGTCATTCTCATTTAAGCCACTACTACTTGGGGATTTCTGGATATATTCAGCCACAATCCTAAACAATACAAGTCTTAAAATATTAGCCTGTATAGAAAAATCATCAAGCAAAAAGTTTTGCCAGTAGACATACAAAAATATGATGTCATGTAAATGGCAATTTGCCTTAGAAGTTGGAAAGTTTTCACATCATAATGTTGAGTTTTTGAACCAGATTTCCCCTTAAATGCTTTAAGGGGGGCCTTGAGAGGAATGCTGGACCAATAGTTCAGGAAACTGAGTTCTGTACCACCTGAGTCACTTATTGGTGCTGTGCTTTTGAATAAGCCATCGTGACCTTGGTTTGTCCCCCTGTAAAATACAAATTCTGGACTAAGTCATCTCTGTAATTCTTCTAAGCTCTGTGGGCTATAATTTTATAAAATTGCCTATATCCTTTTAAAACCACTAGAACTGTTTCTGGCCCTAGTAAATATAGGTTAACAAATACTTACGGAGTGGAATGCCTTGTATATGTAGATGATCATCCAGTTTTGCATTATATGGGATACATGTGTGTTGGGGAGAAGAGGACAGAGCTCATTTGCAAGACATTTATGTTCTAATTGTGTAGAACACTAGGCAAATAGCAAGTCCTAAGATTTTGAATGACCCGTGTCTCCTGACATCTAATTCAATGCTGTCTCTTCTGTCCCATGTTCCTTCTCTTACAGAGCTCCACATACTAAATTGACAGAGGTCTCCTGGCTATGTGGACTATAGAGCTCTTATTAAATTCCAAAAAATTTATTTAATACCACGAACTACAATTCTACTCTATTATGACTCATCTAAGGCTATTCTGCTTGCTATGGTGACAGTCATTTAACTTCTCTCTAATTAACATTAGCTGTGCTGTATCTCACTTATAAAGCTACATGTCAATGAGGGCAAAATATTCTATTAGTAACTGAATGCCCATGTGTCAAGAGTTGATGGGACAATTAAATCAGAAAAGACTTTCTGATAGAGACACAGATGTGGAGAACAAACATAGAGAATAAACCTACCAAGGCGGAAGGGGGTGAATTGGGAGATGGGGATTGACATATATACACTATTGATACTATGTATAAAATACATAACTAATGAGAACCTACTGTCTAGCACAGGGAACTCTACTCAGTGCCCTGTGGTGACCTAAACAAGAAGGAAATCCAAAAAAGAGGGGATGTATGTATACATATAGCTGATTCACTGTACTGTACAGTAGATACTAACACAACATTGTAAAGTGACTATACTCCAATAAAAATTAATTTAAAAGAAAAAAGAAAAGACTTTCTGGAGGAGGTGAGCTTTGATCCGGAGTTCTAGGGAGATGACAAATGGGGGTGGTCAGAGAAGTCGGGAAGTTGTCCTAAAGGGAGGTGAGTGGCGTTTGGTGGCCAGGTTGCCTGTGGGGAGTGGGACCTGAGAACTGTCCTGCCATTCTTTTTGGGCCCTGACTCTCTTATTAGCATAAAATGCACCTTTTAAGCCCAGTGTTTGTTTTGAGAATGGAAGGAGCTCATGGAGAAGAGAGATGGGTGAGAAGCTGACTCTGGTAGAAGTCGTTGGAAAGATACAGAGCAAGGAATGGCAAAATCATCACTGCAAGAATGTGTCCCGTTTGTGCAAAGATATTCCGTTTGCATATTTAGGTTTCATGCTTCACTGTGTGCTTATGTGGTGGAGATGAGATAAAGTTGCAGAAGGAACTTCGAATTGCCTGTCTTTTGAAAGTTAAGTCAGCTGTGACTTTCCAGTAATAAAATATCTTCATGGGCTTAATTTTCTTGCAGCTGTGAGCGCGTGCGCATGCACGCGCGCCCTCGTGTTTGTGTGTGTGTGTGTGTGAGAGAGAGATTTAATGCAAAGAGAATAAGTAGGCAGCTGATATATTGCAAGCAGTATATTTACCAGAGTGTATCATCACTGAAATTATCATAGATATTAGAAGTAGAAGAATGTCTTGGTGTTTAGTATCGGCTCTCGTCTCCTCCTTTGCAGCACACATCTGTCCGACAGAGTCATGATAGTTCCCAAGCACTGATTTGGACTTTGTCACAGAGGTAAAATACAAAGCCACATGTCCAGATAACACACTGAACAGCTGTCTGCAGCAAACTGGATTGGCCAACCCAAAAGGAGTGCGTGCACATTACAAACCCATGGGATACTGGTTTGTGTTTTCGATCAGAGGCATGGAAGCAGTTCTCCCTCCCGGGTCCTCTTCCAAGCTTCTCTGCCATCTCGCTTGTGCCTGGTAAATACCCGTGCACATCAACAAATGCAAGTGACCGAGAATACCTTGAGAAGAAGCAAGCAGGGCCCTTTCCACTTTCCTTCCTTTTTATAGCTAATTTCTTGGATTCCTTTCATCTACTCTCCCTATGTACCCCTCCACACATACACATACAGCTGCATGAATTTGCTCCACAACAGTTGTGTACAAAAACACCTCATTGCTGTATGTTTCTATATCTAATTAAATCTCTGTTTTAGCCTCTATTGGCTAGTTGTAGCCTGCTACCCAATATCAGTCATGACTGGAGTCCTCTGTACCTGATAGTGGCCCAAGGGACCCGTGATATTCTATGGCTTAGAGGAATTGGGGAAGGACCTCCAGCTCTGTAGGCCATTGTGGTCACTGCCTAGATGTGTGTTGTGGTCTATTGCAAGGCAGGAGGCCCATCTCCTGCTGTACCCGATGTGGGCATGGGCATCATTCTTCATATCAGTCAGGGGTCTTTGTGTTCAGCCTTCAGCATCCCAGACCATCCCATCAGACATCCTGGACGGTCAGTAGGATGGGGTTGGGGGCAAGCTCTGCAGCACCTCTCCAGTTCCTTTTAATATCCGTTCTAGTATTTTTTAACTTCCAGGTCATTTTAACTATTTAAACTCAAAGCCACATCCATCTCTTTGACTGGTAACAGACTCCAAAGCCTGGGTAGGGTTATTTTTCAAGTTTCTGGCAATTTCTGTTTTCAACTTCTGAATGTAATATTTCTGGGAGCCCTGAACTCAGAACTCAAGACTTTGTCTTATTTAGAAGAAGGGGGACAAAATTTGCCTTATTTTTCCTAGCTCCTATTGCAGGAGCAGGAACAAGAATATAAATTCATATCTTAATAGATTATCTTGCCACATACATATTACAGGGATTTGTGGCAGGTGGGAAGAAAAACAGGAATTTTTTTGATCAGTGGAAAATTGGCAAAATTTTTCTTTGTTTTTACTGTTGGTGTTGTTTGGTGTTACAAGGTGCATAAGTTTTCTAAAGGTCAAAGTGACTGATAAATTGAGTCACTAACCAGAGCTGACTGCTTGTTTCTGCATCAAAGACCTACCAAACTTGTTCCATTTATGAGTTCAGGTTAATTATTCTTCCATTCTGGTGGTGTAGTGCAGGATCATATGTCCCTTGAATGCTTCAAGAAGCAAATGTTTTGCTTAAGCCTCTTACAAGGATGGAGGGGTATTTAGAAAAAACCAGATGAGGAAGGTTTTCCCAGAGAGTTTTGTGAGAATGAGAATGAACTAAGTGTTGACAGTAATGGTGTGTGCTCTGCGAATGAGTCCCTTTAGATTACTAAGTTTATCCTTTGATCTGAAAACATGACAGTGATTGAAAAGTCAATTAGCACATATACCGTATGTCCAAACAGCCTAAAATAAAGATGAGGAGACAATTTTTAAATTTATTAGGAGCCACTAACCCATGAACCACTTCTCCCCAAATTAAGCAGGGTTAACTAGAATGTATGTGTACTATATTCATTTTCTATTGCTGCTGTAACAAATTGTTGCAAATTTAGTGGCTTAAAACACTCATTTATTATCTCCAAGTTCTGTAGATCAGGAGTCCTGGTACAGCATGCCTCAGCTGGGTCCTTCACTTAAAGTCTCACAGAGAAAAAATCAAGGTGTTGGTAGGGCTGTGTTCCTTTCTGCTTTCTTTTCTTTTTTTTAACTTCCATTAAAAAATATTTATTTATTTGGCTGCACTGGGTCTTAGTTGTGGCACATGGGATCTTCATTGTGGTGTGTGGGATCTTTAGTTATGGCATGCGGGATCTAGTTCCGTGACCAGGAATCGAACCTGGGCCCCCTGCATTGGGAGCATGGAGTCTTAACCGCTGGACCAATAAGGAAGTCCCCTTTCTGCTTTCAAGAACATTCCATTGTTGATCAAATTCAGTTCTTTGTGGTTGTAGGACTGTGCTTCCTTGATGCTGTCAGCTGGAGGCCATCCTTAGCTCCTAGAGCCTCTTTCTGGTCCTGGCACAAAGCCCCTTCCATCATGTGACCCTCTCCATCCCAGAGCCAGCAAAAGCTTTGATCTCTTCTCACACTTAGAATCCCTTTGGCTTGTTCTTTTGCTGTGTCTCTTTTCTCTAGCCGGAGAAAGTTCTCCACTTTTAAGGGCTCATGTAAGTGAACTGGACCTACCCAGATAATCCACATAATTTTCCTTATAACACATAGTTTAAGATGTAATCTTATGCTTTTTGCAGAGAAGAAAATGAAAACTCACTGTATTTTAGATACTAAATCAAAATATGCTTTCTAGTATTTTAGTTTTTCCACATTAAAATCTCAGCTTTTCCTTATCCTTTGGGTCCCTTGTAAATAGTTTTAAGTTCTTAGAAATTGTATTCATGTTTGCATATTAATTAATTAATCTGTATTGGTGAGAACATGTATAAATAACATATAACATATATAATAAAAGAGCAAGTGACCTGTAGGAAAACTAATTCTGGCTTTAATAAGGCTGTATTTCAGGCTGCTTTTGGTTATTAAACCGCATATAAAGCTTTTGCCTTAGTTATTACACTCAGCAGGACTGGTTATTTGATTATGAGACAGTTTCAATATTGGTTTAAATAAAATTGATTTTCGTGGACTACAGTTTAGTTCTGAATGTCTGTGTATTATTCTGGATTGTAATGCCTTTAGGAAGCGGTGGATAAGGGAAATAATTAGATTTGCCATAGATTAAAATGGTGTGCATTGTCCAGGTGTGGTAACATGACTGAGTGGTTTACAAAAAAAAAGAAAAGCAAACTTCAGAGGCAGGCAGATGGACCAAATGCTGGCTTTGTTCCTTAGCAGCTGTGTGACCCTAGACAAGTTGCTCATCCTCTCTGATACTCAGTATCTGCATGTACAAAATGGGGATATCAGTATCAACCCGTGGGAGGGGGATGTTGTTAAGGATTAAATGAGATTAATGGGAAATCCCTAGCAGTTTCTGGTATGCAGGCAGAGTTAAAAAATTATGAGTTGCCATTGCCTTGCCTCTTGAGGCCTCTAGTATGCTAATGTGTGAACCTCATCCTCGACAACCAACCTGAACCCAAACCCTAATATATATTTTTGGCTGTGCCACGGGGGCATGTGGGTTCTTAGTTTCCCAACCAGGGATTGAACCTGCACCCTCTGCATTGAAAGCTCGGAGTCTCAACCACTGGACTGCCAGGGAAGTCCCCGAACCCTAATTTTGTGATGAAAGAGTTGGTCCATTTAGATTTAATATTCTTTTACATTGTCTTATTATAATTGAAAAATTTTTTTCGGTTACATCCTTAGGGTCCACTAAAAGAAGTATTTATGATCATTTGCTAAAGCAATAAAAATTGCTTTTTAGAAAGGATTAGAAATTTGAAGTTTCATTATGGGGCCAGAAACGATAGAATTTTATTATTTACATCAGATTTGTCATTTCAATAGCAAATGCTCCTAGTTGAAAGGTGTTGCCACAAGAGCTTAAAGGTAGTCATTTTTCTCAAGAGTAGCTAAAATTTCCTTTGTGTTGCATGTTTTTGGAATAAAAGAAAATAGCTTTGATTGGTGATTTGGAGGCAGGGTCATATCCCCCTGTGGTTCCTTTGGTGCCTCCTTTACAGCACCATCCAGATCCCCCTGTCCGTGATGCTGACCTCCAGACAGGCTGTGCTCCAGTTAAGTGTTAATATTTGATGGCCCAGGGTTCCTTCCATGCCAGGCACCTAAAGAGCTCCCTTTGCTTTGTAGCTGCTGTTCTCCTCTGTTGAGTCGGTGTCATTTTAAGCTCTTCTTCGACTTCCCCAGTTCTCAAAGGGCCAGCTTGTTCCTGGTTACTATTTTTTAAATGCTCTCATCCTGTGTCTTGTTTCATGCTCCAGTTCAGAGTTTTTTGAAATGTCTCTTGGTCCAACTCACTTGTGGTTGCTGAGATTTAAGTCCATTCCAGTGGTATCCTCATTCCACAAAACTTTTGCTGCTCCTCTCCTATTTAGAAAAATCTCAGTCTTCTTCCTGTGTTTCTCCTTTACTCTCACAATACAGCCACACTCAAAACAGTTAAGGGTTCAACCACAAGTCCAGATTGTCACCAGCACTTCTGACTGATGAGCTGTAGATCCTGGGTTCCAACAGCCTCCCTCCTTGGATTCCATTAATTTCCTAGAGCAACTCACAGATCTCAGAGAAACAGTGTACTTACAAGAGTACTGGTTTATTAGAAAAGGACAAAACTCAGGAACAGACGGAAGAGATGTAATAGAGAAAGATATGGGGAAAGGGCAAGAAGCTTCCACACACTCTTCCAGCACCTCCATGTTTTCACCAATCCAAAAGCTCTCCTAACCTTGTCCTTTTGGGTTTTTATCAAAGCTTCCTTATATAGTCATGGTTAATTAAGTCACTGGCTGTTGGTGATTGATTCAACCTCCAGCCTCCCTTCTCTCCCCAGAGGTTTGGGAGTAGGACTACACGTTCCAACTCTGTGATCACATGGTAGGGCTGCCTGGCAATCAGTCCCCAACCTTAGGTGGCCTAAGGACTTTCCAAAATTCATCTCATGAACATAACAAAAGACAACTTTATCACTCTCCTCTCTTAGGAAATTCCAAGGGTTTTAGGAGTCTGTACTAGAAACAAGGGATGTTCTATACAGAGATGTTCTATGCAAGGTCTTCTAATGAAGACCAAATATATAGTTCTTATTGTAAATCACATACTACACTTCCTAAGTATAGACTCCTGTCATGAACACTATAGGGAAATAAAAGGGGAATATGATTTGGTATTTGACTTCAAGAAGCTAAGAATCTGGTGAAAGGTGAAGGGGGAGATCAGTAAACAGATTTGGGAAAGCGAGGCAGGTATAAACTAAGTATCGTAGGAGAGGTGCAAGTCATGTGCTGTGTGAGCCTGGAGCAGTGATTCAACCCTGGCCACACAGAATAATCACCTGTGGGGCTTTTAAACATCCTGGTGCACACGCTCAATCCCAGACATATTCAGAAGCTCTGGGGATGGAGGTCAAGGCATCAGTATTTTAAAGTACCCAGGTGATTCCAGTGTGCAGCTGCAGTTGAGAACCACTGGCCTAAAGATGAGCCTGACAAATTCCATTTCTAACTGGCTCTGTGGCAAGGTAATAACAAAATCTTGAATACCTTTATTTGATTTCCTGTACCTCATGCTCCATATTGAGTTTTGATGACTGCCTGCTTCAGTGTTGATAGAACCTTGTATTATTAGTATACACTGAATAAACACGTGTTTGTTGATAGATGAATACCCACTTGTTTTAACGTCCCCCCCCCCAACATTTATTGAGACCTACTGTATTTGGGAATAGAGCAGTACTAAGTGGTGGGGATCGAGCAGTAAGTGCAACTATGTCTCTGCCTGGATGCTCTGTTTCCCACACCATGCTTTCTCCTCCATCAGAACCATCTGGGGAGCTTGTAACAGAGCCGCCTGTTGGATGCTTCCCCAGCCTATTATGTGTCTCTGGGTGTGAAGTTCAGGGATCTTCTTTGTTCACAAGCTGCCCGGATGATTCTGTGCACACAGGAGCCTGAAAGCCCTAACAAGGACTCAATGCAGGACAGAGCAGGGCGAGGAGCATTGTGGTGCCTCTTGCAGAGATACGGACTTCCAGGGGAGCCAGAAAAGGGTGCTGGGAGGGGGTGGCCTCTGAGCTGGGTCTTCAAGGATGGTTATTGACTCACTTGGAGGGAATGGGAGGGAGAGCATTTCAGGCAAAGGGAAAACTCTCGATCAGGTCACAGAGGCGAGAATGAACACAGCATGATGAGGAGATTGGAGGCCAACTGTGAGGTGCCATTTGTAATTTTAAGTTAATTAACCTTTATCGATTTCCTGCAATGTTCTGAGCACTGCACACAAGGAGTGTCAAACTGCTCAGGGAACAGGGTGTTCCTGGGTCTGGCTCTGAGCTCTTGTTTGGTTTGGCGGAGCGATGCCCTATCACTGCCAAGCTCTGGAAGTCTCCCAAGAACCCAGATTCATGGGGCTGTAAAGCCACACCTGGGGGTGGCAGTGTCTCTGTGGGAGAGCCACGAGCTCTGGCTTGTGTCACCAGGATCACCTCTTCCTGATGCATCTCCAAACCTCTGAAGGCTCTGAAGGAGGCAGAGTCTGGTCTGGGAGGATGGGCATGGGGGTTGGCTGGCAAGATGCTTGTGGAGGTCACGGCTGGTGATCTGGTGAAATTGATGGTTTGGTTTTATAACACTATGAATGCCAGGCTATTAACATTATGAGTAAAACAGGCTTTGGAAGCCTAACCTGAAATTCTCACCACTGTTTATAACTTTTTGTCTAAGGGAAAGAGCAAACCATGATCCAAAAACTAAATTATTTTTGAGTAACGATAGCTATTTACTGCTTACTTAGTAGGCATCAGGCCTCCAATGCTCTGAGCTTTACACTTTCTGTTACTACTCGACCAGTCTCTCCCCAGTCCTCTGAGAGGTGTGGTTTTATTCCATCTGCTTTATAGATCGTGGGGCTTGTGAGTGACAGAGCTGGGATTTGAATCCAGGTACATGTAGCTCTTAGAAACTGAGTGTGTAACGACCACACCAAGCTACTTTTGGAATGTGGCTTTTTATTAAATTGGTGATTTCCTTTATCTTCTTATTTTATGTACACATCCCACAGTGTCTGTAGAGGCCTTGGTGAGTAGTTAATTGTAAAACAGATCAAAAATAAATAAAATGCCCCAGAATAAGTAGGAAGAAATATACTGCTTTCTTTTATCCTTCTACATTACTTACATTTTTACACAAAATCCTTCCTCCCAAGTACTTTTGCTTAGGAATGCCTGATAAAGAGGTAAGAAAATGTAACATTATTCAATTTGGCAGGAATTGCAGCTAATGTGGAATATCAGATCCCTCTGTTTCAAGGAGTGGTTTTTTTTTTTCAGGTACAGTGGCTATAAGATGATTCTGATTCTGTAAAACAAAATTGAGAAGGTTAGGATGAATTCAATTGGGTTATGAAAACAAGTGCTGTGATATGTGAGTATACTCCTTGATCATCTGTTTTATTCCCCTGATACCTAGATAATTGCCTGGGGCTTGAATCATGGTTTACCCGTAGCCATCTGATTGTTTGCAGTACCTGAAGGGGAAGATAAACTGTCAGTTCTGTCATTTCTGTTTGTAGGTATCATCTCCACAGGTGAACATAGAGGCTGCTTTGGTGGGAACTTGTAGCTGAAATATACGAAAGGGGGAAAACTGCAGAAACAAAATTCCTGCACAGTGATCTGGAGTTTCAGTAATATTCCGTTATTAAATATTTGCTCTTTATTATTCAGAAGTTTAATTATTTGCACATTTACAATTTTCTGCTTGGCTGGATATTTAATCCAACTGTTTAATGTTCATTCATTGCATAGTCTAAACATGGTCTCACTTTCTAAACTGACTGATCTTTATAGTCATTTGATATGACTTAATTGTCTTATGATTTAAATAATACTCTCCTGAGTGCCTTCTACGTACTAGGTATTTGTAATCTTTTTGTCCGTGTGGTAATTTCAGGTACCAAAGGGTTAGCAAAGTATTGCACGGTTGTTAGACATTTCAAAATATTTATAGTGAAGATATGAATTTACATGACCTCTGAGTGAAAAGAAATTAATTGAGCTCATGCTGTGAAACTAAATAAATCAGTGGGAAGAAAAATGGTAGGGTTTACTAGTGGAAGTAATTAGATCAAAGGATTATTCATTGTACTAAGTTGCCTCTGTTTGCTTCTGAATGGCTGCTAATGTTTAGATTTCTGAGCTGCCAGACTTCTACTATTTTGCCAACAACGTTTTCTCTACTTCAAGTGTTACTGGAAAACTAATCAGATGCAGTAATTGATTTAACAACAGAATGATTCAGTAGTTGCAGTCTCCCATAAAATCTCCCTTCTTCTTCATTCTTAAGGTAAATTATCAATTTATGGGTCTTCGCAGAAAAGCATTTATTTCTCTTTACTCCCTTAAAAAGGAGAGTTCTCTGCACTCAAATCTGTTTTGAGGTAAGACGTTCCACCTGTGGAGCTCTGTGCTGGAATATTAACCCTTCTCTGACAACCAAGTCTAAGATGGTAGTCCCGTATGATAATTACATGACTTTGTTTAAAATTGCATGTAATCAAAATGATGCAATCTTGATAGAAGATGGCTTTGTTCAGGGCTGACTGAGAATTCAGTTGTAGACGTGTGTGCTTACCTGTCACTGTGATAAAGGGTCCAGGGCTTTGCTTTCTGGAACTTTCGCTTTGCTGGACCTACTCACCTGAGTCCCAGTCTTCTGATGGGCAACGTGCAGATTTCCCCTTACAGGCACGTGTAATAGCCATAAGTATGCGTATATAATTACATGTATGTATATACGCTTAATGACCAGAGGAAGTACCAAACAGACATGAAAACTGCAGGTTTCACGTCAAGGCTGGACAGCTCCTCCAGTGCTCAGAGGTATTCAGTGTGGCACAGAGCTTGCGGTGAGGGAGTGAGATGGGGTGGGCAGGAGACACCACTCTGTAGAGCCCTGAGCCGAGTTGATCCCCTACTTCTAGATCTTGTCTTCTCTACTGATTCTTGGATGATTGTCTGCTTTCCTTCAAACAACCGGGGACCCTCTCGGTTTCTGCACGCCACCACTGTTTCCCACCTGTCTGCATACCTGCTTTTCCAAATCCTCACTTGTATACCTAAGGAATTTTTATTATAAATGCAATGTATGTTTAGATAATAAAATTTGAATAGTACAGAGATGATCATATAGAACTTAAATATCTCCTCTCCTAACCGGATTCTCAATCTCCAGTTTTCTTTTTTAATAGTTCTTCTTGTGGTTACCTCCATAATCATCCCAGATAATGTGCTCTGCTTCCACCTCTTGATTTATCATTATGTACTGTGCTGTTTAACTTTAAACAATATGTATTGAGTTCCTGCCATGAAAGATAAGGAATTTAACATGCTTGTGCTGTTTCTAAAAGGGTTTTATTCTTATTTTTTTTTTTTTTTTTTATTATTTTATTTTATTTTTTTGGGGGGTACACCAGGTTCAATCAACTGTTTTTATACACATATCCCCATATTCCCTCCCTTCCTTGACGCCCCCACCTCGATTCCCCCCCACCCTCCCTGCCCCAGTCCTCTAAGGCATCTTCCATCCTCGAGTTGGACTCCCTTTGTTATACAACAACTTCCCACTGACTATTTTACAGTTGGTAGTATATATATGTCTGTACTACTCTCCCGCTTCTTCTCAGTTTCCCCTTCACCCCCCGCCCCCTCCCATACCTCGAGTTCTCCAGTCCATTCCCTGTATCTGCTTCCCTGTTCTTGTCACTGAGTTCATCAGTACCATTTTTAGATTCCGTATATGTGAGTTAGCATGCAATATTTGTCTTTCTCTTTCTGACTTACTTCACTCTGTATGACAGATTGTAGTTCTATCCACCTCATTACATATAGCTCCATCTCATCCCTTTTTATAGCTGAGTAATATTCCATTGTATATATATGCCACATCTTCTGTATCCATTCATTTGTTGATGGGCATTTAGGTTGCTTCCATGTCCTGGCTATTGTAAAGAGTGCTGCAATAAACATTATGGTACAAGTTTCTTTTGGGATTATGGTTTTCTTTGGGTATATGCCCAGGAGTGGGATGACTGGATCATATGGTAGTTCTATTTGTAGTTTTTTAAGGAACCTCCAAATTGTTTTCCATAGTGGCTGTACCAACTTACAGTCCCACCAACAGTGCAAGAAAGTTCCCTTTTCTCCACACCCTCTCCAACATTTGTTGTTTCCAGACTTTGTGATGATGGCCATTCTGATTGGTGTGAGGTGATACCTCATTGTGGCTTTGACTTGCATTTCTCTGATGATGAGTGATGTTGAGCATCTTTTCATGTGTGTGTTGGCCATCTGTATGTCTTCTTTGGAGAAATGTCTATTTAGGTCTTCTGCCCATTTGTGGATTGGGTTATTTGCTTTTTTGGTATGAAGCTGCATGAGCTGCTTGTATATTTTGGAGGTTAATCCTTTGTCCGTTGTTTCATAGGCAATTATTTTTTCCCATTCTGAAGGTTGCCTTTTAGTCTTGTTTATGGTTTCCTTTGCTGTGCAAAAGCTTTTAAGTTTCATGAGGTCCCATTCGTTTATTCTTGATTTTATTTCCATGATTCTAGGAGGTGGGTCAAAAAGGATGTTGCTTTGATGTATGTCAAAGAGTGTTCTGCCTATGTTTTCCTCTAGGAGTTTGATAGTGTCTGGCCTTATATGTAGGTCTTTAATCCATTTGGAGTTTATTTTTGTGTATGGTGTTAGGAAGTGTTCTAATTTCATTCTTTTACATGTTGCTGTCCAATTTTCCCAGCACCACTTATTGAAGAGGCTGTCTTTTTTCCATTGTATACTCGTGCCTCCTTTGTCAAAGATAAGGTGCCCATATGTGTTTGGGCTTACTTCTGAGTTCTCTATTCTGTTCCATTGATCTTCCTTTCTATTTTTGTGCCAGTACCATACTGTCTTGATCACTATGGCCTTGTAGTATAGTTTGAAGTCAGGAAGCCTGATTCCACCAACTCCATTTTTCCTTCTCAAGATTGCTTTGGCTATTCGGGGTCTTTTGCGTTTCCATACAAATCGTAAGATTTCTTGCTCTAGTTCTGTGAAAAATGCCATTGGCAATCTGATCGGGATTGCATTAAATCTGTAAATTGCTTTGGGTAGTACAGTCATTTTCACGATGTTGATTCTTCCAATCCAGGAACATGGTATATCCCTCCATCTGTTTATGTCATCTTTGATTTCTTTCATCAATGTCTTAAAGTTTTCTGCATACAGATCTTTTGCCTCCTTAGGCAGGTTTATTCCTAGGTATTTTATTCTTTTGGTTGCAATGGTGAATGGGAGAGTTTCCTTAATTTCTCTTTCTGCTCTTCCGTTGTTCATGTATAGGAATGCAAGAGATTTCTGTGCATTAATTTTGTATCCTGCTACTTTACTAAACTCATCAATGAGTGCTAGCAGTTTTCTGGTAGAGTCTTTAGGGTTTTCTATATATAGTATCATGTCATCTGCAAAGAGTGATAATTTTACTTCTTCTTTTCCAATTTGGATTCCTTTAATTTCTTTTTCTTCTCTGATTGCTGTGGCTAACACTTCCAAAACTATGTTGAACAACAGTGGTGAGAGTGGACACCCTTGTCTTGTTCCTGTTCTTAGAGGGAATTCTTCCAGTTTTTCTCCATTGAGAACAATGTTGGCTTTTGGTTTGGCATATATGGCTTTTATGATGTTGAGGTAATTTCCTTCTATGCCCATTTTCTGGAGAGCTTTTATCATAAATGGATGTTGAACTTTGTCAAAAGCTTTTTCTGCATCTATTGAAATGATCATATGGTTTTTATCCTTCAATTTGTTGATATGATGTATCACGTTGATTGATTTGCGTATATTGAAGAATCCTTGCATCCCAGGGATAAACCCCACTTGATCGTGGTGTATGATTTTTTTAATGTGCTGTTGCAGTCTGTTAGCTAGTATTTTGTTGAGGATTTTTGCATCTATATTCATCAGTGATATTGGTCTGTAGTTTTCTTTTTTTGTGACATCTTTGCCTGGTTTTGGTATCAGGGTGATGGTAGCCTCATAGAATGAGTTTGGGAGTGCTCCGCCTTCTGCAATATTTTGGAAGAGTTTGAGAAGGATAGGTGTTAACTCTTCTCGAAATGTTTGGTAGAATTCGCCTGTGAATCCATCTGGTCCTGGGCTTTTGTGTGTTGGGAGATTTTTAATCACTGCCTCAATTTCTGTACTTGTGATTGGTCTGTTCATGGTTTCTATTTCTTCCTGGTTCAGTCTTGGAAGATTGTATTTTTCTAAGAATGTATCCATTTCTTCCAGGTTATCCAATTGATTGGCATATAGTTGCTTGTAGTAGTCTCTCATGATGTTTTGTATTTCTGAGGTGTCCGTTGTGACTTCTCCTTTTTCATTTCTAATTCTGTTGATTTGCATCTTCTCCCTTTTTTTCTTGATGAGTCTGGCTAATGGTTTATCAATTTTGTTAATCTTCTCAAAGAACCAGCTTTTAGTTTTATTTATTTTTCTTATGGTTTCTTTCCTTTCTTTTTCATTTATTTCTGCTCTGATCTTTACGATTTCTTTCCTTCTGCTCACTTTGGGGTTTCTTTGTTCTTCTTTCTCTAGTTGTTTGAGGTGTAAGTTTAGGTTGTTTATTCGATCATTTTCTTGTTTCTTAAGGTAGGACTGTATTGCTATAAACTTCCCTCTTAGAACTGCTTTTGCTGCGTCCCATAGGTTTTGGGTTGTTGTGTTTTCATTGTCATTTGTTTCTAGATACTTTTTGATTTCCTCTTTGATTTCTGTAGTGATTCCTTGGTTGTTTAATAGTGAATTGTTTAGCCTCCATGTGTTTGTCTTTTTTGCAGTTTTTTTCCTGTAATTGATATCTAGTCTCATGGCGTTGTGGTCTGAGAAGATGCTTGATATGATTTCAATTTTCTTGAATTTGCTGAGGTTTGATTTGTGACCCAAGATGTGATCTATCCTGGAAAATGTTCCGTGTGCACTTGAGAAGAAAGTGTAGTCTGTCGTTTTTGGATGGAATGTCCTATAAATATCAATTAAGTCGAGATGGTCTAATGTGTCATTTAAAGCTTGTGTGTCTTTATTTATTTTCTGTTTGGATGATCTGTCCATTGATGTAAGTGGGGTGTTCAAGTCTCCCACTATAATTGTGTTACTGTCGATGTCCCCTTTTATAGCTGTTAGCATTTGCCTTATGTATTGAGGTGCTCCTATATTGGGGGCATAGATATTTACCATTGTGATATGTTCTTCTTGGATGGATCCCTTGATCATTATGTAGTGCCCTTCCTTGTCTCTTTTAATAGTCTTTACTTTCAAGTCTAATTTGTCTGATATGAGTATTGCTACTCCAGCTTTCTTTTGACTTCCATTTGCATGGAATATCTTTTTCCATCCCTTCACTTTCAGTCTATATGTATCCCTTGGTCTGAAGTGGGTTTCTTGTAGGCAGCATATAGAAGGGTCTTGTTTTTGTATCCATTCAGCCAGTCTGTGTCTTTTGGTTGGAGCATTTAATCCATTGACATTTAAAGTGATTATTGACATGTGTGTTCCAATTACCATTTTCTTAATTGTTTTGGGTTTGTATTTGTAGGTGTTTTCCTTTTCTTGTGTTTCCTACTTAGAGAAGTTCCTTTAGCACTTGTTGTAAGGCTGGTTTGGTGGTGCTGAATTCTCTTAACTTTTGCTTGTCTGGAAAGCTTTTGATTTCTCCCTCAAATCTGAATGAGATTCTTGCTGGGTAAAGTATTCTTGGCTGTAGGTTTCTCTCTTTCAGGACTTTCAGTATATCCTGCCATTCCCTTCTGGCCTGCAGAGTTTCTGTAGAAAGGTCAGCTGTTATCCTGATGGGTTTTCCCTTATATGTTGTTTGTTGCTTTTCTCTTGCTGCTTTTAATATTTTTTCTTTGTGTTGAATTGTCGTTAGTTTGATTAATATGTGTCTTGGTGTATTTCTCCTTGGGTTTATTCTGTATGGGACTCTCTGTGCTTCTTGGACTTGGTTCATTATTTCCTTTCCCATGTTGGGGAAGTTTTCCACTAGAACCTCTTCAAATATTTTCACAGACCCTTTCTTGTTTTCTTCTTCTTCTGGGATGCCTATAATTCGAATGTTGGTACGTTTAAGGTTATCACTGAGGTCTCTGAGGCTGTCTTCTAGTCTTTTTATTTTTTTATCTTTTTCCTGCTCTGTGGCGTTTATTTCTTCCATTCTATCTTCCAACTCACTTATTCATTCTTCTGCCTCAGTCATTCTGCTGGTTATAGCATCTAGAGTATTTTTAATTTCAGTTATTTTGTTATCCATTGCTGTTTGTTTTTCTGAGTTCTTATGAACTGTTTCTTGTACTTTCTCTAATTTGTTATCGAGATTTTGTATCATTTTTACTATCATTACTCTAAATTCTTTTTCAGGCATTTTTCCTATTTCCTCCTCATTTATTTGGTCTTGTGGGTTTTTTTCCTGCTCCTTTGCCTGCATGGGGTTTCTTTGTTTCCTCATGGTTGTCCAAGCTTTTGGGGTTGCTTGTCCTGGTGATAGAGGTGTTTATAGAAGACTGTCCAAGCCTCAGACTAATGTCCAAGTATTGGATTAGACGAATATTCAGTCTAGGAAACACATACATGTATAAGACACACAATTATTGAATCCGTTAGGACATAAGGCTCTAGAAAGACCTGACAGAACCCCAGTGTGCTATCAGATATTCAGAGAGAAACCCAGCAGAAATTGACAACTGAAACAGAACAAATCAGAGACAAAAGCAAAAGCAAACAAACAACAAATAACACCCTACACATACAAACATCAATCCAGGGAGATTTTGTAAGCTAGGATCAAATATAGAAATGAGCTGGAGTACCACCAGAGAGAATGGAGATTCTCAGAATGTAATTAGACAACTGTACTAAGAACTAAGATAAAGACAAAAGCCTAATATTAATACCAAGGCAGTGCATCATCTGGAGAATAGAGCAAGGAGTCTGAGCAGACCGATAGTGTTGCTTATAAGTATGTTAAGATAAAATACACTTAAAATGGCTGGAAGAAAGGGGAACAGAAGAGCGTAATGTGGTTGGAAATATGCAAAGAAAAAGAAAGGAATAGAAGTGTATAAAAGAAAGGGATGAAAGGAAAGTATGAAAGATATTTTGTCCGTACTACCAAAAACTTAGCTAGATATAGAAGTATTTTAAAAGGCAAAAAAAAAAAAAAAAAAAAAAAAAAGAGTAAAAAATATCCTTATAAAATTATGTTGTATCCCTTAGGGCTAAGATCGTATTTAATAAATCAAAAAAAAAAAAAAAAAAAGAGAAAGGAAAAGAGAAAAAAAAAAAAAATCCAGAACTGATCCCCGAATGGACCAGTTCAATAGGTATTGATACTACTATTTCTGTTTCCTTAGCATCTCAGCTGTAAGTGTCCTTTTCCTTGCCTTGGGTTTTTTTTTTTTGCGTTATTCTGTGACCAGCAGAGGTTCCTTTATTGTTCGTCTGTAAGCCTCGGTGTGTGGGGAGGGAGAGGGTGCAATAGTGGCTCCTTCTCCTGGGAGGGAGTGAGCAGTGGCGCACTGTTGCTTCAGTCAGGCTTGGAGGTGCCTGTTGCAGAGGGCGCTGGTGGCTCAGGCGTACACAGAAAGTCTTAGAGTTGGGCCTCTCTCGGGGTTTTTTCTTTTTGATGCTGGTTTTTTTTTTTTTTTTTTCTCTCGGCAGCCTCCCTGCTGCTGGCGTTGCAAGGAGTTTTAATCTAGCCCCGCCCGAGTGCCTGAGGGTGCTTGTTATCCCTGAGCGCCTTATGTGGCCCCGCAGGGCGTCTCTCTGCTGCCTGTTGCAGAGGCGCAGAAAGAGAGCGAGAGGCTATGCGCGCGGCTCCTCCCCCCCGCCCGGGAGCCTGCAGCCTCCAGCCGCCATCATGGCCGGGCAGCTCTCAGGGATCGGCACTCCTCTCCGCGGACCTCCTCCCTCCTGTCCTCTCGGTCCGTCACCCTACCGGCAACAATGTTTCTCCCCCGAACCAGCTCTCCGGTTCCCACGCTCCCGCTCCTGGACCCTCCGTTCAGCCGCGGATCGATGTCTCGGTCCGGGAACGCTGAGCTGCGCTGCGGACCCTCCGTATGTTTCTCACTCCCTCCCGTCTGCCACAGCTCCGCCGCTTCACCCTCTTTGAGCCCTCGTAGATGCCTCCCTACCGGCTATGTCAGGTTCTCCGCAGCCCTTTCCGGTGTCCGAAGCCGTCTGCTGGTGTTCAGCTGGTTCTCTGTGGGAATGACTGTGTCCTTCCGTGCATTCCCAATGCATCTGTGGAGAGGGATGCACTCCACGTCTCTCTACTTCGCCGCCATCTTTTTCCTCCGGTTTTATTCTTATTAATGATCCATTATTAATTGCTTTTATAACTCTAAGTAGTATACGTGAATCTTTTTCTTACTCCATCAGCCTTAGACACCATACCTAGACTTCTCAATATCTCTGCAAAATGGGGATAACTATAATACCTACTATATAAAGCTGTTATAAGAATTAAATGAAAGATTCCTTTTAAAGTGTTTAGCAAGGACCTGGTGCTTAGTGAATTCTCAGTATATTTGGCCAGTATTCCATGCAGGCAATGCCCAACCTTCACCTCCTCACTGTTCTCACTAAACATCCATCTCAGTCAGCTGGAGTGTGAGTTGTACATTATCAGTGTTTCCGTATATTCTCAGCTGCAGCTTTTAGCATTGACATAAAACAATTACCTGCCTTTACCTGATGGCTAGGGTCATCAGCTCTTTAATAGCCCAGTTTGTTACATTTGAAGACATTCTCTTGGAGCCCTTTGCTTTTCTTTTCAAATTTGGACCGATAAATTTGTAGGTCTGTGGCATCGTCGTCATCCTGGTTAGCTTATGTAGAATGATCAGGGAAGGCCTTCCTGGAAAAGTGATATTCAAGCAAAGACCTGAACTAGGGAGAGGAGAATTCTAAGCAGAGGAAACAAGTGCAAAGGCCCTGAGGCAGAAGGATCTTTGCCTACTTGGGGCACAGCAAGGGGGCCCGCGTGGCTTGAGTGAGTGGAGTAAACTATCTGGGTGGAAGTGATGGGGCTTGTAAGTATTTTGAAGATTCAACTAAATGGGTTAGATGTGGAATAAGATACAGAGGAGGTAAGAACCACTCAAATAATTGCGTTCTAATCTGTTGGAATGATTGGGCTGGTCTTCACTAAGATGGTGAAGAATTAGGGGAGAGCAGCTTTGGGCCATGTGGGATGGAGGGTGGGGTGGCAGGAAGGGGCAGAGAGCAAGAGTTTGGTTTTGCAATTTAAAATGCCTACAAGATATCCAAGTGGAGAGATGTGAAGTGGGAAGTTGGGAATATGCTCTGGAGCCTGGGGCAGATATCTAATCCGGGAACCGAGCATGGGGTCACTAGGCCATGAGATGAGTGAAGTCACGGAGGGAGAGAGTGTGGGCAGAGAAGAGAATAAATAGGGCCAAGGGTCACGTTCTTGGTCATGCCCAGTTTTTGGGTGGGGGCAGATGAAGAGGAGTCAATAAGATGAGAAAGAGGCCATTGAAATATGAGAAGAAGGATAGAGTTTGTAAAGCCAAGTGAAGGAAGCATTTTGAGAGGAAAGAGTAAAAAACTTGCAAAGAGGATTAAGGAAAAAGAAGAGTGATAAAACAGAAAGAGTATTAACAATAGGAAAAAGAATATGAGGGTTAAGAACTGACTTCTGGGCTTAGTAAAGTGCAGCTCATCAGTAAACTTCATAAAAGCTAAGTGATTTTATTTTAGCTTCTCTAAGGAGACAAGAGGGACCATCCCCAATCCTTGGGGCGTTTTTATTCCCAGAGATGATAAACAATCTACCGCCTGCTAGCATCTGCATTAGCACTCAGCAGGACTGTGCTTTAGCCAGGGATGTTTCTGCTCTGTTCCTGGTCCAGGGTGATGTTTACTTCGTTAAAAGCCTGGCTATGTTGTTTCTGTTTGCTCTTTTTTCTATGTGGTCACACTGGCATGTGTTTAGAGATGTGGGAGTGTGAGACAGTGTGAATCTATTATACCATTTTGACTGAAATTTTTTTCTGCTAAATCTTTACCTTCTTTACTAAATGTTCCTTTTATCTTCTGGCCTCACCAGCCTCACCATTAAGGATGTAATTTTTGCAGTCACTTTTGCAAATGGAGAGGCTTTTTTTTTCCCCACTCCATGTACCACTGGGTTGGTGAAGTTGGTGTCTTACTACATCACATTGCCACTAAAAGTCATTTCTCCCTCATTTATGCTCATTTGATAGATTCCCCCTCTCTTCCTTCTAGCTTTTGTCACTTAACGACCTCCTAGCCACTGCCTGTTATGGGCTGAATTGTGTCTGCCTCTCCAAATTCATATCTCAAAGCCTTAACCCCCTGGTACCTTAGAATGCGACTGTATTTGGAGATAAGATCTTTAGTTTAAAAAAATTTTATTGGAGTACAGTTGATTCACAATATTGTGTTGGTTTCTGCTGTACAGCAAAGTGAATCAGTTTTATGTGTACACATATCCATTCTTTTTTAGATTCTTTTCCCATATAGGTCATTACAGAGTATTGAGTAGAGTTCCCTGTGCTATACAGTAAGCCCTTATTAGTTATCTTTTTTTTTTCCTTTTTTTAAAAATTTATTATTTTTTGGGGGTACACCAAGTTCAATCATCTGTTTTTATACACATATCCCCGTATTCCCTCCCTTCCTTGACTCCCCCCCCTTGAGTCCCCCCACCCTCCCCGCCCCAGTCCTCTAAGGCATCTTCCATCCTCGTGTTGGACTCCCTTTGTTATACAACAACTTCCCACTGACTATCTATTTTACAGTTGGTAGTATATATATGTCTGTGCTACTCTCTTGCTTCGTCTCAGCTTCCCCTTCACCCCCCGCCCCCTCCCAAACCTTGAGTTCTCCAGTCCATTCTCTGTATCTGCGTCCTAGTTATCTATTTTATATGTAGTAGTGTGTATGTGTCAATCCCAGTCTTCCAATTTATCCCTCCCTCCCTTTACCCCCTGGTAACCATAAATTTGTTTTCTACATCTATGACTCTATTTCTGCTTTGTAAATAAGTTCATTTGTACCATATTTTTAGATTCCACATATAAGCAATATCATATGGTATTTGTGTTCCTCTGTCTGACTTACATCACTTAGTATGATAACCTCTAGGCCCATCCATGTTGCTGCAGATGTCATCATTTCATTCTTTTTTTTACAGCTGAGTAATATTCCATTGTATATATGTACCACATCTTCTTTATCCATTCACCTGTTGATGGACTTTTAGGTTGCTTCCATGTCTTGGCTATTGTAAACAGTGCTGCAGTGAGCATTGGGGTGCATGTATCCTTTCTAATTAAGGTTTTCTCTGGATATATGCCCATGAGTAGGATTGCTGGATCATATGGTAGTTTTATTTTTAGTCATTTAAGGAATCTCCATACTATTCTTCGCAATGGTTGTACCAATTTACATTCCCCACCAACAGTGTAGGAGGGTTCCCTTTGGAGGTAAGGTCTTTGAAGAGGTGACTAAGGTTAAATGAGGTCATTCAGATGGGCCTTAATCCAGTATGACTGGTGTTCCTACAAGAAAAGGAAATTAGGATATAGACATATAGAGGGAAGATTGTGTGAAGACACAGGGAGAAAACAGCCACCTGCCCTACCAATACCTTGATCTTGAACTTCTAGGTTCCAGAATTGTGAGAAAATAAATTCCCTTTTTTAAGCCACCCTGTGCATGGTACTTCAGTATGGCAGCCTGAGCAGACTAATAGACACCCCCTTACTCACAGAAGATTTTAGCACATAGTTCACAGACCTTCTTTCCATCCACTGCCCTGCCTTCCTCCTGGCCGACTTCAGCGTCGGTAGAAATGGTCCTTTCATCTCTGAGATCCTTTTTCACTCTGCACAAGCCAAGCACTCCCAGGGCCATTCATTCTCTCGTTTTCACTTAGAACAGTTTTACCTTTGAGATGGCATGTCCCCCTTTCCAGCAATCTCATTCAATTTTTTTTAAATAAGGAGGCACTTTTTTTCTAATTTTTATGTTTATTTTTAAAAAATGTTTATTTATTTGTTTATTTGGCTGCACCAGGTCTTAGTTGTGGCACATGAGATCTTTGTTGCCACGTGCAGGATCTTTAGTTGCGGCATGCAAACTCTTAGTTACAGCATGTAGGATCTGAGTTTCCTGACCAGGGATAGAACCCAGGCCCTCTGCATTTGGAGCACAGAATCTTAGCCACTGGACCACCAGGGAAGTTCCTCACTCAATTATTTTTAATATACTGGTTCTTCAACTACTTTGTCACATAGGCTGTTATCTTCTAGATTTTTTTCCCTGATTATCAGGCAACTCTTCCTGGCTTCCTCCTCACCTAGCTTAGACCCTTTCCTTCAACCAAAGGCTACCAGCAGCCCAAGCCATCTTGTTCTTTTGCCTCCTGGATACATCTGCTTGGCACACCCCAAACCTGGGTGGATCTGAACACCTGTCTTCTCTGTGTCTGCAACTGGGACACATAATTTGTTTAATATGGTTGGACATATGGAAATTGTTTCCTTTTTTACTATTAAATAAGAGTGTGGTGAATATCATTACTGTACATACATCTTTGTGTGTTTCTCTGTGGGTTACTTAAGCTAAATTCCTAGCAGTGTAGTTACAGGACCCGAAGGTTTAAGACTTTCAAAATACAACATCAGATTGCCTTTCAGTAAGCTTATAATGATTTTTCATAATTTATGTATGAGAATACATATTTCACTACAAATTTCCTAGAGTTGGGAAAAATGAGTTCAAAATGTTTAAATCAACTAAACAAATGAAAAATGACACTTTTAAGATATTATTTTCTTTCATTGCTAGGAAGATAATAGATGTCTATGTTTATTGACAACTTTTCTTGTTTTTTGTTTCATTCTTTTTTGGGTGTTTTTGTTTTCATTGATTTTGTAAGAGATCTTTTTTTCTCATTAGTTATTTGATGTTTTGTTGACTCGGGATTTTCTTAAACTCATAAAAATGTTATGCTCTATTATGAGTTTGATTATTGTTTAAATAATCTGTTACTTGCTCTGATTGCATCTCAGGACTGCAATTATACATACACACAAAGGATTTTTTCCTTTTCATGTTTGTCCTGCTCTTTACCATTATGTTCATCGCCATCCTTTTCCTCTGTATTCTGGAAGATAATCCCAATTTTTTTCCATTTTTCTTTTATTTTTTCGTATTTGTAATTAATTTAAAAATAATTTTGCAGGCAGAGTTTTAATTCTGCCAATACATTTATAGTTTTCTTATAATATCTTCTTATTTTATCTAGTTCCCTTTTCTTCTCCTCCTCTGTCTTAAGAAACTTCTTATTAATTTCTTGCTATCTTACTACTTTCTTTTCTTGTTTCACGGCCTGGTTACATTTTGGAAACACAAAGCTATATTGCTGACAGTCTTATGACTCTTGTAGTAGACTTTTCTTAAGCAGGAAGTTCCTCTTCATCTTAAATATGACATTTCCCTCCTTTTTGGTTGCAGAATTTTTCACATTGGTTTTATCTTTTTCCTGTTTGCTTATCTTTAATGAGAAGGTCACTCTCTGAGTCTGATTTTATCAAGATTCAGGGTGAGTGAATTCTTTGGTGTCCCTCACTGTTCACCTAGTTTCAGTTAGAATTTCTCTCTCACATAATGATAGGCTGGATCGTTTTATACAGATCCTTTTCTAATCTCCTGAGTCTGGTGGTTATCTACATACCGTTATGACAGTGTTACTCACTCAGCGTATCTAATACATCTCCATTTTCTCTTGCTTTTACCGCCTATGTATATATTGAGTTCCCACCTAGAGGACAATTTTTGTCTGCCCTGAAGAATTGCATGGTTCCATAGTAGACTTCTTTGTGAATAAGAAACACACCTTTATTGTTGCGAGCTTTGAGATGCTGAGATTGTTTATGTAATTTAGCTTATCCTGATTAATATATGTCAGCTTGTAAATCCACATTCCTTTTAGTTATTAGTGTAATGTCATTCTTTAAATTGTTAGATTGAGGAGTGGAGAAATTGTGTCTATTTTTTGCATCCCCAGAACCTGGTATAGCCCCAGCACATAGAAGGTACTTAAAAGTATGTGTGGGAGAAATGAATAAATAAAAGGACAACAGGAAGCTTAATGTTATTGTCAATACTGTTCCTCAAATGGCTTGCCATAAGTGTTGTTAGAACAAATAAATAAAGGAGTTGATTTTTGGCCTATAATTTATGGCATTTTACCAATGGAAGCATTAAAGTATATAAATCTTCAGTTGAGAGATAGGAACTAATGCTGGAAATAAGCTAGAAGCTGGCATTGAGTTGTCTTTTCTGGGAACCAGTTATCATTTATACATGCAGTGACCATTCATCCAAATTCTGATGTATAGGGAGTTTCAATAGAAGTTAGTTCCTGTGGAAAGCTCTTTGCTCCCCTTCTCCTCAGGGCAAGGATCCTGGATCTGTGTTGAAATAAGAGGAAGTGAGGCAGTTGCTCCCAAATGACCTAGAGTAGCACTTGGTTAATAGAGTGTTACTTCACTGATCCTTCCTAAGAAACATTCTGAAAATTCTTATCAGGATAGCATTCTCCTCAATATGGCTGAGCTTCACACCTCGCTAACTGCTTAACAGTTGTTCTCACTGGATTTTTTTATCCTTCCAGCTTTCTGGCTAACTCAAGTCTTATTCCCTAGATTGATCAAAAGACTTTCTGTTCAAACCCATTCTCAGCTGTAATGGCCTCAGGTCTTCCAATGTGACAGTCTCTTGGTTGACCTTCCCTGTTCTCTCAGGAATCCTCTGTCAATTTCTAGGTACTTATAAACATCCATCCGTACAACAGCCACATCACAATCTTACTTGCTTTCTCATCTGAATAGCCTATAAATCCATCCTTCAGAGTCTGCTGTGAATTTTTTATTGTGTGCTCAAACCAGGAGGCTATTTTTAAACACAGTTTACAAATTGAACTTTGCAAAATGAGGTGGACCAAATTCTAGCATTTTCCACAAGCCTTGAAAGTCCATCCCATTAAAGAGTTTTTAATTAAAAAGAACAACCCACAGGTGCCTCATTGTTCTAGCTTACTGGATCATTCAACAGCTTTTAGAAGAAACAGAAGACTTTGCTCTGTGGTTAACGTCCTCTGGACAAAATTAACCCTAGCAAAGAGCTGGGCTGCCCTTTAGAGGCTAAGGTAATTTTGTCTGAAGTGCTACCAGCTCCTTACTTTTATTTCTTTAAGTCTCCCAGAATAGCAAAGAAAAGAGTAATCATGTCCTCAGTTCTTTTATTTCCTCCCAACACCATTTTAATATGAATTTCAAAGAATGCCAGATGACAGTACCACAGTAGGGGAAAAGCCAGGTGCAGAAGTGTAATAGGGATAGAGTAATTTTCCTCTTCACTATTAAGCTGTGATCTTCATGAAGGAAGGTACAAAGAGTAACACACCTTCATAGGCCTTGTTCCTGAGAGAGCACATCAAATGTAGGAGCCTTTCAATTAATGTTTTTGAAAGAAATTCACATCAGATTTTGCAATGCTTTCAATTAATAAATTGTAATCTCAGAAGGAGAAAGTCCCAACACTTTGTTAACTTATGATGGACTTCAGGGGTCAGTAAATTCTCTTTCTCAGGCTACAAGAGTTTCCTAGTGAACATACATTGTCCAATAGAGTTGATCGGTTATTTATTGGAGTGTAAAGGACAGGACTGAATAGGAGGCCAGAGATAGAAAGGAGTGAGAATCAAAGGGTCAGTTAAAGAAAGAATTTGTTAGAAGCAAAGTTCAGTTGTTAATAATGATGATCTTTAGCTGTAATTAAAACCACTTTATAGATTTGTGCATGCCTGTGTCCTAGAGTAGATAGAGGTCCCGAACCCTGTATTTGCATCCGAATCACCTATAGAGTGCTGGGTGCAGGTAAAAGGGGTTGAATCAAAAGTGCTGGGGCTGGGACCCAGGAACCTGTGTTTCATAAGTGACTTATGTGTTTCTGATGCACAGCTAGTTAGGAAACCACACTGCCTCTAGGAATATCCAGTGTGAGTGGAGTGCCATGCCTTCCCCTTTAGGGAAGGAATGGGGGAGTCTTTTCTCAGGAACTTCACATTGATGGATCAGTAGATAAAGAAAATGTTACAAACACAATGGAATATTACTCAGCCATAAAAGATGGAAATTTTGTCATTCTTGACAACACAGGTGGATCTTGAAGGCATTATGCTAAGTGAAGTAAGTCAGATAGATAAAGACAAGTAGCATATGATCTCACTTACATATGGAATCTTTAAAAAAATGTCTTGAGGACTTCCTAGGTGGCGCAGTGGTAGAGAATCCGCCTGCCAATGCAGGGGACATGGGTTTGAGCCCTGCCCTGGGAAGATTCCACGTGCCACGGAGCAACTAAGCCCGTGCGCCACAACGATTGAGCCTGTGCTCTAGAGCCTGTGAGCCCCAACTACTGAGCCCATGTGCAACAACTATTGAAGCCCACGCGCCTAGGGCCCGTGCTCCACAAGAGAAGCCACTACAAAGAGGAGCCTGCGCACCACAACAAAGAGTAGCCCCTGCTCGCAACAACTAGAGAAAGCCCGTGTGCAGCAATGAAGATCCAACACAGCCAATAAATAAATTAAATAAATAAAAATAAATTTATAAAAAAAAATGTCTTGAGAACGTAATGTACAACAATGGTGACTATGGCTAATAATAATGTATTGTGGCTTTCAAAATTGCTGAGAGAGTAGATCTTAAAAGTTCATATCACAAGAAAGAAATGTGTAAATATGTGAGGTGATGAACGTTGACTTATTGGGATCATTTTGAAATGTATACAAATATTGAATCATCATGTTGTACACTTGAAACTAATATAATGTTACATGTCAATTATATCTGAATAGGAAAAAAGAAATTTACAAAGAATCGGTTGTAATACATTGGAAGAGAAAAGCAACTGATTGATGTACAGGGAAAACCAAGGATATGGTAAAAATCCTTCTAATGTAAAACTTAAGGATAGGGGAAATAAATTTCATTAAGTATATATCAAAAAACATTTTAAACATTTCAATCTGGTTAAAAGAAGGGTGTAGGTCATAAGACCTCAAGCAGGAGACAGCAGAGAGGAGGCAGACCCAGAGAACCAGGATGAACAAGTGTGTGCGCTGCTTGGTAATGTTCTCTCAGATGCAGCAGGAAAAAACCATCAGAGAAGTATTGCCCTGCCCACTCAAGGAAGGGCAGCCAGTCCAGATCCTTTGATCCCTGAGCTCCTCCTGTGATATAGTAGGACCAGCTGGGTTCTGTGACAGCTTAGACATTAGTCTGTGAGGTTGTCTGGGGAAAGTAACTTAATCTTACCAAGTCTCAGTTTCCTCTCCTGAAAAATGAGAGGGATGGAGAAGAGTAGTGATTTCAATTCAGTGTGAGAATCTGTGTTTCTACATTACCATTTTAATGTCATCACAAGGAAACCAACATGAGGGCAACTGTAATTTTAGTGACCATTGGTTGAAAAACTGGTGATACCTGAAGGATGACAAACTTAGAACTTCTTTTAATCAAATTTCATTTTATTTCTCACAACAGCATCATCTATATATGTTTTCAGAGTAGTCACATGTATGTTTATAGCACATACCAGCACTATTCCTTAAGTTCTGGTGTATACAAAATGTCACTTTTTAAAAACCACTTAAATATGGCTCTGAATATCACAAAAATGATTTTGTCAGTATAGTAATTTATCTACTTTCAGTCATTACTGGGCCTCCCCCTTACATACCAGGATCCCTCCAATCTTCAACCCACATTGGTTAGCCCTGAAATACTCATAGCCCGAAACCACTTGCTTCTTTTACAATTGCCTCCTTTGCTTGTTCTCTGCAGGTGGTCATCTGTGCTGAGTTTCTAAAAGTCCTGGTTATTGGGTTATATACCTTCCCAGACATACCAGACATGCTAGAAAACTAGAAAAGTCCCTACCTCATTGATTCTATTGCTCCTTCCAGTCTCCTGTACAATCTGAAAAGACTTTCATATCTTTTTTGGTATGGAAAACCTTCCTTCCTTTGACTTAAAGATTCCTCCCTCTCTTCTCCACTCTTTTTTTTTTAGGCTCTTTATTGGAATATAATTGCTTTACACTCTTGTACCAGCTTTTGAGGTACACCAAAGTCAATCAGCTGTATTTATACACATATCCCCATATTCCCTCCCTCCCTTGACTCCCCCCCACCCTCCCCATCCCGGTCCTCCAAGGCATCACCCATCATCGAGTTGATCTCCCTTTGTTAATAAGCAACTTCCCACTGGCTATCTATTTTACAGTTGGTAGTATATATATGTCTATGCTACTCTCTCACTTCATCCCAGCTTCCCCTTCACGCCCCGCCTCCCCAACCTCGTGTCCTCCAGTCCATTCTCTGCATCTGCATCCTTATTCTTATCTTATCACTGGGTTCATCAGTACCTTTTTTTTTTTTAGGTTCCATATATATGAGTTAGCATACAATATTT
Source organism: Hippopotamus amphibius kiboko (assembly GCF_030028045.1). Taxonomy (NCBI): domain Eukaryota; kingdom Metazoa; phylum Chordata; class Mammalia; order Artiodactyla; family Hippopotamidae; genus Hippopotamus; species Hippopotamus amphibius. The sequence continues at coordinate 124,327,207 of NC_080189.1, forward strand.
GTTTTTCTCTTTCTGACTTACTTCACTCTGTATGACAGACTCTAGGTCTATCCACCTTATTGCACATAGCTCCATTTCATTCCTTTTTATAGCTGAGTAATATTCCATTGCATATATATGCCACATCTTCTTTATCCATTCATTTGTTGATGGGCATTTCGGTTGCTTCCATGTCCTGGCTATTGTAAATAGTGCTGCAGTGAATATTACAGTACATGTTTCTTTTCAGATTGTGGTTTTCTCTGGGTATATGCCCAGTAGTGGGATTACTGGATCATATGGTAGTTCTATTTGTAGTTTTTGAAGGAACCTGCAAACTGTTTTCCATAGTGGCTGTACCAACTTACATTCCCACCAACAGTGCAGGAGAGTTCCCTTTTCTCCACACCCTCTCCAACATTTGTTGTTTCTAAATTTTGTGATGATGGCCATTCTGACCAGTGTGAGGTGATACCTCATTGTGGCTTTGACTTGCATTTCTCTGATGATTAGTGATGTTGAGCATCTTTTCATGTGTTTGTTGGCCATCTGTAGGTCTTCTTTGGAGAAATGTCTATTTAGGTCTTCCGCCTATTTGTGGATGGGGTTATTTGCTTTTTTGGTATTAAGCTGCACAAGCAGCTTATATATTTTGGAGATTAATCCTTTGTCTGTTGCTTCATTGACAAGTATTTTCTCCCATTCTGAGGGTTGCCTTCTTGTCTTGCTTATGGTTTCTTTTGCTGTGCAAAAGCTTTTAAATTTCATGAGGTCCCATTTGTTTATTCTTGATTTTATTTCCGTGATTCTAGGAGGTGGATCAAAAAGGATCTTGCTTTGATGTATGCCATAGAGTGTTCTGCCTATATTTTCCCCTAGAAGTTTTATAGTGTCTGGCCTTACATTTAGGTCTTTAATCCATTTGGAGTTTATTTTTGTGTATGGTGTTAGGAAGTGTTCTAATTTCCTTCTTTGACATGTAGCTGTCCAATTTTCCCAGCCCCACTTATTGAAGAGGCTGTCTTTTTTCCATTGTATATTCTTGCCTCCTTTGTCAAAGATAAGGTGCCCATATGTGCGTGGGTTTATTTCCAGGCTCTCTATTCTATTCCATTGATCTCTATTTCTGTTTTTGTGCCAGTACCATACTGTCTTGATCACTATGGCCTTGTAGTATAGTTTGAAGTCAGGAAGCCTAATTCCACCAACTTCATCTTTCCTTCTCAAGATTGCTTTGGCTATTTGGGGTCTTTTGTGTTTCCATACAAATCGTAAGATTTCTTGTTCTAATTCTGTGAAAAATGCCATTGGTAATTTAATAGGGATTGTGTTGAATCTGTAAATTGCTTTGGGTAGTACAGTCATTTTCACCATGTTGATTCTTCCAATCCAAGAACATGGTATGTCCCTCCATCTGTTTGTGTTGTCTTTGATTTCTTTCATCAGTGTCTTATAGTTTTCTGCATATAGGTCTTTTGCCTCCTTAGGCAGGTTTATTCCTAGGTATTTTATACTTTTTGTTGCAGTGGTAAATGGGAGAGTTTCCTTAATTTCTCTTTCTGCTCTTCCGTTGTTAGTGTATAGGAATGCAAGAGATTTCTGTGCATTAATTTTGTATCCTGCTACTTTACTAAATTCATCAATTAGTGCTAGCAGTTTTCTGGTAGAGTCTTTGGGGTTTTCTATGTATAATATCATGTCAGCTGCAAAGAGTGACAATTTGACTTCTTCTCTTCCAATTTGGATTCCTTTTATTTCATTTTCTTCTCTAATCGCTGTGGCTAAAACTTCCAAAACTATGTTGAATAATAATGGTGAGAGTGGACACCCTTGTCTTGTTCCTGTTCTTAGAGGGAATTCTTTCAGTTTTTCACTGTTTAGAACGATGCTGGCTTTTGGTTTCTCATATATGGCTTTTATTATGTTGAGGTAATTTCCTTCTATGCCCATTTTCTGGAGAGTTTTTATCATAAATGGATGTTGAATTTTGTCAAAAGTTTTTTCTGCATCTATTGAGATGATCATATGGCTTTTATCCTTCAATTTGTTGATATGATGTATCACATTGATTGATTTGCATGTATTGAAGAATCCTTGCATCCCAGGGATAAACTCCACTTGATCATGGTGTATGATTTTTTTAATGTGCTGTTGAATTCTGTTAGCTAGTATTTTGTTGAGGATTTTTGCATCTATTTTCATCAGTGATATTGGTCTGTACTTTTCTTTTTTTGTGACATCTTTGCTTGGTTTTGGTATCAGGGTGATGGTGGCCTCGTAGAATGAGTTTGGGAGTGTTCCTCCTTCTGCTATATTTTGGAAGAGTTTGAGAAGGATAGGTGTTAGCTCTCGAAATGTTTGATAGAATTCGCCTGTGAATCCATCTGGTCCTGGGCTTTTGTGTGTTGGGAGATTTTTAATCACAGCCTCAATTTCCGTACTTGTGATTGGTCTGTTCATATTTTCTGTTTCTTCCTTGTTCAGTCTTGGAAGATCGTATTTTTCTAAGAATTTATCCATTTCTTCTAGGTTATCCAGTTTATTGGCATATAGTTGCTTGTAGTAGTCTCTCATGATCTTTTGTATTTCTGCGGTGTCAGTTGTTATGTCTCCTTTTTCATTTCTAATTCTGTTGCTTTGCGTCTTCTCCCTTTTCTTCCTTATGAGTCTGGCTAATGGTTTATCAATTTTGTTTATCTTCTCAAAGAACCAGCTTTTAGTTCATTAATTTTTGCTATTGTTTCCTTCCTTTCTTTTTCATTTATTTCTGATCTTATCTTTATGATTTCTTTCCTTATGCTCACTTCGGGGTTTCTTTGTTCTTTCTGTAATTATTTTAGGTGTAAGGTTAGGTTGTTTATTTGATATTTTTCTTGTTTCTTAAGGTAGGACTGTATTGCTATAAACTTCCCTCTTAGAACTGCTTTTGCTGCATCCCATAGTTTTGGGTTGTTGTGTTTTCATTGTCATTTGTTTCTAGATATTTTTTGATTTCTTCTTTGATTTCTTTAATGATTTCTTGGTTGTTTAATAGTATATTGTTTAGTCTCCATGTGTTTGTATTTTTTTTTGCAGTTTTTTTCCTGTAATTGATATCTAATCTCATGGTGTTGTGGTCAGAGAAGATGCTTGATATGATTTCAATTTTCTTGAATTTACCGAGGCTTGATTTGTGACCCAAGATGTGATCTATCCTGGAAAATGTTCCGTGTGCACTTCTCTTCTCCACTCTTAATTCCTCCAAGGAGCTTAGGGTTTCAGGAAATAAAATCCAGGAAGAAATGCAGACTTACTGTGAGCCAATGGTGCACAAAGAACTTGACTACTATCTTGGAAAGAAAGGAACACAACTGACTTCAATATAGTTTAAAATGGAACAACTGTGTGTGAATGTGTTTGTGCGTGTGTGTGTGTGTGTGTGCATGTGCTACATTTGAGGCTGGTGGCGTATATAGGTTCATAGTTCCTTTGTTATGATAGCAACCCGAAGCCCATGGATTGGGAACCTGGATTAGAGGATCTCTAAAATTCATTCCAGCTCTACTGTTTAGTGCTTCTTGGATCTCTTTGCCCTTTGGTATTGACCTTGACTGATAGCTGCTGCAGCCTGCAGCTTCCAACATTAGGCACTAAACTCTCGGTGTGTCATGACACGAGTAATTGGGATGGAATTGTCATTGTTGATTGGTTGATTGGTTTTCTAACCTGGTGAGGTAAAATAAAAATATATTCAGAGTCATATTTGGAAAAATAATGCTACAGCCTACCACTAACCACATGCCTTGAGCCCTTCTTTCTCTGGTTGCCCAAGGTATAACCACTGCCTACAATATTCAGACCGTGGCTGTAGTGATATGCAGGGTTCTTCTACATAGAAGCAGCTGTTTTTCAATATTTCGCATTAAAATCTCAACTTTATTACTTCTGGCCATGGCATGTTGCAAAACTTTCATTCCAAAAAACAAGTACAGTGTGCACTTCAGAAAAAGTTATATGTTTTCAGAAGAATTTCTAAATATACAAATTTACGACATTGTAGAGATGGGTTTATTAGCATCGTAAAAGCATGTCTGTGTTTAGACTGAAGTGTCTAAAATGACTTTACTGTGATTTTTTTTTGTCAGACAGTACAAAAACAATTACTCAGGGTCACAGATATATAAGACTTTCGCTTCTGAATTAGAATATCATGTAGACTTTCAAAGGCATATGTACTCATTGCCATTTGCTCATTTGCCTAATCTCATTTGCAACCATGGTGTCTAAGAGGGGTGAGGGTGAGCAGCTCGACCTCTCTCATCACTGACCTCCTAACCCTCCTCTTCAATGTGGGGAGCAGCTACTGCCTCACAGCCCAGGGCAGGGCCCTTCTTCCTTCTTGCTCTGTTCTTTCTGACTTTCTCTTCCTTCATACAGCTGAGGTAAATGCATGTGTATGTAATATATATATATTATATTATCTTGACACTGAACTCTAACTGACCTTAATGGTGAGATCTTTAAAAATTTATACCTCTGGTTTCCTAGGTGATAATTTAATATCATTCTTTCTTTGCTTCCAATCTACTTGGAAACTATTCCATTTCCATTTCTTTTTAGTGTGATTTCCAGTATGTAACCCCAGTTAAAGCTGACAGGATTCCCTTGCCACCTGTAAAAAGTATATCATTTAGTGATGTTAATATTACACACACTAATGGAATATCTATATACAGGACCAACCATGTTTAAAAATAGATTAAACAAAGAGTTTTGGAGTTAAGAATTGTTATTCTAAGTACTTCCTCTGTTCCTTTATTTATAAGCAATTTAAGCATCCTTTTTGTAAAAAATTATTCAAACACATGACTGCTATAGTAAAAATAAAGAAAGGAATTTTTATAGTGCTAACTACGCAGATCATAACTATTTATGGTTTACTTTCAACTTGCTGTGGGCAAAACAGAGGTCAAGAAACATTACATTTTAGGAAATGTTCTTTTGTATCTTTTTTTGGTGGGGAAAGGGCTCTTTATTCTGTGTTATACAAGGAACCTGACTCTTCAAAGATTTTGGTAGAGGCTATAGACTGAAAGCTTGTGTCCCCCTAAAATTCATATGTTGAAACCTAATGCCCACTGTGATGGTGTTAGGAAGTGGGGCTTTGGGGAGGTGATTTTATGGGATTAGTGCCATTATAAAAGAGACTCCAGAGGACTCTCTTGTCTTTTTGGCCCATGTAAGGACACAGCAAGCAGATGGTCATCTATGAACCAGGAAGCGAGCTCTTAATAGATACTAAGTGTGCCAGCACCTTGATCTTGGATTTCCCAGCCTCCAAGAATGTGAGAAACAAACATTTGTTGTTTATCCACCCAGACTGTATTACTTTTGTTCATAGCAGCCTCAATAGACTGACAGTGGGATGTCTCTTGTCTAATAACACAGGCATGAAACCTGCATGAAGAAAGATAGACTTTGTGAAATTTCATGTTAACTTGGATTGAGTGATGAAATACATGGATATAGGGGGTTTATGGTAGTCACCTTATGGGCTGTGAGCAGTGAGGTAGGCAGAAAGAACTCCAAAGATCTCCATGCTATAATCTTTGGAAATGGAATATGTCACAGTACATGGCAAAGTGGATTTTGCAGATATAATTAAGGTTACAGACCTTAAAATAGGGAGATTATCCTGGATTATCTGGGTGGGCCCAATCGAACTGCACGAAGCTTTAAGAGCAGAGACTTTTTCCAGCTAGAGTCAGAGCAATGTGGCGGAAGGGGAAGTCAGAGAGATTCAGGATTTGAGAGGACTCGACATGCCATTGCTGGCTTTCCGAGGAAGTGAAATTTATGAAAGGCGAGGCCATGAGAGATGGGACACAGGCCAGCATTTAACAGATGTGTGACTGCCCCTTGTTCGTGGAAGAGCTTCATTCCGGCAAGTGCTGACCCCAAAGCTTATTCATAAAGCATGCTCTATGCCCACCACTGTGCCTTATGAGACTAGAGGTGTGTTTCCATGGGGAAAACTTACTAGAACAAGTTGAAATACTGGTTAAAATTGGAGACCAACTGCTCTTTTTCTTGGTTATCCTGGACCTGCACCAGCTGAGCCTTTGAAGGCTCATATTCTGCACCTACAAAGTGAGGGTTCCTTTATAATATTCCCCAAAGCCGTGCTATCTCCTCTGCTGTTGGCTACTTTCCTCCTCTTAGATGCCTGGCCCCTTGCTTCTATGAAGAGGGATCTGAGAACGTTTTCCCCTTTTTCTTCTCTCTAATTCTTGGTAACAGTGGCCAGTGAAGACACCAAAGTTAAAATCAAGATGCTTTAGTGTAGATTAGTAATGTACTGAAGAGAGAAAAAAAAAGTGTAGAGCAGAAAGAGCATTACTGTCTGCTGACCTAAGAGTCACATAAGTACTCCAGCACAAAAGAAATGGGCAGTCTGCATTTGTAGAACAATTTACCAAACTTTCCCACGTCCATTAAGAGATAGAATCTTTGTAATAACATAATGAGTATTTATCCCATTTTATGGAAAGAAACTGAGAGGGCTCTGAGAGAGTAAGGGAATTGCCAAAAGCCACGCAGCTAATAAGTGACAGAACTGGGGTCTTTGGACTCCAAGCGCAGTGTCCTTTCCAATACCCTACTGTTGCTATAGACAGTCCCTCAAGTTGCTGCATGTTGTAGACATGTCCTCAAATAACCATGAACATTTCAAGAAGTAAATGACTTATCAACACGTTTATTGATGCTTACATAGTAAGCTATTTTTCTTTCCTCTAGGGAAGCTAACTCTGAAAAATATCTGATTTGTCCTTCCAAAAACAACAGAATGTGGTAGAGGAGGTTGCGGGGGTGGGGGTTTCTGTTGATAAAAGGCGACATTGAGGAGTCTTGTGGTAATGGAGCCACTCAGTATCTTGAATGTGGTGGTGGACACACGTGTGATACATGTATAGAACTTAATACACCCACACCCACAAATGAGTACAAGGGTAAGTGTGGAAATCTGAATAAAATCTATGGATTTTATCAATGTCAAAAAATGATGTTATTTTGAGCCCTCCAGAGAACCGACTGTCTCCACGTGACTTTCTCTTTCAATCTTCCCTCACCCCCTGTCATCAGCTAAAACATTACTCATTCCTCACTTATACTTCCTTTCTTATAAATCCAGGTTCCTGTCCTCTTCCTCAAAATCTCACTCACACCTCTTCACTGGTACAGAGTGTTTTCTGGTTGACCTCAATCCACTGTCTATGCTCTGAGGCTTGTGTGCTGTTTTTGCCTTACATTAACTTGTGCTCACTTGAATATTGTGTGTGTGTGTGCATGTGCTTACACATTATATATACACAATTAAATTATGGGCATCAGGGGAAGAAGTCTACTTCCTTCCAACTTTATTTCTTAATTCCTTTAATAAAGCTGCATTGAGTTCCTGTTGTGTATCAATGACTGTTCCAGTTGCTGGAGGTATTATAAGGAACAAAAACAAAGTCCCTCTTCTCATGGAGCTTATGTTTGGTGTTGGAAGGCAGACGCTAAACAAGTAAATAGATGGTGATGGTGATGAGGTCAATGAAGAAAACTAAAGAAAGGAGTGGCTGCAAGTGACAGGGGTGGAAGCAATGTTGTTTGGGATGCATCGATCAGGGAAGGCCTCTGACCCGGAGACATGATGGAGACGTAAAGAAAGAGATGCACACACGGGGAAGGAGTAGTCCAGGCCGAGGGCACAGTGGAGTGTGACGTCCCCCAGGCAGGAGAGTGTCTGTGCTGGAAACAGCAAGCGGGCAGGTGAGGCTGGGGCACAGTTGGTCAGGGGAGATCGGCAGGTGATGTAACCAAAATGGTAGATGAAGGCCAGATCAAATAGGCAAACATAAGGACTTTATTTTATTCTGAGAGAGTTAAGGAGCCTTTGGAAGGTTTCAAGCAGCGGCAAGTCATTATAACCACCTTCCTGTCTTCCTGCTATTGGCTGTTGCCTTCCTTGAAAAAAATAGTCATTCTTTACCATTTTCTCTTTGGTATGCTCTTCTCTTAAAGCCATTGAACTCAGACCCTGTCAAGGATAAGGTTGCCTCCCAATTGCCAAATCCAGTGTCCTTTTTCAGTTTTTTATCCTTCCAGACTCTTGGCAACCCTTAATGCCTTTGACCATGGCCTCCACTTTGAAATGCTTTTCGTGGATTTGTAACCCAGTTCCAGCCATCGCTAGCTCTGCGACCTGGAGCAAGTTGATGAATATCTCTGTTCTTCAGTTTCCTCATCTGTGAAATCAGGAAAGTAATTGTAACAACCACATAGGGTGTTGGGAGGGTCATAGGAGATAAGTACTCAATAAATATTAGCTATTGTTTTGTCCCCAATCAAACTCCTTATCTTACACCCTTCTCCCAAGCTGGCTCCTCCTGTTAGTAGCATCACTGTCTAAGCCAGAAACCTTAGTCATCCTTGCTATTAATACTAGTGTTAATGTTATTAATTATTAATAACAATAACCTTGCAGATTTTACCTCTAAGATCCCCCCTTCACTCACTGCTACTGCCACCACCTCTTGCCTTTAAAGGGGTCACACATGAATGTGCATGTGCACACACCCATGTACTCTGTACTCTGGCTGTATTGAACCACTCTACCAACCACTGAACTACTCTTTGCAAATTTTGCTTGGCCTCTTTCAATGGTCTCCTAGTCAGCTCTCTGCCTCTGTCTCTAATAATAAGAACAAAAACAGCAGTGGGAATGAATGTAACTGTTTACTGTGTGCTGGCAGACAGCATGTTCAGTGCTTTCCATATATGATCTCATTGGATACTCACAAATGCCTTGTGAAATAGGTATTATTAATTACTCCCAGTTTATATAGATAAGGCAATGGAATTCAGAGGAGTTAAATCACATGGAAAAGATAATACTCAAGTAAGTGTTAGAACTGGGATTTGAGCCCAAATCTGCCTGATGTGAAAGCCCACACTTCTAAACACTGCTCCTACTGCACCCTGAAATGAGCTTATCCTGGCAAATTCACTTCAAATCATTGTTCTGTGTGTGATTTTCTGATGACTTTCCACTGTGCCCAGGGTAAGTCGGTGTTCTTTAGCCTGGTGTAAAAGGCCCTGTACTGTCTGGTTCCAGTTGATGCTTTTTAAATTTAGTTGATCTATGTCTTTATTTTCATGCATGTTCAATTTTTGTATACTTGCTGTTTTATTGTACTTTCTTTTATAGCATGCTAGTTCTGTTTTGCTCTAGACTTTTTTTCTTTCCTCTCTTCCTCGACACACACACACAGACACCCCCCCCCCCCCCCCAGTATTTTTAGCTTGGTGCAAATTCTTCCTCAATTTTCCCCATGTTCGTATGAACCTTTATAAATATAAATACACATGCATAGGGTTTTTGTTGGTTTATAGCTATGGAAATACTATATGCATGTATTAGTCAAGGTTATCCAGAGAAACAGAATCAATGGGATGTATTTATGTTAAGGAAATGGCTCACATGACTGTGGGGGTTGATGAGTTTGAAATCTACAGGGCAGGCTAGCAGGCTGGAGACCCAGGGAAGACTTGATGCTGCAGTCATGAGTCTGAAGGCAGTCTGGAAGCAGAAGTCCTTCTTTCTCTGGGGACCTCAGTCTTTTTCTTCTTAAAGCCTTCAACTGATTGGATGAAGCCCACCCACATTATGAAGGGTAATCTGCTCTCCTCAAAGTCTACTTATAAAATGTTAATCACATCTAAAAAATATCATTACAACAACTCTAGATTGGTACTTGGCCAAATATCTGGGCACCATAGCCTAACCAAATTGACGGATAAAATTAATCATCGCAGTGCATTTCTTTATAACTGGCTTTTTTTCTCACAAACAAGATATCATTGATACCCTCCCATGTCACTAGCTGAAGATCTAACTCATTCTTCTTCTTTTTTTTTTTTTTTAATTTATTTATTTTTTGGGGGGGTACACCAGGTTCAATCATCCGTTTTTATACACATATCCCCATCTTCCCTCCCTTCCTTGACTCCCCCCCCAAGCCCCCCCCACCCTCCCCGCCCCAGTTAACTCATTCTTCTTAATAACTATGTAGCACTTCACATTTTACATATTTTTAGCAATACGATGTTCCATAATTTGTTTAGCCATTGCTAATTGAAAGATATTCAAGTTATTTTCAGAGATTTCTTTGTGGGGACAGGTCACTACAAATAATGCTACACATTACAATTATTTTACTAGATGTTAGAGATGACTTTCTTAAACTTGATACTCATGTTTCCACCAGCAACATGTGAGAGAAATTTTTCCTTTGTCCTAGCCAGCACTGGGGATTAGCGTTCTTTGTAATTAATGCCAGTGTGATGGATGAACTATGGCATTTCATGGTACATTTAATTTGCATTTTCCAAACTACTGGTGAAGTTGAGCATCTTTTCATTTATTTATTTATTAACCATTTGGACTCACTTTTGTGGCAAAAGAGGTCCGTACAAAGATGTACAGAAATCAGTACAAAAATGAACAATGAATCTGATTAAAACCTCAAAATAATTCCTTATCAGTTTTCTATATTATAGAATTTAACTCTCAATCTCTCATGATTTGCAAGTAATTTTTACAGTCCCTTACTCGTTTTTTGACATTGTAGAATCATTTGTCATTTCAAATGTTTTTCTTGAGTTCTTTTTCCTAATCAAAACTGCCTTTTCTTTATAGTTTTAGAGATTCCTCTGTTGCTTAAGAACTCTAAATTTCATTTTTTTATTAAATTTTTAGACATCTAAACCTTTAATTCATCTAGGACTTATTTTTGTATTTGGTGTGGGATGAGGCCCAAATTTCCTTCCTCAAAATTGTTAGACAATGATGCCTGCAAAATCTACCAAACCTTTTTACATTTTAATTTAGTGGAGAGAGGACTAAATAAGCCATCCTTTCTCTTCTAAATTAAAATACCATTTTTGTCATGTGTCAATTTCCCATGAATACTAGGATCTTTTTCTGGATTCTGTATTGATCTCTCTGTCTGCTCCTGTTGGTTTGATTAAAGAAACTTTAAAATAGGTTTTATAGCTGGTAAGACAAATCAGTGACCTTCTCAGCCTCAAACACAACATGTTCTATTCCTGTTTCTCATCATTCAAAATATTCTTGCAGACTAATTCTTCAATGTGAACGTCAAATTACTTCACCAAGTTCCAAAAATAAAATAAAACAATCCCTACTGTACCAAACCAAACACACAACCCTCTAGGATTCTACTTAACACCTTCATTATATTATGTTATTTCAGGGAGAAACACTGCTGTCTTTATGATGTTAAATCTTCCCATCTCAGTGAACGTTGCTTATTTGCCGAACTAAAGTCATAATAGTTGCTTCAAGTTGATCAAGTCTCCAGGAAAACTTCCCCATTGGGCCTGTATGGTTCTATTTTATTGATTAAAAAGCACTAAAATGGAAGTAAGTAAAATTTAGTAAAATAAGTTTTACGTTTTAGCAAGTTTCTGTTTTTGCTAGGTAAGGACCTAATATTTCCTGTTGGTTTACCCACTCTTTATTATTCCAAAGAGCAAGAAATCACCCTCTTGGGAGCCCTGGTGGTCAAGGGGGTTGGTTTCATCTTGCTGATTTCCTAGTGGCTGTTGCCCTCTTAGTCCCAGGCATTTATTCCTCTAATGGGAGGGACCCACTCCCCAGGTACCACACCCAGGCTTAGGAGGGAGGGTAGCACGAGAGTTGCCCTGATGCTTCTCTCCCAGTTCACCTGAGCCTCCTGGCCTGGCCACTCTGTTTCCAGAGTGCTCTATAGACTGCAAGCCTTCATGCCACAGCTCAGAGGCAGCACGGGCAAGCCTGGCAGATGGAACGCTTGTGTTGCAGTCACAGTATGCCCTCCCCTGTGTTTCCTCATGCCCCTCTGGTTCAGGCTGTTTGTTTTTGTGTTGCTTTTTACCCTTTCTCAACTGCCAAAGTGCCTCTGGACCACATGGCTTTCCTTGCCACTGGGAAAGCAGCCCAGATGGCTGTCTGATGCGTTAATCCAGTCTTGGCATAAAGGATTTGAAGATAGACCAGCAGACAGGCTGAGCAAAGCTCAGGCAGAGACTGCCCTGATAGCAGGGCACAGGGGCTCAAGTGTGCCTGGGGCTCTAGGAAGAACGGGCAAGTGTGTTTGCCTACCTCTCTATCCTTGTCTGTATATCTCTTTGTATGGGATTAAAAAAATTCATCCACCTGTCACCAAGCCATGACTCTCCTACCAGTCTGCTTGGTCAAGATGCAGTGGTTGCTTCATTGTTGCTTCTGAAGGTTGACATTTTCCAACATCTGCAGCCTAAATGTTGAGCAAATAAGTGGCCATCAGTTCACTCAGGAGGGGAGGATCCTTCATTTCTCTTGTGACCTATGCCTAGGACACATGGCAGGGCCTGAGCTGTCTGTCTTTTTTATTAGCAAAGTCCCATCTCTCAGGCCTGCTGTGTGCTCAAGATGTTTGCAAAAGCGCTTTATTGGCTGTAGTTACTAATATAAAGTTACCGCTTGATATCACAAGTTGGGGCTGCACTTTCCATGACTGTTTTTGAATATTTGAAAAAATGTCTTCCTGTTGGAAAAACTAGAATGTATTTTATAAAAATAGACCTGTCCTAATGTCAATTTTCTGCCTGAATAAAAGTGAATGAATATTAAACATTGCTGCAGGCCACCTTGTCATCGGAATTAAAGGTTCTCTCTACAATAAATAATTCTGTAAAGACACAAATTTTCGTCTAAGCAACTCTCAGCCAAGAGTTTCTGTAAATGCATTTTCAGTCCAAGGCACATCTATTTGCAGCTTAATGTGTGACCATGAAATATCAGTTTTAGAATAAGTAGCATATATTTTGAAATAGCGGTGTAGTGACCCACCTGGTAAAAGGTGGTCCAGTGGCTAAATGGGGAATAGATGATTTTCCTAGTGAGAAGGTAGTGTATGTCTTGGGGGAAAAGTGAGTCATATCCAGCACTACTGAACTGATGTGCACTTGAATTACACATTGGGCCTCAGCTGAAAGAAATGTGATGTGCTGTGTAAAAAGAACATTGGCCTCAAATCAGCAGACTTGGTTTCCAGTGGGTGGCAGCTTTGCTACTCGATAGCTGTGTGACCTCAAGCAATTTATTTTTCCTTTCTGAGCATCACTTTTATTAACTCTAAAAGGGAATTATCAGGCTGGGTGGGAGTTCTGAGCCGTGTTATTTTACACACTGGTGTGTCTCAATCGATTCTGAGGTAAGTAATTTATTGTGGCTAAGAATAAAGTCCTGACATTTGCAAACAGTTTATGGTTGGAGTGCAGAGAAGTTTAGCCCTGTGATGTCATTCTCACCAACTCACCTTCTGAAGTGGTTTCTTAAGAGTGTGAGTTGTGGCTGCCACACTGGTAAGACCAGTGCCACCTCCACCAAGGACTTTTCAGATGTCCAGTTTCTGAACTGTGTGCCCAGAAAACATTTTCATGTGCCTAGAAAACATTTTCATGAATACCACTCCCCCAAAGTTTCTGGATATTTGCCTTTCATAAAAATATTTCCTGCCAATATTTTGTCAACTGAGCAAAATATTGTCTGTCAAAATATTGTGTCTTCTGGGCACAGCCTGAAGAAGACAGTGTCTCTTAAATATGACCCACTCTCTGTGAACTGCTGGGCTGGATTTCCCCTAACATCCCTGCTGGTTAACTACCCTCTTTGCAAAGGTAGTTACAGGTGAGGACTTTCATACATCCAGAGTGGGGTGGCTAGGGAAAATATGCTGACTCTGTCCAGAGCTGGGAGTGATTCTGGAGGCAGAAGCGTTTCTGGAATGTTTCTGCTGCTGGTTCATGGAGAGTGATTTCCTGGGGTTTGAGTGCTTTGAGTTTCAAATTCTTTATTTTCATATTCTAGAATTTTCCTTGCCCCAAGGCATCTTAACAAAAGTATATGATATGAGTGCAGCTATAATGAATAGCTCTCTCTTCCCCTCACTCCCATCCCCACCTCCTACTCCCACCAAACACAGATACTTAAAGATACACCAGTAAGTGGGCAAGGTAACACCAAGGAGTGGTGATAACAGCCAGGGTACTGAGGAGACAGGTCAACTCTGCCAGAGGTTTTTTATTGCTTACCTTGTAGTAGGCAGGGGCTAAGTTTTATGTACATTAATTCCCACAACTCAATGAAGTAGGTGATATTAATATCTGCATTTTATAGGTGAAAATGCTGAGGCACAGAGAGATAAAGTAACTGACCCAAGAGCTAGCAATTGTCTGAGATTCACACTCAGGCAGTTTGGCTCCAAAATCAAGTCTCTCGACCCCTCTCCCATGCCCTGTCTTCACTACTGTAAGTTAACTGAGCTTCCATGAGCTGCTTTCACATGACTCTCCTCTGAAGTAGCTCTTCTTACCCCAGTGTTAAATTTGAAGAAGCCAAGGATCAGTGAAATGAACTAATGTAACTAATTTCTCATGGCTGGAAGTAAAACAGGCAGTGAAGAGCTGGGGTTTTTTTATTGAGGTACAGTTGATGTACAATATTACACAAGTTATGGGGATACAGTATAGCAATTCACAATTTTTAAAGGTTATGTTCCATTTATAGTTATTTTTAAATGTTGGCTATATTTCCTGTGTTGTACAGTATATCCTTGTAGCTTATTTATTTTGTACGTGGTAGTTTGTACTTCTTAATCCCCAATCCTTATCTTGCCCCGCTCCTCCCTCTCCCTACTCGTAACCACTAGTTGTTTTCTATATCTGTGAGTCTGTTTTTTTCTGTTGTTGTTATATTCATAAGTTTGTTGTATTTTTAGATTCTACATATAAGTGACATCCTACAGTATTTGTCTTTCTCTGATTGACCTATTTCACTGAGCATAATACCCTCCAAGTCCATTCATATTGCTGCAAATGGCAAAATTTCATTCTTTTTTATGGCTGAGTAATATTCCATTGTATATATAAACCACATCTTCTTTATGCATTCATCTTTTGATGGACCCTTAGGTTGCTTCCATATCTTGGTAATTGTAAATAATGCTGGTACAAACATTGGGGTACATACATCTTTTCGGCTGAGCATTTTCATTTTTTTCAGGTAAATACTGAGGAGTGGAATTGCTGGGCCTTGTGGTAGTTCTATTTTTAGTTTTTTGAGAAACCAAGAAGTTGGGATTTGAACATAGGTCTATATATAAAGCCACAGCCTTGACTGTATTTCACATTATTTTCTGAATAGTAAAGTCATCTGATGGAAATAAATGTGAAATACCTCCAGAATTTTTTCTGAAAACATTATTTGTCCTAACAGTTTGGAGTTTTCATTTGTAGTAAAGCATCTTTTTCTAGTCACTGATTATTATTTTTATAATTTTGCCAAGCACCAGGTTTTGATCATCTGTGGAAGAGTCACTTTCACTACAGCTTGGAACGTACATTCCAGTTAGAAGGGACTGCGGGTCTCTACCTTCAAGAGCTGCAATCAGGTGCTGATAGCATTTCATTCTCAGACTCAGCCCCTTCAGTCCTGAGCCAATCAGAATGGGGTTAAACCCTAAATCCCACCCTCTGGTGGGCAGGAAGAACTAGTAAGTTGTCAGCTTCACAGCCAATCAGAACCAAGCCTGACAATGTACCAGGTATTCCCACCTACAAGAGCCAGGTGGGAACTAGAGTTGGTTTTGCTTACCTAAGGTAGCTGCCTGAGCTGCAGCTTCCTTCCCAACCTTCACAGGTGGCCCACCAAAAGATGGACACAGTGTCCTCATTCTTGATTTATCAGTCAAGATCTTTGATGGGAATGGGACCTTGCTCTTCACCTTTGACCACTGAAAAGCCAGTCAGCACAATTCAGCTTCCCTGCTTTGAAAACAGACCGTCACTTATCCTCAGTCATTGGCTAGGATTAACCCAAACATCTCCCCCTTCCATCCCCATCCTCCCAAATTGATCCGTTACAAGTTTGCTAAGCCTTTCTAAGTATAGGAGGTTTGAATGGCATGTCAGTTACCACGGCTTCAGTGGTGGGGTCTTTTCAAGCCTCTAACCCTAACCTCAGGTTGTTGGGAGGATTCGATACCTGCTGTGAAAACTCAGTAACGATCAATCACTCTTTGCTACTAGCAGCAAGAGTGGGGGTCGGCAGCAGCACCCGTGTGTCATTTTCCGTTTCCCACTGAAGATAACATGCACTGAGTGTTTCCACGGCACCCACTGTGTTGGGGGCCCCCAGGATCAGTGACCGCGAGCCTGCATCATGTCCACAGGCTCTGGCAGACTCATTTGTGTCAGCAGAGCTGCCTTCCACTCCAATTTTATTCAGCTTTTCTGAGAAGGCCAAATGACCTCTTTGTTTCAGCGTTTTTATATAATTGCATTTGCCTGTTTTGGGGGGAAATTTTTAAAAAGCAGCTCCCAAAATTTAATTCAGAAGAGATACTGCAAGTATTTGTGGTCAGAAACTGTAAGAGCCCCAGCGTGAGACCACGTGGTGTGGAAATGCAAGAGGAGCATGGGAACGTGATCAGTGATGCCTTCCAAAAGGTCAAGGTTTCACAGAGCAGATAAAGGAGGAGGGCACTCCCGGAATGAACTTGGAAAGGATAAATGGATTTTCAAACACTGAGGAGAAATAGATAGAAAGTGAGGAAAGTTTAAACGTTACCATGAACCCTCCTTCTCAACTTTCAGGAGAAAAAGCTTGCTGTCAGTTTCTTGAAAGCAGAAGCTGCAGGGCTAACTGCACTGTCTGCCTCGCAGGGCCAGTTCCCCCAAAGAGAGTCTTGCACCAGCCTTGCCAAGTCTGCAGAGAGCTTCGTTTACCACCACTGAAATATCTCCACTAGCTAGCGTTCACATTAAAGGAAACAATTAGCAAGTTAATTATTTGGAATTTTTTTCCCTTGCTTTTCTATTTTCAAAGCTGCTTTGCCTTGATCAGTAGCCTAAACACTTTCACGTGCTCACCAAGCTTGCCTCCATGGTTCTCAAGGCAAGGTTTACAAAAATAGAGCATTACAGAAAAGCCAGCCAACCTGAGAGTTTAATTTCTAATGACTGTACTCAGTGGAAACTCTTTATATGTTTATATACAATGAATTTTAGAATAGAAATAGATATGGAGATAGGTTTCCAATTGTTCTTCCCAGACTTTATTATTGACCTTTAGTATTTGGAGGTCAGATTTCCAGCATTTTCAGAATGAAACAAACCCAGAATAAGCAACCAAACAGCCTTCACTTACTGGTAAGTGAAGTACCAGGAAGTGACAAAAGACTGTTCCAAAGCCCATGTATCTTACTCAAGTAGAAATGCAGAAGATCTCACTGGCTACAAAAGAAAAAAAGAACCAAATGAGAAGCAGGATATTCTAATAGGGGAAATCAGGGTCAGAACAACACAGTATAGGGACAATAATCTGGGTCCATTAAATGTAGGGAAAAGTAACCTGCCACACCGCAGCTCTTAAATGAAATAATTGCGATTTCATACTTACCACAGATTCTGTTTAGTGCACACTGAAAAAAAAAACAGGGTCATGATTAATGTTCTTTATAAATAATTCAATAAAAATTAGAACATTTTCCTGAAAGATGTCTCTTAAAGGAAAGTAATTTATCTAAAAAATGAATTTATGTGGAATACCCCTTTCACGAAGATGCTGGATGATGTGTTAGGATGTATCATTGAGCATGTTGGATCCTTACTTGTAAATTAGGTATTATTACTTCCAGCTTTGAGGCATAGTCAGATGAATGGAATTAAGCAATGTTTGCATATACAGGTGTGACCCAAAACACCATCACTTCTGTAGTTACTGACTTCATCTTATGCAGGTTTGGCCTGGAAGTTTGGAGGGAAAACAAACAGAGCCCTATTGCTGTTCTCTTTTCGTCCTGCAACCAATCTCTCACTCTCTCTTTCTCTCTCATTGCTCAGAATTGAATTGGAAGTTAAACTATTCTTTGCCTTAGGTAAATGCAGATTACAAAATGCCAGTCTTACATCCTTGTAAGGCAAGAAAACGTGAGTACACATGCAATACGCTGGTCAAACATTCCACTTATGTGAACTAGCACAGTCCAGTTCAGTTAGACTTTGCATAGTGGCAGCAGTGAAGGGAAGCAACACCAGTCATTAAGTGATGACTCACTGTATGCCGGAGCACTGCACTTTTTATGGTAAGAATGTATCTAATATGTGCTTTAGTTACATAGTAAGAAAATATGCAGTATTTATGGAATCATTTCTATAATTCACCCAAACCTGTTTTCTGTTTGATATTAACCAAGTCCCATTTGGTTTTTACCCTGATTTTCACCCTTCATGGTTAGTTATCATAGCTTGAGCTCCCAGCTTCTCCTGCAAGTCTGCTGTGAGCCATCGTGAATTTATCTAATAATCCCTCCTTGATGGTGTTATGACATTTACCTCTTGATCGCCATATGTTTCGTATTTTCAGAGTAAAGCTGTCACTTCTTTGTATTTATAGTCTAAATTCTCTCTTTCAGATGTCAGGAGATGTTCCTTCATTGTTTGGTTATGAGTCATGTGGCCAGAGTTCTGGCTCTGCTGCTAGTTAGTTTTGAGATCTTAGTTTATTCACTTAGCATCCCTTGACTTCAGTTTCCTCACCACTATGACAGAGGGTGGTTTTTAAGCTTCTACTGTCCCTACACCTCTAAAGTTCTGTTATTTTGTGATCCAGTTAATACCCTTTGTGATTCCATAATCTTTGCTCACATTCCTTTATCTGGAGCAGTGCTCTAGTAACATATACCATCATTTGGAGATCTTTTTAAAAGTACTTGATGCTGGGCCCCTACTCCAGACCAATTAAAATCTAGGAGTGGAGTCCAACACCGTATTGTCAACTATGTTTCCAGTTCATTCAAATCTGCAGCCAAATCAAGAATTCCTAGTCTTCACTAAAGTATCCTTGTTTTATCTTTGGTGTCTCCATTGGTCAATACTACAAATAATAGAAAGAAAAGGGAAAAGTCTTCTCAGATCCCTCTTTATAGAAGCAAGGGGCCAGGTATCTGATAGGAGGAAAGTAGCCAATACCAGAAGAGATACCATGGTTTTAGAAGATATTATAAAGGAACTATTATTTTCTAGGTGCAGAATATAATCCTTCAAAGGCTTTGCTGGTGGAGTTTCAGGATAACCAAGAAAAAGAGTGGTTGGTTTCCATTTTTAACCAATATTTCAACTTGTTCTAGTATGTTTTCCTCAGGGAAACATACCTCCAGTTTTATAAGGCACAGTGGTGGGTATAGAGTATGCTCTATGAATATGCTTTGGGGTCAATATTGGAATGAAGCTCTTCCACAAGCAAGGGCAATCACACATCTGTTAAATTCTGGCCTGTGTCCCATCTCTCATGGCCTCCCCTTTTGTAAATTCCATTCCCTTGGAAAGCCATCTTGCAGCGATTGGATTGGAATCTGTCATTCAGTGCTTTTTTTCTTGGCTTTGAAACATTTAGCTCTCTTCCAATGGAGAAGAAATAGATTTAAAACAACACATGGAGATTAATCCTTTGTCGGTTGCTTCGTTTGCAAATATTTTGTCCCATTCTGAGGGTTGTCTTTTCATCTTTCTTATGGTTTCCTTTGCTGTGCAAAAGCTTTTAAGTTTCATTAGGTCCCATTTTGTTTATTTTTGTTTCTATTTCCCTTACTCTAGGAGGTGGAGCAAAAAGACCTTGCTGTGATTTATGTCATAG
Organism: Hippopotamus amphibius kiboko; assembly: GCF_030028045.1. Taxonomy (NCBI): domain Eukaryota; kingdom Metazoa; phylum Chordata; class Mammalia; order Artiodactyla; family Hippopotamidae; genus Hippopotamus; species Hippopotamus amphibius. The sequence goes on from NC_080189.1 coordinate 124,346,951, forward strand.
AGTGTTGTGCCTATGTTTTCCTCTAAGAGTTTTACAGTGTCTGACTTTACATTTAGGTCTTTAATCCATTCTGAGTTTATTTTTTGTGTATGGTGTTAGGGAGTGTTCTAATTTCATTCTTTTATGTGTAGCTGTCCAATTTTCCCAGCCCCACTTATTGAAGAGGCTGTCTTTTATCCATTGTATGTTCTTGCCTTCTTTGTCAAAGATAAGGTGACCATATGTACTTGGGTTTATCTCTGGGCTTTCTATCCTGTTCCACTGATCTCTATTTTTGTTTTTGTGCCAGTACCATACTGTCTTGATTACTGTAGCTTTGTAGTGTAGTCTGAAGTCAGGGAGCCTGATTCCTCCAGCTCCATTTTTTCTTCTCAAGATTGCTTTGGCTATTTGGGGTCTTTTGTGTTTCCATATAAATTGTATATTTTTTTGTTCTAGTTCTGTGAAAAATGCCATTGGTAATTTGATAGGGATTGCATTGAATCTGTAGATTATTTTGGGTAGTATAGTCATTTTCACAATGTTGATTCTTCCAATCCAAGAACATGGTATATCTCTCCATCTGTTTGTGTTGTCTTTGATCTCCTTCATCAGGGTCTTATAATTTTCTGCATACAGGTCTTTTGCCTCCCTAGGTAGGTTTATTCCTAGATACTTTATTCTTTTTGTTGCAGTGCTAAGTGAAAGTGTTTCCTTAATTTCCCTTTCTGATTTATTGTTGTTAGTGTATAGGAATGCAAGAGATTTCTGTGTATTAATTTTGTATCCTGCTACTTTACCAAATTCTTTGATTAGCACTAGTAGTTTTCTGGTAGCATCTTTAGGATTAATCTCCAGACTATATAAGTAGCTCATGCAGCTCAATATCAAAAAAAACAAACAACCTCATCCAAAAATGGGCAGAAGACTTAGACATTTCTCCACAGAAGACATACAGATGGCTAACAAACACATGAAAAGATGCTCAACATCACTAATCATTAGAGAAATACAAATCAAAACCACAATGAGGTATCATCTCACACCAGTCAGAATGGCCATCATCAAAAAATCTAGGAACAATAAATGCTGGAGAGGATGTGGAGAAAAGGCAACCCTCCTGCAGTGTTGGTGGAAATGTAGCTTAATACAGCCGCTATGGAAAACAGTATGGAGATTCCTTAAAAAACTAAAAATAGAACTACCATAGGACCCAACAATCCCACTCCTGAGGAAACCATAATTCAGTAAGTCACATATACCACAGTGTTCATTGCGTCACTATTTACAATAACCAGGAGTGGAAGCCACCTAAATGTCCATCAACAGATGAATGGATAAAGAAGATGTGGCACATATATACAATGGACTGTTATTACTCAGCCATAAAAAGGAATGAAAGTGAGTTATTTCTAATGAGGTGGATGGACCTAGAGTCTGTCATACAGAGTGAAGCAAGTCTGAATGAGAAGAACAAATACCGTATGCTAATGCGTATTTATGGAATCTAAGAAAATGGCAGTGATGAACCCAGTGTTGGGAAGAATAAAGATGCAGATGTAGAGAATGGACTTGAGGACAGAGGCAGTGGGGAAAGGGGAAGCTGGGACAAAGTGAGAGAGTAGCACTGACATATATACACTACCAAATGTAAAACAGATGGCTGTTGGGAAGCTGCTGCATAACACAGGGAGATCAACTTGATGATTGGTGATGACCTAGAGGGGTGGGGTAGGGAAGGTGGGAGGGAGGGAGGCTCAAGAAGGAGGGGACTTGGGGATATATGTATAAATACAGCTGATTCACTTGGTTATGCATCAGAAACTGGCTCAGCCAGTGTAAAGCAATCATACTCCAATAAAGATCTGAAAAAAGAAGAAAACACAATATGTGCTTATGGCTGAGACCACCAAGAAATTCTGCAACTATATTTGAGGGCAACAACAAGGGGTGAGTTAGGAAGAGTTAGGTTTGGGGTGAGAGGCAGAGCATGGCAATTCAGACCCTGGTTTATGTGTCCCTCAGCGTGGAAATTATGCTCACTCTGCCGCCTAGTGATTTGATTCTGCCAACTTCTTTTTAGCTTTTCAAAGTTCTCCATTTCCAAAACTGTGTGACAAGATCAAATCTAAGGTTCCTTTCAGCAGGCAGGTGCCGTAGTTTTAAGCTTATGTGTCACTAGCTGTACTTTCTTTGGCTAACGAATGATCGTCAGTCTAATTTTCCTCTTTAAGTGATACTGAAGTTTCTAAGACTTTTATGATGTGGTCACATGTAAGGCAGAGAGCCCAGGGGCTGTCTCCACCATACCAGGCATTAGACTGAAGGATGTAATAAGTCTCAGCTGTATCTCTACAGCCTGTTTGATTCTTCAGTTTACTTTTATATAAGCTTTTATATCTGCGGGAGAAAATTTGTTTATTTTTTTAATATTTCCTGAAGTGTGAAATGATATTTATTATTTTTAACATTTCTAGGACAGTTTCCTTGGACCCTCAGTGTAATGTTTTCCATCCATGAGTAAAACTCTTTCTATAGCTAGAAATAATGAATATTGGAAAAATGAGACAACTCCATAATTGACATGTTTGTATTAACAGTGTGTATGCTTCGGTATCTTGAGAAGTTAATATATTTTTGCCTAAAGTAACTACAGTTTTTCCAAGAGTATATGGATAGCTTTCAGTGAGCCATAGATCTTTTGCCCCGTCAGATATGCACAGTGGTTTTTAAAAAATTAGGAAGCTAATTCTCTTTGATAGCTTCTGAATAAATGCTCACTCTCAAAGGCTTTAACATTAGATATAAATTGTCACTTCAATATCAAATAGGCTTTAAAAAATCTCTCTTCTTGCTTTGTCAGCATCCATTTTGTCATATGCCAGATAAACACAGGTGTGTAAGAGATTCATATTGTGATGCAATGCTCCTGATAGGTTCACGGACACAGTGAAACCTTGATTTGCAGTGACATAAAGGCATCGGGTCCCCACTGTTTCTTGCCAAGCTCCCACAGAGGCGCCGTGTGAGCCGGATTGCCAGGGGCACTGGTTCAGCTGCATCTACAGCGAGTGCAGAGAAGTTATCGGTAACACAGATGTGGACTGTGTCAGTAAAGAGGTGCAAGTGGCCTCTGCTTTTTTCCTGGCAGGAAAGCCCTAAGACAAGAAGACTGACTAATGCGATAGCTTGGCTCCGAGCAGCGTGAGACACTGAGTCAGATCACGGCAAGAAAAATCGAGACATGATTTATGTTGAAATACCATACTCTTCACATTCAGCACTTTGGGAAGGAGGCATACTTATGTGCCAGAATGTTTTATCTGTATCAAAAAACCAGTGGATGGCATCCAAAGGTGCAGTTCCAGCTGCTGTTTGGGTCAGCTCTTCCTTCCTTCTTGCTTAAAACGATCGCACTATTTTTCTCTTGATTCAGTTATATAACTTTTTTTTTCGCCAGAGAAGTTTCTTTGTTATGATATAAAAGATTCAGTCATTCATTCAGCAAATATTTACATTTGTGTTTGAGGCTCTGTTTCAGATACTGGGCAGTCTTGAGCCTGTATGCTAAGGGAGAGACAGAATTAATGAACACATAAGTAAAAGATGTGGTTTGCAGATGGTGATAGATGCAGTGGAGTAAAATGAAGCAGTGACTCCAGATAGGGCATGCAGGGTGAGGAGAGGGTGCTATTTTAAATAGCGTGATCAGGGAAGGCCTCCCTGAGTAGACGATACTTGGGCTGTGAAATGGAAGGAAGTAGAGAGCAAGCCATGTGTGCCTGTCTGGGGAAAAGTGATGGGGTGAGGGGTCAGAAGCTTGAGGAGAGAGCAAAGTATGAAACACACATAAGGAAAACAAGTAAGTCCATGGACGAGGCAAATGTAGAATTGATGGGCAGTTGAAGGATTACAGGCTTGGGGTGGGACCAACAACGTGATGATGTATGTGTTTTCCAGACGCATTCAGCTGCTTGCCTGGTACAGAGGACCTGGAGTGCTGGAATCAACCAGGGTGGAGTCTGCCAGGTGAACAAGGTGGAGGAAGAGGGGGCCACAGAGCTGAAGCTGTATGCAATGGTGTGATTATAATGATGAACCCTACGAGGTATGCTTGGGGCAAAGTGAGAGCACTGGCGGGGGGTGAAGTATATGAAGCCATGATAGGGTTAATGGATTGATGGGCTATATAGGGTCGTTAGTAATTGCTAAAGACATGGTTCTAGTAGGTCATTATGGCATGAAACTATTGTGGATTTTGATGAAAGGTAAGCACATTCATCACTGAAGCTGATTTTACTTTGAATGTACTTAAGTTTTCAGCCATTAAAATTAGTTGTTATGCAAAATGGACTACAGCTTTGAACATTAGTATGCATTCTTTCACTTATAATTATGAAATGAATATATTAGTGCATAATCTAAAAACAATTAGTGATTGCTAGAATACATCTCAGTAATCTGTCTCTTGTAATAAATTGCCAAAGACAGAATTTAACTATCCTGAGAAGTTTTAAACTATTTATGTGTCTTTGTAACCCCAGTGGTTTGGGAAAATGATGACAAACAACATAATATATCTCTCCTCCCATTTTGTAAATCACTTTAATTTTTCTAGATTGCTGGGAAGGGATTTACTGTGGTTAAGGAGCACTTTTCAAAAATCTAGTTGATAAAATTGCATTTCTATAAGATTGATGCCAGAGCTATAAAATGATTGACTTTGGTAAGATTTTGTCCACTGCACTTCAGACATTCTATATGTGAATGGGGGTTTAGCCACTGTGCAATCTAATACAGTGACCTTTGCCTCCACTGGCTGGAGGGGCCATCTCGGATACCTGGTGCCCTGCCTGCTTCCCTGATTGGATAAGAAGTACCATTTTCCTCTTGCATGAGGACCTGGCCTGGTGGGCTCATCTGCAGCTGTCTCCTCTCACACAGCCTTATAGCCAGGTCACTTTCCACCGATTCTGTTTTGACTGGTCCTGGCTTATGTTCTGATGTCTGATGCTGGAGCCCCCCCACCCACTTAACTAAGATATAATCACATCACAGGTGTGGGGGGCAACATAAACTATCATTTATCCTGTCATCTGGGGTAAAATACAGACTCCAATTCTGCAAAATGGAACACCTCTTTCTGGTCTCCAAAAGTGTTACAACTTTCACCAGCATCAGAGTGAGACAGATTTCAAATACAACCAAAGCACATACCAAAAATCCCACAGTTTTGAGGTTTACTGAATTCCTGGTTAGGATGAGATGACTTGATGTTTGCTTCTATTTCTCAACTTGGGAATCTTGTGGTTTCAGTCTTTCCTCACACTCAGTCTCTTGGTCCATACCAGTGACAAGTGTTTGAGGTCAAGTTCAAACTATTCATTATTGTCCTGAAGATTCTCAAGCCTTGATCCACTAATCATTGTCTCGCCTTCGTATGGGATCAGTCTGGAGTGTGAGTGAGCCTAATAATGTGGCTCTGGGTTCACCTATACCTCCAGCCCTCGATTGACTCTACTTGAACTTCTACCTTGAACTACTATGTTTAGGTACAGGGCTCTGACAAAAGTAATATATTGTCTGCATGTAGTGTATAATGCTACATGGGTTGGATGTCTAAAGCTTTTCTGTTTGAATCACGATGGAGGAAAACTACAGCAAGTTCTCTATTTTCACATATAGTGTGTTCCTGAAGATGTCAAATGTGGGAAAATTGAAAAATGTTACAAGGGGTTTCTATTTCTATAGAGATTTTTAAAAATTAAGTCCCTAATTACGTTTTACCTATAACCTTCAATGATATGGTTTTAATATTTGGGATATATTCTTAAATTTCATTGCTTTTTCGTCTTAGTTCTAATAAGCATTCAGTTGAGGCTAGAGGTTTGCTACTTTGTTAAACAATCTGTGTTCTTTATCAGCAGCATCAGAGCTTTCATTCTGTCTTTTCTTCACCCCTATAAGATAACCATGATAAAATGCAATATCCTACTCACATTCTCAACTAAACTTCACTGAACAGGTGAAGATAGCAAAGTCCCAAATCTGAGCCACTGTACAGCAGACATTGCCATTACGCAATGACGTAGGAGGCTTATCTATCCATTGATATCAAAGTATGGCTGTTTAGATAACCAATGATACATAATCAATGGTTTCATGAAAACCAGACATATCACTGCCAAGGAGGGACTACTTACTACTCTCCAAAGCGGATGCTGTGAATGAGGGAGAGGAAGCATTGAAGGGGAATTAGGACAGAGTGGCTGATGGGCGATGGAGGAAGAGGGTGCAGGGTGCCCCAAATTCGCCTTACCTATCCGTTGAGTGGTGATTGGGAAACATGATTCAACACGCCCTTGCATTTGAAGTATGTTTTGTTTTGTTTTGTTTTGCGTGCACTAGCATCTGGGAATCATTTATACCCATCTTATTGATTTACTTTGTTGATTGATTGATTTGCAGCTGGGAAACAAATTGTCACCATCATTAAAAAAGAAAACCTGAACTTAAGTCTGTTCACTGCTGAAGGCAGCACGTGGTTTCCCTGGGAGTTACTCCCAACAATATTTCTTGTGCTAAGTATTAAGTTCTGGAATGTCTTCTACTTCACTTTGGGTTTGAGTGTGTTTATAAATTCTCTCTTCGTGAGGCATCATATAGACTGGAAAATACATGTGATTCCTCATGAATATGGGTTAAGAATGAAAAACTGTGGCTATGTTACAATGTATTAATTAGAAAATAATTCAAAAAGCTTGGGCAGAGATAATGAGACAGAGCGACTATTAATTGTGATGGGAGAGTTTTGGCTTTTAGAGTGGACTTTGCCAGAGGGATGAACCATTTGACGCCTTACCCTAGAATGTTTTGTATTAGAGCAATAGCTGCTTTCAGCTCATGATCCGTGTTTTGTTTTTGTTTTTGTTTTTTTAAACAAACCAAAGGATCAAAAGCAAGGGCGGATATATTCCTTGAGCTACTATGGTCACTTCAAGAGCCAACCAAATAATACTATGCTTTATTGAAATGATAGTTTCTTGGACTGAGCAAAATTGGGATGGAACATCGGCTAGACCTAATCAATGTCCTAACTCACTCTTGACCTTAGGCAGATAATCTAAAAGAAAGGCATGAGACTAGGCCATATTTCAGACTCTAGCTTTCAAAATTTAAGTTGTGCCGAATAAAAAGTGGGATGTAAGTGAGCTCTTTTTGCTTAAAAAATAAAATTTTATGAAAAAAATACTTTGCACCGGAGTATTGGTTGCTGTATACAAAAGAAAATACCAGTATACTTTTCTTGCCCATTCTTGATTACAGGCAGGCCTCTTTTTATTGCACTTTGCAGGTATTGCATTATTGACAAATTGGAGTTCTGTGACAGCCGTGCTTCCACAGAGCCCCTCAGGTCCATTTCCCAACAGCATTTGCTCACTTCTTGTCTCTGTGTCACATTTTGGTAATTTTTGCAATATTTCAGACTTTTCCATTATTATTATATTCGTTATGGTGATGTGTGATCAGTGATCTGTGATGTTACTATTGCAAAAACATTACTACTCACTGAAAGCTCAGATGATGGCTAGGAATTTTTTAGCAGTAACATCTTAAAATTAAGGTATGTTCATTGATTTTATTTTGGATGTAATGCTATCGCACACTTAGTAGACAGTAGAGTTAAACAATAGCTTTTATATGCACTGGGAAACCAAAACTTCATATGCCCAGCTTTATTGTGATATTTACCTTATTACTGTGGCTTGTAATCGAACCCTCAATATCTCCGAAGTATGCCTGTATTCTGAAGCTGCAAGTGTGCTCTGTGGATGCCCAGAGATGTCTGACCATGGGAAATATGCCAACAACAGGAAAGGGAGATGTGCTGTCAGTCTGGCAACTGCCTGCTTGTCCCTTCTCAGCAGCAGGTGGGCCAGCCAGAGTCTGAACTCTTGTCATCTTCATCTCTTGCACCAATTTAGCCGGGTAATACGCTGCCAGTTCAACAGTCTCAGAAGCAAAATGATTTTTCAAGGTAGGGAGGCCTCTTTTTCAGCCGCAGCCAGACTGTAATCCAGGGAAAAGAGAAATTCAGCCCCTTCTAATACATAATCTCTTGCTTTTCCCGTTGCCTCTCTAATTATCCTATCACAGGCACCGCTAGGTGGTGGAATTAGAGGAATTATTCCAGCAGATTTGCGCATCGCTGCAGGCTTCAGATTTCTGCCAAGGAACTCATGTTTCAGCATCCTGTTCTTGGGAACAGCAGAGGGTCTGGCACCTGCTGGTTTCCCCAGGATGCTAATGACCGTAGGGCACCCCAGTCACTAATTAACTTGTTAGTCCTCAACTCACTGCCTGGAAGTTCAACTGGAAACAGAACTGTTTGGGTTGGGTCACAGTGCCACCTTTCCTTCTCTTCTCTCTTTTCACACTATCATCTCCTGGTTGCTTAAATTGCTGTTTTCAGAAGGAAGCATTTCTACTTCCTGCAGCCAGAGAAACTGGGTGTTCTTTGAGTTTTATACTTCACAGCGCACTGTTATGAAGCACCTAAGCTGAAATCTTTAGACGAGAATAGTGAATGGAGAGTAGACTTGAAGATGAGGGACTTCACCAAGGGGGAGTCTCAGGAAGCAATATAGGGGGAAGAGTGGAAGGAGAAATGCTTCTCTTGGACTCCTCAGCTCATTTATAGACTTGACATCCATGTGTTCAGGAAATGTATCTTGTTCATCTTTGTATCTTCAGCATGTAGCCCTGTGTTTGGCACTTAGGAGATACTTGATGAACATTTGATGCACCAAACGGAACACAGACACACAGCTGAACTAGGAATGATGGTCAATTAGTGACTGACTGAGTACGTTTGATGGGAGAAGGAAGGAAAGAGATTTCTCACCCCTGGTTTTATCTCTGAATCTCTCTCCGCTGTATTCCTGTTGGAAGCTGTGTGCTTATGTAACTCATTTGTGCAATCAGCTCTAAATAGAGCTGTCTTTCAAATCACTGAAATATTAACAGTTGTTGTACCCGTGGGTAGTGGATTATTTGTGTAATTTGGGTGCCCAGAAAAATAAGTTACTTCCCGTTATCACTTCAACAAACGTGAAGCGTTGCCTGCTATTTGAAATGTAATGACTTGTATTTCTGGTTCCACTCTGGATATGATGGCATGGGTCATGCCTTTCCTGCTGAGGGTGGCTGTGGAGTCTGCAGCTGTGAGCAGATAAATCACTGTCCTGATGTTGGCCTCCGTTAGCACCTGCCTAACCTTTACAGAGAGTGAAAAAAAGAAAACCTGATACTCTAGTGACACAGTAGTTAGCTTCCCTGATTTCTAGCAGCCCTGAGTACCAAGTATCACTCTTATTGCTAATTTGTGGGTGTCATTGTGGATGTCTTCATATTTGGATCAGAAAACAAGATTTTTCCTAAAACACATTTCTTCGAAAAGCTGATGTCTTATTCAGTCATTCAAAAGGCTTGTCACCGGTGGACACGTTTGCCTGACCCTAGCAATCAGTTGCTTCTTCCTCAAAGCTCTTTCTGAAACACACCAGCTCTGTGTTGAGCTTGCCTGCGGAGAGTGATTGCAGAAGCAGCAAATCAGTTCAGAGGCCAACATGTGCTTGCAGATCAGAGGCTGGGCTTTGGTCAATTTATTTCATTTGTAGCACGTTCACTAGGGGGCAGCAGTGAGAAGTTGTGTGTGTTCTCTGAGGTTGAGGCTATGCCCCACTGAAAGCCAAACAATGGACTTAAACCAAGGACAGCTGAACCAACAGGAAAGTCGCAAAGTTCAGATTCAGGTTAATTTTACATGTTGATTATCTGAAAAGACAGGTCTTCTGTTAACTAGTGCAACTTTTTTGAGGCTGGGTAGTTAGGATCTTTATTATAGTTTAAATTATTTCTTTGCCCCCCAAAATGTGATTTAATAACAGATCAGTAGTTATTAAAGTGCTAGGAGCTAGGAACCTTTTAAACTTCTAAAAAAATTTCAGAGAAATAGCTAAAATGTTATGAATTTTGAATTTCTGACTTGAATTTCTCCACTGCTGTACCAGTAGAGAACACAAGTTCCCATGTCTTATCTTGTAAGTTTACTAATAATGTAAGGGATTTGAGGTCCTTCCTAATTTTGTCTTTAGCACTAAACTATTTTGGGCTGTATTTGATAGAGAAACAGACTGAGTCAGGAATCCTAGATTTTAGACATGGCATTGCCATTATCTGGCTTCCTTACCCTGGGGATATCATTTAAACCCTTTGAGCCTCAGTTTCTCCAATTGTAAAAAGTAAAAGGATAACAATATCTTACACCATTATTTGATAATCATATCTAGTAAAGTATGTCAGAGTATTGCTGAAAAATGTAAAGTGTTATGTAAGTGTTTATGTTTAGACCAGATATGGATACAGAAAATGGACTGTGTATTTGCTGGGGGTGGTGTTTGTTTTTAATCTCAAAATCAGATTCCTTTGAAATTTTTCCACTAGTGATGTTCTTATAACAGAGTTGTAAAAAAAAAGTAAAGAAAGAAACACAGCTATAGGCAACCATTAGGATGAGTTAGAATCTGTGTCTAAAGAATGTGAATCTTTTCACATCTCTGTCCTGAGGGGTCAATATCTACGGTCACAGAAGAGAAACAAAATTATATAGAATCCAGTCCTGAAATCAGGCTATAAAAGTACTCATTTTTAGTTATCTCTTTCATATCATATTTTCTTGGCTTCCTTAAAATAGGAATCTACCTTATTGGGTTTCTATGAAGATGCAGATGTGACTGGCCTATAAGAACCTGAAATATAAAAATAACTAAGAAATTTTACAATAACTAGGATTCCCTTGGCTTTGGGGAAACCCGAAGTAAATAGTACCCAGTGAACATTTATTATATATCACCCTTATGAAGTAGTTCTCTTTATAATGTTGTATAAGTTACATTAATTTTCATAAATTTTTGGTACACTTTTTAGGATTTCTTCATAGGCAAGATTGTTCTCTGTAGATAGAGAAATGTTTGTAGTATCTTTAGCAGAATTTTACATCTGCAAAACAGAATACAATCAAGTTTGAAGCTGGTTTTGTGTAACTTTCCAGACGGTCCCACCCTTCACATAGGCTGTCCAAGACACGTTGGGGAAACAGGTTACTAAACTATCTGTTACTCGTTTTACCAGGCTCCCACTTTTGGGCTTTAAACCTTGGGACCAAGTTGAAGAACTTGAACTAACACTAATTTGACCCCATTCAGTAACCATCAGAAGGATACCAAGATTGAAGTTCGGATACACATTTGCCTGAACTGCTTTTTTTCCCTCTTATTCTCTCCCTCTCTCTCTCTTTTTCTCTCCCCCTCTCTACCTCTCTCTCTCGCTCTCTCTCTTTCTCTCTCCTCTTTCCTCTCTTCTCTCTTGCCTCTCTCCCCCTCCCTCCCTCTGGCTCTTTCTAGGCAGAAATAACTGGGATGTTGAATAGATAGTTGTATGTGTGATCATGTATATGAAATCGTCTGTCTGAATTATGGACATTTGAGTGGTTTACTGTTTGGAGCTATTATGCTACTCTGAATTTTCAGCAGAAGCTAGGGTGCTGACATGTGTTTTCATTTCTTTTGAGTGAATACTCTTGGTCGTAGAGCAAGTGCATATATAACTCTACAAGAAATCGCTGAATCGTTTCTGTAGTGATGGGACCATTTTATACTCTTACTTGTAATGTGTGTGAGGTCAGTTGCTCTACATTCTTGTCAATACTTGGTATTGTCGGGGGTTTTTTTATTATAGACATTCTAATGAGTGTGTATTAGTATCTCATTGTGGTTTTTACCTTGCATTTCCTGGTGACTAATGATGATGAGCACCTTTCATGGGTTGTTATCCATTTACATACCTCTTTTGTGCAATGTCTGTTTTCGTCTTTTACCCATTTATCAGATTGTCTTCAAGAGTGTCAGATTGATATTACTTTTTTTTTTTTAAATGTTTGACAGAATCCACCAGGGAAGTTATCTGGGCATAAAGTTTTCTTTTTGGAAAGCTTTCTAACCTGACAAAAATCTTCTCTATCTCCTCCAGCCTGTACACCTCCTACACCCTGCAGTTCATGCCCCTCCGCTCCACGCTCGGATGCTGCTGTGGTGCCAGGGACCTGCGGAGGGGTCGTTGCCAGCCACTGTGTGCTGGCTTCCTAGACCGGCCGACCCCCCCACCCCCCTGGAAAGCTTTTTGATTATAGATTCAAATTCTTCAACAGATACAGAGTCATTCAGATTTTCTCTTTCCTCTTGTGGTAATTTTTTGGTAATTCTGTTATCAGTAATTGATGTTTTTTCTCATTTTTCTATAATTAGTCTTGCTAGAAGTTTATCATTTTTAATAATCTTTTCAAAGAAAAATGTTAATTTTCTGTTTTCTTTGTGTTGATCTGTGCTTTTATATTTATTTTCTTCTTTCTATTCACTTTGAGATTAATTAGATTTTCCTTTATTAAATTCTTAAGGTAGACACTTAGATAATAGACTTTAAATCTTGCTCTTTTTAAAATTTAGTCATTTAGAGTTAGAAACTTTCCTCTAAGCATTACATCTATCTTTTGCATTATCATTTATTTATTTATTTATTTTTAAATTTTATTTATTTATTTTTTTGGGGGGGTACACCAAGTTCAATCATCTGTATTTATACACATATTCCCGTATTCCCTCCCTCCCTCGACTCCCCCCCACCCTCCCCGTCCCATTCCTCTAAGGCATCATCCATCTTTGAGTTGAACTCCCTTTGTTGTACAGCAACTTCCCACTGGCTATCTATTTTACAGTTGGTAGTATACATATGTCTATGCTACTTTCTCACTTTGTCTCAGCTTCCCCTTCACCCCCCGTCCCCGCAAACCTCGAGTTCTCCAGTCCATTCTCTGCATCTGCGTCCTTGTTCTTGTCTTGTCACTGAGTTCATCAGTACCATTTTTAGATTCCGTATATATGAGTTAGCATACAATATTTGTCTGTCTCTTTCTGATTTACTTCACTCTGTATGACAGACTCTAGGTCTATCCACCTCATTACATATAGCTCCATCTCATTCCTTTTTATAGCTGAGTAATATTCCATTGTATATATATGCCACATCTTCTTTATCCATTCATTTGTTGATGGGCATTTAGGTTGCTTCCGTGTCCTGGCTATTGTAAATAGTGCTGCAATAAACATGATGGTACATGTTTCTTTTGGGATTATGGTTTTCTTTGGGTATATGCCCAGTAGTGGGATTACTGGGTCATATGGTAGTTCTATTCGTAGTTTTTGAAGGAACCTGCAAACTGTTTTCCATAGTGGCTGTACCAACTTACATTCCCACCAACAGTGCAAGAGAGTTCCCTTTTCTCCACACCCTCTCCAACATTTGTTGTTTCCAGATTTTGTGATGATGGCCATTCTGATTGGTGTGAGGTGATACCTCATTGTAGCTTTGCCTTGCATTTCTCTGATGATTAGGGATGTTGAGCATCTTTTCATGTGTGTGTTAGCCATCTGTACGTCTTCTTTGGAGAAATGTCTATATCATTTATTTTGAAATGTGTTCTGATTTATATTTGACTCCTTCCTCAATTCATGGATTATTTAAAAGTATATTGTTTAATTTTCAAGCATTTGAGAATTTTAAAATATCTTAGTGTTACTGGTTTATAATTTAACTCTTTTATGATCATAACACACATTTTGTCAGTTTCTAAATTTTTGCAATTTTTTGAGTTTATTTCATTGTTCAGCATTATGGTCTTATCTTGATGTTCATGTGCTGTCAAAACAAATATGTATAATACAGTTGAATAAAATGATCCATAGCTGTCAGTTAGGGGAAGTTGGTGGGTAGTGTTTTTCAGATATTCTATATCCTTGCTAACTTTTTGCCTTCTTGATATACTTACTGATAGAGCAGTAATAAAGAAAAAAACAACTTTGTCTGCTAATTCCAACATGTAGATGGCCTCAGGATCTGTTTGTATTGACTATTTTTTCTCTTGATAACAGACATTTTTCTGTTTCTTCACATGTATAGTAAGGTCTGACTGATGTTGGAAATTGTAGATTCTATATTGTAGAAACTAGATTCTGTTTTCTTTTTCTAAAATGTATTGGTGTTTGGTCTAGTATGAAGTTCAGTTTCTGAATGATCATATGAAATCTGTATTATGCTTTTCTATACTTTGTTAGATTGGATCTGCGGAAAGCCCAAGGTGTTTCATAAGCTCTTCAAGTTGACAAATCTTCAAACTCTGTATCCCCTGTGGATCATGATAA